>NC_136377.1:2773333-3419166 GCF_037039965.1 Doryrhamphus excisus | reverse complement strand
CTTTATAGCATTAATTGAATGTAAATGGGAATAATGGAAACAGTGGTGCCAAAAAAAAAAATCAGCCAAGCTTGTATGAGCAAACTATATATTTAGTAATAGATGCTATGCAGGTTCTTATTTGCTGTAAATACTTTCAAAACATTTGTGTTCTTTAGAGGAGAACATGTCCTTGAAAGGTTGCATGGTACACTATAATAACTACCGTTTAAAAGAGAATATATTAGATATCTATTTTTGAGCGTAACAAGGGGGAAGCACTTGATTTGAAACAAAAATAGTGTGCCCGGTAATAAAAAAAAATCTATTTAAAAAGTCTTACTAGCAGGCTAAGCTAAATTCCCTTCCACTGTGGATTCACTGAGTGCACAGAAGGGAACACAATCCACCCGTGTCCGGAATCGACCCATTTCCTGCCGCTGTGTTGTTTTTTTTTTTTTTTCGCTCTTAACTGACAAACACAGCTGCCGTGCATACATTTTGTGTCACGGCTCAAGGTTGTGTCGCCCGCCTGTTTCGCCTCGTCCGATGCCGGTTTTTCAGTCTTTTTTTTCTCCACTTTGCTTTTTTTCCTTTTCCACGTGTTTAGTGTAGCATAATCCTCAACAGTTCTGTGATTTTTTTTTTTTTTCCCTCTCTTTCTCTGCAAATGCTGTGACCGTCTGCACACTCATCACCACCAGTATCGCTCACTTGACGTTCTATCCTCAAATCCCATTTTAGCCGAATGACGCTACTCCGTTCCTTTTATGCCTTTGCAAATGTTTTGGGGAGCGAATAAATCTGTGCTTTTTTTCTTTGTTTTTAGATATAACGGAAAGGAAAGGAAAAAAAGCTCTCATATAAAAGTTTCCCTTTATAGATATATTTATTTTGAAGTTCTATTTTATATAGTATTTATTTAGATTGCCAACTTTCTGTTTGTGAAGAAAGCCTATGTTGAAATGGAATGTACAACGACAATGGAAATATATATATTGTTAAATATAAGTCGCTGATGTGTTGTGTCTTTTGTGACTGGGTCCTTCGTATAACACGCAACATGAACACAGAACTTACATGCTTATGTAGATTTATTTATTTTTTTTAAATATCTACTATTTTTTTAAATTAAAAATTAATGTTATTTTTTTAAATATCTACTATTTTTTTAAATTAAAAATTAATGTTATTTTTTAAATATCTACTATTTTTTTAAATTAAAAATTAATTTTAATTTTATTTTTTAAAAATATTTAATATATATATATATTTTTTAAATACCTATACTAAGTAAAGAGCTTTGATTGATTGACAAGCTAGCTTTTTAAACTTGACAATAGCCTACCTTGCAAATAAATATAAGATTATATAAGATAAGATATAGATAAGATATATAAGATACTCTAAGATAAGATAAGATATGCCTTTATTTGTCCCTCAGTGGGGAAATTAAATATAAATATATATATAGGCTACACTGGAGAGGCTAATTAGCTAGCTAAACTGTATAAACTACATAATTATCATGGATAGCTAGCTAGCTAAAATATGTATACTAAATAGATATGATAGATAGATGATAGATAGTAACTAATAGTGTACTAAAACTAATAGTGTATACAGTATAATATATATGCAAAGTATGTTTAGCCCTATGTCGAACAGTCCTAGCCAGGAAGCTAAAACTAAGCTAAACTCGCAGATATCCGCTATGCTAACTACTATACATCAAACAAACAGTAACATTGAAGTATTTAGTATATGTAGAGAAACAGGCCAACTGTAAACATGTAAATGTAAAAATTAAAAATATATGCTAAGTAGCTACCATTTGTAGGTAACTGTATGGCTAAAAATAGATAAGTAGCTACAGTAGATAGCATTAGGTAAGCTAATTGACTGATTAGCTCACTCTTGCTACAATATATACATTCAATAATTTATTCATTTTATACCGCTTATCCTCACAAGGGGTTGCTGGAGCCTATCCCAGCTGTCTTGGGGCGAGAGGCGGGGTACATCCTGAAACTGGTTGGGCCAGCCAATCACAGGGCACATATAGACAAACAACCATTCACACTCACAAAGGACAACTACTGAATGTGCTCAGTGGTGACTATTGATCATCGCGATGCTAGCTTACTGAAAATATAGCTTGTTAAGCTACACAGTTGCTAAGTACCAAATAAATAGTGTTGCTAAAATGTAATTAAATTTAATTTAGAAAAAATAACTTTGACAACAGGGCAGCACAGTGGTCGAGTGGTTAGCGCGCAGACCTCACAGCTCGGAGACTAGGGTTCAATTCCACCCTCGGCCATCTCTGTGTGGAGTTTGCATGTTCTCCCCGTGCATGCGTGGGTACTCCGGTTTCCTCCCACATTCCAAAAACATGCTAGGTTAATTAGCGACTCCAAATTGTCCATAGGTATGAATGTGAGTGTGAATGGTTGTTTGTCTATATGTGCCCTGTGATTGGCTGGCCACCAGTCCAGGGGTGTACCCCGCCTCTCGCCCGAAGACAGCTGGGATAGGCTTCAGCACCCCCGCGACCCTCGTGAGAATAAGTGGTAGAAAATGAATGAATGAATCATTTGAGTGTTAAGTTGCTGTGTGATGAATTCAGTGCTGTTAGTAATGTGTGGAATTGTGTGGAATTGCCGTTTGTGACACGCATTTTCTTGCAGGCCATTCATACTGTCTGTCAAACATTTGCAGCATTTCTTGAAATGAATTCTTTATTTTTAGACTATTAGCCACTGGTTAATTAGCGACTCCAATTTTTCCATAGGTATGAATGTGAGTGTGAATGGTTGTTTGTCTATATGTGCCCTGTGATTGGCTGGCCACCAGTCCAGGGTGTACCCCGCCTCTCGCCCGAAGACAGCTGGGATAGGCTCCAGCACCCAATGAATGAATGAATGAACTTTGACTACAAGCTAGAAGCGCTAAACGTAGATGTGCCTGGATCGTTCCCGTGCGGAAAGGACCCCAAGTTCCTGAGTCCCCATACTTCTTTGTGTGTGTGTGTGTGTGTGTATGAATGGATCTCACTTTATAAAACAGTGGCAGGCCCACTAAAGCCAAATAAAGCTCGCACTGAATGGGGAGCGTTACATAAGTCTCAGGAAATGGTTGTCAGGCTTCCCGCGGACCACGACGCTCGCTAAGTTGTTGTGTCGAGCACACAGGGTTGCTTTGTGACAATCTGGATGTGTCACATTCTTTTCACGCTAAAACTTCCTGCAATCACCTGTGCGCCGTTTGTTACCTGAGGCTGCACTCCCCCACCCCCCCAAATCCCCACCACCACTTGGGTGTTTCCTGGGTGTTTACCTGAGCGCACCTGGAAGGGATGGGAAGGGATGTGTGAGATGAGGCAAGGAAGCCTGAGAAGAAGAAGATAAAGTCCCAACACAGAGAAAGAACGAGAGGCCCTGCAGGCAAAACCATGTCTGCTCTGACTGGAAGATCACACTGCCTCCTGTTTACCTGCACGCCTCTGTCAGCACACACACACCTGAATTTTGACTTCCTTCACACCTACACTGCCATCTACCCACCCACTCCTGACCCGTATACTTATCAACACAGGAAGCTGAAGACAGCAGAAGAAGACACTGTTTATTATCAGCAACATTCTATCCAACTAGTCATCAAAGAACTAAATCAACTAATGTTTTGCTTTGAAATTCTACCGAAAAATATTTTTTTTAGCAGTCCACCATGTGGTTGGACTTGTTCTGAATGAATGCAGGGTTCTACATTAAAAACAAAAATTACTTACCCATCGGGAATCCTTAAGGTGAGAACTACTTGCCCGAACTTGCCCCATGTAAAATGAAAATACTGATATAATTATATCATTTAATTTTTGTGGTATCACATTCATTCATTCATTCATTTTCTACCGCTTTTTCCTCACGAGGGTCGCAAGGGTGCTGGAGCCTATCCCAGCTGTCTTCGGGCGAGAGGCGGGGTACACCCTGGACTGGTCGCCAGCCAATCACAAGGCACAAATAGACAAACAACCATTCACACTCACATTCATACCTATGGACAATTTGGAGTCGCCAATTAACCAGTGGCTAATAGTTTAAAAATAAAGAATTCATTTCAAGAAATGCTGCAAATGTTTGACAGACAGTATGAATGGCCTGCAAGAAAATACGTATTCAACCACAAAACAGTAATTCATTCATTCATTTTCTACCGCTTATTTTCACGAGAGTCACGAGGGGGTGGGGTGCTGGAGCCTATCCCAGCTGTCTTCGGACGAGAGGCGGGGTACACCCTGGATTGGTGGGCCAGCCAATCACAGGGCACATATAGACAAACAACCATTCACACTCACAGTTTTTGGAATGTGGGAGGAAACCGGAGTACCCGGAGAAAACCCACGCATGCACGGGGAGAACATGCAAACTCCACACAGAGATGGCCGAGGGTGGGAATTGAACCCTGGTCTCCTAGCTGTGAGGTGTGCGCGCTAACCACTAGACCGCCGTATTTTTATTTTTTATTTTATTTTTATTTTTATTTTTATTTTTATTTTTATTTTTATTTTTATTTTTATTTTTATTTTTATTTTTATTTTTATTTTTATTTTTATTTTTATTTTTATTTTTATTTTTATTTCACGGGAGCCAGGCAACAACATTTCGTTGGCAATTTCACTGCTGTGTTATTGTGCAATGACAATAAAGAAAGTCTATGTCTATTTTGTCCCAGTGAGCATCTGTGTGTAAAATGTAAATGCACATATGTACTTTTTCCTGCAAGTGGAACCTCGTGATGTCCACACCTGTGGAATGCACGCATGTTGTTTGCCTTTACAAATACACAGACACGGACGCATGCACTCACACATAGTATCTGCTATGCTTCCGCTCCCCACCCCTCCTCTTCTTCCCTCAGTGGAATTCAAAAGTAAAATGAAACCGAGTGTGACAGGACGGCTTCAGCTGCAGGAAAAACACACATTTCAACACTCGGGGCTGCTGGGACAGTTGGAGGAGAACAGGGAGCAGTGGAGGTGTGGGTGTGCAGCATGCGGCCTCAGTCAAATAAATGGGACGGTGGAACGTGTACTGCAGGGGTCTCAAACACGCGGCCCGCGGGCCAAATGTGGCCCGCAGGACACTAAGTTTGAGGCCCCCGCCTTGATATGAAAGTTTAATGTTAGTGCGGCCCGCGCAAGTTTGATATGGATGCTGTATGGTATCATGTACCCAGAAAAAATTATTACGTTTGATTAATGTTCATGTTAACGGTTAAATAACTGTTAATAGTTATCCTCCCTATCCGTGTGGAAGTGGTAAGTTTTTGGCTATTTCAGTTTAAAGGAAATAACTTGAAGGCTACCGTTTAGGTCGCTAGCTCTCTAGTTTGCGAGTTAGCATGTGTCTCAAGACCCTGCAGTTGCGCAATATGTTGTAAATAAAAAAAGTATAAATGTGACTATAGTCGTGTTTTGTCATGTCTACAGGGCTCTAATAATGCTTTGTTCATTTTAATCTGAAAAAAATAATTTGTCTACCCAACTATATGTGGTTTCTTAAGTTTTTATTATTTGCCGTTTTCTTATTATTATTATTATTATTATTATTATTATTATATTTATTTATTACTGATTGATTTTCTTTATTATTGATTTGTTTATTTTTCATTTTATTTTGTGCAGAAAAATCGGAACCAAAGCACTGAAAAAGTTTGTATATTTTTCTGTTTTTAATAAATGCGTTTTTTTGTTGTTTTTTTTTTTGAAAACCTGATGCAGCCCAGCCTTGCCCAGACCCTAGCTCCAGTGGCCCCCAGGTAAATTGAGTTTGAGAAATAAATTCATATTCATATCACACTCGGAGCTCCTAAGTGCATTCTACTGGAAGGTAAACAAGAAACCGATGACCTCAATAAGCTTGTTGTTTACGATTAGGGGTGGAGTTAAATTGAGTTATACTGAAAACTGGTATGAATCCTTATGACATAATTGCAGCGAAACATGGCGACCACCAAAAACTACAACCTAAAATAAATACAGAGATTTCAATATGCTTGTTAGTAGTAACTTATATTAATAATAATTAATAATCATCATCATGAAACCTATTTTTATTGCAGGTTTCTACATACTGACAATGTTAGAAGAACCAAATACGTTACACATATGGAGTTAAATATCTCCCACTTCACAGCTCAAGTGTCACTTTGAAGCTAAGGTGAATACGGAAGAAAAAAAAAAGAAAATAAGCACCCCAGAAAAGACAGATTAGCTGCCATTTTTTTTTCTTTCCATCCAGGCCTGCTTTGCCTTCTCCCATGCAAGTCATGCAAGGCAGTCAGCATGTCCACCATGGAGTCAGTCAACCCAGGCAGCAAAACAAGCCAAGCGCTCCGCTTCTTTTCAGCAGGGCCACTGGCACGGGACCAAGTCATGCCACCAAACAAAGAGCTAGTGTCTTGCATCACTTCCCCTCAGAGAGGCCATCCAGGCCACAGCGGCTCTTATCACCAGGCACTGCCAGTCCGCGGCCAGGCCTCCAGCACAGTGGCCTCTTTTTGCAAGCGTTCCCACATTAGGCATCACCGTTAAACTGCTGTGCTAATGTCATACGTACTACTAACGTAGTACTAATGTACCCGAAGAAGCGTAGTATTCAATAGGAACCCGGATTTGAAACTCACGACACCATCCAGTATTACCCAAATACCTCATTTATTATGGTAATTGGTTCCAGATATAACCATTACAAGCGAATTAGGAGCGAAGTATGATTCCTTATTTATACATAGTTGATCAAAATATTTGATTGTAATTAATCACAATTGTACACAGTTAACTCACAATTAATCACATTTAATCACAGATAAAATCACAGTTAAAACAAAATTGTCAGTTGATTAATATATTTGATTGAGATTAACCACATTCGTCCACATTTTATGTGAAAAAAAATGTCAGTTAATTAAAATATTTGATCGTGATTAATCACATTTGTCCACAGTTAACTCACAATTAATCACAGATAGCAATAGGTTTTTATTCATAATAAGTAAGGATAAGCAGCATGATGAATGAAAGGTTGCTTCGTTAGTGAGCTGGACTCAGAGATTAATTTAGACATTTTATGTGGAAAAAAATGTCAGCCGATTAAAATATTTGATCGTGATTAATCACATTTGTCCACAGTTAACTCTCAATTAATCGCAGATCGAAATAGGTTTTTATCCATAATAAGGAAGGATAAGCAGCATGATGAATGAAAGGTTGCTTCGTTAGTGAGCTGGACTCAGAGATTAATTTCGCCATTTCATGTGAAAAAAAATGTCAGTTGATCAAAATATTTGATTGTAGTTAATCACAATTGTACACAGTTAACTCACAATTAATCACATTTAATCACAGATAAAATCACAGTTAAAACAAAATTGTCAGTTGATTAATATATTTGCTTGAGATTAATCACATTCGTCCACATTTTGTGGAAAAATGTCAGTCGATTAAAATATTTGATCGTGATTAATCACATTTGTACACAGTTAACTCACAATTAATCACAGATATAAATAGGTTTTTATCCATAATAAGGAAGGATAAGCAGCATGATGAATGAAAGGTTGCTTCGTTAGTGAGCTGGACTCAGAGATTAATTTAGCCATTTCATGTGAAAAAAAATGTCAGTTGATTAATATATTTGATTGAGATTAATCACATTCGTCCACAGTTAACTCACAATTAATCACATTTAATCGCAGATAGAAATAGTTTTTTTAATCCATAATAAGTAAGGATAAGCAGCATGATGAATGAAAGGTTGCTTAGTTAGTGAGCTGGACTCAGATTAATTTAGCCATTTTATGTGAAATAAATGTCAGTTGATTAAAATATTTGATTGTGATTAATCACATTTGTCCACAGTTAACTCAATCACAGATAGAAATAGGTTTTTAGCCATAATAAGTAAGTACCCACACACGTTCTTGTTCGTGATCAACCAATCAGCGATGGTTTGACTAGGAAAACATCTATCATGGCGTCCCTGCCAACAAGGTCTAATTCTTCAACAACTTTTGAAAAAAAAAACATGTGATGCTATAAAAATTAGATGATGGCGGTCTTTTCATTTTACATGGGGCAAGTTGGGGCAAGTAGTTCTCACCTTAAGGATTCCCCATGGGCAAGTCATTTTGGTTTTTAATGTAGAGACCTGAATAGTGTTGTATAATGTTTTTCCCTTTTAGATTATGTTTACTTTGTGCTGCCATTCTGCTTGCTTCATAACATTTCCATATTTGTTTCCCTCCCCAGTCTACGGTGATCCTATTATTTTCTTATAGTAATAGTTAAGCAGTGAAAGTCTGGAATCTTAATGGGCAGCTTTGCTCCTCAGTCTTGATAAGTATTCCGACGGTGTAGTTTGATACTTCCTTCCATGCCACAACCTCTATATATGTGTGTGTGTGATGGTTACGTGTCTGTTTTCAACAGGCCCCTTGGCTGCCTAAGGGGGGGTGCAGTGGGGGGGGGTGGACATGTGCAGGGAAACAGTTGCATTCCTTTCAGATCGTCCCCTCACACACACACACACACATCTTTGCCTCATTCACATCTATTCACGATAGTGCATACGAAACACACTAACGCTCTCCTCCTTCTCTCTCTGTTTCTCAACAACCCCCCCACCCCCCATCCCAAACCAACCAAACTTGGCTTCCGACCCCGGAGCATTGCCACGCCCACTTGGCGGCAGCCTGCAGTGCATTCCTGCTGAGAGCATTGTCAAAGCCAAGCACTTCCTCTGGATGTGGGCCAGCGTCGACACAATAACATTGCAAACATTCATCCCCTGGCTCTTACACTTCATGAATGACACCACACACACACACACACACACACATATACAAAACTGTATTGCAAAACACTGTTTGCAAACCCTTCTTTGACTCACACTTGGTGCAAAATAAAAGGGGGACTGGAAGCTTCTCAGGACCTCGGGCCTAATTCAGCCCTTAAATCAGGGGTCTCAAACTCAATTTACTTGTGGGCCACTGGAGCTAGGGTCAGGGTGAGACTGGGCCGCATCAGGTTAACCAAAAAAAAATGCATTTATTAAAAACAGAAAAATGAATAAACTTTGCTTTGGTTTCAATTTTCCACAATAAAAGCTCTGATAAAACATTCCACTGTTCTTAAATATCTTAATTTTTATTTTTCTGCACAAAATAAGATGAAAAATAAATAAATCAAGAATAAAGAAAATCAATCAATCAGTAATAAATAAATATATATAATAATAATAATAATAAAACAGCAAATAAAAACTTAAGAAACCACATATAGTTGGTGGGTAGACAAATTATTTTTTTCAGATTAAAATGAACAAAGCATTATTAGAGCCCTGTAGACATGACAAAACACGACTATAGTCACATTTATACTCTTTTTATTTACAACATATTGCGCAACTGCAGGGTCTTGAGACACATGCTAACTCGCAAACTAGACAGCTAGCGACCTAAACGGTAGCCTTCAAGTTATTTCCTTTAAACTTAAATAGCCAAAAACTTACCACTTCCACACGGATATGGAGGATAACTATTAACAGTTATTTAACCTTTAACATGAACATGAATCAAACGTGATAATTTTTTCTGGGTACATGATACCATACAGCATCCATATCAAACTTGCGCGGGCCGCACTAACATTAAACATTCATATCAAGGCGGGGGGGCCTCAAACTAGTGTCCTGCGGGCCACTTTTGGCCCGCGGGCCGCATGTTTGAGACCCCTGGTTTCATGTTAAATAAATACAAAATAGATAAAAAGGTGGATAAATGAATAAAATTGACTTTAATTATAAGAATAGTGTTTCAGTTCTGTTGTACAATGAATGACAACGGTGAGAACATATGGAGAGTTTAGTCTGGAGGTGCGAGGCATACAAAATGTTAGGAGATACTTTAGCAATGCCTCCATGCTACGACACCCCCCCCCCCCCACCACAACCCACCCAACACCCAAGTCACACTTTCCAGGCTTAAAGATGGACAGATGGTGGAAAGAGAGGTAAATATATCCACATCAGACTGGAAACTGGCGCTTTACGGGAACGTTATCCTTGCGGATATGTACACATGCCGAGACACTGCTTCATCACGCTATAAACAACCTGTGCTGCATGCACACATGGCGGAAACCAATATGGACGCTCTCACTCGCGTATATCCGTACAGTTGTGTCGGATATGTGTCGGATGGCATTAGCCGTGTGCTTTTCTACTACAATTCACTTCTTCCTGAATCTGCACAACACAAGCATGCATCTCAATTCATAATACCAATGTGTGTGTAATGCAGGGGTCTCAAACACGCGGCCCGTGGGCCAAATGTGGCCCGCAGGACACTAGTTTGAGGCCCCCGCCTTGATATGAAAGTTTAATGTTAGTGCGGCCCGCGCAAGTTTGATATGGATGCTGTATGGTATCATGTACCCAGAAAAAATTATTATGTTTGATTAATGTTCATGTTAAAGGTTAAATAACTGTTAATAGTTATCCTCCCTATCCGTGTGGAAGTGGTAAGTTTTTGGCTATTTAACTTTAAAGGAAATAACTTGAAGGCTACCGTTTAGGTCGCTAGCTCTCTAGTTTGCGAGTTAGCATGTGTCGTAAGACCCTGCAGTTGCGCAATATGTTGTAAATAAAAAGAGTATAAATGTGACTATAGTCGTGTTTTGTCATGTCTACAGGGCTCTAATAATGCTTTGTTCATTTTAATCTGAAAAAAATAATTTGTCTACCCACCAACTATATGTGGTTTCTTAAGTTTTTATTATTTGCCGTTTTATTATTATTATATTTATTTATTACTGATTGATTTTCTTTATTCTTGATTTGTTTATTTATTTTTCATCTTATTTTGTGAAGAAATATAAAAAGTAAGATATTTGACAGTGGAATGTTTTATCAGAGCTTTTCTTGTAGAAAATTGGAACCAGGGCGGCACGGCGGTCGAGTGGTTAGCGCGCAGACCTCACAGCTAGGAGACCAGGGTTCAATTCCACCCTCGGCCATCTCTGTGTGGAGTTTGCATGTTCTCCCCGTGCATGCGTGGGTTTTCTCCGGGTACTCCGGTTTCCTCCCACATTCCAAAAACATGCTAGGTTAATTAGCGACTCCAAATTGTCCATTGGCATGAATGTGAGTGTGAATGGTTGTTTGTCTATATGTGCCCTGTGATTGGCTGGCCACCAGTCCAGGGTGTACCCCGCCTCTTGCCCGAAGACAGCTGGGATAGGCTCCAGCACCCCCCGCGACCCTCGTGAGGAAAAAGCGGTAGAATGAATGAATGAAAATTGGAACCAAAGCGAAGTTGGCCGCCTTCCGTTACGTTGTGTCGTAACGGAAGGCGGCGGCGATGTGCTCACATCTGTTGCTCCCCTTCCAACGTGCCAGCACGCTATCTTGATTTGACGAGGCTCTTGGGAAAACTTGTAAATTTCACATGGTCACATCTTCTTTGCAAGCTCGGAATGACCCCCCACCCCGCCCACCAACCCTCGCCCCCTCGCTGTTAACATACATCTGTTTATTCAATATCGTGAGCAACAAGGAAAATCACCATGGCAACACACAACAACAACACCGCGTCTCCAGACACCAGCGTCCTATAGGTGAGAAGGGAAAGGGTCAAGTCACGTTTCCTCAGATATGTGAGAGTGGTGGGTATTTGGGGTGAGTGGGGGGGGGGCACATCATGGCATGTCCCACCATGATTCCATTTTGCTTTTCATGTTCCTGTTAGCTGACCTTTTCGCTTCCTCTCAAGATCCTGTCATGTGTTCTTTGTTCATAAAAAGGTCACGCGTCTCCCCGGTAAGGCGAGATTGCAAAACAGCGTACTAAGAGTTCCGGTATCTTACTTAGATGTGCTCTCTGACGTCCAGCGCTTCATTACTCCAGTTAAACCAGTACTTCTCAGAACCTCCAGTATTAATGTATTGGTAGATGACATTAGCATTAGATTACTACGAGGTCTGGAACGCAGCTCTGGCTTTCACCAGTCCATCAGATGTCTGACACAAATGAGCTGATTCCTAGGCTCAAGAAGGTTGGAAAGCCTTATAATGTATAATCAATCAATAATCAATACTCAGGGCCAAAGGGGCTTTGTGGGCCTGACCACACATATCAGACATGCCACTAATATGTGCTACATATTCTGACTCCCCTTGTTGGAAACCCTCCCCCTGAACAAAATCAACAAAAGGCACACTATAAACCTTGCAATCCTTGCTACACTCGGTGTTCCCATGTGGCTTCACTCATTAGCGCCGATGGGTAAGACGTGAGGTGATTTTATTTATTTATTTATTTATTTTTAATCAGAGTTCAATTGCTGCTGTCCAAGCAGAAGCTGTTGTAATTCTATGCTTAATCCTTCTTGATCAAATTTAGTTAAGGTTTCTCAGATTAAAAACATCACTGCATTAGCCACTACAATTCACTTCTTCCTGAATCTGCACAACAACGCAAGCATGCATCTCAATTCATAATACCAATGTGTGTGTGTAATGCAGTCGCTAATTAACCTAGCATGTTTTTGGAATGTCGGAGGAAACCGGAGTACCCGGAGAAAACCCACGCATGCACGAGGAGAACATGCAAACTCCACACAGAGATACCCGAGGGTGGAATCGAACCCGGGTCTCCTAGCTGTGTGGCCTGTACGCTGGCCTCATCCGTCGTGCAGCCTGTTAATATTATATGTAATTATTTCTTTTGAGTACAGTAAAAATGTGCATATTCCAGACCTAGTGGCTAATGGTGATTAATTGTGATTAATTAATTTAATCCACAATTAACTGCATTAAGATTTTTAAGCATTTGACAGCCTTAGTTGTAATATTGTGAGAATATTGCAAAACAAAAAATTAGGTTGTGGAAAAAGTGATAATATTACGAGAATAAAGTCAAAATATATGACAATAAAGCATTAATTATGAGAACAAAATGTACAAGAAGACAAGAGAAATACTTGTGAGGGAAGGGGGGGGGTGAACGATTGAGAAAAATTGAGGCACCTGCTCAGCGACCTCGGTCCAAACAAAGGCGCCTCTGTCCCGTAATGACATGCTGGACTTCCTGTGTCTATTGGGTCCAACTGAACAAATTAGCCATTCTATTCTATTCAAACACGCATTCAATCAGTTTTTTTTTTCTTTTAGATATTTGCCGTTCTTTCTCTTCGGTGGTTAAAAACTTAGAAGGGTAAACACGATACCACCATCACCTTGGAAACAGCTGAAGGCCACAAAGAGGACTACTGTAGTCGTCAAGTCGTACATGGGATAAAAATAGAAGTTTCTTGCATAAAATGTTTCTATTTGTATCACATCGGTTGTTTGCCTGCATATTTTAATCAAACAGGTCAAATGTAAGAAAACGTCAACGTAAAAAAATCCTACAAAGTTGCAGGCTGCTCCTCATACATACAGTGAAGAAAATAAGTATTTGAACACCCTGCTATTTTGCTATTTCTCCCACTTAGAAATCATGGAGGGGTCTGAAATTTTCATCGTAGGTGCATGTCCACTGTGAGAGAGATAAACTAAAAAGAAAAATCCAGAAATCACAATGCATGATTTTTTAACAATTTATTTGTGTGATACAGCTGCTAATAAGTATTTGAACACCTGAGAAAATGAATGTTAATATTTGGTACAGTAGCCTTTGTTTGCTATTACAGAGGTCAAACGTTTCCTGTAGTTTTTCACCAGGTTTGCACACACTGCAGGAGGGATCTTGGCCCACTCCTCCACACAGATCTTCTCTAGATCAGTCAGGTTTCTGGGCTGTCGCTGAGAAACACGGAGTTTGAGCTCCCTCCAAAGATTTTCGATTGGGTTCAGGTCTGGAGACTGGCTGGGCCATGCTAGAACCTTGATATGCTTCTTACGGAGCCACTCCTTGGTTTTCCTGGCTGTGTGCTTCGGGTCGTTGTCGTGTTGGAAGACCCAGCCACGACCCATCTTCAATGCTCTGACAGAGGGAAGGAGGTTGTTCCCCAAAATCTCACAATACACGGCCCCAGTCATCCTCTCTTTAATGCAGTGCACTCGTCCTGTCCCATGTGCAGAAAAACACCCCCAAAGCATGATGCTACCACCCCCATGCTTCACAGTAGGGATGGTGTTCTTCGGATTGTACTCTTCATTCTTCTTCCTCCAAACACGCTTATTGGAATTATGACCAAAAAGTTCTATTTTGGTCTCATCTGACCATAAAACTTTCTCCCATGACTCCTCTGTATCATCCAAATGGTCATATGCAAACTTAAGACGGGCCTTGACATGTGCTGGTTTAAGCAGGGGAACCTTTCGTGCCATGCATGATTTCACATCATGACGTCTTAGTGTATTACCTACAGTAACCTTGGAAACGGTGGTCCCAGCTCTTTTCAGGTCATTGACCAAGTCCTGTCGTGTAGTTCTGGGCTGATTCCTCACCTTTCTTAGAATCATTGAGACCCCACGAGGTGATATCTTGCATGGGGCTCCACTCCGATTGAGATTGACCGTCATGTTTAGCTTCTTCCATTTTCTAATGATAGCTCCAACAGTGGACCTTTTTTCACCAAGCTGCTTGGTAATTGCTCCGTAGCCCTTTCCAGCCTTGTGGAGGTGTACAATTTTGTCTCTGGTGTCTTTGGACAGCTCTTTGGTCTTCGCCATGTTACAAGTTAAAGTCTTACTGATTGTATGGGGTGGACAGGTGTCTTTATGCAGCTAACGACCTCAAACAGGTGCATCTGATTCAGGATGATACATGGAGTGCAGGTGGACTTCTAATGGGCAGACTAACAGGTCTTTCAGGGTCAGAATTCTAGATGATACACAGGTGTTCAAATACTTATTTGCAGCTGTATCACACAAATAAATTGTTAAAAAATCATGCATTGTGATTTCTGGATTTTTCTTTTTAGTTTATCTCTCTCACAGTGGACATGCACCTACGATGAAAATTTCAGACCCCTCCATGATTTCTAAGTGGGAGAAATAGCAAAATAGCAGGGTGTTCAAATACTTATTTTCTTCACTGTACATAGAAAAACCACACATCATAAACAGCAGTGTCAGAAGAAGAAGAAGATGGCTCCACAAATGAGCGCCCCTCTGAGCCAATTCGCCATCCACAAACCAAAAAGTGGATGTGGCCAAACTGTGAAATGACTGCAGAGCCAAACCACAAGGAAGTAAAAGTAAGGGGGTATAATTATGGTAACGATGGTAAAATAATTGTCTAAATTAGTGTTTGAGAAAAAAAAAAAAGTTAAGCAATAAATAAAAACCTGTGGACCACCAACAGCAGGGGTTCTCAAATGGACACATTTTCCACCATGTCGGCCCGAATATCACCTTCATCTTTATTCTACTTCAATACATATTCTGATACTGTAAAGTACTTTTCAGAGCATAACAGCATACTAGCATACATGCAATACAGATATCATCAATGTTATATTATCATTATTAAACAGATGGTCAATAAATTCAGGTGTCATCAGTTGACCCCTGCAAGGTAGTAGTGGGCAAAACCGTTCATTTCAGTGAACCGGATCATTCTGGTTAATTCAGTAAAAAGATCCGTTCATTTCGGTCAATTAGTGGTTCAAATCATAGACCCGGTCAGCCGTGTCGAGTCGGTCCGTTCACTCATGTTCACATGTGCAGTGCCGTGTCGGTTGACGAGTGTCGGTTGACGAATCTCTCGATCTCGGTCTTTCAGTCAGCTAACCATTCACACTCACATTCATACTTATGGACAATTTGGAGTCGCTAATTAACCAGTGGCTAATAGTGTAAAAATAAAGAATTAATTTCAAGAAATGCTGCAAATGTTTGACAGACAGTATGAATGGCCTGCAAGAAAATACTGGTCACAAACGGCAATTCCACAACTTCACAAAGTGAACGATGATATGGTATCATAATTTTTGGACTAATATTAATATTAATATATTTTGTGGACATAGTCAACCACAAAACAGTAATTTTCTGCCGCTAATCCTCACGAGGGGGTGCTGGAGCCTATCCCAGCCGTCTTCAGGCGAGAGGCGGGGTACACCCTGGACTGGTAGCCAGCCAATCACAGGGCACATATAGACAAACAACCATTCACACTCACATTCATACTTATGGACAATTTGGAGTCGCTAATTAACCAGTGGCTAATAGTGTAAAAATAAAGAATTAATTTCAAGAAATGCTGCAAATGTTTGACAGACAGTATGAATGGCCTGCAAGAAAATACTGGTCACAAACGGCAATTCCACAACTTCACAGAGTGAACGATGATATGGTATCATAATTTTTGGACTAATATTAATATTAATATATTTTGTGGACATATTCAACCACAAAACAGTAATTTTCTGCCGCTAATCCTCACGAGGGGGTGCTGGAGCCTATCCCAGCCGTCTTCAGGCGAGAGGCGGGGTACACCCTGGACTGGTGGCCAGCCAATCACAGGGCACATATAGACAAACAACCATTCACACTCACATTCATACTTATGGACAATTTGGAGTCGCTAATTAACCTAGCATGTTTTTTTGGAATGTGGGAGGAAACCGGAGTACCCGGAGAAAACCCACGCATGCACGGGGAGAACATGCAAACTTGTTTTTTTTTTTTTTTGGAAAACCTGATGCGGCCCAGCCTCGCCCAGACCCTAGCTCCAGTGCCCCCCCCCCCCCCCAAGTAAATTGAGTTTGAGACCCCTGTACTAGACTGTGTGTGTGTGTCCTCTGGCTCCATTGAAACTCCATGCCTAGCAGTCATAGTCAGGTGACATGGCAATAACTGACACACACACACACACACACACACACACAATCCTGCTCACTCCATAACAAACAGCAAGAACCAGGGGGGGCCCCCGAGGCTTCCTGTGTCCTAAACACAGGCAGCAAATAAACACAATCACATTCATTTATATGTACTACCTAAATAACTTTCTAGTGTTTCTTAACTATTTCTATTCTGTGAAAATCCACTATTTCTGTCAAAACTCCATCACTCTATCGCTTTATATTTTTTTATCATCCACCGCATAACAACAACAACTTTTTGTAAGCAGTACCACGAGAACAATGTGTCCTGAGCCTGTTGTGATTAGGAGTAATCTAACCCAGTAAGAGCAGAGTTAGAGAAGTGGAATAAGGGAGGGGGGTGGGGTGGGGGTGGGGGGGTAGAATTTGGGAGCAGGGTCGTTTGAGTAATTTACACCAGGAAGTAATTATGTAAAATTCTAAAGCCGGGTCCTTCCAGTTTACAGGCCGGCTATAAAGCAACTGTCATGTCTGGCTGGCAATAAACATTATTTATTTCTTTGTTTATTAATGCTTCCATTGATACTCTCGTCCCGTCCCGTCCCCCCCCAACATTACTGTGTTACTTTTTTGAAACAAAAAAAAAGGTTGTATAAAACCCACAATGCGGAAATGCTGTAAAGTCTGAAAACATAAATCAAATAAATAAAAAAGCGGGTTGTGTTAGTTATTTTTATGAACACAAATCCTTTATGTGGTTTTGTTACATGTGGTTTTTATGTGTTTCGGAATGGAAAAGTTTGGTTTCAAAGTGGCTTCTAAGCACATTCGAATGACCACAAGACAAAGAAAGTGAAATTGTGTGTTTACATGCACTTTTCGGTGCGTTGGAATCATTTGGGAGGAGTTATCTTCTGTGTTTGTCTTGTTGTGGTTTGTTTGCGAGACACAAAATAAAAAGCAGACCGGTTTTAGAGACATAGTCTCTCCAATATTTCCTGGGTCCTCCCCGAGGCCTCCTACTGGTCATCCTAGAGACAAAATCCTGCAGCCACTTAACCGGATCGTCTCAACGCTCAGGCTGCACCTAGAAATTGGGCGGCCCTCGGCAAAGTCCAAGCCTTACCGGAAACGAGTCTGCAAACCAAGCTCTATTATGAATTCCTATTAATAAGTAGAAATAAACGCCTGCACAGTGCATGAGTGGTTAATGCGCAGGCCTCACGGCTAGGAGACACGAGTTCAATTCTACGCATGTTCTCCCCCCGTGCATGCGTGGGTTTTCTCCGGGTACTCCGGTTTCCTCCCACATTCCAAAAACATGCTAGGTTAATTAGCGACTCCAAATTGTCCATAGGTATGAATGTGAGTGTGAATGGTTGTTTGTCTATATGTGCCCTGTGATTGGCTGGCCACCAGTCCAGGGTGTATTTTTTTTACATAAAAAAATGATGGATACTTAATTAATGTTCTCAACACTGATGCCACACAAACACAGAAACACAACATCACACTCTCTTACACACACACACACACACACACACACACACTGATGTAGAGCTCTTTATTTACCCTGTGGGGAGGATGTTACAGTTAGGATGGGATACAACATGTCATTGAGGAATTCCGCCTCCCTGTCAGTGGAAAACAATCTGCCGGGACTCTCTGGACTTATTGGCAACAACGGTGCTGTGCAGATGTTGTGACAAGGTACTCGCTATCAGGGAAAAGAGACCCCAAATATTACTCTGGAGCTTGAAAACATATCGTTTCCCATCGGACCCCCCCCCCCCCCCACGCTTTGACCTCACGTGACTTTTGGGATTTCTTGTAAGTGCTTATCTGTTGAAGAAACATGGGAGTAAATACCGAGCTCTTAACTTTGCGTCATTGTTGTACAAAACTGTGCCCTCCCACTCTTTTCATTTCTGTTACTTTTTGGGAGACTACGGAACACGAGGTAATAGTTGTTGACCATGCTGTGCAGCATTAACAACAATTGTTTTCATTATAACTGCCATATTTGGTAAGATAAACTGGTAAAAAAAAAAAAAAACGTGTTATTTGTAGTTCACTCATTCATTCAAGGGTGGAATTGAACCTTGGTCTCCTAGCTGTGAGGTCTGCACGCTAACCACTCGACCGCCGTGCTGCCCACATGTAATTCATTCATTCATTCATTTTCTACCGCTTATCCTCACGAGGGTCGCGGGGGTGCTGGAGCCTATCCTAGCTGTCTTCGGGCAAGAGGCGGGGTACACCCTGGACTGGTCCCCAGCCAATCACAGGGCAAATATAGACAAACAACCATTCACACTCACACCACTAGACCGCCGTGCAGCCCCCCCCCCGTCTTTCATCAGAAAAAAAAAGGTTTAGTAATCAGCAAAATAACATAGCTAAGTTTCAGGAAAATATCTGTTCCTGACTAAAAAAAAATTTAGAAAAATACATTACATTACAATACAAATAGATTTCAAGCATGAAATAACACCCCCATAGTCACTTTACCAACGACCATTCACACTCACATTCATACCTATGGACAATTTTAAGTCGCTAATTAACCTAGCATGTTTTTGGAATGTGGGAGGAAACCGGAGTACCCGGAGAAAACCCACGCATGCACGGGGAGAACATGCAAACTCCACAAAGAGATGGCTGAGGGTGGAATTGAACCCTGGTCCTCCTAGCTGTGAGGTCTGCACGGTAACCACTCGACCACCGTGCCGTCCACATGTAATTCAGATATCCTCAATTTTTTATAATTATTCAACAAATGGTCAATGGCAATTTGTCGCTATTTTATAATTTGCAGACATTTTGCAGACATAAACAGTCTGACTCACGGTTTGGTCTAACAAAACAACCAATTCAACTCATCACACAGCAACTTAACACACATGAAGAGTTAGCTAACTAATATATACAGTCATAATCATTATGATATGGCCTCCTCAGAAGAAATAAGCTGAACCCTAGCTATGAATGTGAGTGTGAATGGTCGTTGGTAAAGTGACTATGGGGGTGTTATTTCAAATTTAGAGGGCTCTAATGCTTGAAATGTATTTGTATTGTAATGTAATGTATTTTTCTCAATTTTTTTTAGTCAGGAACGGATATTTTCCTGAAACTTAGCTATGTTATTTTGCTGATTACTAAACCTTTTTTTCGAGTGGTTAGACTAGTGGTGTGAGTGTGAATGGTTGTTTGTCTATATGTGCACTGTGATTGTCTGACAAATGTAGTTTTTAGAAAAGTTAAGTAAGACCCAGAAAGGAAATGGGAACGGGGGCATGGGTGTTTGGGCTTGTATGCGTGTACGCACAGTGCAGATAGACCTTCGTGTTTATTTAGTTGGAGGTGACAGCAGGAAGGAAGGCAGGTTAACGAGCTGCCGGCTCCAGGCACTAAGAGGCACATGGTGATTACGCAACCCCAGTCAACTCCTCTCATATACACACACACACACACACACACACACACACACTGATGATGAACTCACCTGGGTGAGGAAACAGGCACCCTTGCAAGTTATATGCGAGCACATTTTTTACGGCTCTTACACTAGCATTTACCTCATTGACATAGAATAGAAGTATGGTGGCTGTGACTTCACATTAAGTCGGAACACTTCCCTTCCCTGTGGTCACACCCGCTGGGTGGCAAGCTAACCAGGCCCCCGTGTGGTGGAGGGTTCAGTCATGCTTGTGTGCCACAAAAAACACATAAACCACATCTAAAAGCCGGATGGGGGGGGGGTGGACGGATCATCAGCCTCATCGCCAGTCCATACAACTTTATAGTATAATGGATTCTTGCCTATTTGGAATTCGCATTTTCGCACAATTTTCGGTCAAGACATTTTTTTTTTTTTTTGTTTTAGAAAAATTGTTTAATTTTTTTCTGTACTACACGTCTCATTCTCCCTAAGTCAGTAAAATGTAGGAATACACAATACTACACTGGTATACTATATAGTATATAAAGTATACAGCTCACAATTTTTACATCTTTATGTCTCAATGCTTGACTGAATTTTTCTTCCCCAAGCAGTGAGATGTCACACTGATGTCGGTGGGGGGGTGGGGGGTTAAACCACGACTTGCTTTTAAAAACGCATTTATTAAAAACAAAAAAAAACTTTGCTTTGGTTCCAATTTTCTACAATAAAAGCTCTGATAAAACATTCCACTGTTCTCAAATATCTTACTTTTTATTTTTCTACACAAAATAAGATGAAAAATAAATAAACAAATCAAAAATAAAGAAAATCAATTAGTAATAAATAAATATAATAATAATAAATATAATAATAAAAAATTAAGAAACCACATATAGTTGGTGGGTAGACAAATGATTTTTTTCAGATTAAAATGAACAAAGCATTATTAGAGCCCTGTAGACATGACAAAACACGACTATAGTCACATTTATACTCTTTTTATTTACAACATATTGCGCAACTGCAGGGTCTTGAGACACATGCTAACTTGCAAACTAGAGAGCTAGCGATCTAAACGGTAGCATTCAAGTTATTTCCTTTAAACTTTATTTCCAAAAACTTACCACTTCCACACGGATAGGGAGGATAACTATTAACAGTTATTTAACCTTTAACATGAACATTAATCAAACGTAATAATTTTTTCTGGGTACATGATACCATACAGCATCCATATCAAACTTGCGCGGGCCGCACTAACATTAAACTTTCATATCAAAGTGGGGGCCTCAAAATAGTGTCCTGCGGGCCACATTTGGCCCGCGGGCCGCGTGTTTGAGACCCCTGTCCTATAGACTTGGTGATGTTTTCCCAACGTGCGGTGGCTCAAAAAAAGGTTGAAAAACACTGCATTATACTTCTACTCCAAATGTGGTCCCAGTGATTGAGCCTGAACCACATGTGTAGACCATCATGGCTGCCAGGTGCAGCATCAGCATTGTGGTTTGGTATGTCTTGGAGCATCCAATAACGGGGAAGCGTATGTATGTGTGTGCATGCGGCAGTGATGGTCATCCATGCAGAAAGGACCCCCCACATCATCCATTAACACAATCTCACCTTTGACCTACGCCCCCCCCCCCCCTCCTCCGTTACATGCATACTCCGCTGAAAGGCTCACCAATAGAGGCCCGGCGTGCAAAACAAGACAACAGAAATGATTCCAGGGAGTTTACATAACAGACCTCTATTTGTAAAGTGATGTGCATGTGTTAGAATTAATAAATGCGTACAATTGAAGACCGCCTGCTATTTAGCGGTGAAGCCAGAGGAAGTCATTCCATGGGACACTGATCATTTTGGTCAGAATGCCGGCCTATAAATACTGTTCATTCCGCCTTCCTCTCCATGTGCCAGCCCTCCATCGCGGCCCGTAAATGAAAAACTGGTGTGCAGCATGAAAACAAAAGCAAAAAGGCATGCTGGGATTTGTTTTTAACTTTTTTTTTTTTTTTTTAGAATAGCTAACTATCCAGTCTTTTCCCCCACATGTGTGCACATGCATAAACAGCTTCATGCAATCGTTTGTTAGGAAATACTTGATTGCTGTGGTATGTAAATGATATACGGGTAGTATATGTGCAAAGTTTTTTTTTCTGTCAACAAAACCCACAATAACTTGTGCAACATCAGTGTAGCGGATGTTTCCATTTTACACTTTCTGGCGGAGCTAACAATGTATATATGACGGGACACACCTATTTCGACTATAACGAAAGAAACACTTGCGGCCCGCAGGCCGCCGCGAGTTTGAGACCCCTGACGTAAGGGGTTAGTCGGTCTTTTTCAGATTTTTCAACTTGCTGCTATTGCACTTTTTTGGTAGAAAAAACACGGGAAAAAAACAGGGGCCCAACGAGTACCCAAAAATGGCATAAAATGCCAGTGTTAAAATTTTTTGATTTTTGACAAAAAACGTATGTCGGTTTTTTTCAAATTTTTCAACATGCTCCTAATGCACTTTTCTGGTAAAAAAAAAAAAAAAAAACACTGGAAACCTCACACACACTCAACAGGGGCCTGAGAAGCATCCAAAAACAGCATAAAATGCCAGTGTTAAAATGTGGTGATTTTTGACAAAAAACGTAAGGGGTTAGTATGTCGTTTTTTTTTTTCAGAATTTTCAACTTGCTGATAATGCACTTTTCTGGTAAAAAAAAAAAAAACACGGGAAACCTCACACACACTCAACAGGGGCCCCAGGAGGACCCAAAAATGGCATAAAATACGAGTGTAAAATTTTGTGATTTTTGACAAAAAACGTAAGGGGTTAGTATGTCGTTTTTTTCAGATTTTTCAACTTGCTGCTATTGCTCTTTTCTGGTAGAAAAAACACGGGAAACCTCACACACACACTCAACAGGGGCTCAAGGAGCACCCAAAAACGGCATAAAATGCCAGTATTAAAATTTTGTCATTTTTGACAAAAAACGTAAGGGGTTGTTAGTATGTTGTTTTTTTCTGATTTTTCAACTTGCTGCTATTGCACTTTTTTGGTAGAAAAAACACGGGAAACCTCACACACACTCAACAGGGGCCCAAGGAGGACCCAAAAACTGCATAAAATGCCAGTGTTAAAATTTTGTGATTTTTGACAAAAAACGTAAGTATGTCGTTTTTTTCAGATTTTTCAACATGCTGCTAATGAACTTTTCTGGTAAAAAAAAAAAAACACTGGAAACCTCACACACACTCAACAGGGGCCCCAGAAGGACCCAAAAAGGGCATAAAATGCAAGTGTAAAATTTTGTGATTTTTGACAAAAACGTATGTCGTTTTTTTCAGATTTTTCAACTTGCTGCTATTGCCCTTTTTTGGTAGAAAAAACACGGGAAACCTCACACAGACTCAACAGGGGCCTGAGAAGCATCCAAAAACGACATGAAATGCCAGTGTTAAAATTTTGTGATTTTTGACAAAAAACGTAAGGGGTTTGTCGTTTTTTTTCAGATTTTTCAACTTGTTGATAATGCACTTTTCTGGTAGAAAAAACACGGGAAACCTCACACACACTCAACAGGGGCCCCAGGAGGACCCAAAAAGGGCATAAAATGCGAGTGTAAAATTTTGTGATTTTTGACAAAAAAAGTAAGTATGTCGTTTTTTTTTTCAGATTTTTCAACTTGCTGCTAATGCACTTTTAAGGTCGAAAAAAACAGGGAAAACCGCGGGCCGCGAGTTTGAGACCCCTGCGTTATTGTGTCAGGTGTAAGTAAACGTATATATATTTTGTAGCGCATTTAAACCCCCCCTTACAGTACGTCAACTGTGCTTAGTCGCTATCTTTTCTCTCAATCAACCCCCGGTTTTGTCCTGGGATTTTTTTATCCCCCCCACCCCCCACCCCCACCCGCAGGCAACATCGGAACTCTCTGTTTACCCATCCCATAATAAGGCTCACTCAAGCTCAGGACATCTTGATTAGGTTCTGTTGAGCGTCTGGTTCTCATTTAGCGTGGAGGATGGACTCAGGAAGAGGAAGAGGACTCATCGAGAGGTCAGTGGAAACAAAATCAAAGCAAGGCTTTGGAATCGGAGACCAGGTCAGCTAATGAACTATATAAATATATATAACTATATAACTATATATATATATATATATATATATATACGTATATACATGAACGTTATGGAGGGAGAAAAGTTCATTGGAATTGCTTCTGATTTGCTACAAGCCCATATGAGATGACCTTATCTTGTTTATACAAGACGAGTTTACCTCAGTTCCCCTTCGATGCCGATAACGGACTGTCCTGGGAAAAGTTGACATAGTTTGACAGAAACTGGATGGAATACCGCTGAGAGAACAGCACTGGAAATCTTGGATGCAATGCAATGCAATGCAAACAAGCAAGATAGTAGGACCCGTGTACAAGCGGGAACTTGGGACGCACAATTTAGCAGTATTATGAGAACAAAGTAGACCTGGGTTCAATTCCACCCTCGGCCATCTCTGTGTGGAGTTTGCATGTTCTCCCCGTGCATGCGTGGGTTTTCTCCGGGTACTCCGGTTTTCTCCCACATTCCAAAAAAAAAACATGCTCAGTTAATTGGCGATTCCAAATAGTCCATAGGTATGAATGTGAGTGTGAATGGTTGTTTGTCTATATGTGCCCTGTGATTGGCTGGCCACCAGTCCAGAGTGTACCCCGCCTCTCGCCCGAAGACAGCTGGGATAGGCTCCAGCACCCCCCATGGCCCTCGTGAGGATAAGCGGTAGAAAATGAATGAATGAATTACTGTTTTGTGGTTGAATACGGCCACAAAATATATTAATAGTCCAAAAATTATGATACCATATCATGATATAGTAAAGGAAATATTGCACTATCATCGTTCACTCTGTGAAGTTGTGGAATTGCTGTTTGTGACATCTATTTTCTTGCAGGCCATTCGTACTATCTGTAAAACATTTGCAGCATTTCTTGACATAAATTATTTTTAGACTATTAGCCACTGGTTAATTAGCGACTCCAAATTGTCCATAGGTATGAATGTGAGTGTGAATGGTTGTTTGTCTATATGTGCCCTGTGATTGGCTGGCCACCAGTCCAGGGTGTACCCCGCCTCTCGCCCGAAGACAGCTGGGATAGGCTCCAGCACCCCCCGTGACCCTCGTGAGGAAAAAGTGGTAGAAAATGAATGAATGAATGAATGAGAACAAAGTTGTAGTAGTACCCAGAAAATGACACACCCAACCACCAAATATGTACAGTTACTTTTCAAAATACAGAGATACTGCAAATACTCTCACGGTATTTATGTGTGGAAAGTGTGCATAGCCAAATATGCAACACACACACACACACACACACACATATATATACACAGCACCTCAGAGTAGAGTTCATGTAAGAGATACGAGACGCAAGAGTCAACAGTCAGTGTAGATAACCTGCTGATAGCGCGTTCACTCGCTTCCGCCGCCCTTTTTGTTTACCTAATGATCCCGTGGTGTTTGTGTGCAGGGACGCATTGCACGACATACAGTACGACTTGAGCAACACTCACTCATGACTCATTGCGTTCAATTCCGACAACCTAATTTACGGAAATAAATGGAAAGTCAGAGATTGACTGAAATACTGTATATCCTCCAATCATCTATTCAATTGGAAACTGACAGTGTATATTCAAAACAACCCGGAAAACCCGGAGAAAACCCACGCATGCACGGGGAGAACATGCAAACTCCACACAGAGATGGCCGAGGGTGGAATTGAACCCTGGTCTCCTAGCTGTGAGGTCTGCACGCTAACCACCACACGGTCAGCTACTGTATGTGAAGGGGTAGTTGGCTTTTTGACTGAGTGGCTCCTTAAGTGGATGACTTGTTGGCTGTGGAATGCAGCAGGTGGTTCGGAATCTGAGTGGACTTTGGAGTGCCTGTTTTTTTTTTCCCATGGCTGATGCCAGGTGGAGTGTTTTATTTATTTATTTTTTTCCACCATGTCGTCCTTCAGATTGCATCCCTAATCTTGTCTTGTTTCGCATTCCTGATTTCCCCTTGCTTGTTTGTGAATCTCCTACTCGGGTGAGTTCGCAGAGGGTGAAATCCAACAATGTGCAGTCCCTCTGGGCTCTGTCTTTAGCCCAATACAGTTTTCAATGAAACATATTATGAACATAAATGTGTTTTTGAGAAAAATAAGATATTTAACAAAAGGGGGAAATTACTTTAATAGAATTACATAAGATGTTGTAATTTGGGGGCTGGGGGATTGGGGTGGCTTGGCTTTTTCGGAGCACCCTCCACGGCCCTCGTGAGGATAAGCGGTAGAAAATGAATGAATTAATTACTGTTTTGTGGTTGAATACGGCCACAAAATATATTAATATTAATAGTCCAAAATTTATGATACCATATCATGATATAGAAAAGGAAATATTGCACTATCATCGTTCACTCTGTGAAGTTGTGGAATTGCTGTTTGTGATATCTATTTTCTTGCAGGCCATTCATACTGTCTGTAAAACCTTTGCAGCATTTCTTGAAATAAATTCTTTATTTTTAGACTATTAGCCACTGGTTAATTGGCGACTCCAAATTGTCCATAGGTATGAATGTGAGTGTGAATGGTTGTTTGTCTATATGTGCCCTGTGATTGGCTGGCCACCAGTCCAGGGTGTACCCCGCCTCTCGCCCGAAGACAGCTGGGATAGGCTCCAGCACCCCACCCTCCCTCGTGACTCTCGTGAGAATAAGCGGTAGAAAATGAATGAATGAATGAATTACTGTTTTGTGGTTGAATACGGATTTTCTTGCAGGCCATTCATACTGTCTGTACAACATTTGCAGCATTTCTTGAAATAAATTCTTTATTTTTAGACTATTAGCCACTGGTTAATTGGCCACAGGTATGAATGTGAGTGTGAATGGTTGTTTGTCTATATGTGCCCTGTGATTGGCTGGCCACCAGTCCAGGGTGTACCCCGCCTCTCCCCCGAAGACAGCTGGGATAGGCTCCAGCACCCTGTGTGACCCTCGTGAGGAAAAGCGGTAGAAAATGAATGAATGACCCATTTTTTGACTGTTTTCTAGGACACAAACACCATCTAATATTCTGGTCAATATCTATAATTGTTTACTTCTTGCTGGATTTTGGGGCCGTGTTTTAGATGTGAATGGATCACTTGAACATACGTGTAATACGTGCCTGCCCTTTAGCCGGGCCAGTCCGCCACCCACACTTCCGAGGAGCCGGGACAGGACAAGAGCAGAGGAAGAGGTCATTATGGAGGAAGCCCGGGAGTCTTAAAGCCATTATATGCCCCTCAGAGAGAGGCAGTCGGCGTACCACGGCTGACTGAAGCGCTTCAAAGCAGGGGATAGATGGGGGGGGATGGATGGGGGGGGGGTTTGCTAAGTCACTTCCACTAGCCTTGCATGTTCAAGGGGAAGTGAGGAGTTTACAGGGTGACACGGGGGTCACGGGAGGAGACATACAGGGGGCGTTTGGATGAGCAAATCTGATTATCTTGGATTTGTTTTGATTGGACGTGTAGATTTGTCCAAGCGTGACTAAACAGGAGGCTTTAGAAATGTTTTTTTTTATTTCCAAAGGATGGCCATTTATTTTGTTGTTATCTGCTGGCGACTGTGGTTACACATACATATGCATTCAAGTTTCCTCTTTGGCAGAAATTACATTAGTATATGGATTAGTAATAGTACCCCATGTAGTATCCTGTGGTCATTCATTATTACAGATTTCTGCTCTCTGTTTAAATTCGCATTTTGCTTTGCTTTAGCTGTCAATTGTTTTACTTAACTCCGTTATTAGCTTAGAAACAGGTAGAGTCAAACTTCAATATTCGTACACCCCGGTTTCTGTATGATTCAGTACCCAAACAAAGCACCCTACGCATTGTTGGCACACTGTCCGTGTATTTTGTATTGAGTGCAACTGCTAAATAACCCACCATGGGGCCAAGGAAAGTTTGATCAATTTGATCAAACTTGCCAGAATGAAGAGGAAGTTCATCCATTCTTTATGTTTAATTATTTTTGCATTGTTTTTCACACTATAATTATTATTTAATATGATTATTTATGTATTATTTGTACAAAAATATGAACAAATAATACGTGATTATTTATGTATTATTTGTACAAAAATATGAACAAATAATACGTGATTATTTATGTATTATTTGTACAAAAATATGAACAAATAATACATGATTATTTATTTATTATTTGTACAAAAATATGACCAAATAATACATGATTATTTATTTATTATTTGTACAAATATATGAACAACTAATACATGATTATTTATTTATTATTTGTACAAATATATGAACAAATAATACATGATTATTTATGTATTATTTGTACAAAAATATGAACAAATAATACATGATTATTTATTTATTATTTGTACAAATATATGAACAAAAAAGACATGATTATTTATGTATTATTTGTACAAATATATGAACAAATAATACATATTAAATAATAATTATAGTGTGAAAAACAATGCAAAATAATTAAACATAAAGAATGGATGAACTTCCTCTTCATTCTGGCAAATTTGATCAAATTGCCAACTTTCCTTGGCCCCATGGTGGGTTATTTAGCAGTTGCACTCAATACAAAATACACGGACAGTGTGCCAACAATGCATAGGGTGCTTTGTTTGGGTACTCGACTCGAACAAAAACTGAATAATATGTATTATTTGTTCATATTTTTGTACAAATAATAAATAAATAATATTAAATAACGATAATAATATATATAATAATAATAATAATATTAAAAAATAATAAACAAATCATATTTTTGGGTATCTGGAACAGATTTACATTATCTTAGGCTTACTGTATGGTATAAATTACAGAAATAATTCTCCATAGCTACAATGAAGGCATATTTAATTGTTATCTAAATCGAAATAAGTGTGTGCATCTTCAGCAAAACTGAACAATTGTTCTAAATGAAACATGCAATGAAAAAAAAAATAGAACTGGGCTAAGGACAGAACCCTGGGGAATCCCATATTAGGACTCAAGTGGCAGCAGGTGTGTTTGCAGTGTGTAATTTTTTTTTTTAAACTCACAAAAGACCATTAAAAATAGGAAAAGAAGCCTGAGTAATAAAACACAAAATGGGGCGAAGGACAGATCCTTGAGGCGTTCCACAGCACTGCTCTAATCCAATACAAGGTGAGTATGATTGTAGATGACATGCTATCTGAAGGCCACTTTATTCTCTCATAGCTCATCTGTTTTTCCATCCCTCACTCTTTTCCTTCACGCTACCGCCTTCTCCTTCCTCTTTCCTTTCGTTACTCGTGGCCCTGGCCTCCTCCTCCTCCTCCTCCTCTCTCCAACACCTGTGCCCCTGCGGAGGAGGAGTTTCCGGAGAGGAGGAAGCCCCCGGGGGCAGCGAGGCACCTCACAGATGGTTAGCAAATTACACCTTCATTACCTCTCCACTACGCTTCCTCTGGTCAGCGCCTTCACAATGACTCGCTGTTCCTGTCACATCTGCCAGCATGTTGGCCTGCGGCAATTAAAAGGAAGTAATAATACCCCCCCCCCCCACGGTTGTTTGTTTGTCGCTGAGCCTATTATACAATACAACTCTATCATTTGGATAGATGTATAAAGATGATAGAATCTTCTGTTTTCAAATCTATAACCTCGAGGTTTACTCAATGCACAAATAGATGATAATGTAATAACGACAAATTCAATGTGGAGAACCAATGTTCTACTCAGTTAACATCTTTGAACATGATCTTATCCCTTTACAGCAGGGGTCTCAAACACGCGGCCCGCGGGTCAAATGTGGCCCACAGGACACTAGTTTGAGGCCCCCGCCTTGATATGAAAGTTTAATGTTAGTGCGGCCCGCGCAAGTTTGATATGGATGCTGTATGGTATCATGTACCCAGAAAAAATTATTACGTTTGATTAATGTTCATGTTAAAGGTTAAATAACTGTTAATAGTTATCCTCCCTATCCGTGTGGAAGTGGTAAGTTTTTGGCTATTTAAGTTTAAAGGAAATAACTTGAAGGCTACCGTTTAGGTCGCTAGCTCTCTAGTTTGCGAGTTAGCATGTGTCTCAAGACCCTGCAGTTGCGCAATATGTTGTAAATTAAAAAAAAAAGTATAAATGTGACTATAGTTGTGTTTTGTCATGTCTACAGGGCTCTAATAATGCTTTGTTCATTTTAATCTGAAAAAAATAATTTGTCTACCCACCAACTATATGTGGTTTCTTAATTTTTTATTATTTGTAGTTTTATTATTATTATTATATTTATTTATTACTGATTGTTTGATTGATTTTCTTTATTCTTGATTTGTTTATTTTTCATCTTATTTTGTGCAGAAAAATAAAAATTAAGATATTTGAGAACAGTGGAATGTTTTATCAGAGCTTTTATTGTAGAAAATCGGAACCAAAGCACTGAAAAAGTTTGTATATTTTTCTGTTTTTAATAAATGCGTTTTTTTTTTTGTTGTTTTTTTTAAAACCTGATGCGGCCCAGCCTTGCCCAGACCCTAGCTCCAGTGGCCCCCAGATAAATTGAGTTTGAGACCCCTGCTTTACAGCCCTAATATGCCAATTTAAAAACAAAATCACATCTTGGTTTCCAAGAGTGAAAGCAGAAACACTGGATATACAATACCAGCTCAAATTGATGTGATTTTTTTTTTAATTTTGTTTAAAATAGATAAAATAAATTAACATTTTCACACATTTATCGCGTGAAAATGCTCATTTTGTTTATTGTTTATACATACTTGATCGGCAATAAGTGAATTTCTGCAATTTAATATGAACAGATTGAGTATTTTCGTAGTTATGGCATCAAAAAAAATCATTTAGAGCCCCGTAGACATGAAATAACACCCAAATAGTCACTTCTCCATGTGTATTACTCAATATAGTATATATAATCATAGAAGATAAGACATATACATAAATGACAGCGTGCTTCCAGTGGTGGCTATTGGCTCATCAATGTGTTGTAATGGCAGCTTTAAACGGCATTAGCCAATATAATGTAGTACACATAATAACAGTAAATAGCTGGACCTTCTGGAATGAATTAATGACGCTAAACAAAGTTCCACTGTAGTAGTAAACATGCTTAAAGATGAAGAATATTTCATTCTGTAAAGCACTTTGTGTTGCATGTCTTTGCAGGAAAAGTGCTATACAAATAAAGTTGATTTGATTTGAATATAACTTACCAAATGTTGACAAACAATCCTTTCCGGGAGTGTTCCATGACACAAAGAGGCTAATTTTAGAAAAACAAGCTGTGAAGGTTCGTACATCCAGGAGAAAGTAATAATACTAAATAGAACGTAAGTAATTAGGCAAAAATCCTCATTTTAATTTCACACCTGTTGCTGCTCTTACAGGAAGTGAACGAGATCACATGACAGGGGAATCAGGAAGTGTACTCATTCCAGGGGAGAAGACGTGGTTGCGGTTCAAATTGAATACTTTGAGTATTATGTATTGCTTAATTTTAAGTGTTTTTTTAAATTAATATATATCTCAAATTAGAGTTCTCATGAGTTGAGGTACAGTATATTTTAATTAATTTATGTGAAGTTTTAGTTAGAATGGGATATTACACCCACACCAGAAAATGGTACAGTCCAACTTTTGGGACCCTATAGGTTGTTTCTCTCCACTACACGATTTAAACATTGCGCCCTCACTCGATTGCATTTTTAATTAATTAAATTAGTTTAATTAATTAGTTTTTTTAAATATGCATATTAATGGGGACCTATTATGTTTGTTCCACTTTTCTGACCTATAAATGTACTTAGACGCGACCATTGTGAGGAAAAGCGGTAGAAAATGAATGAATGACTGAATGGAAATGTGTTATGTCCATAGGTATGAATGTGAGTGTGAATGGTTGTTTGGTAAAGTGACTATGGGGGTGTTATTTCAAATTTAGAGGGCTCTAATGCTTGAAATGTATTTGTATTTGTATTGTAATGTAATGTATTTTTCTCATTTTTTTAGTCAGGAACGAATATTTTCCTCAAACTTAGCTATGTTATTTTGCTGATTACTAAACCTTTTTTTTTCTGATGAAACACAGCGGTCTAGTGGTTAGCGTGCAGACCTCACAGCTAGGAGACCAGGGTTCAATTCCACCCTTGACTTTGCATGTTCTCCCCGTGCATGCGTGGGTTTTCTCCGGGTACTCCGGTTTCCTCCCACATTCCAAAAACATGCTAGGTTAATTAGCGACTCCAAATTGTCCATAGGTATGAATGTGAGTGTGAATTGCCGTTGGTAAAGTGACTATGGGGGTGTTATTTCAAATTTAGAGGGCTCTAATGCTTGAAATGTATTTATATTGTGATGTAATGTATTTTTCTCAATTTTTTTAGTCAGGAACGGATATTTTCCTGAAACTTAGCTATGTTATTTTGCTGATTTTTAAACCTTTTTTTTTCTGATGAAAGATGAAGGGCTGCGTGGCGGTCTAGTGGTTAGACTAGTGATGTGAGTGTGAATGGTTGTTTGTCTATATGTGCCCTGTGATTGGCTGGCGACCAGTCCAGGGTGTACCCCGCCTCTTGCCCAAAGACAGCTGGGATAGGCTCCAGCACCCCCCCCCCCCCGCAACCATAACCCTTGTGAGGAAAAGCGGTAGAAAATGAAAGAATGATTGGAAATTTTGGCATATGATCTTCTTATGTACGCCTTTATTCTGGTGTACCTAATGAGGTGTCCAAAGAAAAAGCGAAACAGAAGAAGCAATTGGGGCCACAAGTCATCCACTGCAGCAGCATCAGGAGTGACAACGAAGAGAGAAGAGCGAGTGTGAGTCATACACAAAGCCCCTCCCCTTATCCCCCCCCCCCCCTCTCGTCGTCCATGTAGCCAGGTTACGTCCACCCTGACTCATTCATTCGTCGCTGCGCAGTCTTACGCCCACTTTTGCTTAAGTGGCTGCTGTGGGCCTTCATTCACAAAAGACACTCTCCATTCACAAAAAAAATGTCTTCTACATCATGTGTATATGCACAGGGATGGACGCCCATGCATGATGGACCACTTCCTTATTTGGTGGTTCTTTCAGCCAAGGCCACCCCCACTAGTAGCCACTGACTGACACACTAAATCAAACGGTCTGATGTGTGTGTGTGTGTGTGTGTGTGTGTTGATTTTTACCCACTTCCTCCTGGAGCTGCATCTTCATCCTCTCTCTGGTTAGCTCATCTCGAGACAGTCTGCTTCCCAGGCAGCTAATTATAGGCCACCTCCGTGTAGCCGTCATGCTGGGGCCCGGATGTGATTGTGTACTCTGCGTGCACACATTTGCGTTTTAAAATCATACATGTTATATGTCGTTTTTTTTTTTTTCTCCTATTTTTTTTCTCACCCATTTTTTTTTTTTTGTGTTGCTCTCCAATAGATGCGTTTTGTGGACGCATACACAAGCCCAACCCCTCCCACACTGTACTGCAGCTCTGACTCATACAAGGTGGAGGCTGAGACAACCAGGGGTCTGATGACTGGCAAGGAGTGTGCACGCGCACACACACACACACACACACACACATGCAACATATGTCCGTAGCTTCATATGTATGGACAACAAAAGAAAAATAACAATAATAATAAAGCACTGTAAGTAACACTCCAAGAGTAAAAAGAAGTTAGCTAATACAGTCACTGATTGGTGGCGGCCCGCCACTGATACATTGGGACCACCACAGATAAATTTGGCAATGAATTTAGCGATAAGGCGGCATGGCATTCGAGTGGTTAGCGCGCAGACCTCACAGCTAGGAGACCAGGGTTCAATTCCACCCTTAAAAAAAAAAAATCTTAATGCAGTTAATCATGGATTAAATTAATTAATCACAATTAATCACCTTTAGCCACTAGGTCTGGAATGTGCCCATTTTTACTGTACTCAAGAGAAATGATTACATATAATATTAACACGGCGGACGAGGCCAGCGTGCAGGCCACACAGCTAGGAACCTAGGTTTGATTCCACCCTCGGGCATCTCTGTGTGGAGTTTGCACGTTCTCCCCCGTGCATGCGTGGGTTTTCTCCGGGTACTCCGGTTTCCTCCCACATTCCAAAAACATGCTAGGTTAATTAGCGACTCCAAATTGTCCATAGGTATGAATGTGAGTGTGAATAGTTGTTGGTAAAGTGACTATGGGGGTGTTATTTCAAATTTAGAAGGCTCTAATGCTGACGGGGGGCTGCGCGGCGGTCTAATGGTTAGCGTGCAGACCTCACAGGTGGGAGACCAGGGTTCCTGTCCTGTGATTGGCTGGCCACCAGTCCAGGGTGTACCCCGCCTCTCGCCCGAAGACACGTTCAAAAACACATTCCGACTCTCTATGTAGCTCGTCGCTACAACAACGTACTGCAGATGGCATCGTAACGCTGCTTCTTAACTCATTCGCTAGCTCCCAAAGATCTTTTGTTGTTTACGCGAGAGTCACAAAGAGGTGATGATGCAACTCTACAATAGAAGAGCTCATGTTTTGTTGGCTCTGTTGTTTGCTATATACTACGAGCAGCGGCTGTCTCGTAAGTCCCTGCAGTGATCCCGTAGCCTCTGCGTTAACGCACAATGCGGCGGAAACAAATGACTATAGGGGTGTTATTTCACCTCTACAGGGCTCTAATAATGTTAAAAATGGTATTTAGAAAGCCATGAAGAAGGTTTCTAGGCTCTAACTATGAATTGTATTGCTATTAATAATATTTACATATATTAAAACTTTCTTAATTTTAAAGATGAAGCAACTTGTGAGGTTTTGGTTTTGGTTAAATAAAAAATAAGTTTAAAGTTTGTAGCTTTACTGTTTGTTCGACTTTGTTTCGGTTGTTAACACTCATTCAAGTGACAAAATAAGTTAACTATTAAAACTGTTATTGTAATACTACATGTATTTGGCTATAATTTGTAATAGTAATACAAGTGAAAAAATAAGCTAGGCTTTGTTCACCTTTTGAGACCAAAATTTTAGAGGGACTAAGTTCTTGGAACTAAATCTCCTGGGACTTTTAGGTCTGAAAGCGTGTTTTGATTTTTTTAATGTCATTGATAGCAAAGAGGAAAAGTGTGATGATAACCATAGAACCTAAGTACTGGTTTATATGCATATTTTATGTGTTTATGTGGTATCCCGTGTGCATTAATGTTTACGTATGATGACAATGACTATAAACGGCATATTAAAAACATATTTCGCTTCATATTAAAGGTTGTGTTTGCCTGAGGAGGAAGCACAGCTGAGCTTGTTCTCATAAAGACAAGATGAAAGCCAGCAGCGGAAACGTTTACTATTCCTGCCTCTCTTTTTTTTTGTCTAAGTCATAAGATGGAACACATTTGGACCATCTTGAAAAGAAGATGCTGATGGCTTCCTGTGTGACCCAGCAAGCGCTGATGACTAGCTCACCTGTATTACATCATTGCGAAAAGAAGAGGGGAGGGGGCGAGACTCCGCCTCCCCCTTCCTCCCTTCTCGCCGTCTCCTCCATCATGCGCCCTCCCTCCCTCCCTCCCTCCCCATCCTGGCGGTATGAGTCACAGACAGGTCCCTTGATACACTGCAGAAGCGTCATGTGACGTAGCCACCGCCGCTCATTCATTCATTCATTCATTCAGCAATCCTCCATTCATAAAAAAAAATCTAGCTCTTATCAAGTATATTGAAATAACATAAATATCCTTAGTGTATAGCAATGAGTGTGCTGCTGCACTTGGAAGGTTTTATTGTTGCCATGGTGACATCATGGTAGGTATGCAGCATGCATGGACTGAATGCCAACGGATTTGAGGGTAACTGAGCTGTCACACAGCAATAATATTACGTCTCAAATGTAATATTATTGTGGCATTCAGCGTGCTTTGCAGCGTTACATAACACACTCCGTAGGTACACGTGCACCGTGAAAATATGCATTTAACTATAGTATGATATATTGTCATTTTTCCTAATATTACAACACCACTGTAGTAACATTAGCACTACTCATTTATTCATTCATTTTCTACCGCTTTTCCTCACGAGGGTCGCAGGGGTGCTGGAGCCTATCCCAGCTGTCTTCAGGCGAGAGGCGGGGTACACCCTGGACTGGTGGCCAGCCAATCACAGGGCACATATAGACAAACAACCATTCACACTGACATTCATACCTATGGACAATTTGGAGTCGCCAATTAACCAGTGGCTAATAGTGTAAAAATAAAGAATTTATTTCAAGAAATGCTGCAAATGTTTTACAAAAAGTATGAATGGCCTGCAAGAAAATAGATGTTACAAACTTCACAGAGTGAACGATGATGCAATATTTCCTTTACGATATCATGATATGGTATCATAATTTTTGGACTATCAATATTATTATATTTTGTGGCCGTATTCAACCACAAAACAGTAATTCATTCATTTTCTACCGCTTATCCTCACAAGTGTCGTGGGGGTGCTGGAGCCTATCCCAGCTGTCTTCAGGCGAGAGGCGGGGTACACCCTGGACTGGTGGCCAGCCAATCACAGGGCACATATAGACAAACAACCATTCACACTCACATTCATACCTATGGATAATTTGGAGTCGCTAATTAACCTAGCATGTTTTTGGCATGTGGGAGGAAACCAGAGTACCCGGAGAAAACGCACGCATGGAGAACATGCAAACTCCACACAGAGATGGCCGAGGGTGGAATTGAACCCTTGTCTCCTAGCTGTGAGGTCTGCGCGCTAACCACTAGACCGCCGTGCCGCCCTATATATATATATATATATATATGAAACAAAATAGAAATAAAGGCAGATTGTATTGGATTAGACTGTGTAGTTGTACCTAATGAAGTGTCCAGCGAGGGTACTCAATGGCGGTCAAAACGATCATTAGATGTATACAATGTAACGCAATGATGTTAAAAGCACATTGCAGCTTTATTGTCGTTTTTTTGTGAATGAACCGCAGTTCACCCTGGGGGGAGAGAGGGGGGGTATACGGGGGACGTACCGTATGAATCACCACAACAAAGTGTTGGATGAGGGAGGGGGGGTGGTGGTGCAGCGGACTGGGGGGGGGGGGGTTTGGTGATGTCATTGATGATGGTGGGGGAGTCAGTCGTGAGTCAACGACAAGTCGAAGAAGAGGAGGAAGAGGAGGGAGGGAGGGAAAGAGGGAGAGCACATGGGAAGGTGCATGGTGGCGCACCTGCTGTGTCTGAGCCGCGCTAACAGGCCGCACCGTGCATGACTCACCACCGCTTTATACACACACACAGGCGTAGCATCATTTAAATGAGACACCTAAAACACATGACGTGCAATGGAGGGGAGGGGTCAGGATGACTCACGCATCAATGATAAGTCCCTCCCCCCATCACCACACACAGGAAGCGCATATCATTTGGATGCATCTAACGTCCTCTCCTCATCTTACACACAATTTATGTCGGATAAATCTATATTACCACTTATATTCATCATTAATGACATTTATTCAATCAAACTTAAATTTGCCTCATTTTCATACTTACCATAAATCAATAAAATTGCTCCTGGTAATGTCACACATTTGTGCAAGGACTTGTTGCTAGGCAGAATTGATGAGGCTCAAGCACAGCTCTCCTTATAGGCCAATGACAAAACAGCTGTATAAACTCCTACCAGTTAAACAATCAAAGATGTTGTCTATTACACTGTCGGAATTTCATTTTTCAACCAATGCCATTTTTACAGTCATATAACTAACACTGGTATATAACTAAATAAAAGTAAAAAAATAAAGAATTATTCACCAAAAGATGACATCTGACGCTTTTACTCTCACGCTAAGTTCCATTTCTGGTTCTGTGGTTATCTTCACCTCCATCAGCTGTGACATTACACAAAAAAGAAAAAAAAACCACTCGTTAACACCAAAAATAAGCATCATTTCCCACTTTTAATTTCCAAAGCGGTTTTGTGTTCTACACAAAAGAGCATGCCGAGTCGCTCCGTTTCAATATTTTCACTGATTGCTAAAATAACAGCAGCTCATACAAACTGACTGATCAATCATAACGAGGCTAATTAAAGAGGTTAAAAGCAATAGCTCATGATTTTTATATTGTGTGAGCTCACCCGCGCACACATCTCTATGTACAAATGATCTGGCCGTATATTTTACAAACAACACTGCCCCCTGGTGGCACTGGGCAGTGCGTGCCGGCGTATGCAATGACAGTAAATAAGGCAGAATACATCACTTCAGAAATAAGCAATCAGCACTTTTACAAGTCAACAATAACAAGGATTGTTTTGTAGATTTTACACCAAAAAGAGGACAAAAGAAGAAGCGTCCTCGTCGTGTCAAGCAGAGGAATGAATGTTACATTTCTGGGCGGGGGGGGGGGTGTTGAAACGGTAGGATTGTAAGCTCAGTAGATGAAAAGGACTCGGGTGCGGGGCATCGTGGAGAAGGTGTCGGCCAGCTTGCGGATTCTGGTGTAGTTGATGAAGCCTCGGAGGAAGAGCAAGAAGCCTGGAGATGAGAGACAAAATAGGATGAAAACAATCAATTTACTGTCTTAAAAAGGCAACTTTTTCATTGGTGAATGGATGTTCAGCTGGAAATTACACACACACAAAAAATACATATATATATATTTTTTTATGACGGGGAGAAAAAATATATATATTTTTTGTGTGTGTGTAATTTTTGTGTGTAAATATATATATATATATATTTCCCAGCTTTTTTTGTCAAAAAAATAATATATACATATATTTGTGTGTGTAATTTTTGTGCGTGTGTATATATATTTTTTTTTCCCTGTCATGTCTTTTTTGTAAAAAAAACATAGTGTGTGTGTAATTCTTGTAAATATATATATATATATATATATATATATATATACTTTTTTTTTTTCCCCGTCATCAAGTCTTTTTTTGTCAAACAAAAACTACTCCCAAAAAGTTGGGAATATTTGTATGCTGTTAATACCGTGCCAAAACCTCAAACACACAGTACCGGTTTCACTCCCTAATGATTCACAAGCAAACTCGGTGTGGTTTGCAAATACAAAACATCATTCACAAAATAATGGCTTATACTTTGCAAACAAATACATCCTGTTTTAGAAAAAAAAAAGTACAGCATGCTTTAAACGAACAAATACAACTTTCTTCCATTGTAAAAAATATCCTTCAAATTCAAACTAAAATCTTTCAAGGAGAAAAAAAAAATTTGACAACTACAAAAACCTGTCACCTGTGACTTTTGCCATTCATTTTCATGTGTTTTTTGTAGTTACAGAGTTGTTTTTATTGTGATCGTTAGTGTTATCGTTTTTTTCGTGATGCTTGCACTAAGGATACCTTCAGTGTATATTTATGAATAAAATTAAAGATATACATTTCCAACTGAAATATGGAATACCGAAAGAAATAATTACTTTGCATCATGCGGGTCTTGATACAGGACAATAGTAATACATACTTACCCAACACTAGGAACACCCACCAAAGCCAGTACTGGCCATCAAAGTAACCAGGAAAGTATGTGGAGAACTACAAACACAACAGGCACATGAAAATGGCCGGTTAGAGCAAATATGGCCTTTGAGTTTTACGCACAGAGCAGCCAACCACTACAGAAGATACATAAATGTTTGTGCACGCATAAAATAACACACACTTGTGTGTGTGTGTGTGTGTGTGTATGCATACCCTGACAATGAGGACCCATTTGATCAGGGACAGACCAAAGCCAGAAACAGCCCCGTAGCGGCCAGCCGCGGAGGTTGTCAAACAGAAGGACAAGAAGAAACCGATCCAGTTGAACAGGAATGCCACTGAAAAAAAACAATACCAATACCATTTTTGGATGAGAGTCTAGGTGTTGAAAAAATAACACCAAATGCAATTAGAATGGGATAAGTTAAGATAATAATAACATAAATACTAACTTAACGCATTTACTCAAGTAATTTTGGCCTTACTGAAGAAAGTGAGCATGAAGATGCCGTCGTTGCCTATCCTCAGCTGATCAGCGTCTTCAAAATCGTCCCTGGCCACAAAGTCTTCATCCTTTCAGCAAAAAAAGTGGAAAAAAAAAGAAATTTTCAGCTGCTAAAATAATAAAAGCCATCTCATACAAGGTAAATCTTATACAAGTACGACAACACACAAGCCACAAAAGAACCTAGTGAGCACATTGAATGGTCATCACAATGTCAAAAAGCCTGACGAGAACAACTTTCAAAGCAGATCAATAGAGAACACACATACAGTGTTACGTATAAAGTATGTAGGGTGAGATATGGAGGCACATACACTAAAACTAGAGGCAAAAATACTACGCAGTACTGATCACAAACACGCACATTCTCCCAAGTTACCTCCAGTGAACTGCGAATTACATCGTCAAACGTCTCCAGACGCTCCCTGTGCTGAGGCTGCGGCGGCCGAGCGCCAAACGGCAGAGAAACACAACACCAAGCGATGAAAAACAGAGCGCCCAGCCACCCCCCCGCCCCTCATTCCACACAGTGACCACTAGAGGTCACCGGTGATTACTTCCACTACATACAGTATCCAAAGCAAATGGTAGCTTTCCTTCACAGTTTGGTTCCGTTTGTACATAAGCTGATTCAGACGATGCTTCCCGCGCAACAGGAAGTCTTCAAGAGACAGCAGGTGACTCACTCTTGCGGTTACCAAGGGAACGGTAGTCTCAGCTTTGGTCCTCTCCGCTTCATCGTAGGAAGGTAGTGTGGTCGCCACGTTGTAGGACGGCGGCTTGGGGAAATTTCCGTCTTCCTTGTAGTCAAAGTAGGCTGAAGTATTCAAAATATCAATTAAAGTCAGATAAATCAATGTTTTAATATACCGTAAATTCCGGACTGTAAGCCGCTACTTTTTTTCCCCCAAACTTTCAACCCTGCGGTTTATTCAGTGATGCGACCAATTTATGTAATTTTTCTAACGGCCGCCAGGGAGCTCTCAAGTAGAAAAGGTAAGATTAAGACAGGTGGAATATATGCATCGTCTTGTGCATAAATTAAATTAGCGTGAACATACCCTCATCGTGGAAAATGCAAAAAGAAAGGCATATGACGCAGCTTTCAAGCTAAAAGCAATCAAGCTGTCCGATAAAGAAGAAAACCTGCTGCATGTAAACTTGGCATAAACGAATCGATGGTGAGACGCTGGAAAACGGCAGTGGGGAACAAACGTAAAAAAAAAACGTTTTCAGAGATAATAAAAGCAGGTGGCTGTGTTGCTATTGTGTTGCTAGCGTGTTGTTACCATGTTGCTACCGTTTTACTACCGTTTGCGAAGACAGTTATATTATTATTATTGTTAAGTTATATTATTAAAACTTTGAAAACTCTCTCTGTGTACCGTCTTTCTTTGTAAATATGTTTACATGTTTTAATGTGGGCACATGCGGCTTATATATGTACAAAAATCGGTTTTCCTCTAAAAATGTAGTGGGTGAGGCTTATAATCAGGTACGCTCTGTAGTCCGGAAATTACGGTAAATTTTAGGGCACCACACAGACAGCAGTCACTCTATTTTCGTACATATGCTCTTCACGCACTTTGTTGTAAAATATTAGTATGTGGGCACTCAGTGAAAACATTGGTGCACCCCTGCTTTATGCAGTGCAGAGATGGTATCTGTAAAGCTGACCTTCATGGTACAGTTTAAAGAAAAAAAGTGCTGCCTTGTGGAATTTTTCACGGACATGTTGTACATGACGTTTCTCAATGTAACGTGATAAACAATGAATAAAACAATAAACCATATTGAGCAACTTTCCTTGCAGTCTTACCAGCATTGTCCTCTGTGATGCTGCTATATGGAGGTGGGGCGTCAGCAGCTACCTGTGAAGTCCCATCAGCATCATCCACATTGGGAAGCTGAAAAAAAAAAAAAAAAAAACAAGAGACATGACTAATCGAAGAAGGAACATTGTAGTAACTTCCTGGTTTATTGGTCATGAATGGTCAATATTAAACATGTGTGATCCATACGACTCAGTGTATTTCTACACTGCAACTATTATATTTAACATATTCAATACTTCTTGGGACTTAATTCATCAAAAATGTGCAAATGAATGGCCACTCTTACGTTATGCTTGCCATGTAGCCAACAGGCAAAGGCTAGGCTAGGCTAGGCTAGTTGAACTAGCCTACAGTTTGAGTTGCATTTACTAACACGTTAAAAAAAACATTTTAGCTAGCTGGTTTATCTGGCCGCCATTTTATACATTACACATATCAACACTTTCACAGCTTGAAGCGGGAAGTGGAGTTCGGCTAAGCTAGCTAGGAAGTTAGCATGCTAACTTAGGCTGCCACGTCCAGAGGTTACAACAATGTAAATATATAATACTGTTGTATTATATATTGGGACGCGTTATACGATATACGATAGTGTCAATGCGCCTTTATGCAAGTTAATTAGCGCCGAAGAAACAAAAAAAAGTGTTGCCCATCGTAACCGTGTGCAATGTTAAGTACTTAGCGTCAGGTGGCCATTAGAGGTGTGGAAAGAATATACAATACCTGCTGATATCTGGCGCTCGGCTCAGCCATTCCGACTTGAACGGCTTTTAAAAGAAGCAACAATAGAGAAGCGAGACAACGCTCAAGATGCCAGCTTGAAGAAAATTATGTAACAGTGGAAAACTGTCAAGTCAACCCCCGTCACTAAACCTTTGCTTTTACGTGCACGGCATGTATTAGTCAAGTTAGCGAAAGCGAAGGTAGACTACTTCCGGTTTTGGTGCTTCAGTAAACTTAAAGTTGTCTGGAATTACATCATCGATTTTAATATTTGACACAATTCAAAATATATATTATGATACAATCTGAACACCTTATTGTTCATTTGTTATGAAAAGATGCATTGTCATAACACACAAAGTTTATTTTATTTTGAAATAACTCGGATGCGTATTTCTTTTTCCTTTTACTTGACGCTCATGAAGCCTTGGTCATTGACGTCACCCGTCACAACAAACCCTCCACGCCCCCTTCGGAACAGCGATAAAGACGCTTACAGATTATTAAAAAGCCTGTGGGTTTCGTGTTCTCTCCCTTTGGAACCTAAAATGAATGAATGAATTTTAAAGTACTTGATTAAATGTGCAAATATAAGAAAAAACATGCATGTAATGAGGTATTGTAAGGTTTTATTGCATCTTCATGTAAAATAAAAAGACAACAACAGTACCTGTACATTTTTTGCATGCAAGCTCAAGCTATAAATTGACATTCTTAGGTGTTGTTCTGGTACTTAAGGAGCACAGGGTAAGTGGTCCCTATGTGCTTTTGGTTGTAGTGGTGGCAGACAATCTCCACGTCATAGAAACTGAACTGGACTTTGACACGCTCGTTGGGCGAGGTGAGGAAACACAGAGTGTACAGGGCGAACTCAAACTCTGGACTGACGCCGATGAAGATGCTGCCCTTGGGCTTGATGCCGTTCTTCCAGCTGAACTGCAGAGCCAAAATGTGCTTGTTTTCATCGGGCTGTAGGAAAGGTAAACACAGAGGTTTGGTGGGTGTAAATATGCATACCAATACATCAGGGGTCTCAAACACGCGGCCCGCGGGCCAAATGTGGCCCGCAGGACACTAGTTTGAGGCCCCCCGCCTTGATATGAAAGTTTAATGTTAGTGCGGCCCGCGCATGTTTGATATGGATGCTGTATGGTATCATGTACCCAGAAAAAAATATTACGTTTGATTAATGTTCATGTTAAAGGTTAAATAACTGTTAATAGTTATCCTCCCTATCCGTGTGGAAGTGGTAAGTTTTTGGCTTTTTAAGTTTAAAGGAAATAACTTGGAGGCTACTGTTTAGGTCGCTAGCTCTCTAGTTTGCGAGTTAGCATGTGTCTCAAGACCCTGCAGTTGCGCAATATGTTGTAAATAAAAACAGTATAAATGTGACTATAGTCGTGTTTTGTCATGTCTACAGGGTTCACAAAGGTTAAGAGGCGGGGTACACCCTGAACAGGTGGCCAGCCAATCACAGGGCACATATAGACAAACAACCATTCACACTCACATTCGTACCTATGGACAATTTGGAGTCGCTAATTAACCTAGCATGTTTTTGGAATGTGGGAGGAAACCAGATTGACTAATGTTTACATTTTTTGATAATTTGAAACATTCAGTGTGACAAACATGCAACAAAAAAAATCAGAAATCAAAAACACTTTATACATATAGGACGTTGACAATTGCCTTCAACACAACAGGAAGTGAGTCTTCACACTCGTGCCCCGGTATTATTGAATCCGTATGCACACAAGTGGAGTTTACAGAGTACAGTACCTGCGGTGAGTTTGCATTGACGCTGTATCCTTTATAGTCGATGTGTCCCAGCTTCTCTTGCAGGTAGAGCTGGATCCAGTTGTGAAAGCCAATAACCGTCCTTCCTCCTCTGGTTTCTCCAACAAAGACGTGTTCAAACCCTGAGGAGTCCGGCCTAACCGATAGAGGGCAGAAAAATTATCATTTTGTAATTTGATTGTGGGGGCGCGGCACGGCGGACGAGTGGTTAGCGCGCAGACCTCACAGCTAGGAGACCAGGGTTCAATTCCACCCTCTGCCATCTCTGTGTGGAGTTTGCATGTTCTCCCCGCGCATGCGTGGGTTTTCTCCGGGTACTGAATACATTAATGAATATTGCCAAAAAATAAATGTATAAAAACACTGACATTACATATATAACAATTAAAAAAAATACTTAAAATATTAATTTAGATGTATTTTGATTTCTATTAGTTTACTTATTTTTATTAAATTTTTTAAATATGAAAAATAATTTTATTACTGGGCTCCTCCCACATTCCAAAAACATGCTAGGTTAATTGGCGACTCCAAATTGTCCATAGGTATGAATGTGAGTGTGAATGGTTGTTTGTCTATATGTGCCCTGTGATTGGCTGGCCACCAGTCCAGGGTGTACCCGCCTCTTGCCCGAATCCCGTGAGCTGGGATAGGCTCCAGCACCCCCTCAACCTTCGTGAGGATAAGCGGTAGAAAATGAATGAATAAATTAATGAATATTGCTAAAAAATAAATGTATAAAAACACTGACATTACATATATAATGTTTTTTTAAAAATACTTAAAATATTAATTTAGATGTATTTTGATTTCTATTAGTTTACTTATTTTTATTAAATTTTTTAAATATGAAAAATAATTTTATTACTGGGCTCCTCCCACATTCCAAAAACATGCTAGGTTAATTGGCGACTCCAAATTGTCCATAGGTATGAATGTGAGTGTGAATGGTTGTTTGTCTATATGTGCCCTGTGATTGGCTGGCCACCAGTCCAGGGTGTACCCCGCCTCTCGACTGAAGACAGCTGGGATAGGCTCCAGCACCCCCCGCGACCCTCGTGAGGAAAAAGCGGTAGAAAATGAATGAATGAATGAATTTGATTGTGGTCAGCTTCCAGCATCTACCTCTGTATGCGCTGTAGAATGTTGCTAGCGCTTGTGCTAGCGGTTTGCTGTTGCCGCCGTGTTGTGAGAGTTCAAAACACTGGTTACATTTTCCTACTTCTAGTTCCCACCGTGGCTTACAGTTGCCATGGTGGTGCAAGATTCCACTTAGTGAAACAACATGATATATTTCTGGGTGCTGTGCCAGATTGCACCCACCTGCTGGATCCTCTCCTCGCATAGAGTTCAAACCAGATCCTGTAGAGCTGCTCCTTAAACTGCGTCATATCTTGCGGAGAGAGCTTCTTCTCTACGAGGTATTTATGAGCTATCTGAAAGAAATGACAACAGAGTTACTATGCTGGTGGTTGTAACATAGAAGAGACATGATCCCGACTTTATACCTTCATAGTGGGAGTTTGAACAATGGAGTCCAGGAATTTGTGGTTCTCTGCCACTTCCTCTGGAGTCACAATTTCTGGCTCTCCGGTGTCACTCTCATAGTTATCCAACAAGGAGATAAAGGCTGCGGATGGAAGAAAAAAAACACACTCACACATACAAATTGCAAGAGTGCTATGAAGAAATCAAACACTCAACCTCGACAAATGAGTGCAGAATATTTAAAATGAGTGGTGACCAAAAATAGAACAGGCTATGTGTTACAATAAGGTACAAAAATACAGTGGTTACGCAAGAACCAATGAGGAACTTAGAATAGTTGCTGAGCAACTACTGAAGGACTAATGAGTAGAGTAGTTACAGAGGAACAAAGGCGCATACATTTAGAGTGGTAAGGAACCAATGACTGAGACACATATTTTGAGTAGTTACTGAGGAACTACTAAATAATTAATAAGGAATTAAAGACAGACACATACATTTGCGGTTCTGGCCGAGGAACTACTGAATAACTAATTATTATAGTCGTCAAATTTAGAGTAGTTACTGAGATCTACTAAAGAAGCAACAAGTAACTAATGAGTAGAGTAGTTACCGAGGAACTAAGGCACATACATTTAGAGTAGTTGCTAGGGAACACATGACTGAGATACAAATGCAAAGTAGTTACTGAGGAGCTACTAAAGAACTAACAAGTAACTAATGAGTAGAGTAGTTACAGAGGAACTAAGGCACATACATTTAGAGTAGTTGCTCGGGAATTCTCAAATTTAGAGTACTTACCGATTAACTAATACAGAAATAATGAAGAATTAATCCCAGACATGTACATTTGAGTAGAGTAGTTACTGAGGAACTAAGGCACATACATTTAGAGTAGTTGCTTAGGAACAACTGACTGGGACACACATTTAGAGTAGTTACTGAGATCTACTAAAGAACAACAAGTAACTAATGAGTAGAGTGGTGACAGAGGAACTAAGGCACATACATTCCTACATTTAGAGTAGTTGCTAGGGAACAAATGACTGAGACACAAATGTAAAGTAGTTACTGAGGATCAACTAAAGAACTAACAAGTAATTAATGAGTAGTTACCGAGGAACTAAGGCACATGCATTTAGAGTAGTTGCTAGGGAACACCTGACTGAGACACAAATTTAGAGTAGTTACTGAGGATCTACTAAAGAACCAACAAGTGACTAATGAGTAGAGTAGAGTAGTTACCGAGGAACTAAGCCACATGCATTTAGAGTAGTTGCTAAGGAACACACGACTGAGAAACACATTTAGAGTAGTTACTGATATCTACTAAAGAACCAACAAGTGACTAATTAGCAGAGTAGTTACAGAGGAACTAAGGCACATACATTTAGAGTAGTTGCTAGGGAACAAATGACTGAGACACAAATTTAGAGAGTAGTTACTGAGGATCTACTAAAGAACTAAGAAGTAACTAACGGGTAGAGTAGTTACCGAGGAACTAAGGCACATACATTTAGAGTAGTTGCTAAGGAACACCCGATTGAGACACAAATTTAGAGTAGTTACTGATATCAAACTAAAGAACCAACAAGTGACTAATTAGTAGAGTAGTTACAGAGGAACTAAGGCACATAGTACATTTAGAGTAGTTGCTAGGGAACAAATGACCGAGACACAAATTTAGAGAGTAGTTACTGAGGATCTACTAAAGAACTAACGAGGAATTAATAACAGGCATACATTTAGAGTAGTTGCTGAAGAACTACTGGGGAACTAATGAGTAGAGTAGTTACTTACTGAGGAACTAATGCACATTTAAGCTCCAAAAGTGTTCAAATGTGTTCATAAAATTCAAAGTGTAACTTAGAACTCCTTGAAAGATAAGAAGGAAGGAAGGAATCAAGGAAGGAAGGAAGGCCTTCAAAGCACATCTCAACACTTCCTGGTCATGTGACAGAAGGAGAGAGCAGCATGCTTCACATGCACCCTGGTGAACTCTGTGTGCTCTGTGCTTACACAACGTGCTACCGTTCGTCATAAGGAGATTAGGGGTGGATCAAAAAAAGCTTTGCTGTGACGAGGAGGCGGAGTTAAAAGGGGGCGGGGGGGTCAACACTGGTGCATCTTGTACGGTGTGTATTTTAGCAGCTATTGTGGTGACGCTAACGTACACGTAATGAGAAAATGAAAAAAAAGTCTCAAACTCGCGGCCCGCGGGCCAAATGCGGCCCGCAGGATGCTAGTTTGAGGCCCCCGCCTAGTTTGATATGGATGCCATATGGTTTCATGAACCCAGAAATGACAGCTTAAAGCTGTGTGCACACCGCACACAATTGACGCGATTTTTTTCGCCTGTTTTGCTTTTTCTCTCATCATCCATGACTGAGATCAAAACACTGAAAAAGTGTTGTTGTTTTTTTTGAAAACCTGATGTGGCCCAGCCTCACCCAGACCCTAGCTCCAGTGGCCCCCAAGTAAATTGACTTTGAGATCCCTGCTCTAGAAAACATCACTACGTGGCAGTATCAGTGTGGGCTGATCTGACAAATCCTTAAGTAAAATTGATCAAATGTAGAATTATTACAGCTTCTGCATGGACAGCAATAAGTAGCAAGCAACTGTTCAAATGCGATGGAAAAATCAGCACCCGGAACACAGAGGTAGGTTAGATAGCAAGGTGTGTGTAAAGCTTCCAATAATGCCTTGCACACTGCCGCTTCCGTATAACTGTATTATCATTCAAAGTAGTGATGCCATAGTTCACAGACTGATTGGCAACGTGAAATCTCATCACATTTTCATTTCCCACAATTAGGTTAAAAAATAAAAAAATAAATTACTCACCTAAAAAAGTCTCCTTTTGGAAAATATTCTCGTCCACAAATTTAAAGAGAGGATATCCTGCTCCGTCGTTGTTGTCGTCATTGATGGCCATGTTGTCTCCAGCTTTGCCCTACAAACAATCACATAGTATAAACAAGACAAAGACAATTGCAAAAACCACGTGGATATGTTGCCGCCTCTGAACAGGCTTTGCTACACCTCTTAAAATATGAATATAAAATAATAGTTTTTCTTCAGTGAATAGGCTAGCCCAGGGGTCTCAAACACGCGGACACTAGTTTGAATTATTTGTAGTCATATTTATAGGTATTTAGTGCACGTTGCCTCTACTGTAGCTAACATTAGCTAGCTACAGTTTGCTAATGACAGTTAGCTAATAGCTGAGGAAGCCCAACATCAACAACAGTAATATAGAGTAGAAAGTATTACTGATGCTTCATATTTATTGAGAGTAGTACTGTAGTCCTACATAATCTGATATACACTTGTCCATTTATTATTTTTAGTCACTGTTTAGTGCTCATTGCCTCTACTGTAGCTAACATTAGCTACAGTTTGCTAATGACAGTTAGCTAATAGCTGAGCAAGCCTAAAAACAGTAATATAGAGTAATGTTAGTAGTGTTAAGTTGCTGTGTGATGAGTTTAAAGTTTGTAAGAAGAAACTGTGAGTATATTGTGTTTATATTATATATAGTATATTGAGTAACGGGCGGCAACGGCTGTAAAGTGGTTAGCGCGCAGACCTCACAGCTAGGAGACCAGGGTTCAATTCCACCCTTGGCCATCTCTGTGTGGAGTTTGCATGTTCTCCCCGTGCATGCATGATTTTTCTCCGGGTACTCCGGTTTCCTCCCACATTCCAAAAACATGCTAGGTTAATTAGCAACTCCAAATTGTCCATAGGTATGAATGTGAGTGTGAATGGTTGTTTGTCTATATGTGCCCTGTGATTGGCTGGCAGACCAGTCCAGGGTGTACCCAGCCTCTCGCCCGAAGACAGCTGGGATAGGCTCCAACCCCCCACGTGACCCTAGTGAAGATAAGTGGTAGTAAAATGAATGAATGAGTCATTTGAGTGTTAAGCTGCTGTGTGATGAATTTAGTGCTGTTAGTAATGTGAGGAAAAGCGGTAGAAAATGAATGAATGAATGAATAGTGCCCAGTAGCTTCTTGGAGCCATGCCATGAGGGGACCAACACAGCTCATTAGCATTAAAGCTACAAACACACACTAATAGCGTGTTTCCAGTAGTGCTTTCTAATAACCCTTTCCAATTCCAACATTCAAGGTTCGATTTCGATTACGAGTGCGTGGCGCACCTGCAGAGAGATCCTGTAGTCCTTCCCGGGTCGTAGTCTGTTGACGTCGTTGTCCCATAGTTCCTGCACCATGGCCGACAGCTCTCGTTCAGTCTGAATCATGATACGGCCGCTCGGCTTTCTCTTCTCCCGCTTAAGAGACGACGGAGCTGCAGGCGCGATTCTCAGATACGGAATTGTTAAAAATAAAACGTTTGTTGTATACCTGTGAAGAAAAAAACGCAATAAATATTATTATTGAACGGTAAAATATTTCAACATTAAAATGATTAGAAATAACATGGTTCTACCGCCCCCCCCTCTGTGTTCCTCAGCCAATAAAAAGTGACTTGTTGAATTTGAAGAATACAGTTGACAAATGAAAGGTGGCTCATACATTCTCCGATAGAGATGTACCTAAACACTAAATAAACCACTACACATCCACGATACTTATAGGTTATCATGATACCGGGCCTGATACCAGACAAACCATGTGATGATCTTATTATGGGCTATTCACCAAAACGTTCAAAAATGGGCCACTAGATTAGATACACCTGTTCTATTTTTAGAACAGCCACATTCCAGGGAAAACGAGAATTTGCAGACTTTTCACAGCCTTGTAGCTCAGCCATACGGCCACGTAGAAACGTGATTAACGGCTCATTTTTTAGATAAACTTCTTAACTCTCCTTGTGGCTAAATGCTAATTGCTAGCATGTTAGCATTTTAGCTAATTTACTCATGTCTAAAGGCAAATAGACACATGGCATGATGTAGGAATGTTATAGGACAACCTTGGCACTTTCTAAACTTGAGGCCCTCTTGCTAGGTGCTAGCATGATGACTGTTAGCATGTTAGCATTTTAGCTAATTTACTCATGTCTAAAGGAAAATACATGGAATGATGTGGGGACACTATTGGACCGCCTTGACACTTTTGGGACTTGAGGCTGTCTCGCTAGGTGCTAGCATGATGACTGTTAGCATGTTAGCATTTTAGCTAATGTACTCATGTCTAAAGGCAAATACACACATGGCATGATGTAGGGAGGTTATAGGACAACCTTGGCACTTTCTAAACTTGAGGCCCTCTTGCTAGGTGCTAGCATGATGACTGTTAGCATGTTAGCATTTTAGCTAATTTACTCATTTCTAAAGGCAAATAGACACATGGCATGATGTAGGAAGGTTATAGGACAACCTTGGCACTTTCTAAACTTGAGGCCCTCTTGCTAGGTGCTAGCATGATGACTGTTAGCATGTTAGCGTTTTAGCTAATTTACTCATTTCTAAAGGCAAATAGACACATGGCATAATGTGGGGACACTATGGGACTGCATCAACCTTTTCGGTACTTGAGGCTGTCTTGCTAGGTGCTAGCACGGTAGCCGTTGGCGCACCGGGCCCGAGGTTCACAGCACAGGTGGCAAGCCCATTAAAATTTCCGCGGGAATTTTCTAGTTCACATACTATTTAATCATGAGCTTATTATCACGTACTATTTAATCAAAAGACCATTTTGTTTACAGAAAAATGTTCAGTTTATTACATGTATTATATCTAAACAGTGTAAACACAATAATTGCAAAAATATTTCAACAATAATATTTTATCAACAGTCTTATCTTATCAATGTCTGACAATTAAAAGTTCCATTAATCAAGTTTGGGTTTTTTGGTGACTGGAGAAGCACTAGGCACTAAGCACTCGTGCGCTGTTCTCTGATTGGTTGTTTCACGGGCACGATACCAGAGCAGCGTGCTCTGAGTGGACAGCTACGGGGGCTGATACTGGACATGGTTAAAAACTCTATATTTTATCAGTATCACTGCCCTGGGCTTTGAAACAGTATCATTTCAGCCTTTTCCCGTATCATTCATGGGCGCTTTCTAGGGTACAGGGACAATTAATACTGCAGTATGTGATAATGATAAAATATAGAGTTTAAAACCATGTCCGGTATCAGCCCCCCCCGTAGCTGTCCACTCAGAGCGCGCTGCTCCGGTATCGTGCCCTGTGAAACAACCAATCAGAGAACAGCGCACGAGCGTGAACACACAGCGTTTGTTTTGCCGCCGTCTCTGCTCTGTCAACATGTCAGCGGTTGACACTCCCGGCGAAAGACCAATAGGGAAAATATCAAACATAATATTAGAAATGGAACGTTTTATCACCGTTAATGAGGAGGACATTCTTGAAATGATGGAAAAAAACTAAAAATGCAAATACAAGTCGGAAAACCAAGGGCGACCTCGAGCTTTTTTCTGAATGGCTCGAACGAACGAAGACTGGTAGAAAGTATTCCCCCCCGCCTGAGTTAGACAAATACGTGTCTATGTTTATTTTATCAATCGGAAAAGAAAATGGGGATAATTACGAGCCTGATTCTCTCAAATCAAAATTCAACTCTCTGGCACGTTTACATGATGGAAAAACGAAAGCTAAACTTCCTGTGTTTACACTGTTTAGGTATCATACATGTAATAAACTGGAAACAAAATGGTCTTTTGATTAAATAGTACGTGATAATAAGCTCATGATTAAATAGTATATGATAATAAGATCATCACATGATTTGGTCTGGTATCAGGCCCAGGTATCATGCCCCCAAGTGTCAGTATCAGCCCGAGACCGAAGGTTATAACTTATAATTACGGACTGATGACTCCCTTGTGACCCTTTGATTCCCTGCTGGGCGGCATCCCATGATCCATCACTGACCTCTCTCCCGTGGGGAGCGCTGTCCTGCTTCACAGAGGACGACAGAAGACCGGGTGATGGTCCAAAGGCGGCGGTGATGCTGGTGATGCTGGTGATGATTCCCCGTGTTAGTGAGAGTAGGTGTCTTTAGGGCAGTCAGTCAGCCTGTGTGGAGAAAGACAGGGGCTGGACAAGAGGGGCGGCGGTGGGGGTGGGGGTAGAGGGGGACAGGAGAGAGGGGGCCATTTTAAAGGGTTATCCCCTGTCAGCAACTCTAGCCAAAAGGGATTACACAATGTTGTCGTCTCTTTTCAATCTCAGGCTAAAAACGTGCGCCTCTTTTGTTTCTTTAGTATTTCATTGTTTCTCCCGCTGGTGTCACACGGCACCGCTACCTGGATTACAACCTAAATATGGGTCACGCCGCAGGTTACAAGACGCCTCTGTGCAAGAGAGGAGGGCCCCGGGTACGTTCTCGTAAAAGTACACAATCGTGTCATCGTGGGTCATCAAATCGTCGGTTTCGGTGACTGGCCCTTTTAGATGCACAAACAAATGATAAATGAATGTTTGGTTAAAGTACTATACAACATTGGCGGCTATTTAAAAAAAATACATGTTCTAAATAATATACATCTTACATCAGGGGTCTCAAACATGCGGCGCGCGGGCCAAACGTGAGGCCCCCGCCATGATATGAAAGTTTAATGTTAGTGCGGCCCGCGCAAGTTTGATATGGATGCTGTATGGTATCATGTACCCAGAAAAAATTATTACATTTGATTAATGTTCATGTTAAAGGTTAAATAACTGTTAATAGTTATCCTCCCTATCCATGTGGAAGTGGTAAGTTTTTTGCTATTTAAGTTTAAAGGAAATAACTTGAAGGCTACCGTTTAGGTCGCTAGCTCTCTAGTTGGCGAGTTAGCATGTGTCTCAAGACCCTGCAGTTGCGCAATATGTTGTAAATAAAAAGAGTATAAATGTGACTATAGTCGTGTTTTGTCATGTCTACAGGGCTCTAATAATGCTTTGTTCATTTTAATCTGAAAAAAATAATTTGTCTACCCACCAACTATATGTGGTTTCTTAAGTTTTTATTATTTGCAGTTTTATTAATAGTTTAAAATTTAAAGTAATACATTTACAAGTTGCACATAAATAATAAGCTTACAAGAAAAAAAGTCGTAAATTCACAATGACAAAAAGTTGCATATTTATGAGAATCCTGTTGTAAATTTAGCACAAAAAGTAAAAACATTCTGCCTTTTTTTTCCCCGTGAATTTAGAACTTTATTTCCAAAATTATTTAAAAAGTCATGAATTTATGAGGACTAAAAGTTGTAAATTTACTAGGAAAAAAATAATAAACTCACGAGAATAAAAGTCGTAAACTTAAAAGAAAAAAAAAAGTCATACGACAAAAAGTCGTACATTTACGACAATGTAGAAACATTTCCAAGAAAAAAGTAATACACCTACAAGTAAGAAACGTAATACCCAAGTCCCCCCTTTTCATAGCTGTCTCAGGCTATGTCTGCTATGATGGAGTATGAAATTAAGTACTCAGAGATAATTAACAAGAAAAAAAAATTATAATATTACGAGGCTGTATGAGTCGTAGAGTTTCAATCATCATGAAACGTACTCGTATGTTCATCTTCACGCACACACCGTCACCTGTCTTCTGCATGGTACTACTTACCTGAAGGATAAGTTCTACAGTACACAAGCAATGACTTCGATATAGTAGGCTCCGCTATGAAGCGCATTTAGTCCTGTTCTTGTTGACAATGACTCACGCTGCATGATTTGAATGGCAGGTGGGAACATTTATTTTGTAGTATACAACACGGGTTCTTGTGACAGGTTAGGCGATCGCCCGTGCATTTTTTAATGAACGACTGCGGCGGCAGCGTCATGATCACAAAGAAGCTAGCGTCTTCTATTCAAATCAAAACAGCATACAAAAATATTGTGTTCTGTAAATGATTAGAATTCTATGGCTCCTCTTTGGATTGTAGCTTTTGGCATTGTTACACAACAAAAACACAGACCCTGAGGAACCCCTTTCATTATTATTATTATTTTTAAACAATATTAACATTCATTCATTTTCTACCGCTTGAAAATGCTGGAGCCTATCCCAGCTGTCTTCGGGCCACCCTGGACTGATGGCCACCCAATCACAGAGCACATATAGACAAACAACCATTCACACTCACATTCATACCTATGGACAATTTGGAGTCGCTAATTAACCTAGCATGTTTTTGGAATGTGGGAGGAAACCGGAGTACCCGGAGAAAACCCACGCATGCACGGGGAGAACATGCAAACTCCACACAGAGATGGCCGAGGGTGGAATTGAACCCTGGTCTCCTAGCTGTGAAGTCTGCGCGCTAACCACTCGACCGCCGTGCCGCCCAGTAATAAAAATATTTTTCATATTTAAAAAATGTAATAAAAATATGTAAACTAATAGAAATCAAAATACATTTAAATTAATATTTTAAGTAATTTTTTTAATTATTATATATGTAATGTCAGTGTTTTTGTACATTTATTTTTTGGCAATATTCATTAATTTATTCATTCATTTTCTACCGCTTATACTCACAAAGATTGAGTGGGGGGGGTGCTGGAGTCTATCCCAGCTGTCGGGATTTGGGCGAGAGGCGGTGGTGGCCAGCCAATCACAGGGCACATATAGACAAACAACCATTCACACTCACTATATGTGGTTTCTTAAGTTTTTATTATTATTATTATTATATTTATTTATTACTGATTGATTGATTTTCTTTATTCTTGATTTGTTTATTTTTCATCTTATTTGGTGCAGAAAAATAAAAAATGAAGATATTTGAGAACAGTGGAATGTTTTATCAGAGCTTTTATTGTAGAAAATCGGAACCAAAGCACTGAAAAAGTTTGTATATTTTTCTGTTTTTAATAAATGCGTTTTTTTTTTTTTTTTTTTGAAAAGCTGATGCGGCCCAGTCTCACCCAGACCCTAGCTCCAGTGGCCCCCAAGTAAATTGAGTTTGAGACCCCTGATTTAAACTATGATTACATTACCAGTCCAGGGTGTACCCCGCCTCTCGCCAGCTGGCATAGGCTCCATCATACCCGAAACCCGAGTGAGGATAAGTAGCATGGAAAAAGGATTAACAATTAATGTGAATTGATATTTGAGTAATGTCAAACCTCCTGTGCTGTCCCCGGGGGCCCAGGGTCCATGTGGTTTTTTACGTAATAGCGTGGTTGCCAAAGCTAAGGTAACACCATTAGAATTAAAATCTTACCTTTACAAAGACTATACGCAAGTGTATGAAATAAAGCGGCCTATGAGTGTACGTCATCGCGGCCTGACTGTGATGTCATCGCGGCGTCGCGGCACGATGCATAGGGTGACAGTCAATGATGAAAAGTGGACTGTGCCCGGGGAGATAAAGTGCATTGAGGCGGACCGGAAAGCAGAGCATCAGTCCTCTTCGTCGCTCCATAAGGCATCGTCGTCGTCCAGATCCACGCCATGGAAAAGTCTAGAAAGAAAACACAGCATCTCCGTGTCGGTCGGTAAGAATAACAACGTAGGCGTGTTGACGCTGAAGAGGAAGGGATGACTCACTGGTTATAGCAGGGCGAATGTGGGTTGTTAAAGTGACTGTACGGGTTGGCTTTGTTGAGGAGGCCCAGACACAGCCAACAGAAGTAATGGCGGCACGAGGTACACGTCATTTTGTTACAGCCGTCCACCTTCTGAACGTACATGTGACAAAAGGCGTCAGAACAGAAGCATCCTTTTCAAAATGCGATACCTGTAACCCCTGTAGTAACACGGTGCGGTCAGCAGGGGGAGCCCACCTGTATGTTGGTGCCGCAATGAGGGCAGCATTTACAGTTCTCGTTCAGCCAGTCCCTGCTGAAGGACTCCTCCACCGCCTTCTGGATCACTCTCTTCCCGTAACGTTGCTCCATAAACCTTTTGCCCTCGGTGGTGGCAGATAGGTAGTCGTCTCTGAGGTTGCGAAGTTCCTCTGTTGCATGGGACACGGGGGAAAAAGAAACAAGAAAATGGCACGAGAGCTACCATTAATGTAAGATCAGAGGTGGAGACGCCAAGTCAGAAGCTAGTTATTTTGGCAATAATATTATCTTAGGGCGGCACGGTGGACGAGTGGTTAGCGTGCAGACCTCACAGCTAGGAGACCAGGGTTCAATTCCACCCTCAGGCCATCTCTGTGTGGAGTTTGCATGTTCTCCCCGTGCATGCGTGGGTTTTCTCCGAGTACTCCGGTTTCCTCCCACATTCCAAAAAAAAACATGCTAGGTTAATTAGCGACTCCAAATTGTCCATAGGTATGAACGTGAGTGTGAATGGTTGTTTGTCTATATGTGCCCTGTGATTGGCTGGCGACCAGTCCAGGGTGTACACCGCCTCTCACCCGAATCCCGACAGCTGGGATAGGCTCCAGCACCCCTCCTCAACCTTTGTGAGGGTAAGCGGTAGAAAATGAATGAATAAATTAATGAATATTGCCAAAAAATACATGTACAAAAACACTGACATTACATATATAATAATTCAAAAAAATACTTAAAATATTAATTTAGATGTATTTTGATTTCTATTAGTTTACATATTTTTATTACATTTTTTAAATATGAAAAATAATTGTATTACTGGGCTGCACGGCGGTCTAGTGGTTAGTGCGCAGACCTCACAGCTAGGAAACCCAAGTTCAATCCCACCCTCGGCCATCTCTGTGTGGAGTTTGCATGTTCTCCCCGTGCATGCGGGGGTTTTCTCCGGGTACTCCGGTTTCCTCCCACATTCCAAAAACATGCTAGGTTAATTAGCGACTCCAAATTGTCCATAGGTATGAATGTGAGTGTGAATGGTTGTTTGTCTATATGTGCCCTGTGATTGGCTGGCGACCAGTCCGGGGTGTACACCGCCTCTCGCTCGAATCAAAAAAGAACTACAGTTCCTATGCTGCTTAGTAAACCGATTCAGAAAGCAGTGATGCTAATACCACGTTTTGATCTGACAAATCCTAAGTAACTTTGATCGAGTGTGTTCACACGCAAACGCTTAGTTCCGCATACGGACCCCCCCCTGCTCATTGTTCGACCCTTTGTGTTGAGTTGTGGTCTCCTGTAGAGCAGCTACACACAATAACCCATACAGAAAATTTTTTTTTAGATTTTCCAGAACCTGCACCTATTCACTGCACTCTATTTCCTTTGATTTGTGCTTCCTGCCAAAACGGTTTGTTTTCATTTATTCCTCCAGGCATGCCCACTTCGCTTCCTAACTACGACCCATATAAGGAAGTCTGCCCCTCTGTGACATCATAAAGGGGTAGTTTTGTCACGCCTTTCCAAACCGAGCATTTTGAGACATCACTGACATCAATTACCTGCAGGGATCTTACAGTGGGACACCCCGTGATAGCCCATCTTGCACAGTGTACAGAAGGCATACTGGCAGGCAGAGCAGATGCCCATGGTGGTGTCTGGCTCCACCATCACCGCCGTGCCGCAGGAGTGGCGGGGACAGTAAACAACATCCGCCATGAGGTCCAGACTGGATTGGAGCAGCAGACGGTCATAGCGAGCAAACAGCTCCTCGTCCACTAGCTGCTTAACCTGAAAGATGGGGTACGTGTACATTGTGTTTGGGGAAATGGATTATACAACAGTCTTACCTGCATAGGTGCGGCTATTGATGTGCACTTGGGCTCGGGGCAATTAAGGCACTGTACGTTGCCGTCACGGATTTGAATCTGGAAGTATTCCGTCATGCAGGCTTTGCAGTAGACATGCTGGCACTCCTTGAAGCACATGCTGTCGGCGCCCCGTTTCTCCACGAAGCATATCCCGCAGCAGAACACGGTGCAGTCGAACACCCTCTGACGCTGCGCCTCGTCAAAGTCCAGCAGCTGAGGTAGGAGGTCCACGCGCATGTCCGCCGACACGATGGCCCGGGGGTCCAGGTGGAAGGACGCCGTGGGTTGCTCTCTTTTCATCTCTGAGTTTTCAGAAAGGTTTCCGACCTGTGTCACATCTGGGTAGAATTGCAAAAAAATAAAAAATAAAAAATAGAGGAACGCAATTTTTTCTTGTGACAGATTTTAACATTCTCAACTGCATTAAAAAAACAAAAACAGTTAATGTATATAAATCCCACAATATGAATTATTCTCCACTCTCGAGGCTGCATTCATCAGTTTAGCTGCTATATTTAGCTCCTGCTTGCTAAGTAGCAGCTCGTGACCTTAGTAGTAGGTTAACGTAAAATACTACATACATTTTTCTCAGAATTTCTGACACATTGGGATAAAAAAAAAAACAGCTTTTTTTTTTTAACAGCTTAGCTAGATTTTGAGCGGGATAGATGCTAATGCTCTTGGGCTACAAATGCTAAGCGTAGTCCACATTTTACAGCCAATGTTCCTTTTGAACAAGATTTTTACAAGTCTAATATATATACCTCACAGTTAGGCTGCTAACTTTTAGCCTATGCATGCTAACTAACAGCTAGTAGCCTGTTAGCCTGTAAACATGATTTCTTTTAACACTTTGGGACTAAAAAGGGAATAAGAGGTTTCCAACATTCTGTGCTACATTTATCATGGTAGATGCTAATGCTAAAAAAAAAAGAATATGAATGAATCCAACTGTTTTAACAGCTTAGCTAGATTTTGAGCAGGATAGATGCTAATGCTGATGTTTATCTTGGGCTACAAATGCTAAGCGTAGTCCACATTTTACAGCCAATGTTCCTTTTGAACAAGATTCTTACAAGTCTAATTTGTATATATATATACACATATATACCTCACAGTTAGGCTGCTAACTTTTAGCCTATGCATGCTAACTAACAGCTAGTAGCCTGTAAACATGATTTTTTTTAAACACTTTGGGACTAAAAAGTGAATAAGACAGGGAATACGAGGTTTCCCACATTCTGTGCTCCATTTAAACCGGTCATGGTAGATGCTAATGCTAAAAGAGTGTGCTTTTTGAATGAGATGTTTGAAAGTATATTATGTATGTATATATCAGTATGTATCATTTGAAAAACAGTTAATGTATATAAATCCCACAATATAAATTAAAAAAACATTCTCAACTGTCAAAAAAAAAGAGTGTAAAATACATAAAATAAAACTAAAAGGTGACTATAGGGGTGTTAGTTCATGTCTAGAGGGCTCTAATAATGTTAAAAACCGTATTTAGATGGTCATAAACAGGTTTTCTAGGCTCGAACACAAAAGAAGGAACCCTACTTCATGAAAATTCTCTTCTCACAGTCAATTAAATGAAATCAATTATAACGTCACCTAGTGGGGTTTTATTGATATTGATATTAATATTGGAATGTGTCCAGTAGCAGCGGGAGCACAATTTTTCATACATCCAGCATATGGAGACAAATTTAAAACGGCATGACTTTAAAAAAAAGCGATAAAATTTTTGAATCGTATGAGTTTTTAGAGACGCATATTAAGAATTTCAGTAAAGCATTCGTACTTGTGGCTGCATGATCAGCTTTCCTGATGCGCTCTCCGCTCGCCTTACTTCCTTCCCGGATGACCAAGAGAGGAGACTGGATGCCCAGGAAGTCCAGAGCCTCCTCGCTGAGGAACTGAATCCACGTGAAAAGAACAACGCAGCCTTGGTTGTCCTCCCATAGTTCGTCCAGGCGTCTGCACAAAGAGCTCATCTGCCGAGGTAAGAAAGCAGCGATAAACGAGAAAGTGCAAAGACACCCGATGGAATTTCTTTTCCTCACACCTGTCCTCTCGTCATCCATTTAGAGCTGAGTGTGAATATTGGCGGATTTGTGGATGGATAGTCTACCGGAAGCTCAAAATTGAGAACCAAAGGAGGAAGGAAGCTGATTTTACATTCTGTTTGAGTCTCTCCTGCAAAACAAAGCATTCAGTATTGATCATTTATTTTCTTACAAGACATTGTGGACAATTTTTGACACTTTGCCCCCATGATATATATATATATACCTTTGACAACAACTTTGAAATCAGGAGAGAGCTTCACACAGGCCTGGAACTCCCCCCCTTGAGTACAGTCTGCCCGGTGGAACTCCTCTTCATAAATACTTGCTAAAGCAAGTAGCTCATCCTCCTGGTCTGCCTTGTCCTGAGACATTTACATTCCTGGTCAAATAATAATAATAATAATAACAAGTCAGACAGAATCACTATTCTTGTGCAAAGACAACTGACGCAATGTCGCCAGGACGTCATTACGTCAATTCGCCAGGTAAATACCACATTCCTTTTTTTAATGTCAGGTGTTCTGCATATTTAAAGTTACTCTAATTAACAGCTCACCTAAATAATAAGTGTGGCTTGATGGGGAAAAAAGGTTAAAAAAGAACAAATGTCATTTGACAGCTAGCTAGCTAGTTAGCTAGCTAGCTAGCTAGCTCGCGTCAACAATGAGTGGCTAAGCTAGACTGCTTTCGCTTGTCATAATGGAGGCACGGTCATTCTGCCATAAATAGGAAAAACACTAAATAATGCAGTAAAAAGGCTACATTGAAATATAAATAAATATGATTTAAAAAGTACTTCTCTTGCCTTATGAGAACCAATCGCTATAGACTCCAGCTTCGTGTGGATTGCATTACTGTAGTGATGGGTAGTTTGCGAACGATCCTTTTTGTGTAAATGAAACGGATATTTGTTATTTTTATTTTTGTGTGTGTGTGTGGTAATGTCAATCTGTTCCATGTTGAAGACATAAAGATACTTAAATAATAAAAGTTTCATGCAATTATATTTTTTTACATTAGAAATTCATTATTTTGGTGTTGTGCTGTGATTGGCTGGCGACCAGTTCAGGGTGTACTTTGCCTGTCGCCCAGATTTCAACCTTGATGACGATTAAACGGCACAGAAAATGAATTGAGTTAATATATTTTGGTAATAAAACGACTTCAGCAGCAAAAAAAATATCCGAGGAGCCATTTGGGTCCGAAAGTGCCGGCTCTATAAGCGAGTCGAGCCAAAAGAACCGGCTCCCTTAAAAGAGCTAAGATTCCCATTGTTACCTGACTTGTGCTTGTTACAGCGACACCAGCCGACTGGAGGATGTATCGCAGGTTACTCAAGTGGATTTATCAATACATTTGTGTGCTTTGCTATTGTTTTGCAATTTCAAATAAAAAAATGCATTTACTTCACTTACTTCCATCTACAGTTCATTTGATTTCACCTTTACTCATTTTTACTGTATTTAAAATGAAGAAAACAAAGCTCTTTACTATAGCACTTGTTTTGTAGTCCTTGAGATTTATTTATTTTTCTTCTTAACGAATGATGATGATGATGTGGCAACATTGCAGCACCTGAAAGGTGATTTCCTGGACCATAATTCACAATATGATGTAGAAAAAAAATGCCAATACCAGTGAATGAATCAACCAATGCCATACAATGGAAAAAAACCTGCATGAGCATAAGCTGAAGAACATAGTACAAACACAAATAAGTTCCTTAGAATCTAAATACAAAAAAAAAACATCCAGTAGTAGTGGATTCAAATGCAAACATGATATAGAAACTCTGGAACAATTCCACATTCTTTGCAACAGTATTTATACCCAGAAAGATGTACTGCAAACATATTTATGAACCCTGTGTGACTATTATGTTGTGGGACTATTCAGTAATAAACACATTTGTAACCATTAAGAAATAAACGAATAGTAGTTGACAGAACGAAAACAATGAGTAGTATTGACAAGTGATGCTGACTCTTTGCGTCTTTTGCTGCTGGCTCTTCAAGACTGATCTCAGAACAGTGATGTTTGGATGCCAAAAAAAATTAATCAATGTCCATTTCAGGAGGCTTGTTTGTTGACGTTTTCTGCTCGGTGCCTGCAGGTGGGTTTTTGTCCGAGTCGGGGGACTGGTTCTCTGTTCCCTCCTGTCCGTTGGCGGGCCCGTTTTCGGACTTCTCCTTTGGTGGCTCAGCTTTGGGTTTGGGCTTTGACAAGACGGGGTTGCATGCCGTGTAAAGTTCCTATGTGGAGAGAATGAGGATGCGGTAAAGGTTAATATAATCACCATACCAACAGCCGTATATTGCAGGTTTGAATTATCTCCCAACAGGCACAATGAAAAATTAAAATAGAATAAAAATATTAATAAATATTAATTATATTAAATATTGATAAATATATATATATATATAATATAATAGTCTTCAATGCTTCTGCTATACCCTGCACTTTTTCAGTGCTTTGGTTCTTTAGCTCTGATAAAACATGAAATTAATAAATAATAAATTAATAATAAATTATTCGAAATTAATTGTTATTTATTATTAAATTATTAAATACATGTTTAATGTTAATTTTTATTTTTTCGACACAAAATAAGATGGGAAAATAAATAAGCAAATCAAAAAAATGAAACAAACTGAAACAAATGAACAAATTCATTTTTATTTATTGTTAAATTATTAAATAAATGTTTAATGTTAATTTGTATTTTTTGACACAAATAAAAATAAATTTGTTCATTTGTTTCATTTGTTTTTTGATTTGCTTATTTATTTTTTTTTTATTTTATTTTTTTATCTTATTTTGTGTCGAAAAATGAAAATTAACATTAAACATTTATTTAATAATTTAATAATAAATAAAAATAAATTTGTTCATTTGTTTTTTGATTTGCTTATTTATTTTTCCATCTTATTTTATTATTAAATTATTAAATAAAGGTTTAATGTTAATTTTTATTTTTTGACACAAAATACGATGGAAAAATAAATGAGCAAATCAAAAAACAAATTAAACTTCCATATCAACGCGGGGGCCTCAAACTAGCATCCCGCGGGCCGCATTTGGTCCACGGGCCGTGAGTTTAAGACCTCTGCTTTACATAGTTAAAACATGACTTAAAACACTGCCTGTACAGATAATATAATGGATTTATGACAGAGATAGTACCTTGGACTTTGCCTGGATCTCCTTCACTCGGACCACAGGGTCCAGCGCGAGGTCCTGATTGTTCTGCAGGTTCATCTTGCCGTTCAGCCACACCATGGCGTCGTTCACCTGCTTCTCCACCCGAGTCACCTCCAGCTCGTCCAAATGGTCATACTGCTCGTCCTGTTTGGACCATACCACTCATTCAAGAGACATAAAGACAAGGCCCTTCGCCTGTAAAGGTGAGTTACCTTTGCCTTGTAGGCGGCAGTGATCTTCATGTACATTTGGATTTGTCTGCCGAGTTCTTCAAACGCTTTCGGCCTCTCCTCGGCTTCTGTGGCTCTCTCAACAATAGGCTGCCCGATTTTCTGCACACACGTTAAAGCATTTTCATTATTCATCGAGTAGTGCGGTTTCTGGGCAACAGGTCCCACAGCACCGCTATTGGCGTGAACCGTTTAGAGCCACCTTCAGTTCTGCAAGTTTGTCGATGTAAACTTGCTTCTGTTGGTCCTCTCCGTCCTCATACAACCAAGTCTCCGTGTCCTCCAGCTTCAAGGAGAAGGCATCACGATCCTGCAGGCACAAAGCAGAAAAGGCTATAAAACAGGGGTCTCAAACTCAGTTTACCTGGGGGCCACTGGAGCTAGGGTCTGGGCAAGGCTGGGCCGCATCAGGTTTTCCAAAAAAAAAAAAAAACTGATTTATTAAAAACAGAAAAATGAATAAACTTTGCTTTGGTTCCGATTTTCTACAATAAAAGCTCTGATAAAACATTCCACTGTTCTCAAATATCTTATTTTTCTGCACAAAATAAACAAATCAAGAATAAAGAAAATCAATCAATCAGTAATAAATAAATATAATAATAATAATAAAACGGCAAATAATAAAAACGTAAGAAACCACATATAGTTGGTGGGTAGACAAAATTATTTTTTTCACATTAAAATGAACAAAGCATTATTAGAGCCCTGTAGACATGACAAAACACGACTATAGTCGCAATTATGCTTTTTTTATTTACAACATATTGCGCAACTGCAGGGTCTTGAGACACATGCTAACTCGCAAACTAGAGAGCTAGCAACCTAAACGGTAGCCTTCAAGTATATTTCCTTTCAACTTAAATAGCAAAAAACTTACCACTTCCACACGGATAGGGAGGATAACTATTAACAGTTATTTAACCTTTAACATGAACATTAATCAAACGTAATAATTTTTTCTGGGTACATGATACCATACAGCATCCATATCAAACTTGCGCGGGCCGCACTAACATTAAACTTTCATATCAAGGTGGGGGCCTCAAAGTAGTGTCCTGCGGGCTACATTTGGCCCGCGGGCCGCGTGTTTGGGACCCCTGCTATAAAAGAACGGACGAAAATTCAACAAGGACTTGGGCGTGTGTGCGTGCTCACCGCTTCGTTGACAAACTTTTCCAAGGAGCCATATAATTTGTCCCTCATTTCGTACACATATTCCTCCACGTTGTTCTTGGAGTCGTTGCGCTCCTTCTCCAGCTTATCCTGCATAATCATCTTCCCCTGCAGGAGCAGAGAAGTGTAGATTTTAGAGCAATGTTGGTGTTTGTTTGGTGCTGAAAATGGGCAGCAGCTGGCTCAGGCTTCCATGCTTGACATGCCTGCTGCTTTCAGACACATTACCTCATTCTCCACAAATGTATTTAGCACATCGCTGGGCAGCTGCCAGTACAAATTGCTCTCGATGGGCAGCTCCACCGTTTTTGTTTTCACTTTTGGCTTCTTGGCCTGCGGTGGCTGGTCATTCTTCTTCTCCTGCTTGCCATCCTCTGTCGCCGTCTGAAATTGGGAGGGGGAAGCCTTTTAATCGGATGAATTCATACGGTAACCAGAATTGTGATGGCGTTATAATATCAGGGACAGTTTTTTTTTGGCCACAGATAAAACTACAAGTTTGGAGGAAGCATACAGATTAAACATAATGTTTAATTGGCGACTTCTTTAATGATAATGTCCTCTGAGAATGTAATTCTAATGTCAAATATGACCCAGCTTTGCATGTTCAGACAAGGTAGAAAACATTCAAATTTCACCTCCATCTCTTCTATGTCACATTTCTTGTCTGCGCAAGGATCTGGTTTTTGATCCTCCTGGTCAACTTGCATTTTGTTCTGACGGGACAACAACACAAACGTGATAAAACAGTTAAATGCCATAAACGCTGTAATTGTAGACGGGGTGTTAAGTACAAGCAGGAGGGTGAGTGGAGAGAGAGATATGAAAGATTAAACTTTTAATCTTTTAACAATGACATTGCATGAGGATGTGGAAAGGAAAATGTACCTCTCATTGACCACATGGTCATTAACCAAGACAGGAGCAATAGAACCAGTGTTGTCGTGTTGGTAAGTGCACAAGGAAGTACATAATGATACTTCCAAGCAGCTACTGCCATCTTGTGGTGTTAAAAAAAAACACAAGAGGTTGCCTACAGCCACAGCATGTTTTTTTTTAACCTGCACTAGATGACTGCAGCATAACAGAAGTGAGTATTTAAAGCAGGGGTCTCAAACATGTGGCCCGCAGGACACTAGTTTGAGGCCCCCGCCTTGATATGAAAGTTTAATGTTACAGCGGCCCGCGCAAGTTTGATATGGATGCTGTATGGTATCATTTGATTAATGTTCATGTTAAAGGTTAAATAACTGTTAATAGTTATCCTCCCTATCCGTGTGGAAGTGGTAAGTTTTTGGCTATTCAAGTTTAAAGGAAATAACTTGAAGGCTACCGTTTAGGTCGCTAGCGCTCTAGTTTGCGAGTTAGCATGTGTCTCAAGACCCTGCAGTTACACAATATGTTGTAAATAAAAAGAGTATAAATGTGACTATAGTCGTGTTTTGTCATGTCTACAGGGCTCTAATAATGCTTTGTTCATTTTAATCTGAAAAAAATAATTTGTCTACCCACCAACTATATGTGGTTTCTTAAGTTTTTATTATTTGCCGTTTTATTATTATTATTATATTTATTTATTTATTTCTGATTGATTTTCTTTATTGATTTGTTTATTTATTTTTCATCTTATTTCGTGTAGAAAAATAAAAAGTAAGATATTTGAGAACAGTGGAATGTTTTATCAGAGCTTTTCTTGTAGAAAATTGGAACCAAAGCGAAGTTTTTTTACATTTTTTGTTTTTAATAAATGCGTTTTTTTTGACAGTGGCCCCCAAGTAAATTGAGTATGAGACCCTTGATTTAAAATATGCTACACAAGTACATGCAAAATTGTGCTTTGTGTTCTTCTGACGTTGACACTTCTCCCAAATACTGAGAGCCACCACTTTGCCCCTTCAGGGAGTATGGTGGTGGCAATATTGTAGCGTTAGAGAAACACACAGGGAACTGCCAAATTCCATAGTGATGACACAACTGCCAGTGCCAGTCAAGGTGTGGCTAAAGACACACCCGAAAATGATCCCTCATGCAAAAAAAACAAAAAAAAAACACAAACCCTACATACAGTACCTCCTCTTCCTTCACAGCCTGGTCAGTCTCCATGGGCTCCTCGCCATCCACCGTTTTCATAACCTCTACCAGCGAGGCACTCGATACACTGAACACACCGTGAAGGTTGACTCTAACTTTAACCTTCACTTTTGCGCTTTCTCCTGATGTCTGAGCGACCACATTCTGGACAAGGAACTGTCCTGGAAGGGGGTCAAAACAAAATGTTTAGTTAAAATGTTGCTTTATTGCCACACACGGCCCTCGGGCCACAGGCTGCCCATCCCACTCCATTTCAGCAATAGAATTGAATAGAGTTTTACAGAATATGCTGACAGTTTCCAACCCTGCTGTTGTTTCTGTGCACAAACAGCAAACATCCTACGTCAAAGTTGTGTACCTATGGAGGTGTTGGGATAGGGCAGCTCCTTGGGGTTGTTGTAGTACGCTTCAAGGACGAAGGGTTCTTTCCGGTAGAAAGTCAACACTTTGGAGAAGGGAGATGCGTGGTTCCTCGGGAAAACCTCACAATCACTGTTAGGACAAACCAGGAAGATATCAGGGGGATAGGAACACAGTAACAGGATGTAGACAACCACAATGTCGAACCCAAGAACATACTCCACATCTTCCTTACTTCAGAAGTAATTGTTTAAATACTGCAAGTCGCTCTTTGGCAGGAGCCAATCACAAGCCATCAGTGGACTCGCAACGAGTACTATATGACTCACTGTGTCATCTTTCAAAGAACACTTTACTAAACTTATTGGATCTCGCAGGAGGTCATTATATACCTGAAAACAGTCAGTGTCATCTTTCAAAGGACAATGAACATATAATTTATCACACAGCAACTTTACACTCAAGAGGTGTACACGAGAAAAAAACACTTGCATGTACCAATATGAGTTTAAATGAATAAAACATAATTGGGACGCTGCAATGACGTCAGCCTCCCTCTGGACTCCGGGTCCTCTGGCAGACAGAGGCAGCACTGCGGAATCACAAATGCCTTGTAGGAACACTTTTAAATGGTTATTTTCATTTGAAACTCATATCGGTACACGTTTCTAGATTTCGGAGGTATAACTATTTAGTGTTAAGTTGCTGTGTGATGAGTTTAAAGTTTGTAAGAAGGAACCGTGAGTATATTGTATATATATTATATATAGTATATTGAGTAACGGGCGGCACACCGGTCGAGTGGTTAGCGCACAGACATCACAGCTAGGAGACCAGGGTTCAGTTCCACCCTCGGCCATCTCTATGTGGAGTTTGCATGTTCTCCTCGTGCATGCGTGGGTTTTTACTCCGGTTTCCTCCCACATTCCAAAAACAAATGCCTTGTAGGAAAACTTTTAAATGGTTATTTTCATTTGAAACTCATATTGGTACACGTTTCTAGATTTCGGAAGTATAACTATTTAGTGTTAAGTTGCTGTGTGATGAGTTTAAAGTAAACCGTGAGTATATTGTATATATATTATATGTAGTATATTGAATAACGGGCGGCACGACGGTCGAGTGGTTAGCGCATAGACCTCACAGCTAGGAGACCAGGGTTCAATTCCATCCTCGGCCATCTCTGTGTGGAGTTTGCATGTTCTCCCCGTACATGCGTGGGTTTTTACTCCGGTTTCCTCCCACATTCCAAAAACATGCTAGGTTAATTGGGGACTCCAAATTGTCCATAGGTATGAATGTGAGTGTGAATGGTTGTTTGTCTATATGTGCCCTGTGATTGGCTGGCCACCAGTCCAGGGTGTACCCCGCCTCTCGTCCAAAGACAGCTGGGATAGGCTCCAGCACCCCCCGCGACCCTCGTGAGGATAAGCGGTAGAAAATGAATGAATGAATGAATATTGAGTAACCTCCTGCAATTTCCAATGACTTGAGAAGCTTGTCATGAGTTTTCATAGGAAACGTGCGGCTTATAATTCATTTTGTCATAAAAAATTTTAATCGAGAAAAGCTGGTGAAGAACAATTCTCCCAGAATAAATACAATGATACAAAAACACTACAATGGCATTTTTCAGTGTTGCTCTTTTGGATAAAAGTCGGCGGTATACAATGAGAGATGATACAAACTGCAAAAAGAGTTTTCCACAATGCCAGAAGTTTAACACCCTCTGTGTTGGAAGTAATTGTGGTTTCTGTCCAACAAGTATTTTATACATCACACCAAGTAAATATGTTAGATATAGCTAACATCAGATAGCTATGTTAGCACATATCTAATTGTGTGATTGCTGAAAAAGTGTACACAGTTGCGGCAACATGCTGCTTTGTTGGTTTCAGTGTCAAAAGGCACAAGTGGAAAAAATGCCAGATCCACCAACTTTGTGTAACGTGTGGAAGAATCCCCCGCCTACCTCAGTCCTTCCTCCGCTCCTGAGTTCCATTTAATAGAGATGCTGTAAGGGACGACATCTGTGATGGAGAACTCTCTGACTTTGAAGGCCGGAGACAAGATTGCACACTGCGTGGAGGAGTGCAAACATTTGCAGAGCACAGCGTTATCCACCAGGTAAGCGCGACAGAGAGAGACCGCTTCCCGCCGTGCTGACAATGTGTGCCGTTTACCTGCAGTGCACAGCCTCTGGCCACCGCCTCGTCTGCATTCAAAGTGGTGCTCAGTTCCTTGCCGAAGAACTTGCTGATTCGCTCTTTGATGGCGGGGATTCTGGAGGCGCCACCTACTATCTCAACCGCGTAGACATCTTCTTTCCTCAGCTCTGGGCACGGAAAGGCGGGCATGGTTACATTTTCTGCTTTATAATTCTTCAGATGCTGCACGGCATAGAGTTGACACAGGATATTCCGGCCGCCATTAAATATGGTATGCACTCACTCGCTTGTTCCATGACGCTGCGGAGGGGGCCCTCTACTTTGTCCAGCAGCCCTGCACACATCTCCTCAAACTGGCCTCTGTGGACACAGGAGTAAAAGTCATTTATGGGTAATAATTGCAATTTCCGAAGTAGCACAAAAGTTATTTTTCCTCTCACCTGTTGAGCTTACTGGACACGTCGATGTCGTTCATGAAGCACTCGATGTTGAGAGGCAAGTCAGAGGAATTGGCGCTCATCAGCTTCTTGAGCTTCTCGCACTCCTGGTAGAGACGCACCAGCGCGCGGGGCTTGGACCTGACGTCCAGCTTGTACTTCTTGGCAAAGTCCTCGCAGAAGTGGCTGACCAGGATGTTGTCAAAGTCCTTCCCGCCCAGCTCGGAATCAAACGCTGTCGCCAGGACCTGTAAAGAAACACTTGAGGGTTAGTGACCAAATTATAAAGCTGCTAGGTGGAATGGAATGGCCTTTATTGTCATTATACGAGATGTACAACGAAATTGGAGAGCTTCTCTTTTCAGTGCAGTAGTCAAGTTTAAAAGTAGAGTAAAAAAGACAATTTAACAAGGCATATACAAGATATCCAAAATATACACATAGTATTGCACAGGAGCATATATATTAATTTTAGTGCAATGATCAATGGGTCATAGTGCAAATAATGACTGGTGTATACAGATGATTAAAGTCACATATGAGTGTATTGTAATGGGTTGTTAAATAAATAAATATGATTGAGGTAGACCGGCTACGAGCACTGAAGCCAAAAGACAAAGCTAAAAAACACTACATGCACGATATTAATACACTTTATAATAATAATAATAATACATTTTATTTGTATAGCTCTTTTCAAAATACTCAAAGACACTTTACAGAAGAATGAAGTTGAATAAAGCAAGTAAACAGAATAGAAGACACACCAAAATACAACATTCATTGGTTAACACACAGTTAAAACATGGGTAAAAGCGGGGCGGGGTACAGCAGTCGGATATAAAAAGTTAGACATTAAAAACAGATTTAAAGAGGTGGGTTTTGAGTTGTTTTTTTGAAGGTGGGAAGGTCAGGGCAAGCACGGAGTGAATGGGGGCAAAGAGTTGTTTCATAAGGCCTTACCTTAAGCTTCCCCGTGTTGAAGGCACAAACTGACACCTGGTAACCAGAGTGGCCCACATCAACAAACACAACAATCCTGGGCTTCTCTTCCGGAGCCGGTAGGTCTTGCTTGTAGATGCCATAAGCCAGAGTCACTGCAATATACAGACGTGGCGTTAGCATGGGCTTACGACTACAATAGAACACTGCTGTGCCTCCATTGCACTACCAGTATTTGCTGGAGCGACACAAAAAAAATACATTAGTAAACAACAAAACATTAATAAGCGTAAAGGGTTAGGACGAACAAGTCACTGCTAGTTTTAGCAGTGACTGCTTGTTTTTTGGGAAAGCATAAATAAATCAATGTGTCGGCATGTCAGTGGAACTTTGCTTGTCACGCAAGAGTGATAAAAACGCAACCACAGTGAGTAAAACTCACCACTAATGCTTCAGTGACATACTATAAGGATCAGTGTTTCCCATACATTAATTCATTTATTTATTTATTTGTGTCCGCCTGCCACTAAATGAATTTTCACCACCAAATGTGGAAAAAAATAAAACACTTAACTTTAAACATGAACATTTAAGTGTAATGCTTGGGTAAATCTCTGCTGAATCTGCTATTTCAATAACATTATCATTTAAGTACCACAAAGATTCATCATAACTAATGTAAAAATGTCACAAAAATAAAGTCACAAAAAGCCAAAAAAAAAAACCAAAATTGATCCTTGTGAGGTATGACAAAGTTAGTGCCACCTTTTCATGAAAAGATGACTGGGATTCTGAGCTGTCCTGAGTGGGGGAGGGGGGGCATAATTAGTGGTAGATATTGTGTGTCCACGTACCGGCTGTGGTCTCATTCATTAGTCGTAGACAGTTGAGGCCAGCGATCTGGGCGGCGTCCATGACAGACCTTCTCTCTGCATCGGTGAAAAAGCAGGGAACCTGTGGAGGTGTGGAAACACAAAGTATGCAAATATTGGAAGCAAATGCCATTCTAATGACAAACATCTAAAGGAGAGGTACAAAAAAAATGTATACGTTGATACAAAGATGAATGCAAGGCAAAAATAAGTCACTTTTCAAGCAGTTTTAAAAGCCATAAAAACAGCCCCACATGTTGGCAGTAGTGCATTTGGTTTGGAGTTTGGCATGGATTTGCACAGGAGGACCTGGAAGAGCATGGAGGAGTGTAGCTTGCAGAACGTTATGCATTGTGGGGACATTTTAACGCATGCATATGCACAGTTTAGTCCCAAATGTGAAACTTGGAAATAGTTCATGCTGTTAGATTTGCAAGTAATTGTTATTTGGATGTAAAACAACCCTATTTCTACTGTTTATTTTATGGTATAGTTGTTTAGATATTTGAGCTGTCACAAAAGCAAAAAAGGTTGTCCTCCTTTCTTTTGTTAAGAATTATATTTTTGCTGAAATTACCTACTAATATATTATTTTTAGTGGCATTTTGCTGAATATTCCCTTCATTCTAAAGCTGATTACTAAGGAACGGGAAAAGGTAGAAACATTTTTTTTTCCTGATGAAAGATGAGCCTCCATGTTTTATATAGCCATAGAACACAATATTGTGCGTGCCATGAAAAATCTGTCAAAATCGTCTAAAATAGTACTGAAGAGCTTCAATGAGAGGTAAATAGCCTTTAGAACACATACATGCAATTAGGTAATACAAGGTACTAGCACTCTATCAGTATTGCTTACAGAGATGACGCAATCAGCCACTGGTTTCTTCAGGTCGCTCTCGGCCGTCTCCTTCAGTTTGGTCAGCAGCATGCCAGCAACCTGCTCAACGCTGAACACCTTTTCCTCCTCCATGTACATCACCTGCCATTCAATCAAATGTCTCAATTTGTGAACATTGCCGTTTGTCAACATGGATAGCACTGACCACCACTAAGGCTGGTCATCCAAATAACAAACACGCTGCCCGCAGGACACTAGTTTGAGGCCCCCGCCTTGATATGAAAGTTTAATGTTAGTGTGGCTCGAAAAAATTATTACGTTTGATTCATGTTCATGTTAAATAACTGTTAATAGTTATCCTCCCTATCCGTGTGGAAGTGGTAAGTTTTTGGCTATTTAAGTTTAAAGGAAATAGCTTGAAGGCTACCGTTTAGGTCGCTGGCGCTCTAGTTTGCGAGTTAGCATGTGTCTCAAGAACCTGCAGTTGCGCAATATGTTGTAAATAAAAAAAGTATAAATGTGACTATAGTCGTGTTTTGTCATGTCTACAGGGCTCTAATAATGCTTTGTTCATTTTAATCTGAAAAAAAAATTGTCTACCCACCAACTATATGTGGTTTCTTAAGTTTTTATTATTTGCCGTTTTATTACTGTTATTATATTTATTTATTACTGATTGATTTTCTTTATTCTTGATTTGTGTATTTATTTTTCATCTTATTTTGTGCAGAAAATTAAAAATTAAGATATTTGAGAACAGTGGAATGTTTTATCAGAGCTTTTATTGTAGAAAATTGGAACCAAAGCACTGAAAAAGTTTGTATATTTTTCTGCTTTTAATAAATGCGTTTTTGTTTTTTTTTGAAAACCTGATGCGACCCAGCCTTGCCCAGACCCTAGCTCCAGTGGCCCCCAGGTAAGTTGAGTTTGAGACCCCTGCTGTAAAGGGTCTCAGTGGGTCTAATCTTACTGTTCTACATAAACACAAATTACATCAGCACCTCTTGCGATTTTACAATCTTAGGTGATTATTTTCACTATGCTTGTTTTCTTTACTGTGTTCGTTATTAAAAAAGGCTGGTCTCACCTTAATACCAGTGGACCCAGAGGGCATCTGTGCAAGGTCGTACACCAGGTTCGCCTTGGCCGACTGAACATAGGGATCGGCAAAGGCGCGGCCATGGAATCGCTTGAAGCCCTGCACCGTGTTCTTGCAGTTAGTCACCACCTGTTCACGAGGGGATGATGGACAAACACTATTAAGTCACGCCCCTTTGCCATTAAACTCCATGTACTGTTGGATGCATTTGATCGAGGCACCTGGCTCTTTGCAGCAGCTCCTATGGCTCGATTCCGTGGTCCAAATGAGACAAACGACCTGTAAAGACATAAAAAAAAAAACAAATGCTCAGCTATAATCTAATCATAACTGCTTCATTTTGACGTGGTGATGTGAAAATGACACGCTTCAAAGCCCGAACCTCACCTAAGCACACACTTTAACTGATCTCGCACTCCTATCTTAGAATGCTTCAGGTTTAACACTTGTAAGCAGTCAACAGTCATCCATCACAAGTCATGGGTTACACTGATGAGTGCACTTGTGTCCCGCCGGTCTGGGGTCTAAACATGCTCGTCATCACGGACAAACACAAATGTCAAACGCAAGTGTTGCGTGCGATGTCAAAGAGCGGTCAGTGTGGCGGGTTACTCAGGAAATCAAGTCGACAGGTGCTGGTCCAAATCTGATATGTTTTTCTTTTGTGTGCCCTCCACTCAATAGTAGCAAAAGTCATGAGTAATTTCCTAATAAAGTCGGCACAATTTAAATAAATATAAACAATGTTTCCCAATGTACAATCGAGTAGGGGTAGATAATTTGCATAATTGACAATGCCATATTTGCATGTAATTCTAATGGATGCAGTAGCAATGCATCCAAAGGAACAACAAAATAAAATACACAAATAAAGACTCCAAAAGTAGCTTTTGACAGCAACTCAGCTGTCATCTTAAAATATAATTTTAAAATAACAACAATGCAGTTTGCTTAAATTTGCAAATTTGTTTATTATAATGTATAGAATGCTGACACACACACAATGTTAACTAAATTAACATTCTCATCTGTTATAAAAAGGATAACTAATACAGTGCGCCTCCTCGTAATTGATGAATAAAGCGAAATATCTGCCAATTTTTTTTTTCAAAATGATTAAAAGAAAAGCATAATATTTGAAATAAATTAGAACAGAAAGTATTGCTAGAATATTCCAACAAGCATGGCCTGCTGTCGTCATCTTTACAGCACAGCGCATCGTTTGGTTGTCAAGGCATCCCGGTTGGCCGGTGCTTAAGCCATAAAGGCGGTTACCATTATGAATAAAGCGAACACACACCGCCCCGCGTGTGATCGCCGAGACACAAATCGAGCCTCCATATTGTACAGTTAATAAAAAACTATGATCTCTTAGCTAACAAGCTAGCTCAAGTGTCCACCGCGGTTGCTAGGGTGAACAGGCTCCAAGTTGTGGCCACATTCGCGATAGTTCCGCGTTCACACAGAAATAAACACAAACGTTCTTTTAAACTTAAGAGGCAGTTAAATTACAAGAAACGTTACATTACACACAATATAAGTTTAGCTAACAGCAGCAAGCCGCTGGTTTCACGTGCACCGTGACAGCAACGAGAATGTGCTATAAATAAAAAAATGGACTCCTGTGAGAATTAACAAAAATGTAACAAAGTAAAAGTGTACTTACGGTGTGCTTCTATCGCTGAACTCGTTGGCCACCGTCTCAATCCCACCTGCTCGGGCTACAGCGACATAGCAGCTTTGAAAGCCCAAGTCAAATCCCACCACAGACATCTTCCAAGCTCAGTCTTCAGCCTAACTTCCGTACACTTGGGCTTTACGGCAACACAACACGCAGCGGTAACAGAATGCTGTAAAAGTCACGTAAAGTTGATATTAAGGTGACGTTAAGTTGGACTATGGTTACTTGTAGTCATAATCCTCACCGTTGACCGGTGTCTCCGATCAGCGCTTTGCTGGATGCAGCCTCAATGTGTTCTGCCTGACTTCTCGTCGCCAAGTATCGTGAGATCTCGGTCCTTTCCAGCTATAGAACAGTACATTCTGGACCTTTCCATGTGGTAGGCGTGGCTATGGTCTGTACTATTCTACGCAGTTCTAGAAATGTCTTTTTAAAAGGATGTATTAGAATTTTATATCTACTTTAATATGAAAAAGCTGTCATCCATCAACTTAAACAACCTGAACATACAAACAGCAACATATTCACAAACCATCACATACGTGTGTATACCTTTAAATATAATATGTACAAGCTATTGAGTACTGAGCACTTGCTACCACACACTGGTCGAGATCGCCAACATTTTCCACAAATGAACAGCATTTGGTGTATTTATGGTATTGTGCTTTTATGTGATAGGTACCATGAACCAAGTCATTATTATATTGTAATCGCGAAAAGCAAAATAATCAACAATCAAAGTTACATGTATGCAAGCTAAGCCATCAAGTGCAGTAAATATATTGACCACAAGGGGCGCTAAAGACTCTTAGCGGCTCATAATATATTGCAATTATTCCCTTATCAACGAAGAAGAAAAGTAAACTCAAACATGGCGACTCCCATGCATAGAATAATAGCCAGGCGGCAAGCGTGAGTATTATACAAAAGACTAGCATACCTTAGGCAATTTCACAGTTTTACTATTTTGTTAGTATTTTATTGCGCGTAGGTTTACATTTGTACGCACTTAATGTGGTTTAGTTGAGTTTATTTGCGATCGCTACCACCGAGCGCAACCGATACAAAATTGCGCACATCAACCCAAAATAATTGCATTTTCCTAATATCATGAACAATAATATGAACACAAAAAATAAATGTATTTTTTTAGTTTTGTGCTCCAGTGTTTCTTCGGAACGTGGTATTAAAATGTAATCAAACAAAGTACTGTAAATGTTCAGTGCCATACTGGTAGAAGGCAATTGGGTGCATTTATGTAAAGTTGGCTACATTATGAACACATTTGTGTGTATAATACTAAATCAAATACATTTTCGGTGAAATAAGCTATAATATGAGGAAAAAGCGGTAGAAAATGAATGAATGAATGAATACAGTATCGACAGACAGCAAGGAAATGCATTAATTAAGGTGTCAATCTTTCTTTGTTGTTGCTTTTAGGGAGGCAAATAAACAACATGTCCGTTGCCAGAAGTGTTTGGAGATGGGTCACTGGACGTACGAATGTACCGGGAAGCGGAAATATGTGCACCGACCATCAAGGACGGTAGAAATGAAAAAGAAGCTCAAGGAAATTGAAAATCAACCCAGGAGCATCACAGGGTAAGGCACAAAAGGCTGGTTTGTCTACACATTTAGCCTTTCTTTACGATATGCTCGACTATGTTCAGGATGAACCTAATAAATAAATGAACTAAAAATGCTTTTATGCACCCCCCCCCCCTTACAGACCGGGACAACAAAGCTCCAGTGAGAAGAAAACTAAGAAGTAAGTTATTCTTCATGAGCAACATGAAAGGCACAAAATGTTAGACACTTAGATTAGATTAGATTAGATTCAACTTAATTGTTATTGTTCATGTCACTGGTACAGGGCAACAAAATGCAGTTAGCATCCAACCAGAAGTGCAATTTTATAAGTAGTAGTAGTAAGTAAATGTAGAAAAAAAAATGGACAGATCTATGTAAAAAAAAAAAAAAAAACTGACTATAATACAGTGAGGATATGTACAGGGATATAAATGACTATAATATGGCTATTGTAGATGATACAGATTATAAACAGTATGCATGTGACAATATATAATAACAGTAATATGTACAGTATTGCAATGAAGTGACTAGAGTATGGTTATTGCAGATTATATAAATTATAAACAGTATGATCTATGAATGCAACAAGATATTACAGTAATATGTACAATAGTGCAATGAAGTGATATGACTTACGAATATGATGCATTTCTCCCCAAATTGAACTGAATTATTCTAGTAGCTAAGAATATAAACAGGAGCTGCTAATTTGTGGTAAGTCACACTACTTCCTTTTGTGATACGGAAGTAGCAATTAATCACCAACAGAGATCAAATAATCCCACATTACCATAGAATAGGCCTGCCGTGATAATAGATTAATCGAATGATTAAAAAAAAAAAAACAGGTTTAATTATGACTGCCTCAATATATTGACATGTGCAGGTTGGATGATGAGAACATTCACGCTGCATCTTCATTGGTTCTAGTGGAAACAACATGGACAGTAGTGAGCCCTCATCTCATTCAGCCTCTTTGTGGAGGCGGGGCCTACTAGTGAGTGGATACAGAGGGTTAGCAATTAGCGCATGCAACCTCACAAGGCTAACATGAATACAGGCACAGAAGCGATGGTTTATGAGGTGACAACCTCAGTGTGGAAGTAATTCGGTCGGATGGGGAAAAAGTCTGAACGACGACGAGGAACACAGATAATTTCTCAACTGGCGGCGTACACCCTGGACTGGTGGCCAGCCAATCACAGGGCACATATAGACAAACAACCATTCACACTCACATTCATACCTATGGACAATTTGGAGTCGCCAATTAACCTAGCATGTTTTTGGAATGTGGGAGGAAACCGGAGTACCCGGGGGAGAACATGCAAACTCCACCCAGAGAGGGCCCAGGGTGGAATCGAACCTTGGTCCTCCTAGCTGTGAGGTCTACGCGCTAACCACTCGACCACCGTGCTGTGGCGGTCCCAATGTATGTGTAGACATGACAAAACACGACTATTGTCACATTTATACTCAACATATTATATACATATTATATACAACATATTGCGCAACTGCAGGGTCTTGAGACACATGCTAACTCGCAAACTAGAGAGCTAGCGACCTAAACGGTAGCCTTCAAGTTATTTCCTTTAAACTTAAATAGCCAAAAACGTACCACTTCCACACGGATAGGGAGGATAACTATTAACAGTTATTTAACCTTTAACATGAACATTAATCAAACGTAATAATTTTTTCTGGGTACATGATACCATACAGCATCCATATCAAACTTGCGCGGGCCGCACTAACATTAAACTTTCATATCAAGGCGGGGGGGCCTCAAACTAGTGTCAGGCCACGTGTTGGATTAGATCCAATACCAAAGTGCTGATTTTGCACAAGCTGCAAAATCTAGCGCTTCCATTTCTCTGTGTATTTTTCCTCACCTTTTTGCTTCACAAATTATTGTTTGACCATTGAGCATTTTTTTTTCTGGATTAAAAACACTTTACTAGTACAGAAATGTGTCTATTGTGGTGCACAACTTATGAATATCACCGCTTACTACGACTACCATATGTAAGGTAGTACGGCATGCCATGTTAACATACATCTACACAATTTTTCACAATGCGTCAGTACTATTATGTGATGAATTATCAGCATATATTGATATATGATATCATTATGGCAGTCTTTTCATTTTACATGGGGCAAGTTCGGGCAAGTAGTTCTCACCTTAAGGATTCCTCATGGGCAAGAAATGTTTGTTTTTAATGTAGAGCCCTGAAAGTATTGTCCCTTGGGAATAAAACTTAATTGTACTTTATGCTTTTTTTATATTGACTTTGTGTTTCCTTTGTGTTGCGCTCTCAGGGCGAAAGACGCCAGCGGGAGCAGCAGCGATTCAGACAGCTCCTCCAGTGACTCATCATCAGACAGCACCGACTCCTCCAGCTCCTCCTCGGATGACAGCGACGACGACGACGGCGGCGGCAGCAGTGACAGCGGCGATGACAGCTCATCCTCCTCCTCCTCTTCTTCTTCCTCTACCTCCACCACCTCCTCATCATCATCCTCGGACAGCTCAGAGTCTGGAAGCGATTCAGATCAAGGACCTCCAAAGAAGAAGAAAAAGAAGAAATGAATTTGTAATAAATGTGCTGTATCGCTGGTTTATATTTTAGCAGTTCACATTCCTGCATTTAGTAAACGCTGTTGAGATGCTTTGTACAGTTTTGTTAGGACCAAAAAAAAAAAATCAGATTTTCGATGACATTTTCTTTTAAGTTTGTTCATCCTGCTCAGGGGAGCTGTTGAGGAGTATACTGTGCTATTAGGTCTGGACTAAAGTATATTTTTCCTTTGTACAGCTCACAGCCTCAACATGTCATGGAAATATGTTAATATGCAAGCCATTAAAAGACTGAATAAAAGTTTGAGGTGTCTTAGTTTTGCTTTAAACTCTAAAACAGGGGTCTCAAACTCAATTTACCTGGGGGCCACTGGAGCTAGGGTCTGGGTGAGGCTGGGCCGCATCAGGTTTTCAAAAAAAAAACAAAAAAACGCATTTATTAAAAACAGAAAAATGAATAAACTTTGCTTTGGTTCTGATTTTCTACAATAAAAGCTCTGATAAAACATTCCACTGTTCTCAAATATCTTAATGTTTATTTCTCTACACAAAATAAGATGAAAAATAAATCAAGAATAAAGAAAATCAATCAGTAATAAAGATAATAAAACAGCAAATAATAAAAACCACATATAGTTGGTGGGTAGACAAATTATTTTTTCAGATTAAAATGAACAAAGCATTATTAGAGCCCTGTAGACATGACAAAACACGACTATAGTCACATTTATACTCTTTTTATTTACAACATATTGCGCAACTGCAGGGTCTTGAGACACATGCTAACTCGCAAACTAGAGAGCTAGCGACCTAAACAGTAGCCTCCAAGTTATTTCCTTTAAACTTAAAAAGCCAAAAACTTACCACTTCCACACGGATAGGGAGGATAACTATTAACAGTTATTTAACCTTTAACATGAACATTAATAAAATGTAATAATTTTTTCTGGGTACATGATACCATACAGCATCCATATCAAACTTGCACGGGCCGGACTAACATTAAACTTTCATGTCAAGGCGGGGGCCTCAAACTAGTGTCCTGCGGGCCACATTTGGCCCACGGGCCGCGTGTTTGAGACCCCTGGATTAGATCCAATACCAAGTGCTGATTTTGCACAAGCTACAAAATCTAGCGGTTCCATTTCTCTGTGTAGATACTTATAAATATAATATAATATAAAAAATTCTGGATTAATTTTTGCAAAATGTAGCAATGCAATTCATATTTTGAAGGTTATTGAATGGCATTTCGATTGCTGCCACTAGGGGCGCTAAAATCACAAACGTGTGCTCATGCTGCTTCATCAACAAAGCAGGAAGCAGCGGCGTTTGTGGCGGAAAAATACCAAATAAATAAAATAAACTTTCAAACGCATTACCTAGGAAGCACCAAAGATGATTGACATGCTGATCTTAAGGCACCTGCTACATGCAAGACACAAAGTCATAAACGAAAGTTGTTAAACGTGATGTCAACTATTTAAATCTAATAATACCCGTAAATTAAACAACGGGCTTGAAGAAAATTAGGTGTAATTTCTTCAAAATATGTTTGTAAGTCGTAAGTATGACAATGTACGCCGAGCCCGGAACGTCATACTTGAGCAATTTATGCGTCACTGCTAAGTGGCATTTTAAATTGGAATTATCAACATCGATAATAAGCAGCAGTTGTCGCTGTGTGAATCGTTTTGCGATGGTGATGTAACAATGAAATAAATCAAATAATTTAATATAAGTAGCGTATTGGGTATTTATGCAAAGTGCATTTATGCACTTTTCTGTATAAAATACCTCTTGTTCAGGGTTATTTTCGGTGAGTGATACTTTATCCGATGGTCTTGAACGCAACGCAAGCTCTCTGTCCTCCATGCATCCATTCCTGTCTGTTGGTACCTGCTGACTACTGAACTTAGCTAGCAGCCTTTTACCTTAGGAGGCACTTCTTTCCTGGAATAACAACATGAACCAACGTCCCAAAATGATTTTAACTCGGTTTTCACTCGATATGTCACGGCTAATTTAGGAAAAGATGGGGACCGTCTGTTCGGCTTCAGTGTTTTAGCTGTTAGGGCTGTTTTTTTTTTTGCTGGGTCCATTTTGCGTGTAATTGGAAGTGGAAAAGACAAAGAAAAGAGCTTCCCAATAGCTAGAATGGTTTGGGCCTAAAAAGAAGACAAGAGGTAAGAATGCCTTATGTCATAAAATGGTGTTTTCTGTCATTTAATGATTCGCAGTGATTGTAGGACATTTCCAGCGAGTGTTACTAAAAGCATCTGCGGGAATGTTAAATGTTTTGCGAGCTTGCTAGCCCGTTAGCTTCGCCCCTGGAGGCTACTAGCATTATGCTAAAGCCGAGATGCAGGTATGTAGGTAGCGCATTAGCATCCGGCTAAATGTTTGGACAGTCTTGCATCTAAATAAAACCGTTTAACATTTTAAATATACGTTATTTGTGCACTTTTCCTTTGCGAACGAAGCAAGCATCAACTGTGTTTTTTTTGCGCCTGCAATGAATGTTTGCTAACAGGTCACAACGTCTAATGTTTTGTATTTTTTCTGTCACAAACAAGATAATATTATGTAGCCATTTATCAGGGATTATGCTTCATTGCGTTTACACTACATAGACTCACCCGTTCAAAGTGCCCTCAATTTAAGTGTTCGAACAATGTTTTTTTAAATGCTCCCAGTAATGTTTACCACTTTGTTTCCGGTCTGTTTCCTTGTTTTTTTTTTTGTTGTTCAATTAGGACATAACTAAAACATAAGCAACTAGCAACAGGACAGCTGATGTCTAATTCAGGAAGTAGATTTTTTTTTTGGGGGGGGGGTGTATGTACACTAAAGTGTTGTGAACACACACAGTTGCATCGACACTGATCAATATCAAGTACGATATTCTTGATCGTTTAGGAAAAGGCAGGGAAGCCAACTTGTTTATCTTTGTTGACACCTGCTAGTGGGTTGTGTGTGTGTGAGTGTGTTTTTTTTTTGGGGGGGGGGTGTTGGTTGGGTGTAAGTGGTCATGAACTCTTTAATGATAGGCAGCTGTGTACTGGTGTAAGAACCGGCAATCAGATAAAATAACATATAGTGAGAAATCCCCCAGTTTTTCCACTTTTATGCTGTTTGTTGCAAGGGACGACTTGTCCTGTCTTTGTGATGGTCATTGAACGCACCTAATCTAAATTTCTCCCATGCTAATAATAATAAAACGGCAAATAATAAAAACTTAAGAAACCACATATAGTTGGTGGGTAGACAAATTATTTTTTTCAGATTAAAATGAACAAAGCATTATTAGAGCCCTGTAGACATGACAAAACACGACTATAGTCACATTTATACTCTTTTTATTTACAACATATTGCGCAACTGCAGGGTCTTGAGACACATGCTAACTCGCAAACTAGAGAGCTAGCAACCTAAACGGTAGCCTTCAAGTTATTTCCTTTAAACTTAAATCGCCCAAAACTTACCACTTCCACACAGATAGGGAGGATAACTATTAACAGTTATTTAACCTTTAACATGAACATTAATCAAACGTAATAATTTTTTCTGGGTACATGATACCATACAGCATCCATATCAAACTTGCGCAGGCCGCACTAACATGAAACTTTCATATTAAGACGGGGGCCTCAAACTAGTGCCACGTGTTTGAGACAGTACGGACAATGTAAATGTTGTCGCCGCTGTTGTTGTTGACAGAACTAGCATAAGTATGTGTATCTGTCAACTTTATCAATCCAGGAGGCTGCTACCATCTATCCGGTCACATCGATTTATCGTTTACAACCCTAGCTGTTGCCAACATCAATAAAAATCAATAAAAAAAGTGTCAATAATAAAAATAGGCACCCTATGATAGTGTCTCAGGACGTTTCTAAAGGCAGGTCAGGTTTTATGTTTCGTAGCTGTCATAAAAAGAAGCTAACAGCCGTGTTACAATACAAAAATGTGAGCTAGTCATCATTTGGTGGTCAAATGGTCATTCTAAAGTGTAAGTGTAAAAAGAAGTTAACCACTGTGTCATAAAGCTCAGCTAAAGCTGCTTAGATTTGATGATGGTCTCCGGTTAAGTCAGTCAACTTCCCGCGTGTCACACTGAACTGTGATAAACTGTAAGTGTATAAAGAAGTTAACCACTGTATAAGTAAGCTAAGCTAAAGGTTATTTACCTGTTGATGATGCATGGCGTTTCAGGAAACACACAGCTAAAGCTAAAGGCGAGTCATCTGGGCATTTTGTGTGATTTAAGCATTCTTAACTGTCCATGTAGCTGCAGCTACCGATTTTTTTTTTTTGATTCTCGGTAAGCGATTGATCCTAGAGAAGAGGTGGGCACAAAATTTGGTGAGGGGGGGGGCCATTAAGCGGAACAACATACTTGTTCACGGTGCAACAAAACGAAAACGCAACACATCCACGGCAGCTTAACGCATCACTTAAATCAAACAACTGTTATTTCCAAATGTCCATAATAAATAATTAACAATAAAAACATTATCAGGGCGGCACGGCGGTCTAGTGGTTAGCGCGCAGACCTCACAGCTAGGAGACCAGGGTTCAATTCCACCCTCGGCCATCTCTGTGTGGAGTTTACATGTTCTCATGTTCTCCCCGTGCATGCGTGGGTTTTCTCCGGGTACTCCGGTTTCCTCCCACATTCCAAAAACATGCTAGGTTAATTGGCGACTCCGAATTGTCCATAGGTATGAATGTTGAGTGTGAATGGTTGTTTGTCTATATGTGCCCTGTGATTGGCTGGCGACCAGTCCAAGGTGTACCCCGCCTCTCGCCCAAAGACAGCTGGGATAGGCTCCAGCAAAAACATTATCAAACATACCAAGATTGTGCTAACTCTTCCTTGTTTACGTCTGTGACGACCTCCTCAGCATATTTTTGCAAGCAAGCAAAAATGTGACAAAACACGACTGTAGATATTTGTATGCTCACATGTCATGCAAACATTCCCAACCGTAATAGAAGTGTAAAATGAGGTTGGACCAAGCGTAATAAAACCAAGCTTAAACCCGCTGCATCGTAAAACTACGTGCCCGTTGATGGCGTAGTGTTCAAGTGGAGATGTCTGAAGTCCAAAAAGGAGCCGTATGAAAAGTTGCTCACTGTCGATGATTTATGTTAGTCAAAGAAGAGGGAAGGGGCCCGTCGCTAAAGGCAAGTTTATGTCGCTTGTCAAGCTTTTTCACATTCTAAACTGTCATAGTACAAAAATAATTTGACCCTTAAAAGTGGTTGTCCTGATGATACAGCGAGGGAACATTTTAATGTCACACACTTAATCATCGTTTTCATATTATTATTATTATTATTCTGAAAGCTAGTTGTCCTTTGACACGGAGGGTTGCGGAACAGGATTCGATTATGACCTTTTATGAGGTGTATCGTTTATGGAGGGGGTGAGAGGTCACGTTTTTAGCTGTCAAAACAACTTCAGGTGTGATGCACACGCTGACAAGAGATTAGCCATTACGCTCCCCTCTGTGGAGATATCATGAAAAATCCAAGGAAAAAAAAAAGACAACACTTCCCTAAAGTTTTGATATCATTTTAAATTGTATGACTACTATGACATTTAGTGTCTCAGTGTAGATGTATACATAAATTTATAAGTAAGCATTTCAAATAGGTGAATTGAATAGGAATTTGGACAGAGAGCAAAGAAACACATGTTGACAGACAGCTAAGCCATCAATCAGGTTTTTCCTCACCGTCATACCACAAACATTCAGTGACATTTGCTTTTGGTTTGATTACATAATTCAAGCCACGGGCAAAGTCATGTGTGTTTTTTTTAACGTCAACCTTATCCTATACACTGTAGTTAGCGTGACCTCTAAGAATTGCAAATTTCTGTAACCCTGCCTCAAGCAAAACAACGACAAATAATATTTATCTTCAGAATAATCTAGTTTTGGGTTGGAAATGTGCTAGTTGAATTTGTGTAATAAGATAACAGCATCTTCTTATTATAATAGCACAATCATCCCTTGCTGTATCGGGATTTTTCAGAATTTAATTAATACATGATAAGACAAACATATATATATATATATAAGTACTCTATGTAGTACTCTGGCTATCTCTCCTTCATTATCTTGTCGTCAGACTGCATGTAGTCAGCCAGGGCATGTCCGACAACCTGATAGAGTGAAAAAAAGTTCTCCTCCCATTATGTGTGGAAGTGGTCATACTGTACAATACTGCTAATACTGTACGCTAAACTATGATGTTACCCAAAAACAACATTTTGACAATAGTATGTCATTATAAATGGCAGAAAACAAGGAACTTGTGTATCCGTGTATAATGTTTAGCATGGATGTTGTACTTCTTCAGATAGCTAAGTCGCTGTGACTTAATCAACCAGTGATGCACCGTCAGGGGAGGCCGGAGGAGGAAGAAAGTCATGTGCAAAACAGGGGGGCGGGGGGGGGGGGGTGATTCCTACCCCCGCACCGTCCTTTTTAGCAAGCTCAAAAACGGAGAGGCTTTGAGTGACGCAGTTTTTCTTGGGAATGAAGATAATTGAGGGTTTGTGTATGTGTGTCATGTTCCGCTAGCACTCGAGCCACAATGCTTAGGCAGAATAATGTGTCATTTGTGTCAGAGCAGCGAGAAAGGCCTCTTTTAAACTGGAGCTCAGCTAATATTACGGTACTAGTCGTGGTTCATGTGGACATTGTTACAGACGACTGTGTTGCGATACCGATAATCTGGCTTTTGACAGATACAAATGATAATAATGTAGATGTGTTAGTCATACTGTGTGTGTATCAGTACGCACATTCCTAACATCATTGTTTCTAGTCGATATTGTGATGCAAAATGGTCACATGACCTGTCAACACACGTCGGCGCCCTGCTGTTCGAATAATGTGACACCCGCTGAGACTGCGGTGCCTTCAAGTAGCTCTTGCCTCGCCAGAATGAGCGTGTGTACTCTTGAGAATATGCCAATTATCACTGTTATGACTTGAAGTACAGTATTGACATGAATACAGTAGACTCATTTCTTGTCACAAATTTGTTTCAGAAGGTCAGATGAAAACCGAGGCAATAATGTTAATCCAATTAATCCATTCCAGACAAGACCTATAACAGAAAATACATAATAAAGAGAATAATTGTAGTTCTACATCCTGAAAATGGTGCAAAAATAATTAGAAATGATTACGAATAACGATGGAACTTATTGTTGATGCGGATTTCCATAGTGTTTCTTTAACAAATTGCTAGCACCCATATTTTTTTGGTCCCATGGCAGGTTATTTAGCAGTCTCACACAGGTCAGCAACATGTGGGGCTTTGTTGGGCAAACAGACTCGTTGAAGTGCAATATCGTATGAAAACCAAGGTAAATGTTTAGTAAAAATGTGTGACAAAAACTGGGGTGGTGGTACGGTGGGCCACTGGTTAGCGCGCAGACCTCACAGCTAGGAGACCAGGGTTCAATTCCACCCTCGGCCATCTCTATGTGGACTTTGCATGTTCTCCCCGTGCATGCGTGGGTTTTCTCCGGGTTTCCTCCCACATTCCAAAAACATGCTAGGTTAATTGGCGACTCCAAATTGTCCATAGGTATGAATGTGAGTGTGAATGGTCGTTGGTAAAGTGACTATGGGGGTGTTATTTCAAATTTAGAGGGCTCTAATGCTTGAAATGTATTTGTATTGTAATGTATGATGTATGAGTGTGAGTGTGAATGGTTGTTTGTCTATGTGTGCCCTGTGATTGGCTGGCGACCAGTCCAGGGTGTACCCCACCTCTCGCCTGAAGACAGCTGGGATAGGCTCCAGCACCACCGCGACCCTCTTGAGGAATGAATGAAAAACTGGGGTTTAACTGTATAGGACAACAAAAGACGATCCCTCATGTTCAAGTCCATTTCTTTTGCCGTGTCTGTGAAATAATTGGTTGATTGCAATGATAAAAAGCTCACCATGACCTTATCTGAAGGTTAGCATCACAACTCCTCCCTTGTTGTGTGCTAAACAACATTTTGAGGTCACTGATGAGTGTGAGTGACGGGAAGAAAAGCTCTTATCGATCTTATTTGTATGACAACATGTCATTTCTTTTTCCCCAAGGTTACACTGTCACAATTTCATCATTTGCATGAATTAAATGACATGTCTTGATTCTGACTTATTAAGTTAGGGGTTTTCTCTTGGCCCACTCCCCCAGGAAGTACTTTGTGCTTAATTATGCTAACAAACAAGCAATGAAAACAACCCTCTTACGGTTAATAACAACGATTACCTTTCGCTAAAGGCTATTTTTATTGACTTCAAGTGGGGTTTGCGTGACCGAGTAGTGTGCTTGTCATGGCTGTATATGGGGTCTTGTTGGTTCTCCTAGCCAAACAGCTGTTTATATGAGGCAGGCCTGCAGCTATTCAATGGACCCTCCTGTGGAATGCATGCAGTCAGCAGGTTTGCTTCAACAATACCCGTGGCGCTAATGCGGCTTCTACCTACACATTCCACTGTACGTGCTGATAGTATATAAAAATATAACATTACAGATTGTGTCGTTTAAAGGAATAAACATGGCTCCGTCTATTCATTGACCTTTTGTACACGTTTTAAGAAGGAGATCTATTAACAAATAGAATGGAATGGTTTTGTGCTTTCCAGGCAGCGCATTATTCCATTTGTCCAACGCGCACTTCTACTATATGACTGTAAGTGGCATATACTGTATAATTGATGTGCTGAAAATAACTGACCACTTAATCCAAGTATGACCTTTAAATAGAGAGAGAGAGAGCGAGAGAGACAGCGAAGGAAGGTGCGTTTTTTTTTCCACCCTGCCATGTGGGAACGGTGCAGTACTTCTAAGAAAAGCTGCATAACCAAATAGTATCTTTTCTCATCGGTTGTGACAATATGTCACAGTCGGTTTGACTCAAGACTTCCAGTCCAGAAGTCACAGTTGTATTGTTTGTTTTCATTTATCGTTTAAAACAATAAATAAATATTGATACATGGCTGTATCAACATTTTCATAAGTTTGGTTCCCTGGTGATGAACCACAATTCTGCTGAAGCGTTTGAACCGTCACACATCACTCAACATGGCAAAGTAATTCTATTTGTAGTGCTGTGTACTTCCAAAGAAGTTTTTGTGTTTACTCTTTATCATACTCTGATGACACATTTATCATGTGTCATCGCCCTATCATAGCTGATGAAAACGTCAGCCGTTTCTTACAAGTCGAGTGCCTAGGAAATAAGCGCACTGTCACTTTAAGAGGCTGCACGGGCGCTTAACCCCTGTGCTAGGGGTACAGTGGGGGAGGGACGGAGGGCAGGGCACTTGTTGACGGAAAGACCGGCCCTGGTTGGCTCGGCCTCCCTGTGAGGAGTGACATCATACGGAGGAGAGGCCTTGCGGTGTAAAATAACATGTCCTTATATGGCGCAAGAGTGGACTATTCCATTTTGAGACCAGAGGTGAGCTCCGCTCCCTTCCTCCCCACTGCTTGCTTCGCCTCTTTTTTGTACTTGATGTTCTCAGTATTTGACCTGCATGCTGACTGCAAGGCTTACTTACTTTTATGATGGAGTCAGAGGCTATATTGACATCTTAAAGATATGTTGTATGTTTTTAGTTTAGTAAAACATTACACACAGTATGGTACGCAGTGTTTTTACATAATAAAAACATAACTACTGCTCTCAATTACTGTTATTGAGGGAAAAAGTTATTGGTAGTTCTTGTCACTTTTGGAGTGTTTCATATATATTATATATATATATATATATATATATATTATACCACCGGGAAAGACAAGTTTACATGAACACGATCAGAAGTCCAGCAAGTCTAGACGGCAACATTAACAATTGGAGATTGTACAAATGTACTAGCTGGCGCTAGTGATTCTTAGGGGTGTCAACGTGAAGCCAATATGACTGATAATAAACGTTAAAAAAATGCACAGTAAGTGCTGAACGCCCACTATAAACTGGCACTCCTACCTACCTTGGTGTTCCACATGTGGCTGTATTAATTCTACAATTGATCAAAGTTACTTAAGATTTGTCAGAGCTCTGATAAAACATTCCACTGTTCTCAAATATCTTACTTTTTATTTTTCCGCACAAAATAAGATGAAAAATAAATAAACAAATCAAGAATAAAGAAAATCAATCAATCAGTAATAAATAAATATAATAATAATAATAAAACGGCAAATAATAAAAACTTAAGAAACCACATATAGTTGGTGGGGAGAAAAATTATTTTTTTCAGATTAAAATGAACAAAGCATTATTAGAGCCCTGTAGACATGACAAAACACGACTATAGTCACATTTATACTTTTTTAATTTACAACATATTGCGCAACTGCAGGGTCTTGAGACACATGCTAACTCGCAAACTAGAGAGCTAGCGACCTAAACGGTAGCCTTCAAGTTATTTCCTTTAAACTTAAAAAGTCAAAAACTTACCACTTCCACACGGATAGGGAGGATAACTATTAACAGTTATTTAACCTTTAACATGAACATTAATCAAACGTAATAATTTTTTCTGGGTACATGATACCATACAGCATCCATATCAAACTTGTGCGGGCCGCACTAACATTAAACTTTCATATCAAGGCGGGGGGGCCTCAAACTAGTGTCCTGCGGACCACATTTGGGCCGCGGGCCGCACGTTTAAGACCCCTGCTTTAAAACTTGTGACCCCGAAATGCAGTTGTCATGTAAACAAACGACTTCCTATTCAACTGGAACACATTATCGAAACTTACTCTAAATTGCTGCTTTTTAAAAGTACATGAGCACTAAGTTCTTTTATTTTTTTTTTTACACTGCATTGTTCACCAGCCCACATAGCATGTGACCACCCCCGCCGCTTGCCACCATGGTACATCCCGAGAAGAGCAGTCGCCTCCCCTCCTGAAGTCAGATTTGTCTCCTGTCTAAGGAAATGCACTGTACCTAAAAGGTGTCCAAGCGTGGCGTAAAGTTGTTTGGGGGCTGTATGTCCCATAGATACAGATGAAGACGTAGACGGGTGTTGATTTGAAGGAGGGTGGTGACACACGTTTTTTAGGCTGACAAGCCATGACAGGAATACTTGTGAATCGCTTGTGAACACTCCTACTTCCAATGTCTCACTGTTTGGGGCCATGGCCTTTCAGTCAGGGTAAGAAACTTCTATCTCTATTTGACCGGTATAAGGCCTTTCTTTTGAAGCCGATCCTTCTCAGGTAGCCTTTTTTAGAACAGAAGTGACAGTGTGACGCAGAAGAAGCTGTATTCACTTAACCATGAGTTTGGCATCTTTTGTGAAATTATCCACTCGTGTAAGAGACGTGACCTGGCTCCTACGCGGCTTGGGACAGATGAGCTGATTAATTTAGGAACAGAGTGAACTGGCTTTTCAGCTCAAGCAGACTTTGACCTTTTCAACACACTGGAGAGTGATTACAATAAAATGGAGCCGGCCACTTGTGTAATATATTAAACACACCGTTTGCATGAAATTGTGCTTGCTTAGTCCCTTTTCTTGACTATGTTGTCTTTTGTTGTCTGGATGCTGTTGTACAAGTGTAAGACATTATCGTGTACAACTTGTGGACATTCCCTTCCGCTATGCTGTTGTAAACATGATGTCTTATAAACAGACTTCCTCTGCTGAGAAACGGTTTGCACTGTGATTATTTTCTTTTGCTCTGCCGCAAACTTCACTTCCAGTCCGTCATATTGCATAGAAACGGGGGAAACACAGGGGCTAACAATTCTCAAAATAATGTCATGTTTCAGTATTATAAATCATTTTGTCCACTTGTATCGGCTTGTCCTTGCTCTAGGGCGGTGATTTTCAACCACACATATAGACAAACAACCATTCACACTCACATTCATACCTATGGACAATTTGGAGTCGCCAATTAACCTAGCATGTTTTTGGAATGTGGGAGGAAACCGGAGTCCGTGCGGAAGCAGTTCCACATATTTTAAACAACTGAAAACTGAACAATACCACACTCATGAGCATCTTAACCAAAATCATATTTTAAATCAGGGGTCTCAAACACGTGGCCCGCGGGCCAAATGTGGCCCCCGCCTTGATATGAAAGTTTAATGTTAGTGCGGCCCGCACAAGTTTGATGTGGATGCTGTATGGTATCATGTACCCAGAAAAAATTATTATGTTTGATTAATGTTCATGTTAAAGGTTAAATAACTGTTAATAGTTATCCTCCCTATCCATGTGGAAGTGGTATTTAAGTGGCTATTTAAGTTTAAAGGAAATAACTTGAAGGCTACCATTTAGGTCGCTAGCTCTCTAGTTTGCGAGTTAGCATGTGTCTCAAGACCCTGCAGTTGCGCAATATTTGTAAATAAAAAGAGTATAAATGTGACTATAGTTGTGTTTTGTCATGTCTACAGGGCTCTAATAATGCTTTGTTCATTTTAATCTGAAAAAAATAATTTGTCTACCCGCCAACTATATGTGCTTTCTTAAGTTTTTATTATTTTCTGTTTTATTATTATTATATTTATTTATTACTGATTGATTGATTTTCTTTATTCTTGATTTGTTTATTTATTTTTCATCTATTTTGTGCAGAAAAATAAAAAATTAAGATATTAGAGAACAGTGGAATGTTTTATCAGAGCTTTTCTTGTAGAAAATCAGAACCAAAGCACTGAAAAAGTTTGTATTTTTTTCTGTTTTTAATGAATGCGTTTTTTTTTTTTTGGAAAACCTGATGCGGCCCAGCCTTGCCCAGACCCTAGCTCCAGTGGCCCCCAGGTAAATTGAGTTTGAGACCCCTGTTTTAAATACTCAACGTCCATTTGGGTTGCAAAATTCTACTTGTGGGCCTCTGCTAGTCATATTAAATATACAAACTGCTGGAGAAACGCGAGCAAACTCGGTGTTTGGTACTTGCACACATGTAGTCAACAAGTTTCAGTCTTCAAAATGCAGATGCCATGTAAACAAGCAGTGAAAACATTGGGGGTTTTTTTTTGACACATGCCAAGAAATGTTGATGAAAACCTATTCAGTGCCATTGTTTTTATATATAACGGCATTCCTGAACAGACTTGTGGTTCACATCACCATATAAACTTGCTCTAGCCCCAATTTAGAGCCTGGCACTCCTCCTTGTTTATTAAAACAAGACGCATACACTGCTAGTAAAACACACACCAATGTACTTTATTATTCTGCGCTATAGCTCCTAAATACAAAGAAGTATCGTAGAAACCATAACTGGGATAATTCACCCTCCACTTCCGCTGACTTTCTTGACAATAGTGTTGTATGACAGGGTGTTACCCCCTGCCTAACTAATAAAAACCCACAGAGCGGGTCAATTAAGCGGGCCGAATGGACTTGAGCAGTGTTTACAAAGGGATTGTGAGCCCCCGGGGGGGTCGGTTTGATTGTTAAGCACTACGCCAACAGTGGCCCGTTCACACATTCAGCTGCAAACTGACTTTGACAGGCTTATTTTCATGTATACATATGTTGCATCTGCATACTCGTTGGCTTTCTCAGCTTTATCTCTTGCTGCTGCTCTACTCTTGTTTACACAGCTTCACCTGTCACACAAGTGGACACGACTGTACACTGCGTTTTCAGGAAAAACACTAGTACTGCCAGTACCTTATATTAACTCTTTAAATACCAAAGACTTATTTACAAGTTTTAATAATCCTCGACGGTCGATGCCAAAAACATTATATTAGGGTTGGGCGATATTTTCTATGTACCGGTATAGATTCTTCCAATGATAAGAGAATGACTTATACCGGTATAAATGATCAAATGTAGACAAGCCGAGTTGATGACATCGTGCCGCGGTGGATATATAGCAGGGGTCTCAAACACGCGGCCAGGACACTAGTTTGAGGCCCCGCCTTGCTGTATGGTATCATTTACCCAGAAAAAAAATATTACGTTTGATTAATGTTCATGTTAAAGGGTAATTAACTGTTAATAGTTATCCTCCCTATCCGTGTGGAAGTGGTAAGTTTTTGGCTATTTAAGTTTAAAGGAAATAACTTGAAGGCTAGCGTTTAGGTCGCCAGCTCTCTAGTTTGCGAGTTAGCATGTGTCTCAAGTCCCTGCAGTTGCGCAATATGTTGTAAATAAAAAGAGTATAGCATATATTAATATATGATATCATTACGGCAGTCCTTTCATTTTACATGGGGCAAGTTCGGGCAAGTAGTTCTCACCTTAAGGATTCCCCATGAACAAGTCATTTTTTGTTTTTAAATGTAGAACCCTGCTAAGCTTTGAAACAAAAAGAAAAGCGTAAAAATCAGCCAGGCGTGTCACCTCTTGGCTTTAAGTCAACGCCGCTTGAGCTCAACCAAGAGCAACAAAGATTTTACGTCTGTTGACAAGAGCACGCATGTACGGTTCAGACCTCTCCCGTTAACACAACATGCAGGGATTACTTCAACTGTTGCTACACGCGGCTTGTCGGGAGAAAAGGAAACAGATTTGAATTTGATTTCAGGGACCGAGATCAACACCAAGATCCCAAGAGGTGTATTCATAATAACAGTTGTGTGTGTACAGTAAAAAAAAAAAGCTGCGCACTTCTGAAGTGGAGAACCGTGTAGCCAAATTGTGACTCATTTATCTGTGCCTGACTCAAATTCACAACTGAAACACTTCAACGGGGGCACGTCATCGGCGAGATGCATACGAAATGAGTCAGGATGGCGATTTACAAGCAGGCTTCATTCAAGCAGAGCCGAGTTAGGCAAAAAAAAAAAAGCCCCCATAACCACCACACTTGTAATTAGTGCTCATTTAAATCGTGGTGTAAATGACAGTGATTTAGGTTTATTTCTCCATGTCCAAACATCCATCAACACACTTTGTGTTGATGTTTTATGATGGCTGACTTCAAATGAGTGATTGACTCCATCAGTAAAAATCTCTGATCCTTTCTGCTGCCAGGATGTTCTTTGAAGTCATTCAATCGCAGCCCTTTTACAAGGCACACAGAATATTGTGTTCTATGGCTTTATTAACATGGAAGAAAGATTAGACTCTTGTCTTTCATCAAAAAAAAGGTTTGATTATACTTTTTGCCGTTCTAAGTAAGTACCGCTCAAATGTTTGGGATCACTTGCTACTTTTTTTTTTTTTTTTTTACAAAGAAAAATAAATTTTCAAATTTTTTAAATAATTAAAAATTAAATTAAATCAGATGATTTTGAAAGATAGATCTACATTTTTGCATAAAAGCCTACAATCAACAACTGTCAGTCCTCTGCCTCAATCTCCAGGTATGGCTGCTAATCCAAGCTAATCATTTTATAAGGCTAATAGATTATTAGAAAAGCCATCGAAAAATCTAATCTAAAACTAAAATCTCTTACCATGCTGTTAACTACTCCCTTCAGAGAGCAGCACAAACTGGGTCTAACAAGGACAGAAAAACGCTGCACAACTGTGCAAGAAGACAAATATCTGAGAGTGTGTAGTTTAAGACAAAGACGCCTCACAGGTCGTCACCTGGCAGCTGCACTAAATTGTACCCGTCAAACACCAGTGTCGGTAATAAGAAAAAAAATCAAGAATAAAGAAAATCAATCAATCAGTAATAAATAAATATAATTATAATAAAACAGCAAATAATTAAAAATTAAGAAACCACACATAGTTGGTGGGTAGACATTATTTTTTTCAGATTAAAATGAACAAAGCATTATTAGAGCCCTGTAGACATGACAAAACACGACTATAGTCACATTTATACTCTTTTATTTACAACATATTGCACAACTGCAGGGTCTTGAGACACATGCTAACTCGCAAACTAGAGAGCTAGCGACCTAAACGGTAGCCTCCAAGTTATTTCCTTTAAACTTAAATAGCCAAAAACTTACCACTTCCACACAGATAGGGAGGATAACTATTAACAGTTATTTAACCTTTAACATGAACATTAATCAAACGTAATATTTTTTTCTGGGTACATGATACCATACAGCATCCATATCAAACTTGCGCGGGCCGCACTAACATGAAACTTTCATATCAAGGCGGGGGCCTCAAACTAGTGTCCTGCGGGCCGCGTGTTTGAGACCCCTGATGTAGACCATGTTGGCAGGGACGCCATGATAGATGTTTTCGTAGCCAAACGATTGCGAACAAGAACGGGTATGAGTAAAACGCGCACTGTGGACTACGGACCGCCGTCTAAATAAACGATTCTGATTGGTCCATTTCAAGATTTGCAAGGATCGGTTTGCAAATTACCACCGGAATTACGCAGTCTGTGTTTTACCAACACCCAACAAGAACCGCTTTAAAAAAAAAAACTCTTGGCAGTATGGCATGCCAAAGTGCACTTGCCCGACGGGAATATCACTGATTGGATTTACTTGCCCCAATTTTGTTTAACTTGCCCCGGGCCATCGGTACATTGTTATTGTCGAGCCCTGCTTAGGCGTATTTATGGCAGTTTTGTTATTTCTCCCTGGTGTGAATTGAAAAATCCCAACACCGAGAGGCTTTTTTTTTTTTTTACTTTTTTCTCTTTTTTTTTCTTTAATGTTTGGACCCATATTGTGGTCAGAATACATGTGGAAGTGTTTGTTGTCACTCCAGTCTCCTCGCTGTTAAGTAGTGCTGCATGACAGCACTTTGATCGCGCTAATGAGGGCCCAGTATGCTTTTATGGCTCACTTGTTCTCCAGAGTAACAGAAAAAGAACTCTTAATTGTCTGCCGGTGGAGAAATTCTATTTGGAGTGGAACATCTGCCCCAAAAGCTGTACAATTTAGAGTCCAACCAAGCTTTGCTAGAAAGATATGACTTGAAAATAATAATTATAATAATAATAATAATCATTATAGTGCAGCACGGCGGGCGAGTGGTTAGCGAGCAGACCTCACAGCTAGGAGGACCAGGGGTCGATTCCACCCTCTGTGTGGAGTTTGCATGTTCTCCCCGTGCATGCGTGGGTTTTCTCCGGGTACTCCGGTTTCCTCCCACATTCCAAAAAACATGCTAGGTTAATTAGCGACTCCAAATTGTCCATAGGTATGAATGTGAGTGTGAATGGTTGTTTGTCTATATGTGCCCTGTGATTGGCTGGCGACCAGTCCAGGGTGTGCCCCGCCTCTCGCCCGAAGACAGCTGGGATAGGCTCCAGCACCCCCGCGAAAAAGCGGTAGAAAATGAATGAATGAATAAATAATCATTATGCATATGTGATGGCAAAGAGGAAAACTATGATGATAGCCATAGAACCGCAGCAGAGCAGAAAATATTCTAGCTCAGGGGTGGGTAAACTGCAGCCCGTGGGCCACATCAGACCTGCCAAACCTAAAAAAAAACCACCCTTAACATGGAAAGTGTATTGTCGCATGCTTGAGTCACCAAAACCTTCAGATGCAAAAAAAAAAAAAGTATAAAAAAAGCCATCCAAACAACACACACAACCTGCCCACTGCACCATACAAACAAATACCCATACCAGAAAAAACACCCATATATTCCTGCTGCATGGCATGCTGGGAAGCTTGTGGTACTTGTGGTACTTTAGCCGCATTTTTGTGAGATTGCGAAAACATGTCAGAGAAGTAAACAAGTAAACATTGAAACCCAATGTTTTATTCTGCATAGTTTATATTGTTGTTGCAGCTGGACTACCCGGCATGCCTTGCAGGCATTTGGCAAATAATAGTTTCAAGTTCTATGTTATGTTTAGTGCTTAGTTATCGAGTTATGTGATGCGTTAAACTTGCGATGGATGTGTTGTGATTTCGTTTTGTTGCATCGTCCTTCTGCTTGATGCCACTTATATATATATATAGACGCCCCCTCCGTAAAAAATTTTGAACCAAATGTTGCCGGCGAGTCAAAAAGTTGCCCCACCCTTGGCCTAGTGCCTAAGTGTCGTCCATTCAGGACAGATACACAATTACTTGTATAGACAGAACTACCACAAAATGTGACCGCAGGTGTCTTTTTAGCAATGGCGTCTACTTGCAGCCATTGGAGGCGACTGTAGCGTCTAGACTAGTCTAAGCCTATTAGACTACTTTCTCCGTACGCCATGATGCACGGGCAGCATTAGCCGACTATCCTTCAACGTAAACTGTAGCTCTACGCAGAAAGCAGATAACAGCTGGTGTCTAACAACGACTTACCATTTGCCAATGTTTTTTTTGCCCTAAGAGTACATCTTAAAATGTACGGACGTGGCGTCGTCATGTACTACACAATACCGAGGAGCCTTGGTTTTCACATGCCCAGGTTTTCCTTTTCCCCACAAATATTTCTTTATTTTTGTACACTGTTATCACATGGTTATTTTATAGTTGAGACACTATAGACCAGGGGTCTCAAACACGCGGGACACTACTTTGAGGCCCCCGCCTTGATATAAAAGTTTAATGTTAGTGCGGCCCGCGCAAGTTTGATATGGATGCTGTATGGTATCATGTACCCAGAAAAAATTATTACGTTTGATTCATGTTCATGTTAAAGGTTAAATAACTGTTAATAGTTATCCTCCCTATCCGTGTGGAAGTGGTAAGTTTTTGGCTATTTAAGTTTAAAGGAAATAACTTGAAGGCTACCGTTTAGGTTGCTAGCTCTCTAGTTTGCGAGTTAGCATGTGTCTCAAGACCCTGCAGTTGCACAATATGTTGTAAATAAAAAAAAGTATAAATGTGACTATAGTCGTGTTTTGTCATGTCTACAGGGCTCTAATAATGCTTTGTTCATTTTAATCTGAAAAAATAATTTGTCTACCCACCAACTATGTGTGGTTTCTTATTTGCCGTTTTATTATTATTATTCTATTTATTTATTCCTGATTGATTGATTTTCTTTATTCTTGATTTGTTTATTTATTTTTCATCTTATTTTGTGTAGAAAAATGAAAAGTAAGATTTTTGAGAACAGTTTTTTAAATTTTTTTGTTTTTAATAAATGTGTTTTTTTGGAAAACCTGATGCGGCCCAGTCTCACCCAGGCTCCAGCACCCCCCGCAACCCTCGTGAAGAAAAGCGGTAGAAAATGAATGAATGAATGTTAAATTCATTTTATTTTATTAGTTGTTTACCTGCATTGTGTTAATATTTTGGGTTTATGGACTGAATTAATTGCATTTGCATTATTTCTTATAAGAAAACATTATTAATTTTTTGTACCTTTCTGTGTTCACCTGACCTTTTTGGAACATATTGACAAAAACCGACGTTCCACTTGACATTGACATGTTTGTTGATATTGTCTTGTCCCGTGCTTCCAGCAACATGAACCGTGAGGACCGGAATGTGCTCCGAATGAAAGAAAGAGAAAGGAGAAATCAAGAAATCCAGCAGGGAGGAGGCGAGGCCTTTCCAGCAAATTCCCCTCTTTTCCCAGAGCCTTACAAAGTGGTAAGCTTATTCATAGTCAATCAGTGGCATGGCACCGAGTCAGAAATGCACATTTTTCAGATGCGAGAGATGACAGGATTTTTGTTTGTGTGTGTGTTCAACTGACGGGGACCGTTAACCTTTGAACCCTACTTGCTTTGGGCTTTTTTGTTGAAGTGTGTTATTACAAAGCCAAAAACTGAAAAAAACCATACACCCCCTCACCCCCTTACGTTTTTTTGTCAAAACTCGCAAAATTCAAACTCTGGCATTTTATGCCATTTTTGGGTGCTTCTGGGGCCCCTGTCGGGTGTGTGTGAGGTTTCCACTGTGTTTTTGACCAGAAAAGTGCATTAGAAGCAAGTTGAAAAAAAACTGAAAAAAACGATACAACACCCCACCCTCTTTACGGTTTTTGTCAAAACTCGCAAAATTCAAACTCTGCCATTTTTGGGTGCTTCTGGGGCCCCTGTTGGGTGTGTGTGAGGTTTCCACTGTGTGCATTAGAAGCAAGTTGAAAAAAAATGAAAAAAACGATACAATGTTCATGTTAAAGGTTAAATAACTGTTAATAGTTATCCTCCCTATCCGTGTGGAAGTGGTAAGTTTTTGGCTATTTACGTTTAAAGGAAATAACTTGAAGGCTACGGTTTAGGTCGCTAGCGCTCTAGTTTGCGAGTTAGCATGTGTCTCAAGACCCTGCAGTTGCGCAATATGTTGTAAATAAAAAGAGTATAAATGTGACTATAGTCGTGTTTTGTCATGTCTACAGGGCTCTAATAATGCTTTGTTCATTTTAATATGAAAAAAATAATTTGTCTACCAACTATATGTTTTTTCTTAAGTTTTTATTATTTGCCGTTTTATTATTATTATTATATTTATTTATTACTGATTGATTTATTTTCTTTATTCTTGATTTGTTTATTTATTTTTCATCTTATTTTATGTAGAAAAATAAAAATTACAGTGGAATGTTTTATCAGAGCTTTTCTTGTAGAAAATCGGAACCAAAGCGACGTTTTTTAAATTTTTTTTGTTTTTAATAAATGCGTTTTTGTTTTTTTTTTGGAAAACCTGATGCGGCCCAGTCTCACCCAGACTCGAGCTCCAGTGGCCCGCAAGTAAATTGAGTTTGAGACCCCTGCCCTATACAGTGTGAACAGACCACACTTCATGTCGAGGCACACAAGAGGTAGATGTAGGCCAGCCAGCCAGCTCCGGCCTGGACTGTAAAGACATTAAATAAGATTTGCTCTTCCCTCACTGATCTAATCTTTACCACTAACCCGATTTTCACGGAGCTAAGTAGCTCTTCTCCCTGAGCTGGAAGCTAGTCGTTCGGGCAACAGTGAGGAATGTGTGCCGGGGTGATAGAAAGGGGACTGGAGGTGAGTGATGGATGAGTGTTTTTAAGCCCTCATCGTGGAAGGTAAAAATTTGGAGGAGGTGTTTTGGGGTTTGCTTTAGCATGCTGGGCCCAAATCTACGTGCGTAAAGCCAGCTTGTTTAAACGTTGATTTTCTACGATTTCTATCGCTCACCTCCCGCCTGTCTGCATCTTACATAACATTTGCTGCATGACTTCCCCCCCCCCCCCCCCCCCCCCCCCCCCCCGTCATGCTCCACTAAGTGGATATGTGCTGTGTTGTATGTGGAAAGGCTACATGTGCACACCATTGCATCTGTTGGCTTCTTATCGCTGGTGTGTGTTTTTCTTTTCCCCCAACAGTACAATAGTGACGCCAACTACCGACCGCAAAGCAAATTGTGTGGAGTTTTTATTTTTTATTATAATACTTGGCGAATAAAGAGGATTCAGATTTTGATTAATTAGTAACTTGGAAAAATAATGACATTCATGTTTGGGAAATTGTCATTTAGAAACATCCCAACATTGCCTTAGCAGCAGATGTGACCTTCATTCGTGTTTACCTTTCACACAGCAACATGTCATCTCCCATTCAGTAATTAAATTAACAATAGTTTGAATTTTGTGATTTTTGACAAAAAAACGTAAGGGGGGGGGTGTACCGTTTTTTTCAGTTTTTTTCAACTTGCTTGTAATGTACTTTTCTGGTCAAAAACACAGTGGAAACCTCACACACACTCAACAGGGGCCCCAGAAGCACCCAAAAATGGCGTAAAATGCCAGAGTTTGAATTTTGCGATTTTTGACAAAAACGTGTATCGTTTTTTTCAACTTGCTTCTAATGCACTTTTCTGGTCAAAAACACAGTGGAAACCTCACACGCACTCAACAGGGGCCCCAGAAGCACCCAAAAATGGCATAAAATGCCAGAGTTAGAATTTTGCGATTTATGACAAAAACCTGGGGGGTGAATGTTTTTTTTTTCATTTTTTTTCAACTTGCTTCTAATGCACTTTTAGCGACCTAAACGGTAGCCTTCAAGTTATTTCCTTTAAACTTAAATAGCCAAAAACTTACCACTTCCACACGGATAGGGAGGATAACTATTAACAGTTATTTAACCTTTAACATGAACATTGTATCGTTTTTTTCAACTTGCTTCTAATGCACTTTTTCTGGTCAAAAACACAGTGGAAACCTCACACACACTCAACAGGGGCCCCAGAAGCACCTAAAAATGGCATAAAATGCCAGAGTTTGAATTTTGCGATTTTTGACAAAAACGTAAGGGGGGGGTATCGTTTTTTTCAGTTTTTTTCAACTTGCTTCTAATGTACTTTTCTGTTCAAAAACACAGTGGAAACCTCACACATGCTCAACAGGGGCCCCAGAAGCACCCAAAAATAAAACCTCAGTAGAGCACATATAAGACATTTGGAGGAGGAAGTTGGTGTGCCGTTGGTTTGTCGTCCCCCAGCACCAAAGTTCCTTCCTGGCTCCGTTTTTTTATGTGAATACCCAAGTACTAGAAACAACAGAAAATAGGTCTTGGGTGGTTTGAGAAGTATCCGTGGTAATTACTTACACATCACATGTGTTAAGCAGGGCCGTGTTGGCAGGGGAGGTTGCAGAGTCGATGTTATGACCGAGCAAGTAAGTGATTTCCTGCTTCAGATAGCGGCTTGTGTTTCCTCCTGTGTAAATCTGTCTTAACAAAATAACGATCTGAGGCTAAATGTGAAACTGGATAGGCCATGCGCCCCCCCCCAAACATACTCCCTGGTAGCAGGTCAGCAAAACCACGGTGGGAGCTTTACATCTGTCTTTGATCAATACTCACTGGTGTGTTGGACTTGACCACAAGCTTACTTTGACTGTATTGTTATGCTGTCAGCTGGATGGGACCTAATCAGCATTTTAGGTCTCTATTGGTGTTTTATATTGGCAAAAGCAGGTACCAGGGTTCGACAATAACGATGTACCGATGGCCCGGGGCAAGTTAAAACAAAATTCGGGCAAGTAAACCCAATCAGAACTTTGGCATGCCATACTGCCAAGAGTTTTTTTTTAAAGCGGTTCTTGTTGGGTGTTGGTAAAACACGAACTGCGTAATTCCGGTGGTAATTTGCAAACCAATCCTTGCAAATCTTGAAATGGACCAATCAGAATCGTTCATTTAGACCACGGTCTGCGTTTTACCCACACCTGTTCTTGTTCGTGATCAACCAATCATTGGCATTGTGAAACGAATGAATGATGCTAACCAACGTTCTACGGTATTATGTCTTAGTAGTTGGGCAGTAGTCGTCATAGTAGTAGTCTATTTCGGTTCCTCGTACGCAGAGCCAATACAATATGGGTGAAAAAATCCACTATTATCTCTCATTGGTCGAGAAAATTCATAATTTCATCCCCACATGCTTATTTGTTTTAAGTTGTTTTAATCATGACTAGAGATGACCAAAACAAGCATTAAGTAATTTTTGATTTTAATGTAGAGCCCCCGGGTACTATCTTGTACTTTACTAGAAGCCCAGCATGCTGTCACTACAACATTTAGATACATGGATAGATAAGACAACAACCAGGGGTGTCCATGATGTTGACATCAGATATGGGCCATTATCACATACTACAGTATTAATTGTCCCTGTACCCTAGAAACCGCCCATGAATGATACGGGAAAAGGCTGAAATGATACTGTGAGTTCATAGAGCTTTTAATCATGTCCAGTATCAGCCCCCGGTAGCTGTCCACTCAGAGCGCGCTGCTCTGGTATCGTGCCCGTGAAACAACCAATCAGAGAACAGAGTGCTTAGTGCCTAGTGCTTCTCCAGTCACCAAAAAACCCAAACTTGATTAATGGAACTTTTAATTGTCAGACATTGATAAGATAAGACTGTTGATAAAATATTATTGTTGAAATATTTTTTGCAATTGTTGTGTTTACACTGTTTAGACATAATACATGTAATAAACTGAACATTTTCTGGAAACGTGATAATAAGCTCATGATTAAATAGTATGTGATAATAAGATCATCACATGGTTTGTCTGGTATCAGGCCCAGTATCATGCCCCAGCGTGCCAGTATATGTTGTTACTGACACTTGGGGGCATGATACCTGGCCTGGTACCAGACAAACCATGTGATAACCTATAAATATCAGATATGTACATTAGGTGTGTCATTATGTGTGTGATTTTTGTCTCCCGTATTGCTCTTATTTACAAAATTTTAGTTTCAAACTGAATGATTAATTTGTCTACATTTTGTCTTTGTTTTTTTCTCCCATACTCCACTCTGCCCCGCCTCTTCCTTCCCTGACTGCAGTCCAGCAAAGAAGATAAACTGTCCAGCCGTATTCAGAGCATGCTGGGCAATTACGACGAGATGAAAGAACCAATTGGTGACACCCTTCCGAAGCTCAGCACCAAACCAACGAACAGCTCATCTTCCTCGGAGGAGAAATCCGGCCCGACTTTGTTTGCCGGCGACCAGCGAGGAAGCGGCAGCAGCCAGAGCAGCAAGTGGACTCCTGTCGGCCCCGCATCAGGAGCCTCCTCATCCCAGTCTCAGAAACGCTCCGGACTCCAGGGGGGCCACAGTAGCCAGAGGGGCAACGGCGGTAGCAGCGGCGGCGGCGGCAGCAGCAGCAGTAGCCAAAGACACGGCGGAGAGGTGCGGGAAAAGAAGTCGAGTAAACACGGCGGAGGGTCCGATCACTCAAAGTCGCACACATCCAGTCCGGCGAAGGGCTCGCTGAGCTCCTCCGGCGTCAACAGCCACTCGCGGAGCTCGTTGGCCGCCGAGCAGCACCACAGCAAGGAACGCTACAGGTCCAAATCCCCCCGGGACCGAGAGGCCAACTGGGACTCGCCCTCGCGGCTTCACACCGCCTTCCCCAGCGGACAGCACCCGAATCAGGCCTTCCCCCCGTCGCTCATGTCCAAACCGGGCTCCATGCTTCAGAAGCCCACGGCCTATGTGAGGCCTATGGACGGCCAGGAGACAGCGGAAGCCAAGAGCTCACAAGCGGAGAGCTACAGCGGACAGTCGCACAGCAACACCATGGGGGAGATGAAGTCTAATGGCAAGGCATCGCTGACCAAGCTCAAGATCCCCTCGCAGCCTGTAGAGGTACGACTGTTTATCAAATCAAATCAACTTTATTTGTATAGCACTTTTTCCTGCAAAGACATGCAACACAAAGTGCTTTACAGAATTAAAAACAAATACCACAATTAAAAGGATAAACAAATACTAAGAAAGCCACACACACACACACACACCCACACACACACACCTTTGGGGCAAATGGGCGGACCCCCACATTAAAGGGAGGAACCCCCAGCCGGCCAAGTTGAAGGGAGACTACCTAAAGGTAGTCTTCAAGTTATTTCCTTTAAACTTAAATGGCCAAAAACTTACCACTTCCACACGGATAGGGAGGATAACTATTAACAGTTATTTAACCTTTAACATGAACATGAATCAAACGTAATAATTTTTTCTGGGTACATGATACCATGCAGCATCCATATCAAACTTGCACGGGCCGCACTAACATTAAACTTTCATATCAAGGCGCGGGCCTCAAACTAGTGTCCTGCGGGCCACATTTGGCCCGCGGGCCGCATGTTTGACAACCCTGGTTTATATAATACGGCGACTCCAAATTGTCCATAGGTATGAATGTGAGTGTGAATGGTTGCTTGTCTATATGTGCCCTGTGATTGGCTGGCCACCAGTCCAAGGTGTACCCCGCCTCTCGCCCTAAGACAAGACAGCTGGGATAGGCTCCAGCACCCCCCGCGACCCTCATGAGGAAAAGCGGTAGAAAATGAATGAATGAATGCTTTGTATGCAAATGTATGTTTGTATCTCGCTAAAAGCATTAGCCACATGTCTGAAAATGCCCCACTGACTTTCCGTATATTCCAAACCTGTTCCACCTAGCTAAACTCGACGTGTGGCGGAATGCTTTACTTCTGTAAAAAGGAAAACTTAAGCGTATTGTGTCTTTTTTTTTTTTTAGGGATCCGGGGATGCCAACTGCGTGGATGAGATTCTGAAGGTGAGTATGTTACCGGTGGTTAGTATTTCTGTGAAAGTATTCAGCGTCTTCAGCCTTGCGTCAAGAGTGTTTCACAAAGCCTGCACCTTATTTTCCCCCTCTGCCTGCGTGCGTCTCAGGAAATGACTCAGTCCTGGCCCCCTCCATTGACAGCCATCCACACCCCCTGCAAGACGGAGCCCTCCAAGTTTCCGTTCCCCACCAAGGTCAGCATTGCCCAGCAGCTGCCTTTTTATTCAGTGTGTCGAGATGAACTTTTTCTAAGGTTCTATCTATGTTCATCTATGCTTTGTTTCTGTAGTTATAACTGATAAGACCTATGTTCTGGCTAGTCAGTGAATGTTACATGAAACAGAATAATCGCAAAGGACTAATACTAATGTTTTTTTTTTTTCTACCACAGGATTCTCACTCCTTTGCAAGTGAGTAAGACACCCGATTCCCAGTCCCTGCTATATAGAAATGGAGACATACATTCCACCAAAGTTGCAACCTCCCTGAGGCCCACTTTTACCAAAATACATCATGGATTGCCGCCACATTGATATACGTATAATGTACATCAGGGGTCTCAAACTTGCGGCCCGTCAAAAATCACAAAATTTTAACACATCATTTTACCCCATTTTGGGTCCTCCTGGGGCCCCTGTGTGTGAGGTTTCTCGTGTTTTTTCTACCAAAAAAGTGCAATAGCAGCAAGTTGAAAAATCTGAAAAAAAAAAACAAAAACGACATCAGGGGTCTCAAACTCGCGGCCCTCGGGCCAAATGCAGCCCGCAAGACGCTACTTTGAGGCCCCCACTTTGATACCAAAGTTTAATGTTGAAATGACAGCTCAAAGCTGTGTGCACACCAGACACAATTAACATGATTTTACCCCGCCCCATACTGTTACCCTACCCTTGTTACCCCGCCCTGTTTTGCTTTGGATTAGCAATGAAGCTAAAGGCTTATGACACTGGGTTACAAATAAATGCAGGAAATGATTTGGAATAAAACGGAAAATACACGGTCAAGATAAAGCATCTCATCAAACATGTTGTTAGAGTTACAACGCTGCTCCCAGATGGAACCGAGTACGATGCTAACTTGCTAATTGGGTCAAATTATTAAGTTTCATTAATGTTCATGTTAAAGGTTAAATAACTGTTAACACTGTACATTTGAATCTTGCGACCTAAACGGTAGCCTCCAAGTTATTTCCTTTAAACTTAAATAGCCAAAAACTCACCACTTCCACACGGATAGGGAGGATAACGATTAAGTTATTTAACCTTTAACAGCATCCATATCAAACTTGCGCGGGCCGCACTAACATTAAATTTTCATATCAAGGCGGGGGCCTCAAACTAGTGTCCTGCGGGCCACATTTGGCCCGCGGACCGCGTGTTTGAGACCACTGATTTATATAATACGGCGACTCCTAATTGTCCATAGGTATGAATGTGAGTGTGAATGGTTGTTTGTCTGTGTGGTTAGCCACATTTGGCCCTCGTGTTTGAGACCCCTGCTCTAATGTGTTGCTAATGCGTTTATTTACACTCTCCTAACTTCCACGTTTGTTTTACAGAGCGAGGCGGTTCTTCCAAGAGCTCAAGCAGCCACCAGTCCAAAGCCTGTGATGACCAGCCAACGTACGCATTTTCAATTTGACCTCATTTATAGCGTGACCGCTCCCGAGAATTCTTATTAAACTGCAACATTCTCGTATCTCAGTATGCTGGAAGATGACTTGAAGCTCAGCAGCAGTGAAGACAGTGATGGAGAGCAGGACTCTGCCAAGAACATCTCAAGAAACAAATCAGAAAGGTTAGACCTTTTTTTTGGAAAGTCACTCAAACCTATGAAACAGACATCGAATCAGCGTTTTTGTGATTTATTACATATCTGAACTTGGCCCAGTCACCTTTTGCGATATATTAATGTTGTTTTTTTTTTTTGGCAGCAATAACAGCGAAGGACCTGAGCAGTCCAGAGATGATTCCAGTAGTCACAGCGGCTCAGAGAGTAGCTCGGGTTCGGACAGTGAGAGCGAGAGCAGCACAACGGACAGTGAGGCCAATGAACCGCCAAGGCCTGCTTCTCCTGAGGTAAAAAAATGACTCCATAGTAACTTTATATGTTAACTTGGACCCGCTTGCGTTGACCCGGTATGAACACAGACTAATTTAGGATGCTGGTTGACTTCCATTCATTCATTCATTCATTTTCTACCGCTTTTTCCTCACGAGGGTCGCTGGGGGTGCTGGAGCCTATCCCAGCTGTCTTCAGTCGAGAGGCGGGGTACACCCTGGACTGGTGGCCAGCCAATCACAGGGCACATATAGACAAACAACCATTCACACTCACATTCATACCTATGGACAATTTGGAGTCGCTAATTAACCTAGCATGTTTTTGGAATGTGGGAGGAAACCGGAGTACCCAGAGAAAACCCACGCATGCACGGGGAGAACATGCAAACTCCATACAGACATGGCTGAGGGTGGAATTGAACCCTGGTCTCCTAGCTGTGAGGTATGCGCGCTAACCACTCGACTGCCGTGCCGCTATTGACAGTTTATTTGATTATTATTTAATTCATTCATTCATTCATTTTCTACATGCTGGAGCCCATTCCAGCTGTCTTCAGGCGAGAGGCGGGGTACACCCTGGACCGGTGGCCAGCCAATCACAGGGCACATATAGACAAACAACCATTCACACTCACATTCATACCTATGGACAATTAGGAGTCGCCAATTAACCTAGCATGTTTTTGGAATGTGGGAGGAAACCGGAGTACCCGGAGAAAACCCACGCATGCACGGGGAGAACATGCAAACTCCACACAGGGTGGAATTGAACCCTGGTCTCCTAGCTGCGAGGTCTGCGCGCCAACCACTAGTCCACCGTGCCGCGGTTGACTTCCATATTGCTTAAAATTTGAAAGAAAATTTTATTTTTTTGGACATTCTTAACTATTAAAGAAGTGTAAAAAGAAGTGCAAAACAGCTCAGATTAACATCACAAAAAGCCAAAGAAAAAGCAAAACAGTCACGGAGTCACACTTATGACTAAGGATCGACCGATACATCGGCCGGCCGATATATCAGGCCGATATTTGCGTTTTTTCCTTGTATCGGCCGATACGCGTGTGAGTTCGCCGATGTATTTTTTTCCACCGAATGATTTACAGTTTTGTGTTGCAACACACGTAGTCGCGGTACCCCGCCCCCCAAGAGCGCATTTTCACACATTTCACAAAAAAAAATCGGTATCGGCATCGCCCCCCAAAAAAAAAAACATATCGGTCGATCCCTACTTATGACGCTGAAAATTCCAATGAAAAATATGTGATTTATTTTCTTTCAGCCTGAACAACCAATGGCCAACAAGTGGCAGCTGGACAACTGGTTCAAGAAGGCGAAGCAGTTCTCTCCCGCGTCGCCATTGGACAACAACAACGTCCAAACCAAGAGCAAAAAAGAGAGCAGGGATAACAGCTCAGGTCGAGGCTATGGCGGTCAGGGCGGGGGATCCAAGGACTCCTCAACACCGGCCCCAAGCAGAGATCTTCGTGCAGCTCAAAAAGGTGGCGAGAGTACCCGCGGTCGCCAGAAATCTCCTGCTCAGAGTGAAAGCAGCACCGGTAACCGGAGGCCCGTTGGGAAGAAACAACCGAAAAAGTCCGAAAAACCCCCAGTGGTGGAGGAGCCTAGAGGAGGCCTCAGGGTGGAAAGCGAACCAGCTCCCGAGATCCCGCCGCACCGGCCCAAAGCCGCCACCAAGGGTTCCAGAAAGCCGAGCATCAAAAAGGAACCGAAATCCTCTCCGCGGCCTACCACAGCCGCCGCCTCCGCCGCCGCTGCTACCGTGGACAAGCGCAAGTCCAAAACCGGCTCCAAGTCGTCTCGTGAGAAGTCTCGAGAGTTTGTCACAAACTCATCGTCGTCGGACTCGGAAGGAAACGACAGCATCCCGTCTTCATCGCAGACGCCGAAATACACTGAGAGCATCAGGACGCCCGTGTGCGTGTTCTCCCCAATGGAGGAGAAGGAGCTCCTGTCCCCTTTAAGTGACCCGGAGGAGCGCTACATCATGAGGCAGCCTCCGCAGCAGGTTCTAATAGTCAAGATAGGTCAGTAAAGCCCAAAAAAAAATATTACCATAACAGTATTTTTCTGTAAGTATACTAAACTGTACCTTTCCTATCCCATCTCCTGTAGATCTCAGCTTGTTATCCAGGATCCCCGGTCGGCCATACAAGGAACCCGCTGAGATAAAAGTGGAGCGGGACGACTCCCAAGACAGAGACGGCAAGGACTTCAGCAAGCAGAGCTCCGAAAAGAGCTCAAGCAAAGCCAAGAGGAAGCACAAGGTTTTGAAGGACTATATTTAGTGTAGCATTCATAACAGTACTGCTGTAATATCCAACTCATACTTTGTATGATCTTTTATAGAATGACGAAGAAGGCACCAAACCGGACAGCAAGCGAAGCAAGTTGGAGGAGAAGTCTCAATCACACCATAAAAGCAGCAGTAAAGAGTAAGTACCTGATCAATATCTTACACCGGCTTTCACTTTAGGTCAGGGGTCTCAAACTCAATTTACCTGGGGGCCACTGGAGCTAGGGTCTGGGCAAGGCTGGGCCGCATCAGGTTTTCCAAAAAAAAAAAAAACGCATTTATTAAAAACAGAAAAATATACAAACTTTTTCAGTGCTTTGGTTCCGATTTTCTACAATAAAAGATCTGATAAAACATTCCACTGTTCTCAAATATCTTTGTTTTTTCTACACAAAATAAGATGAAAAATAATTAAACAAATCAAGAATAAAGAAAATCAATCAATCGGTAATAAATAAATATAATAATAATAATAAAACAGCAACTTAAGAAACCACATATAGTTGGTGGGTAGACCAATGATATTTTTCAGATTAAAATGAACAAAGCATTATTAGAGCCCTGTAGACATGACAAAACACGACTATAGTCACATTTATACTCTTTTTATTTACAACATATTGCGCAACTGCAGGGTCTTGAGACACATGCTAACTCGCAAACTAGAGAGCTAGCGACCTAATCCTTTAATCCTTAAGGTGAGAACTACTTGCTCGAACTTGCCCCATGTAAAATGAAAGGACTGCCGTAATGATATCATATATTAATATATGCTATACTCTTTTTATTTACAACATATTGCGCAACTGCAGGGACTTGAGACACATGCTAACTCGCAAACTAGAGAGCTGGCGACCTAAACGCTAGCCTTCAAGTTATTTCCTTTAAACTTAAATAGCCAAAAACTTACCACTTCCACACGGATAGGGAGGATAACTATTAACAGTTATTTAACCTTTAACATGAACATTAATCAAACGTAGTAATTTTTTCTGAGTACATGATACCATACAGCATCCATATCAAACTTGCGCGGGCCGCACTAACATTAAACTTTCATATCAAGGCGGGGGCCTCAAACTAGTGTCCCGCAGAGCGGAGTGTCGAATTTGGGAGAAAACTTTATTTTTCTTGCAAACATTAACTTGCACTCTTTGCTACGTAAAGACATGAAAGCCCCGTCTCTCAACCATAACAGGAAGCGGAAAACCCCAGTCCCTTGCGCCCACCCCTTCGCTATCGATCATTCCTGGGGGGGGGGGGTGAATTATGTCCAGGTAACCTACCACTACAGGTTCTTATTTTTCTTCTGACATATACATCATACGGCGGTGCTGTTATTTAACCCCAAAAGTCAGACAACACAATAACATAGTTTTTGTTGTTTGCGTGTCCAACAACACGGAACATATGTCCTTAGTTGTATGTTATGTGCCAACAGATCCAAGAGGTCTTTGGAGAAGAAAGAGGAGCCGGTCCCCTCTCCGTCAATGGCGGGTCTCCAGCGCACGCCCAAAGCGGAGCATCCGAGTCGGAAGCGGACCGCCAGCCAATCGTCCACGTCGCTCTCCAGCGGGGCGGGGAGCGGCAAGGAAGGCGGCGGCCACAGCACCAAGAGCACCTCCACATCCAAGCACAGAAAAGGCGAGGACAAGGGACGCAGCAATCGGGACGGCAAGGTGCGTCATCCAGACGGCATTCCGCTTCTCTTTCTTCTCCGACCGAGACTTCATCCGCTCTTTCTTGCCGTCTCTGCAGGAGAAAACCTCAAAGGGCTGCGATAACCAGCTGGCTGTGCCGCCGCTTTCCACCGACGGCTCCAAATCTCACAGATCCAAGCTGCCTTTTGAGGATAGGTAAGCCATGTTATCCTAAAAGCGATGCTTTTTGGACTAGAGCCAGGCTATGAGATGTCATTATGCTTTGGCAAGTAAACAACATATTCTACTTTATTTATTTAAGGTTATTTCAAAACAATCCTACATGTGTAATGTTTTGTTTTTTTCCGATGTTTATTTCAGGGCTCATTCAGCAGATCACTACTTGCAAGAAGCCAAGAAACTTAAACACAACGCGGACGCACTGGTAAGAGCTTGTCACATTTATTCACATGTCATGGTATACCATAATATCCACACCGTAGATCAGTGATTTTCAACCTTTTTTGAGCCACGGCACATTTTTTACAAAATCTTGTGGCACACCACTAACCAAAAATGTTCCAAAATGTCACCACAACCTCACACGTGCATCAATAAGTCTATGGGAGGAACAAGGTAGGTGTTGCCACACGGACCAATATTACATTGCTCTGCCAGTCTTTACACCACAGACACTCCACAGTAGCCACGTTTTTACATCACCACTTTTTCTCTTTCCCAATCACCTTTCGGGAAACAATGGTATCCATGGAAAGGAATATTCCAATCTCTTGTCTACATGCGCCGTGAAAATCAACCAGAATAGTCAATGGGTCATGCGCGGTAAAACGTAAACATCAACATCACGTGATACCGACTTTTTTTCCGAAGTTTTTCTTTCACCTGTTGGAATAACTCCGTATTGCCAGTTTTTCGTCTGTCCAGTCTTGAAATTTAGTTTGAATCAAAAACAAACTTTGCTTAGTCCAGTGCCGATTGCTGGCCTCCATTTTTAAAAGTGAAGAACGTCTGGATCTGCGTGTTACGTCATATCTGAGCATGCGCTGAAAGAACGCACCCGGGATCAATTTAAACAGGAAAAGATCAAATTCAATCTTGCTAATATTTTATAATTAAACTCAGGACATGTTTTATATAGATATATATTTTCTTTTTTAATAAAACTGGACTTGTGAATAAAGTATAGAAGGGTTTAGATTCTGTTTCACAGATGGCGGTAATGCGTACGAAAGCTGCTTGCCAACCGCCAATAAACAACAGAAGAAGAAAAACACCAGGAAGAAGAACGCACCCTGACAAATTTCCGTTTGAGCGGGTACAAGATACCTCAATCGGATTGGTTAAAGGAATATTCCATCCCTGTTCAATTCTTTCCGTTTGAGCAAATAAACCAAATGCAATTGGAATATTTGGGTCCATATATTCATGGCTATTGACATAATATTTGCAAATGATGATTAATAAATGTTAATTATAAAAAGTGATATTGGATAATTCCTCACGGCACACCAGACGGTTTCTCAAGATACACTAGTGTGCCGCGGCACAGTGGTTGAACACTGAATCATATTTGAACAGCCTCATAATTCCTTCATCACACACTTTGTCAGCCTCTCTCTCTCTCTTTCGTTGTCACTCTTGTTGTCTCAAGGAAAATGATCCATTTAGCATAATTTATCCTCTTCATTCAATCCAGCCTTTTGAAACCTTTTCATGTCCAATTGTTTGCATGGTCTGCTCAGCTGGACCGTTTTGAGAAGGCCATCTACTACCTGGATGCGGTGGTGTCATTCATTGAATGCGGCAACGCCCTCGAGAAGAGCGCCCAGGAGGCCAAGTCTCCCTTTCCCATGTACGCCGAAACGGTGGAGCTTATCAAGTAAGTAAGAAAGGAAGAAAACAAGACGGGAATAGCTCGGTGTTCTCGTAGCTAATATGTGTTTTGTCTTCACGCTCAGGTACACAATGAAGTTAAAGAGCTACATGGCGCCAGATGCGACACCAGCAGATAAACGTGTAGCAGTTCTTTGGTAAGTGTTCTGACTCAAGGTACCTTCACAAAGTCATGGGTTGCCTATTTAATGGACGAGACGATAAGCAAAGATTGTAACAAGACAAAATTTAATGTTTGTTTTTGTACACCTATTGTATACTATAAAAGGAATGCTGCAAAAACACAAATTTTTTTGCTGTAAACCAAGGGTCTCAAACTTAATTTACCTGGGGGCCACTGGAGCTAGGGTCTGGGCAAGGCTGGGCCGCATCAGGTTTTCCAAAAAAAAAAAAAAACGCATTATTAAAAACAGAAAAATATACAAACTTTTTCAGTGCTTTGGTTCCGATTTTCTACAATAAAAGCTCTGATAAAACATTCCACTGTTCTCAAATATCTTCATTTTTATTTTTCTGCACAAAATAAAATGAAAAATAAACAAAGAATAAAGAAAATCAATCAATCTGTAATAAATAAATATAATTATAATAATAAAACGGCAAATAATAAAAACTTAAGAAACCACATATAGTTGGTGGGTAGACAAATTATTTTTTTCAGATTAAAATGAACAAAGCATTATTAGAGCCCTGTAGACATGACAAAACACGACTATAGTCACATTTATACTCTTTTTATTTACAACATATTGCGCAACTGCAGGGTCTTGAGACACATGCTAACTCGCAAACTAGAGAGCCAGCGACCTAAACGGTAGCCTTCAAGTTATTTCCTTTCAACTTAAATAGCCAAAAACTTACCACTTCCACATGGATAGGGAGGATAACTATTAACAGTTATTTAACCTTTAACATGAACATTATCAAACGTAATAATTTTTTCTGGGTACATGATACCATACAGCATCCATATCAAACTTGCGCGGGCCACACTAACATTAAACTTTCATATCAAGACGGGGGCCTCAAAGTAGTGTCCTGCGGGCCACATTTGGCCCGCGGGCCGCGTGTTTGAGACCCCTGCTTTAAACTGTAATGACTTATGGTCTGATATCCAATGGGTTCACTTTTTTTGTGATGCCAACTAGAAATTGCACTTTAGTAAAGTGAAAGGACCTGACTGTTTAGTATAGCACTAAAAAAATACATTGCTACCGTACACAGCGTGTAGCAATAAGAATAATAACAATAATAGCATTTTTCTGTGGAATGAAAAATGCATTGCAAATTACATTGGTTATGAAATTGCTGGTGTTCATAGCATACAGCTTGCAGCATAACTGCAAATGTCACAATACTTATAGGGATGTCGTACAACTCCATAACTTTAAAATATGGCTTGGAACAAACATTATATGCAACATTTGACCAATCGACACAATTGTTTTTTTTCTGCCCAGCCTCCGATGCCAGTCTCTACTCCATCTACGGTTGTTCAAGCTGAGGAAAGACAGCGCTCTGAAATACTCCAAAACACTTACAGAACAGTTAAAGGTACTTTCACTGGAAACCTGAACTACTCCGCTTTTTGAGAGGATAGAGGATTTGCTCAATGTTTGTTTCTCTTCCTGTGTTGACCAGAACTCTCTGAGTAACACCCAGGCTCCCTCTCCTGGCATGGGAAAGTATGTCACACTGTTTGTTTGAAAATGTCAGAAAATGGCTAATATCATTTTTTTTTTTTTTTTTAAAAAAGATTTTTTTTAAAATCTTTGTTTCTTTTCCTCCGTACAGCAAAGCAGCGGGAATGCCATCGCCGGTGTCCCCTAAACTATCACCGGGCACGGCCGGGGGCTACTCATCAGTGAGCAGCAGCAGCAGCGCCAGCTCATCCGTGACCATACCTCAACGTATCCACCAGATGGCCGCCAGCTACGTGCAGGTCACCTCCAACTTCCTCTATGCCACCGAGGTGTGGGACCAGGCGGAGCAGCTGTCAAAGGAGCAGAAAGGTAAAAGCCCACTTACACACTTTATATTATTTTTATATTATATATATTATTATTACTTCTTTTTTTTTTAAAATGGAGATTCCCCCATAATACCAGCATGACAGCCAAAGCTTTTATACATCTATGCCTTTTAAGGATCGACCGATGTATCGGGCCGATACGCGCGTAGGTTCGCCGATGTATTTTTTTTCCACTGCATGATTTACAGTCAGGCATCCGCCGGGGCAACACAAAGCTGTTTACATTTCAATAAATATTTGTTATCATGATTATGTTATCTCAAAGGCAACAGGTAAGTCAGTGTCCTTGGTGGTGTAAACAGCGCGTGGGGTGGGTTTGATTGACAGGCACTGCTATACATGTAGGAATGAAAGGGCTAAATGAACATAAATGAACATTTCAGACGTGACAATGTGGCAGCGACATCAACCCATCACCACTAGGGATCGACCGATATGGGTTTTTTTGAGGCCGATGCCGATACCGATTTTTTCCCATCACCCTTAGCCGATGGCCGATTTTTGCTTGGGCTGATACTGCTTTTGATCCCTCAATTTACATGAAGAAATGACCATGATAACAAATATTTATTGAAATGTAAACAGCTTTGTGTTGCCCTGGCGGATGCCTGACTGTAAATCATGCAGTGGAAAAAAATACATCGGCGAACCTACGTGCTTATCGGCCGATACCGATACAAGGAAAAAACACAAATATTGCCCCGATATATCGACCGGCCTTCATTCTTCACTTATATACGTTTTGAATAGTTTTCTGCATATGAAACTATAAAAAAAAATGATTAATTGGGTTTACATTTTTGACAAAATTGAGTCGGTCGGCCATTGTGAAACGAATGAATGATGCTAACCAACGTTCTACTGTATTATGTCCTAATAGTCGTCATAGTAGTAGTCTGTTGCGGTTCCTCGTACGCAGAGCCAATACAATATGGGTGAAAAAATCCACTATTATCTCTCATTGGTCGAGAAAATTCATAATTTCATCCCCACATTCTTATTTGTTTTAAGCAATCGTGACTAGAGATGACCAAAATAAGCATTAATTCTAATATTAGCTTACCTAATATTGCTGCGTTATTATACACATTGCATGCATGTAGTCATTCAACATTGCTACAACTGTCCAAAAACAAACCCTTGTGGCCTCATTGAAGGTCTGTAGGCTGCTGTTTTATATTCTATTTTATATTCCTCTTTGCTGCAGCAGTCCATTTTCATGCCGCCCTCATTCTCCTCTTGGATAAAAAGTCTCCAAATACAGTAGAACCACATTGTCCATAGTTTTGTTGGCGTTCCAAGTGCTGCTTTCGGAGATGCTTTGTTTTTGCAGTTTTACACCACACGAGATGGAATGGAATGGAATGGAATGGCCTTTATTGTCATTATACAAGATTGGAGAGCTTCTCCTTTCAGTGCAGTAGTCAAGTTAAACAAAAAGTATATAAAAGTAGAGTAAAAAAGACAATTTAACAAGATATACACAAGATATACACAAGATATATACAAGATATATACAAGATATATACAAGATATCCAAAATATACACATAGTATTTCACAGGAGCATATGCAGGAGCAGACATATTGCAGATATATTAATTTTTTTATTATTATTATTTAAAAGAAACTCAAATGCCTTTTTTTTTGCAATGTAGTATACTGGTTTAATACATATACATACATATGTGTATGTACGTGTAGTGTATATATATATATATACAAGTGCATACATAAATACACACACACAGTGGTGTGAACACATTTGCCCCCTTCCTGATTTATTGTTTTTTTGCATGTTTTATTAAATAAATTTAAATATTAGTCAATGACACAGATTGGAGAGCTTCTCCTTTCAGTGCAGTAGTCAAGTTAAAAAAAAAAAGTATATAAAAGTAGAGTAAAAAAGTTTAAAAATTTAACAAGATATATACAAGATATCCAAAATATACACATAGTATTGCACAGGAGCATATGCAGGAGCAGACATATTGTAGATATATTAATTTTAGTGCAATGATAAATGGGTCATATAATGCAAATAATGACTGGTGTATACAGATGAGTAAAGTCACATATGAGTGTATTGTATTGGGTTGTTAAATAAAATAAATATGATTGAGGTAGTGAACAGAGGCAGTGATGGAAATATTGCAAATGATAATCTTCTATCGTTGGTTTTTGTCAGACTTTTTCCAGGAGCTGGACAAAGTGATGGGTCCTCTCATCTTCAACACCAGCAGCATGACAGACCTGGTGCGTTACACCCGCCAGGGCCTCCATTGGCTGCGTCTGGACGCCAAGCTTGTTCCCTAGCGAGGGCTTTTTTTTTTTTTTTTTTAATTTTTTTAAAAAATCCTCCTACACACACAAACACACCTCAGCGACACGGCCCACCTCTGGTCTTCTTCTTATATGCGGGGACACACACACACACGCGTGTTGATGAACCTCTTACACATATCTGCGAAGTGTGTGTCCTTTTTTTTTTATCTACACCAGCTTGCCAGAAACTGAGCAAATTGGAACATCTCAAAACCGCCGACTGCACCACCCGGGGGAGAAGCTCACCATTTTTTTTTTTCTCCACATATCCACATCTTCATAGATTTGTCCTTGAAAGCGCTAGAAGATTTATTTATTATTTATTCCCTGGGCTTCAGTTAACAGGCTACTTTATGTCCCCCCCCCCCCCCCCCCTCACCCACCCATGAAACACCAAAGGTGCTTTAGAATTTTTTAAATGAAGGTTTCTCCTTATGGTTTTTGTGCCTTCTATGTGAGATACAGGAAAACAAAGCAGTCCCTCCGCAGACGATATCTTTACGTGTCATGGTCGACCTGTTTTTTAAAAAACGCTGAGCGCTGAGCTTCCGCACATCAACTTTCAAGTCACCCGAAAATGAGTTTAAGGGCTACTGTGCACTTGATTTATTATTTTTTTTCGCATTAAATATCACGTTTTTAAAACAAATTCCATAAAAACCACATAAATGATCACTTGTAATGGAGCAGAGTGGCCTCTAGGGGTCACTATTGAGGCCTTTTTTTTAAGCCTCGTAATAAGATTTATTGCCTGTTTGAGGCACAGGAAGTTGGCGGTTCTTCCCTTAAAAATGTTTTAAAAAAAAAAAGTCACTTCCGTACAGTGTTGGCTTGTTTTTTTTAACCTCTTGTTTCCCCAGAGTGTATTTTTATAAGTCACAGCAGGGAGTGTTTTAAGCGACGTAAGGTGGTATCCACAAATACAATACCCTTATTTACAAAAAGGGGTGTACAAAAGCGAGACCCCCCCCCCCCCTCCCCCGTGTGGAAAAAAACAATTTGAACGTGCTGTAAGTCACCTCTTTTATCAGCAGTATTGCATTCATAGAATAAAGTAAGAGTATATATATATTTCAAATAATAGATCAAATCAAAATAGATTTATTTATCTATACTAGGCACCAAGTTTAAAACCATTTGACAGGTTTTTTTAATATAAAACATGGAATTGTTTCTATTTAAAACAATGCAAATCATAATTGTGCTCGTTAAGACAAGAGTGGAAATAAAAGGAAGGTGAGCAGATAGATTAATTGTGTTCCGTTTTAATTTAATCACACTCATTAATACTATATGGCTACAACCAGCAGAGGCACTGAATGGTAGCATTGTTCCGCTTAATATGCATTCTGGCATGGAAACAGGAGTTTAGAACATTCACAAAGAGCATATTTTTTTAAAATAATGTCACAATTAGTGATGAGTTACATGGAATTACACTATAATGAAACCAATGTAATGTTTTTGCTTTTTTTATTTAATTGTGACACAGCGCGGCGGTCGAGTGGTTAGCGTGCAGACCTCACAGCTAGCAGACCAGGGTTCAATTCCACCCTCGGCCATCTCTGTGTGGATTTTGCATGTTCTCCCCGTGCATGCGTGGGTTTTCTCCGATTTCCTCCCACATTCCAAAAACATGCTAGGTTAATTAGCGACTCCAAATTGTCCATAGGTATGAATGTGAGTGTGAATGGTTGTTTGTCTATATGTGCCCTGTGATTGGCTGGCCACCAGTACCGGGAGCACACCGCCTCTCGCCCAAATCTCGACAGCTGGGATAGGCTCCAGCTCCCCCCCCTCAACCTTCGTGAGGATAAGCGGTAGAAAATGAATGAATAAATTAATGAATATTACCAAAAAATACATGTACAAAAACATGACATTACATATATAATAATTTTAAAAATTACTTAAAATATTAATTTAGATGTATTTTGATTTCTATTAGTTTACATATTTTTATTACATTTTTTTAAATATGAAAAATAATTTTATGACTGAGCGGCACGTCGGTCGAGTGGTTAGCGCGCAGACCTCACAGCTAGGAGACCAGGGTTCAATTCCTAGGTTAATTGGCGACTCCAAATTGTCCATAGGTATGAATGTGAGTGTGAATGGTTGTTTGTCTATATGGGCCTTGTGATTGGCTGGCCACCAGTCCAGGGTGTACCCCGCCTCTCGCCCCGAAGAAAGCTGGGATAGGCTCCAGCACCCCCCCTCCCCCCCCCCCCCGCAACCCTCGTGAGGAAAAAAGCGTTTTATGACTTCCTATATGACTTTGTCTTAAATGGATTCCCATAATGCATTTTTTTTTTCTTGTCATTGTGGCCCTAGTATTTCTAATTGACGGGAAAAGCCTGTCACTTTAAGGACTAATCCCGCCTTGTAGCTCTTATTCTCCATCTCATTGGTCACCTCCGGTGTAGCTCTGTTGACCTCATGGCTGTTCTCACCCTTCACCGGCTCCTTGTCCTCCCATCTTAGGAGGACCAAACTGTTTTTCCTCTTACACTTGAAAAAGACAAAAAAAAAAAAGTTATTTTTCAACTATGCAGGATTTTTATTTTTTATTTTTTTTTATCAAAGAGCATCAATTTCAGTGGATTTTATGTTCTATTTTTAGGTGATTTTTTTTATTATTATTATTTAAAAGAAACTCAAATGCCTTTTTTTTGCAATGTAGTATACTGGTTTAATACATATACATATATGTGTGTATGTATGTGTAGTATATATACAAGTGCATACATAAATACACACACACAGTGGTGTGAACGCATTTGCCCCTTTCTGATGTATTGTTTTTTGCATGTTTGTCACACTTTTTTCAGGTTATTAAATAAATTTAAATATTAGTCAATAACACAACTGAACATAAAATTCAGATTTTAATTTATTTTTAAAAATAATAAAAAAAAAGTGAACCTAATAACTGGTGGGGACACCTTTAGCAGCAAAAAAACGTGGAGGAGTTTTGCCCCCCCCTCATCTTTGCAGAAGATTCAGGTCAGGACTCCAAAGTCTTCATTTTGAGGTGGACTTGCTGGTGTGTTTTGGATCATTGTCCCAGAACTGCAGAACCCAAGTTGGTTTCAGTTTCAGGTCACCAAACACATAGCCGGACATTCTCCATCAGGATTCATGGTTCTATTTATCACAGCAAGTCTTCCAGCAACAAAACACGCCCCAGACCACCACACTACCACCACCATATTGTGCTGTTTCTTTTTTTACTTTTTACGCCACATGTAATGGTTGATTTGGATCATCAAGATGTTTAGTTGTTCTTGTTCAGCAGTGGTTTTTGTCTTGGGACTCTGGACCCTGCCTAGTGCCTTTTTCTTATGGTGGAGCCATGAACACCGACCTTGACTGAAACCTGCAGTTCTTTATGATATTGTTGTGGGGTCTTTTGTGACCTCTTGGATGAGTCGCGCCTGCCCTCTTGGGGTCGTTTTGTTTAGCCGGACACTTCTGGGAAGGTTCACCCCTGTTCAATGTTTTGTGGATAATAGCTCTCACCGTGGTTTGCTGGAGTCCCAAAGCTTTAGAACCTTTTCTATACTGGTAGAACTCAATCAATCTCAGTTAAGTTATGTTTTAACAAGGTTGCCAGTTACTTTTCTCACACTTTTTTTTGTTTTTTGCCATTTGTGGATAATAGCTCTCACCGTGGTTTGCTGGAGTCCCAAAGCTTTAGAATCTTTTTTATACTGGTAGAACTCAATCAATCTCAGTTAGGTTATGTTTTAACAAGGTTGGCAGTCACTTTTTCACACTTTTTGTTTTTTTGCCATTTGTGGATAATAGCTCTCACCGTGGTTTGCTGGAGTCCCAAAGCTTTAGAATCTTTTCTATACTGGTAGAACTCAATCTCAGTTAAGTTATGTTTTAACAATGTTGGCAGTCACTTTTTCACACTTTTTTTTTTGTTTTTTGCCATTTGTGGATAATAGCTCTCACCGTGGTTTGCTGGAGTCCCAAAGCTTTAGAATCTTTTTTATACTGGTAGAACTCAATCAATCTCAGTTAAGTTATGTTTTAACAAGGTTGGCAGTCACTTTTTCACACTTTTTGTTTTTTGCTCTCACCGTGGTTTGCTGGAGTCCCGAAGCTTTAGAACCTTTTCTATACTGGTAGAACTCAATCAATCTCAGTTAAGTTATGTTTTAACAAGGTTGGCAGTCACTTTTTCACACTTTTTTTTTTTTGCCATTTGTGGATAATAGCTCTCACCGTGCTTTGCTGGAGTCCCAAAGCTTTAGAATCTCTTCTATACTGGTAGAACTCAATCAATCTCAGTATTTTTTAACAAGGTTGGCAGTCACTTTTTCACTTTTTTTTTTCATTTTTCTTTCAATCATGAAAGGTTTCATTTAAAAACTGCATTTATTGAACATTTAAGTCTGATAAAAAAGGTAAATCAGAAATGGGGCAAACAATTTCACACCACTTTATGTATATATACAGTATATGTATGTATGTGTGTGTGTAAATAGATGTGTTTTATAAGAAAAAAAACACAGATGGTTTGTGCCATTCTGTGCCTAAAAAGCTGGAGGCCACTTTTTTTTCTCATTTGGGGGGAGAAAAAAAAACAAAAAAAGAAAACAAAAACTCACTGGGGTTTTGCTTATTTGCCAGACCAGCCAATGTGTTCATACACTGGTACACTTTGTAAGTACAGCTCCTATATGGATGTATAAACTCAAGTAACATTTTTAACACCTTTTATTTATTTTTATTCACCCACCCCTTGCACCCCCCTGTTTGTTTGTTTTTTTTACCTAGCATTTAATGAAAGGTGTAAATGTATGGGGGTAATTCTTAATGAGATTTCATTGTAAGTAGCAATTAATATTAAATGAATCCAGGGTAATTTCTTGTTTTGTTTTTTTTTTTTCCAGTAGGAAGATGTTAACAGTTGCATGTTTCTATTTAAAATGTATAAAGTGTACATATAACATTTCTTTTAAAAGGGTGAATTTCTACTACCGGCTGACAATTTTTATTGAAATTGAATATCTGCTGTATATATATATATTTGTGAGATACTTTTATGCACATTTTTTTTTCTCGTTCTCTCTTTTCTCTGAACTGTTACAGATGATTAATTGTCTTTTCTTGTTGTGATGTACACTTTTGTCTTCTGCTTCAGCACCGCCATCATTGTTGTCGTCTCTGTATTTGTAAAGGGAAATGTTTCCTTTTTCCACCCCGTGTACATTGTCGATTGTATGGGTGATAATTACTATGGACATTGTGTACCAGAGTACTTAATACCCTATTTTATTGAATCGGTCACATCTGTTTCTTAAATTGACCCCCTCAAAAAAAAAGGTATTTCCCTACACGGCTGTGGCAATTTCTACAGTATCTTATAGCCTACATGATAAGTACTATTAGTTTTAAGATGAAATAGACGCTCTATATAAATGATGGATGCAATATGACGAATTCAAAAGGTACACGTTTGATCTTCAAACTTTTAGGTCATGTAATTTAAAAAAAAAAGCATTCTTGTGAAGTGAGTATTAATTGTGACTAATGAGAGTCTGTCCTGAATATTCTTTGTATTTTTTGTCGTAATGAGAATAAAATATATATGATTTATGTTTATGACTGCCTCGTGTCAGATTTATTTTTAGCAGTGAACACACGTGTAGCAAAGGGTGGGGGGGAACCTGCAGCCTGCGGGCCACTATAGCCCACCAGAGTGTCCACAAACAAAAGGTATAGTGCAGGGGTCTCAAACTCAGGTTTTCCCCCACCAAAAAATGCATTTATTAAAAACTGAAAAATTAATAAACTTTGCTTTGGTTTTGATTTTCTACAATAAAAGCTCTGATGAAACATTCCACTGTTCTCAAATATCTTCATTTTTATTCTTCTGCACAAAATCAGATGAAAAATAAATAAACAAACTTACCACTTCCACACGGATAGGGAGGACAACTATTAACAGTTATTTAACATGAACATTAATCAAACGTAATCATTTTTTCTGGGTACATGATACCATACAGCATCCATATCAAACTTGCGCGGGCCGCACTAACATTAAACTTTCATATCAAGGCGGGGGGCCTCAAACTCGTGTCCTGCGGGCCACATTTGGCCCGCGGGCCGCGTGTTTGAGACCCCTGTATCACCGCTATACTACAGTGTGATATCCTGCACACACACACCCTCTTAGGAATGATTACCACATTTCAATCCGCACTAGCTAGAATGAACTCATTGTTGGACATTAGTATTGTCGCTAAATATATTAATACTTTATATATATAAATACTTTATATACCGATTTCCAGATTTTTTTTTGTCGAAACTGCATGCAGCAAATGTTTGTTGTGGTTTGGTTGACCGTCACATCACTGACGTCATTCACTTTTGGAGAAAGTATATCCTTTCACTTGTTCCGCCCTTTTGACCAATAAGGTTGCGGTTGTTCTCCAATAACCCCGCCTCTTGTCACTTCTGATTGGCTACGTCCGTGCTCCATTACCCTTCATCCGCTTGTCCCTTCTCGAGAGAGCAAGGTAACGCTACTTCTGAGGGGAAGGGAAAGCTTATTATTGTTTATCACCGACTGGAGGCAACGTAACGACATAAAAGGTGAATCTTTTTTTTGTTGTTTTCTTTCGAGTCAAACGAGGGAGTTACAAGAAGGGAAGCGGAGAAGTGGACGCCGAGCAACAGGTACGTGAAGGGGCCGCAGGTGCGTTTGCTGTCTCGAGTTTCGGTTGTCAAACTGTCAACACGTTGCCGCCTCATTCTGCCTTTATTTAACCTTTATTATTTTTATTCAAAATAGCTACATAACAGTTATATAGACCTGTATATTAGTAATAATTTAAAAATATTTCCTTTCGGGATTTCTAAACACTGCCTACTGCGATGTAAGCTTACGTCAAATAACTGTATGCTTTATCATGAGCTAACTGTACACTACAACACTTTATTTTTACCTTTTTAAAGTGTATTCTATACATTAGATCATCTTTCATGTTGCTATAACGTGAGAATGCTGACGTTTAAGTCATTTAACCTTAATCCAGCGATTCATAATTTTTAGTCGTAAATTTGGGGACACCTTCCGGTGCTATTGAATAGGAGTTTGTATCCACACTTTTGACTGTATGTATTACATCATTTTTTGTTCCCAGTACAAAAAAAAAGAGAGAATTTTGTAACCTTAATATTGAACATTGCTATTATTTTGCTTCTGGAAGGTACCAATATTAGTACTGTGGGGTCCATTAGGCCAGTGATTTTCAACAACACACAAGTGTGCCGTGAGAAATCGTCAGGTGTGCCGTTAGGAATTATTCAATATTACTTTTTTATTTAACATGTATTCATAATTTTCTGTAAATATTATGTAATTGTCGCGTGTCATTGGTGTAAAGACTGATAGAGCAATGTAATATTCGTCCGTGTGGCAACACGTAGCTGATTGCCTCGTTCCTTTAATAGACTTAGTAATGCACGTGAGAGGTAATGGTGACATTTTGTAACATTGTTGGTTAAATTCGTATGCGGATCAAAAGGATCTGCTGTGGCGAGTCCGTAATGTGTGCCGTGAGAAATTATTCAATATTACTTTTTTAATTAACATGTATTCATAATTTTCTGTAAATATTATGCAATTGTCGCGTGTCATTGGTGTAAAGACTGATAGAGCAATATAATATTCGTCCGTGTGGCAACACGTAGCTGATTGCCTCGTTCCTTTAATAGACTTAGTAATGCACATGAGAGGTAGTGGTGACATTTTGTAACATTGTTGGTTAAATTAGTATGCGGATCAAAAGGATAACTTTGGTTATTGGTGTGCCGCAAAATTTTTCCAACGTAAAATTAGGCTATTGTAGTACCTTTCAGGACATAAAGGCACTACAGTGTACGCCTAATATAATACCTTGTTGTTCATCTGTTATTGTGAGACCAACTCGGTGTGCTTCCTTCACCTCATCTCCTTGTTTCAAATTGAGCTGTGGAGCTTGAATTATGCACCGGGGAGGCCTTTCAACCTAATGACGGGGACTATGTTTTATTTAAAGTGGGAACAAAAGGCACCGTGGCCACTGAATGGGTAGCTTTAGGGGGGGGAAACCAGACACTGGTGTTTTGTTCTTGGGGGCCTGAAACGTAAGCACTCATGCGGTGGGTGTCTCCCTCGTTCAATATGGTGGGAGCAAGACCAGCACACTGGCCTCACTGTTCCAACCCTCTGCGGGGAGGCTACTCGGACCACTGACCTGGACCGACCTGGACGCCGCCGCACTGCCAAGTCAGCTCAAAGAAGTTACATGTAGCTGATATGTCCATAAATATATAATAATAATAACGCTTCAGTGTTGATTGACACAAAACACACAATAATAATAAAGGCCTAGCTCTTGTAGTCTGCTATTGCTGCTGAGGTTGGACACAGTAAGACGGTCCTTTGACATTTTTGGAATGATCCTGGAGCTTCAGTTGGTGCAGGGTTGTCAAACGGTGGTCTTTAAACTACTTAAAACCTCAGTACGATCTAAATCTGCAATGGGTAAATTCTAGCTACCGGGTTTGAATATTTTGATCAGGTCTGTATATACTGTATATCATATTATAATTATATATTTATAATTAAATAATAATAAATAATATAATAAATATAATAATAATTTTAAAATAATAATAAAAAATAATAATAATGTTTAATAATAATAAATAATATTTATAATTTCTGATTGTAGGAAAAAAATAGTATATCTTTCTTGTTTTTCGATGGCATTTGTTTTTTCAAGTTGACCTCATTATTGCAATCTCATTGTTTTGTTGAACAACTTTTAACCTATTTTTTGAATGATCATGCAATACTGGATGTTTGCTAATCGAGCCAAACCGAGCAAATGCGGGCCTGAAACATGTTTACTTTTTTTATTTTTTTTTTATTTTTAAGACAGCTGCATCAGGTGACGTTTGTATGTTTACTGGGAAGATAAATGAAGAAAGGAAGGTGGAAACAAAAAGATGGTCCAACACAAATAGAAGGGCAGGGCAATGAGACACAAAAGCCATCAGTCATACATACTTAAGCACGCCTCGGGTGTTGAAACACGATACGTGTCTTTCTTTTTGTCAGCGTATGGTATTATTGATAACGTGCTCAGTGATTGTATTGTTCAGAAAGAAAGTAAAATTGCTTTTAAGGTAGTAGCAAACTAAAAAAAAACAGTGTTTGTTCATTTGCCTATGCATATGCTAGCTAGGCTACTTTCTTGTTTCGCAGCGGATGATAAAAGATAGCAGGATTGTACTGTTTTTGATTATGCTGACGGGAGCATGATATCGTTGTTACCTGATGTCATAAAAAGTAAATTAATTTCTAATTTGACGTTTTTGTGTTTGTCCCTGGGTTTGCTTATTTGCAAATCACTTCCTGGTTCAGAATTGCATCGTGAAAGTAAAGTGAAAAATCTGTTTGTCTTTGTCCGGTCGTTACTTGCTAGTCAATTTCCTGATTTGTTACGTAACATTTTGATGACTTTGAAGTCAACTCGACAATATCTTTAAAGACTTGCGACTCAACTGAGAAGTTGACATAAATGACATCGGAACTTGACTCAAGATGCTTCAGATTTTCGGTGAATGTGTTTAGTTATTTAAAGTATTCAAGTACCGTGATCGTTTTTGTGTCATTTCCAGCAAGACGACATATTTTCCCATTTGAATCTGTGTCACTGAATGCGTCTTTTAAAGTCCAATCAGTTTTAAGAACAAAAAACAAACGTACAAAATTACAGTTCTGTGCACTGGTATGTCAACACTTTTTTTTTTCTGTGACTAAGTGGGTACTTTGCAAAGCGATTTTAGTGGGTTAGCGAGCTGTGTTGAGTGGAAAGCCAGACTTGCGTGTTTAGCGAAGGTAGCTGTATCACCATGGTAACCTCAGCTCATAGTCTGACCGGGGACCAGATCATGTCCAGACGTTCCTCTTAAAAACGGGCTATGAAAGTGTCACTTTTTCACTTAATTCCGAGATTGTGTCGCCATTTATTGACAACCTACGAGGTTCCCGAGGGGACGTGTAGAAACAAAATGATGATACAGTATTATCCATTTGTAAGAAAGCTAGATTTTCAGCCAAGGGAATATGCTAGATATGCTCCCGCTATTAATAATTCATGTTAGCAGATTTAATTGTCACAGGAGTCCTCGCCTGAGTACTCAGCCAGTTAGTGTTCATTCGAATAAACACTCAACTTAACCAAGTGTTAATATGTCAAAGTTATGCAATTTAGTTGCATAACTTAAGTTAATTAGTATAATAATCAGTGTTAAAAATTTTGAAACGCCATATTTATTTGTTTGTCTGGCCCTTTAGCTCGTTGGCTAGTTGATTGAGAAAGATTGAGGTCATTAGGAATAAATGAAGCAACCTCAGAGGTGAAAAAGTTCCATTCTGACTCATAAAATCCTTTAAACAAAGTCATGGAGTGACATATTTTTGCTTCGCAGGTTACTTCCTGGTTCAGGCAGGTTAATGTAAGGTGACAGGAACATTTGTTTATTCGTCAGTCTCATTTTTGACCCAGTTTTCTATTTCACTGAAATAGTTTTTTTTTTTGTAGTTTTTACCGAGTTGTCATTTCAAACTGCAACATCAACAAACACACACGAGCTTCTGTTAAACAGCGGAAACTTAACTCTTATAGTGTTCTTGTTTTGACACGGCGCGTTGACATTCTTGTCGTGACCTTTCACACACAGCTTCCCTACCGCGAGGATGAACCGACTGGTTTGGCTTCAATGGGGTTAGAGTTTAAGTTCAAGCGGGTTCAACACCGCATTCTGCAGCCGTAATGATTTTTTTTTTTTTTGTCAGACAAACATCATCATCATCATCATCATGTGGCCAACCGAAAAGGAATGCACAAGCTTTTGCACGTCAGCGCTGGTAATTAATTTGCGATCAATTTGTAATGTGTCATTTTAAAGTCAGGTGGAGTGTGACCTCAACCGGCGGCATGTGGGCCAAACCTAAAATACAGTCATAGAGCAGGGGTCTCAAAAACTCAATTTACCTGGGGGCCACTGGAGCTATGGTCTGGGCTAGGATGGGCCGCATCAGGTTTTCAAAAAAAAAAAACGCATTTATTAAAAACAGAAAAATGAATAAACTTTGCTTTGGTTCCGATTTTCTACAAGAAAAGCTCTGATAAAACATTCCACTGTTCTCAAATATCTTAATTTTTATTTTTCTGCACAAAATAAGATGAAAAATAAATAAACAAATCAAGAATAAAGAAAATCAATCAATCAGTAATAAATAAATATAATAATAATAATAAAAAGGCAAATAATAAAAACATAAAAAATTAACAAAGCATTATTAGAGCCCTGTAGACATGACAAAACATGACTATAGTCACATTTATACTCTTTTTATTTACAACATATTGCGCAACTGCAGGGTCTTGAGACACATGCTAACTCGCAAACTAGAGAGCTAGCGACCTAAACCGTAGCCTTCAAGTTATTTCCTTTAAACTTAAATAGCCAAAAACTTACCACTTCCACACGGATAGGGAGGATAACTATTAACAGTTATTTAACCTTTAACATGAACATTAATCAAACGTAATAATTTTTTCTGGGTACATGATACCATACAGCATCCATATCAAACTAACATTAAACTTTCATATCAAGGCGGGGGCCTCAAAGTAGTGTCCTGCAGGCCACATTTGGCCCGCGGGCCGCGTGTTTGAGACCCCTGGTTTAGATTCTGTTCCACAGATGGCGCTAATGCACACGAAAGCTGCTTGCCAACCGACAAGTGGTTGAAAATCAGTGACATACAGGATCTTGGACGACCATTTTTTTGCAGTACGTACTGTACTTATGAAGAGGATGTTTGACCAGACCTGATCTATCAGTGATGTTGTTTTAAATCTGCACTCTATGGTAACATACTGTAAGTATGAGGTATGATACAGCGTTTTTCTTGCTGTATTTGAATTAAGGCCATCGACAATCCATTCCAATCAGATTGTGGCTGCAAATTAGTGAGCAAAAGCTGACCAAAGTCCATCGAACATGCGAGGTGTAAATGTTCAGACTCGCAAACCCGATGATGTCAGCACGCTCCTCGGAAACAAACGTCCTTGTTGGAAAGGTTTGTAAAATGTCTCCGGGTCCGTTTGTGTTGTGTGTGTGACATCATTTTAGGGACTTTTTCCTGATAAGCACATGAAGGTGTGTGAGATAGATGTTGGTATCAGGAAGCTGGAGAGTTTAAGGGGTAATAATTCTCTTTAAGGGACGATTAATAAGTGATAAGGAGTAGTTAAGGCAAAATTGCATGTTGTTGTAATAGCACACTATAATTAGAATTATCCACTTTGTTCTCATTCTAATTCAGTTAAGAACTATAGGACCTCGGTTTAAAACAGACTAGTTTGAGCTGTCTGAAAATGCTATGTTAAGGCCTAACATTGAACTGATGCTAAGCTAATTTATTCATTCATTCATTCGCGGTGGGGTGCTGGAGTCTATCCCAGCTGTCTTCAGGCGAGAGGCTGTGTACACCCTGGACTGGTGGGCAGCCAATCACAGGGCACATATAGACAAACAACCATTCACACTCACATTCATACCTATGGACAATTTGGAGTCGCTAATTAACCTAGCATGTTTTTTGGAATGTGGGAGGAAACCGGAGTACCCGGAGAAAACCCACGCATGCACGGGGGAGAACATGCAAACTCTACACAGGGATGGCTGAAGGTGGGATTGAACTCGGGTCTCCTAGCTGTGAGGTCTGCGCGCTAACCACTTGATCACCGTGCTGCCCAATCCCAAATTATAAATTTTAAAAGTATTATTATTATTATTATTATGGGGAAGCACGGCGGTCGAGTGGTTAGCGTGCAGACCTCACAGCTAGGAGACCAGGGTTCAATTCCACCCTTTCACCCTCGGCCATCTCTGTGTGGAGTTTCCATGTTCTCCCCCGTGCATGCGTGGGTTTTCTCCGGGTACTCCGGTTTCCTCCCACATTCCAAAAACATGCTAGGTTAATTAGCGACTCCAAATTGTCCATAGGTATGAATGTGAGTGTGAATGGTTGTTTGTCTATATGTGCCCTGTGATTGGCTGGCGACCAGTCCAGGATGGAGCCCGCCTCTCGCCCGAAGACAGCTGGGATAGGCTCCAGCACCCCCCGTGACCCTCGTGAGGAAAAGCGGCAGAAAATGAATGAATGAATTGTGCAAAGTTTAGGGGCTAACTGCAAAGAAGGTTCACACTCAGGTCAGCATGGTGGGCTAGTATTTGATCTATAGTTGTCTTAATAAGAAGTCGACATAAAATACGTAATATTTGGTGGGTTTTGCTTCCCAACTACTGTCTTCACGTGAAATACCCAACCGTGCTTATCATTTGTATCAGCCTGTCACTACTAGACTTTGACTTATTGTCAGACCCTCCCTCTATTGTCCGATAGATCCTGTCCCCATGTATCAGATAGACATGATAGAGACAAATGGCAGTCACTCAAGCCCCCTGCCACCAAAAAACTGCCACCCCCCTCACCATCCTCCAGTGTGTATGCTTATGTGTGTGTTGTAGTTATCTGACAGCACCACACCTACACTTTTGTTCCGAGCAGTCAGACTGCCTTTGTGATACACCGGTGTCTCATGTCAATGAGTATTTGTTTGTGTCCGTTTTTAGGAACTACTTTCCCCATAGGAAATACTTGCGGAAAGAATGTTATACGTTTGTAAAGAGTTAAGAGTTCCATAAATTGCTAGCCTGTTGAGCATGTTGTTGTGCGTTTGTGCTGGCTTATGTTGGAATGATAAATATGTTTGTGACGAGTACATGGTTTTTTTGTCATTTAAAAAAGCTGAGGCTTGTTTAATCGTTAAGTAGGTTAGATATAGTTATTGAATATTCCCCCGATATTATTACAGGGTTCGACAATAACAATGTACCCATAGCGGTTCCATTTCTCTGTGTATTTTTCTGTGTATTATTGTTTGACCATTGAGCATTTTTTTTTCTGGATTAAAAAACACTTTACTAGTACACAAATGTGTCTATTCAATAATGTTTGTGATAATTTGATAATCATTTATTCTTTATTTGAGATTTTCATGTGATGCCACAAAAATTAGATGATATCATTATGGCGGTCTTTTCATTTTACATGGGGCAAGTTCGGGCAAGTAGTTCTCACCTTAAGGATTCCCCATGGGCAAGTCATTTTTGTTTTTAATTTTAATGTAGAGCCCTGTTATTATATTTTTTTAAATTCCCCAAAAAGTGCAGTTCCCCTTTAAGAACCAAGGACTCCCTGGAGGACTCTTTTTATGATTGTTTCTACATCATCATGATTCCATTTTCACAAAGCTTGACATACTTAACTCACAGAATAAATATTGATTTTAGGGATTCGAATATCACCTGCCAAGACGAAAATGGGTCAAATCAAACATTGCCCACACTAAAAAAAAAATGTCCTACTTAGTAGTCCACATTTTTGTTGACTTGAGCAGCAGTCATGTTGATGATTCTCAAATAAACTGACTTCCCCGCCGCCCTCCGGTTATGTTTCACCACTCCAGGGCAGTGACATATCTGCATATCTGGACAACTGTTTTATGCATATTAAAGCATGAAAAAAGGCCTGATTAGAGGGTTAGTTTACTTTCTCATGAAGGCATTTTAGCAAAGCCGTGACCTACTTTCTCATTCTTTTTTTTAGTTTTTATAGACTTTTTGTTCTGCTGTAGACATGATGTCACTAAGTGTTGCAATTGTAACATTTCACCGTGCGAATGACTCTTTTACTTTTGGGAGTATTGGCGTCTGACAGCTGTATCCTTTGTAGGAAGCATTTGCATGACAGTGTCATTTAATAAGAAAGTATATTATATATCAGTCAGTCAGTTTTATTGCTCAACCTTTGTACAAATCAGTCCGATAAGGTGTCGCAGTCGTAAAAAACCTCACCGGGCACCTGATTATCTTGGCATTTGTTTTGGTACAATGAAGCATGATATCTTTTATTGTGTTGTGTAACTGGTATTGAAGTCAACACTCGTGATGACATAACAGAGACTTTCTTACTCGTCAATGGTTGTTCGTCTATATATCTGCCCTGCGACCAGTTCCGGGTCACGCCCAAAGTCAGTTGGGAAAAATAAATAAACAAATCAAGAATAAAGAAAATCAATCAATCAGGAATAAATAAATATAATAATAATAATAAAACGGCAAATAAGAAACCACATATAGTTGGTGGGTAGACAAATTATTTTTTCAGATTAAAATGAACAAAGCATTATTAGAGCCCTGTAGACATGACAAAACACGACTATAGTCACATTTATACTCTTTTTATTTACAACATATTGCGCAACTGCAGGGTCTTGAGACACATGCTAACTCACAAACTAGAGAGCTAGCAACCTAAACAGTAGCCTTCAAGTTATTTCCTTTAAACTTAAAAAGCCAAAAACTTACCACTTCCACACTGATAGGGAGGATAACTATTAACAGTTATTTAACCTTTAACATGAACATTAATCAAATGTAATAATTTTTTCTGGGTACATGATACCATACAGCATCCATATCAAACTTGCGCGGGCCGCACTAACATTAAACTTTCATATCAAGGCGGGGGCTTCAAACTAGTTTCCTGCGGGCCACATTTGGCCCACGGGCCGTGTGTTTGAGACCCCTGGCATAGGTAATAATATGCAGCGGTATTGTAAATACATGTAATATCCCGCTAATAATCAGGAAACCTGAAGTAGCATCATTGTGTGTGTATACCGGATAGAAACAAGGAGCATACAAAAGCTGATGATATGAATGTGAAAATGGAAGGCGTGGGGTGTAGTGCTATTGAACGTACAGCCACAGTTCCATATCCCTTATGGTCCAACTGTTTGAACAGGAACCATCACGCTGTCCATCTCCTTATCAGGTACACTCACCTGCTGTGTGCTCAGGCAACTGAAGAGCGCCGATATTGCCGCACAGGTCAGGTTACATAAGAAGTGAAATTTGCATGCAGCTCTTCTCCCTATTGACTGTGCCGTACGCTCGCTGGAAAATAACGATGAGGCTCCGTACAGCCGGCGATTCACTTATGTAACCGGTAGCTTCTGAACACGTGTCGTACAAACAGAACATCAAATAAAGACGTTTTAAGTGATTGACTGTGGTTGACTTTATTTTAGAGTAAATAGCCTGCGGAGAGGGACTGACTGTATTTACACTGTTTGGCGCACAACGGAGCATACTACTTCGTTGCAACCTGCAGAAACGATGTTGCAATGCACACAGGTAATTAGTTGTCGTTTCTGTTTCCTTCCCCATAATTTTATGCATAGAGGCAATTATGGCAACAACCCCATGTGGTGGGAAGTCTTCGGCGAAGTCACGCAGTGTTACCGACTAGGAGAGCCATCATTACATCTCCATCTCCAGCTCCTTGGGTTGCAAATTGTTATATAACAGGACAGGTGATAGTCTCTACAGACTGTCGTGCTGGGCGTTCATTACTGTCATTGTAGTCAGCCAGGGGTCTCAAACACGCGGCCCGCGGGCCAAATGTGGCCCGCAGGACACTAGTTTGAGGCCCCCTGCCTTGATATGAAAGTTTAATGTTAGCGCAAGTTTGATATGGATGCTGTATGGTATCATGTACCCAGAAAAAATTATTACGTTTGATTAATGTTCATGTTAAAGGTTAAATAACTGTTAATAGTTATCCTCCCTATCCGTGTGGAAGTGGTAAGTTTTTGGCTATTTAAGTTTAAAGGAAATAACTTGAAGGCTACCGTCTAGGTCGCTAGCTCTCTAGTTTGCGAGTTAGCATGTGTCTCAAGACCCTGCAGTTGCGCAATATGTTGTAAATAAAAAGAGTATAAATGTGACTATAGTCGTGTTTTGTCATGTCTACAGGGCTCTAATAATGCTTTGTTAATTTTTTTAAAAAATTTGAATTTTGAAAAAAATAATTTCAACTATGTGTGGTTTCTTAAGTTTTTATTATTTGCTGTTTTATTATTATTATTATATTTATTTATTACTGATAGATTGATTTTCTTTATTCTTGATTTGTTTATTTATTTTTCATCTTTTTTTTCATTTTTCAAGTAAGATATTTAAGAACAGTGGAACGTTTTATCAGAGCTTTTCTTGTAGAAAATCGGAACCAAAGCAAAGTTTATTCATTTTTCTCTATGCGTTTTTTGTTGGTTTTTTTTTTTGAAAACCTAATGCGGCCCAGCCTTGCCCAGGCCCTAGCTTCAGTGGCCCCCAAGTAAATTGAGTTTGAGACCCCTGTAGTAAGCAGCGCCACATCACATCAGATTTCATTGGCATTCATTGATTGACGCTAATACGGTAAAACGTTTGTCTTTCTGGCCCTGCAGCAGCGACACAAGAACAATAGAGGTTGTTTTCTTCCTTTTCCAGTCACATATTCTCTCCTAATGGCGCTTTTTCCCACCTTTGAGCAGGAGGCGGGTCAGTTACTGTTGTTTTTTTAGTCCTGCTGGTTTTGTCCTCGGTCTCCTGCTGAGCCGTCTCTTCTTCTTTTTTGTCTGCCGTTTTGTTCTCAAGCTGTGTAGTTATTGGTCGCGTACAATATGTTTTTTTGTGAAGCAGCTCGTCTCGTGCGCTCTACAAAGTTGCCATAACTATTTGGGTCTAGTCAAACAGGTGAGATTGGGTGTGTCTTTCATCACTTTTGCATCGCAGCAAAATGCTTGTGGCTTTCACACAAGTACGCTTGCTAGGGTGTTGTCTCTGGAGGGACTTAGACAAATGCTTCATGAGTTTTGTTAAAGGAACGCTGCTGGATGATGGTTTGCCTTTAGTTGAATTGAATTGATACTCTACCAATTTGCATTATAGAGGTTGAAGTAACTATTATACTTTGCACACAGTGGTCCAGCCACTCGAAACCTGTTGGTGATAAGGGACAGTCGGCAGTCCGAGGAGTCCAAGAAGAATATGTACGGTAGTAATTCTGCACTTGATCAACACAGTTCAAAGAATGAGAAATGGGTATGGAACTGTAAAAAAAAACAACAACAAAAAACGTCGGCTGCACGGCGGCCAAGTGGTTAGTGCGCAGACCTCACAGCTAGGTGACCCGAGTTCAATCCATCTCTGTGTGGAGTTTGCATGTTCTCCCCGTGCATGCATGAGTTTTCTCCGGGTACTCCGGTTTCCTCTCACATTCCAAAAACATGCTAGGTTAATTAGCGACTCCAAATTGTCCATAGGTATGAATGTGAGTGTGAATGGTTGTTTGTCTATATGTGCCCTGTGATTGGCTGGCCACCAGTCCAGGGTGTACCCCGCCTCTCGCCCTAAGACAGCTGGGATAGGCTCCAGCACCCCCGAACCTCGTGAAGATAAGCGGTAGAAAATGAATGAATGATTCACATCATGAAAACATTATTATTGAGTGTACGCCCTGGACTGGTCACCAGCCAATCACAGGGCACATATAGACAAACAACCATTCACACTCACATTCATACCTATGGACAATTTGGAGTCAAAAGTTGTCATCTTTCAAAGAACACATTAACAGCACTAAATTCATAACACAGCAACTTAACACTCAAATGATTCATTCATACATTCATTCATTTTCTACCGCTTATCCTCACGCGGGGGTTGCTGGAGCCTATCCCAGCTGTCTTCGGGCGAGAGGTGGAGTACACCCCGGACTGGTCGCCAGCCAATCACAGGGCACATAGTAGTATAGACAAACAACCATTCACACTCACATTCATACCTATGGACAATTTGGAGTCGCTAATTAACCTAGCATGTTTTTGGAATGTGGGAGGAAACCGGAGTACCGGGAGAAAACCCACATGGAACCACACGGCCCCAGATGGCTGAGGGTGGAATCGAACTCGGGTAGTTTGCTTGTATTTTCTATTTTGTCAGGGTCAACAAACCCGTGATAGTATTCAATAAAAAGTAAAAGTGATGCCCTGCAGCCCTCTCCTATTGTATTCTAGTCTGAAGGAATTCCTACAGTATCCATTTAAAGTCGGCGTGACAAGATCATATTGCAAAACCGCCCCCGTGAGGTCCATAATGCAAAAGTAATTGTCTGCTGAGAAGTCATTTGGAGTTTATCCTGGGCACAGGTCTGGCTAATCCGGGCAGGCATGATGTACCGCACTGCAGATGCTGGTTAATAGTTGACCAGTCAGGGTGCAGAAGTCTTGAATATGTCAGGTATGATTGCGCTACCATGGAGGTTGGTGAATGTTCAATATTGTCACGTTGTGCGGGCAGGAATGTGGAGCTTATTAGAGTGTGACAGCTTGTTTTTGGTCAGATTTTAGGCGGCGGCATGAGCACTGCCCAGCAACATGAGGCCCACGGCTTCTCTCACATCCTTAAGGACTTAGGACTCCTTCTTGAAGTGCCTCTTGAAGCATCTGCAACCTCAACCATCCACCTTTTCAAAAGCCATTTTGTTTAGAGGTGAATAATAGAGATGTTGTCCACCATGTCCTGTGGAAGACTGAAGTGGTGTGATGATCCGTGGTATTCTTGTCCATATATCAGGGGTCTAAAACTCAATTTACTTGGGGGCCACTGGAGCTCGGGTCTGGGTGAGACAAAAAAAAAAAACGCATTTATTAAAAACAAAAAAAAATTAAAAACTTTGCTTTGGAAAAGAGCTAACGACGTAAACGGTAGCCTTCAAGTGATTTCCTTTAAACTTAAATAGGCAAAAACTTACCACTTCCACACAGATAGGGAGGATAACTATTAACAGTTATTTAACCTTTAACATGAACATTAATCAAACCTAATATTTTTTTCTGGGTACATGATACCATACAGCATCCATATCAAACATTAAACTTTCATATCAAGGCGGGGGCCTCAAACTAGTGTCCTGCGGGCCACATTTGGCCCGCGGGCCGCATGTTTGAGACCCCTGTTCTACAAGAAAAGCTCTGATAAAACAATCCACTGTTCTCAAATATCTTACTTTTTATTTTTCGACACAAAATAAGATGAAAAATAAATAAACAAATCAAGAATAAAGAAAATCAATCAATCAGTAATAAATAAATAAATATAATAATAATAATAAAACGGCAAATAATAAAAACTTAAGAAACCACATATAGTTGGTGGGTAGACAAATAATTTTTTCAGACTAAAATGAACAAAGCATTATTAGAGCCCTGTAGACATGACAAAACACGACTATAGTCACATTTATACTCTTTTTATTTACAACATATTGCGCAACCGCAGGGTCTTGAGACACATGCTAACTCGCAAACTAGAGAGCTAGCGACCTAAACCGTAGCCTTCAAGTTATTTCCTTTAAACTTAAATAGCCAAAAAAGTACCACTTCCACACGGATAGGGAGGATAACTATTAACAGTTATTTAACCTTTAACATGAACATTAATCAAACGTAATAATTTTTTCTGGGTACATGATACCATACAGCATCCATATCAAACTTGCGCGGGCCGCACTAACATTAAACTTTCATATCAAGGCGGGGGGCCTCAAACTAGTGTCCTGCGGGCCACGTTTGGCCCGCGGGTCACGTGTTTGGGACCCCTGCCATAGATTGATGCTCCATGTCTTTCACTGCACACCTTGCTTGAGTCTCATTGCTGCACGATAAAAGCCATTGTGAAGCAAAGACTTTGACCTCCTCAAGCTTCTCCCCCACCCCATCTAATCCATTGTTCATTCCTCTCTCTCTCGCCGTTAGCCTCTGTGTCGCTCTTTGCATTCGCTGCTTTTGTCAATCTAATCCTCATTAAGGAAATGTGTCCTTCCAAGACACATTCCCTGACTGTGCAGGATTTTTTGTGTGTGCGAAGCACATGGTCGTTATACATTCTTATGGTTCTTAAGCCTAATTCTAGCCTAACCTCTTCCATGATGTGGTACTACTCGAGCTCAGTTGCCAGGAAGAACATGGTCATGAGGTTGTTCAATGTTCACGTCGTGATCCCCAATTATGGATCACATGTTGGAAGCATAAATGATTGGCGATTGTTTTACCACAACTAAGGCACCTGCTGGAGATATTACAGAAAAATACTTTGCTGCATAAACTTAGCTTGGGACTTAGCAAATTGTCGTCAAGACATTGACCATTAGTGTACTACCGTGGACAAACCTCGGCCTGTGGGCCATATCCAGCCCATTATGCCTTTCCATCCGTCCCGACAACATTCCTAAATATTTTTTTTGTTATTTTTCCAATGGTCTCTGAAGTGCTTTCTAGTGATATACCAGTCATTACGGTAATCGTAGGTTACAAGGTTACTTGTCCAAAAACATAATTGAACAAGTAAACTGACAACAACTGCAAAAATGTCAAGGAATCACAAGTAACTTTGCAAGAAAGTTGTCATAATATAATCAGGAAAATAATGTCATTTTAGTAGCATAAAGTTGAAATATGAAAGAAAAATGACTATTTTATTAAAGGGGACCTATTATGCTCATTTTTCAGACCTTTGTATTGAGTTGTGGTCTCCTATAGAGCAGTTACACACGATAACCAGCACAGAAAGCTTTCTAGTTCTTCCAGAATCTGCACCCATTCAGCTGTATTTCTGTGGATTTTGTGCTTCTTGCGATTTTGTGCTTCTGTTTTAATGTATTCCACCCACGGCCCCGCCTCCAGGCACTCCCACTCCACCGTGGTTGGTCACACTCCCGAGTGCTTAGAAGGACTTCGATTTGTGCCGCTAGCTGCGAAGCCAACTTGATAGGAGTTGATAAACGGCAATGCCCAACCCTAGTATTTTTACCACAACTAAGGCAACTGTTGGAGATATTAAGATATGCCTTTATTCGTCCCTCAGTGAGGAAATTTGTAAAAAAAATTGTAAAGAAAGCTTTCTAGTTCTTCCAGAATCTGTACCCATTCAGCTGCATTTCAATGGATTTTGCGCTTCTTGCGAAAACGATCCCTTTTAATGTATTAAAAGGCACTCCCACTCCACTGTGGTTGGTGCTTAGAAGGACTTCCGATTTGTGCCGCTAGCTGCAAAGCCAACTTGATAGGAGTTGATAAACGGCAATGCCCAACCCTAGTACCATGTGACTTCATGCTGTACGAATGGTGTGAATGTTACAAAACATCAACTGACAACAAAATATTTTTTGTAGAAAGCACGAAAGTATGATGTTTTGATGGTAGGGCAGTTTTAACAGAAAAACACCAACTTCTCAAATGGATGGCACTGATGATAACAAAGCGTGGAATGTCATAGGCGTTAGTTAATGACTCTCTTAATGACTTGTCATTGGGTGTTTCCAAATGAAAATAATTAGAGATTGTTTTTTTTCTTTTTCTTGTGAAAAAGTTTTTTTGTGGTTTGTTTAAGGGGGGTGGAGGCCTACAGAGGTCACCCATCCACTCAACCCCCCCCCCCCTCCCCTCCCCTCATGCTACCCTCCTTCCTCCTCCCTTCTGCCTTGGCCAGTCTCCATGTGCCGGGCTCAGGACCTTGGGAATGAATGGCGCCCGGGCTGTGTTGCGTCTTTGAAGCTAGCCAGGAATGTGAGGCCTCTTTTCTCTCTCTCTCTTTTGCTCTCTCTCTCTCTCTCTCTCTCTGTTGTTCAAGCAGCCGGCAGCGTGAACAGCTATCGGCGGCACTGGTGAAATATTCCCTCCGTTGAGCTCATTGTGCACCACCGGAGAGCCGGACGTCATCAGCCAAGCCAATGGCTGGCTCTCACTAAGGCAGGTCTCGGAGGGAGGGGTCGGTTTTTGGGGGAGAAAAGGGGGCTTGAAGGGAAATCTTCACTCTAATATCGTTGCTCTCCTGGATACTTGGCGCTGGCCGCCCTTTTGGAAGAAAGATGTCCTGAACAGAGAAAAGTGTTGTTTATATGACGCCATATTGTCCCATCCGATGGAAGCTGTGGCCTAAGAGTCAAGAGTTTTAGGGTGAGTGGTTGTCTTGTTTTATTCCACCGATGCTCCATTCATGATTTTTGTCGTCACTTTTGATGCACTTTCTCTGTTTTTTTTTTTTGTGTGTGTTTTTTTTCCTCCCTCGTGTTGTCATTGTTCCATCGCACTTGTGTCGTCTTGTTGTGGTTTGCATGTGAGGGTATTTGTCTGGACCGGTCACCCTCTGCGTCACCCCCCCCCCCGCCTCCTCTGCCTCCCTCCCTGTACATTTTGTCACCGGTTGTCCCCTCTATCACTTCCACTTGAGCGCTTCCCCTGTTTCGGGAGCCCCATTCTGTGTTTTTCTCCTGCAGATAGAAACACACACAGATCAGAAGGCCCTACAATAAAACACATGAAATTCTCTTTAATACTGTCATTTGAATGGCTTTTGTTCAGGTTGGTTTTGTGTATATGCAAAACCAGCACCAAGGATTTTCTTTGAGTTTTTTTTTTGTTTGTTTTTGCTTGGCCAGCATTTTTATTTTTTTTTTAGGTTGCCAAGTTTGAGCAACCATCAAACCAAAAATGAGGGGTTCCCAAGTAGGTATGGAAATTTGAGTTTATTTTGTAGACATCATGCTCATGTAAGCAATGCTAGATTTTCTGTTTTTAAAAAAAGGTTGGGGTGTCCTAATTTTTACATGACATGTCCTCATTTACATGACAGTAAATTACATTTGTAATTACCTCTGTGTTTTGCTCAAAAACCTATGGAAGACATTTTTTTCCGACATTTTGCACGGTGCTTGCAGACCAAAATGGTTTTAGACTACCATCGGTCCATTAATGAATGATCACTGTTTCGTGGTTGACGATGGCCTATTATGAGTCGAAATTAGACAATACAAAATAGACAAGACTATAGGTAGTATTCCAGGCACTCAGCATCAGTAATGTTACATTAATCGGTGTAAACAAAGAATAATAGGATTGTAAATGTGAATATAGGGGTGTTATTTCATGCCTACAGGGCTCTAATGGGAAAACCATATAATCAAGTCAAACAGTTTTTTTCTATGTTCTAACCATGGAAATATTCTATTTATTAATATTGAATCTTACTTAGTGAAAATTCACAAAGTCTGGAAAAAAATAAACCGAGTCAAAATTCGACAATACAAAATAGACAAGCTATAGTTGGTATTCCGGGCACTCAGCATCAGTAATGTTACATTAATCGGTGTAAACAAAGAATAATAGGATTGTAAATGTGAATATAGGGGTGTTATTTCATGCCTACAGGGCTCTAATGGGAAAACCATATAATCAAGTCAAACAGTTTTTTTCTATGTTCTAACCATGGAAATATTCTATTTATTAATATTGAATCCTACTTAGTGAAAATTCAATCTGGAACAAATTAACCGCGATGAATGAGGGTTGAGGCGGCACGGCGGTCGAGTGGTTAGCGCGCAGACCTCACAGCTAGGGTTCAATTCCACCCTCGGCCATCTCTGTATCTCTGTGTGGGGGTTTGCATGTTCTCCCCGTGCATGCGTGGGTTTTCTCCGGGTACTCCGGTTTCCTCCCACATTCCAAAAACATGCTAGGTTAATTAGCGACTCCAAATTGTCCATAGGTATGAATGTGAGTGTGAATGGTTGTTTGTTTATATGTGCCCTGTGATTGGCTGGCAACCAGTCGAGGTTGTACCCCGCCTCTCGCCCGACGACAGCTGGGATAGGCTCCAGCATATTTTTATTATATTTTTATTTGTATTTTTTCTTTCATATATATATATATATATATATATATATATATATAATTTATTTTTTTTCCTTTTTTTTAACCTCACCCAGACCCGAGCTCCAGTGGCCCCCAGGTAAATTGAGTTTGAGACCCCTGCCTTAAAGAGTGTGTTGAGCTGTGTGAGAAATTTCAAGTCAGTCTACAGGACATACACACTCGTGTATGTCATCGCCGAGGCCTGTCTTCATCTCAAGTTGACGGACCTGTTGTCTTGTTGTTGTTGTTTTACTGGCACCAGAGTTGAGTGACAGGTACACTGCTTCACTGTAATGACAGGGCATGATAGAGAACAGCTGTTAAGAGTCCGACATAAACCCAATCATTAACCTCCGTAGGCATGTCGTCGACAAAGTTTTTATCACAATAAAATATATTTGCACTGTAATACGCTCACTTGTGTTTTGTAGAGTTCTTGCCCAATTCCAAAGTTTAAAAAAAAAAAAAAAAAAAAATTCCGGTCGGGTCTCACAAGGTAACGCTGTCTTTTATAATGAGGTATTATGTGTCACATGAATGATCTTCCCACTCGGTGTCGTTCCACAGAATTCTTTACATTTTTACACGTGTGTGCATGCATGCGTGTGTGTGTGTGTGTTGCAATGTGCACCATCGACCTCAAGGCCTAATTAGAGGACTGCTTGGTGCAAGATGGCAGCCAGGCAGGCCCCCTGAAACAGGTGCTTAACTACAAAACTGCTGTGAAAAACAGGCAAATTAAAGAGGAGTGAATATGTTTTGGGGACAGTAGAAAAAGTACTTACAGATCATGATCACTTTTCATGCACAAAATATCACACTGTACCCAATTCCCTGTTTCAGGATAATCATTGGTTTGTGTTTTTTTTCTCCTGCAGGAACCTCCCAGCAAACAACTCCCAGAGGATTTGAATAAGTCAGAACGAGGTGAGAAAATGACCTAATTAGCGACCTGTGCTCTGCACAACCTGGTGCAAATGCGTTGGCGGCACTTTTCCTCCTCGTACCCACACGGCAGATCCACACGTCGCAAGTAAAAACCGCCCCCCCCCCTTTTCTCCACGCTATTCCATGGATTCCTATAACTTTCACTTTGAGAGAATGAGCAACGTGGACCTGCATCCTCTGAGCCTTCCTGTCGTCAGTCGGCTCTCCCCAGCCAAGTCCAACAGCAGCATTGTGGAACAGTTTTCCCACCACCAACACGGCAAAGGAGATTCCGCCTACAGCTCCTTCTCTGGTGGCTCCACCGCCCCAGACTACCCGCCTTCACTTCTCCCAGATGACCTACACTCCGGATCTTTCAGCCACTATGCTGACCTTAAGTATATAAAATCCATTTACCATCCCGGTCACCTGCATTCTAACTCCAAGACCATGGATCAGTTCTATCGCTCTATGGAGGTGATCTCGCAGAACTATCGCAATAATACCCATCACCAGAATGGCAACGATGGTTTCCATACCAACAACAAAACAATATCAGAAGTAGGTTTGCCTCTCAGGGCTCCATCACAAGAAGATCACCCTCCTGTTGGTCCTCCTCCAGTCCCAACAAGACAGCACAGTTTCATAGCCGCTAAAAACTTGGAAAACAACAAGGCAGATATTCCAACCCAGCAGCAACAGCCCAGACCCCATAATCGACTCCACCAGACAGCTAAACCAGAATCAAGCGCCTCTGTCGTCACTTCTGAACCTGTGTATTCAGATCCCACGCCAAGCTCCTACTTCCACATTCCCTCTTATAAACAGACCAGAGTGTCAGTGAACACACCCGCACCGTTCACAACTGAGCAGCAGAAGTCCGACACAAACCTTCTCAGACAACTCCCTCCTCAAGGCCTAAGCCAGCCTGAGCACCTGAAGCTCAGACAGCTATCAAGCGGTAGCGCATCCAGCGGAGATGAACGTGCCCGTTTTGAAAATCCTCGCAAAAGGTTGCATTCCGCTCAAGACTGGCTCGGTTCGGAATCAGCCCGAGCCTCTGGTCTTCGGAATCCTGGTCAGACAGGTTTCATCAACAGCAGTATCCATCATAAGGGTCAGTTCTACTTTGTCACAGGAGTGTGTAAACAGTCTGAAGCCAGAACCAGAGCATACTCTGCATCCGTGAGTGAAGCGGTGAGTGAATGCTCTCCCATGTTGGAAAGACGTCAACCGCAAGAACGGGAACGATGCCACAGCACAATGGAAAACTTATTCATACCCTTAAAAGAGGTCCCGGATGAAATATTCAACCCGAGTAAGGACCTCATTCCCAGAAGTTCAGATCAGGAGAACCACATACCCGCCTCCTTGTCGGCCCGGTCTTCAAGGAGTTTCGATCCCTTGGAAGAAATCGACACGGAAAGTAACGAGATTGGCCGCCACACTGCCAACAACCCGATATTCTACTGCGGACCGGAGAAAAACGGATCCTCGCGTTCAACTTCACAAACAAAAGAAGTTCCATCGCTTATCGGCAATGAAACATCCAACCACTCCAAAAGAGACGAAAAGGTCAAAAGGGGTAAAAGACAGCCGTTGACCGATGTTGCCAGTGATAGGATAAACAAGGAGACCACCCCTCTTCTTTACCACCTCACTGGGGCTAACAGGACCGCTTTACAGCAAAAAAAGGAAGCGGAGTCCAATGTTAAAGACAAAGAAGCTGTCCTGAAACAAACGGTTCTTCGAGATCCATCGACGGACAATGAAAGTCTCATCCAAGGAGGCGCAACCAAGGACGATAACTCCTGTAACACCCTGGACGACGGCTTTAAAAAGTACTACAAAGAGAAGCTAAAGGATGCTCAGTCTAAAGTCCTGAAGGAGACCTCGTTCAAAAGAAGGGACCTGCAACTGTCACAACACCGCTTCAGGCCGAAATTGCCAACTTCGGGGATTCACTCTTTCTCCTCATCACAAGATTCCGAGACTTCCACAGACACTCTCACTATGTCTGTGGCCTCCGAGGGCACGCAAAGAGGAAGCATCGTGGAAGAGAGTCCTAAGGAAGTGAACGCAGAAAACACAGAAAGAGAACACTGGAGGCCGGCAAATGTCGCCCAGCCTCAGGTGGCGTCACGTAACGGGGGCCGAAAGCGACTGACTCCGGAGCAGAAGAAGATGTGCTACTCTGAACCGGGGAAACTCAACCAGCTCGGTAGCACCCCCAGTCACTCTTCGTGTCGCTCCTTCAGCAACGAAAGCGAAAGTCTGTTTCTCGTAGAAGGTGAGGGGCAGCAGGATCACACGCAACCAGGAGAACAGGGACTGGTTGCAGCACGAAGGAAGATTTTTGAGCCCCGCGGTCGGGCCCTCTCGGCCTCAAGCGCCTCAAAGACGAACCTGAAGCATCTGCAGCACAAGGCACTTGTGGAGTACATGGAGCGCAAGACCGGGCAGAAAGTGGCAGAACCCCAGCAACCGTCGGGTCCTCAGCTGCCAGTACCCCCTAGACAGAGGCACTCTTTGGGCGAGAAACCTTTCGATTGGGGTCCCAGGCCTTTATCGGCAGGTACTGAGTGCAAGAACCCGAAGAAGAAACCGAACAGACCCCACTCTGCAGGACGCATACTTGATTCCTCAGCCAGCTCTGTCAGGTAGGAACTTATTTTCATTTTCTTCTGTGATTCATAAGATTTTACTCACTAGTGTACCTTGAGGAATTATCCAATATCACTTTTTATAATTAACATTTATTAATCATCATTTGCAAATATTATGTCAATAGCCATGAATATATGGACCCAAGTAACAGTAACACGCAGATCCAGACATTCACTTTTAAAAATGGAGGCCAGCAATCGGCACTGGACTAAGCAAAGTTTGTTTTTGATTCAAACTAAATTTCAAGACTGGACAGACGAAAAACTGGCAATACGGAGTTATTCCAAAAAGTGAAAGAAAAACATCGGAAAAAAGTCGGTATAACGTGATGTTGATGTTTACGTTGTACTGCGCATGACATCATTGACTATTCTGGTTGATTTTCACGGCGCATGTAGACAAGAGATTGGAATATTCCTTTCCATGGATACCATTGTTTCCCGAAAGGTGATTGGGAAAGAGAAAAAGTGGTGATGTAAAAACGTGGCTACTGTGGAGTGTCTGTGGTGTAAAGACTGGCAGAGCAATGTAATATTGGTCCGTGTGGCAACACCTACCTTGTTCCTCCCATAGACTTATTGATGCACGTGTGAGGTCGTGGTGACATTTTGGAACTTTTTTGGTTAGTGGTGTGCCACAAGATTTATGTAAAACACGTTCAGTGGCTCAAAAATGGTTGAAAAACACTGACTATATGGTTGTTGTTTTTTTTTTTTTTTAGGTATGCACAGTTTTTGCCAGTGCAATCCTGTTCAGGCCAATCTGCAGGGCAATCAAACCAACCGCGATGGAGGGACAGACAAAGCCCATCCAATGGGATGTCTGCCTCAGTGGAGAGTCTCTTGGACCAACCAGAACCGCCTACCGTTTTCAGGAACAGATCCACATCCACACCACATTCATTTCAGGTAGAGGTCATATGGATCTATATTTTTTTTTACCAATTCTACCAATTCATACAATATTATCAAATTCATGATATAAGTTCAATTTGCAGGCACCGGACAATGAAAATTATCCTGTGCCAGTTAATTCCGCCGAAACCTGCAGGTATGTACCAGATTTTTTTAGGTCAACAAAAAAATATTTTCAAAGCAATAATTGAAGGAGTTCAGTTTTTTTAATTCAAAATGTTATTTCTAGTTTGCAGAAGAATCCGAGCCCCGCAGTGCAGTCAACCCCTGAATCCCAGCAGTATATCCGTGTGGTAGCTCATAGGGGGAAGTCCATGGAAGAACTGGGAACATCCAAGTTAACAAGGCTCTCGGCTCTCAGTAAGAGTTCTGAGCAGCTGGATCAAGACGGAGACATCAGGAACATTTCATTCTTCTCTGAGACCAGGAAGAAAGAACCAGACGCCGCTAACCAAGGACAGTTAAAGAAACCATCCATTTTGAAGCAGAACTCCGACCCAGCCCCAGGAGATGAAGAAGATACCAGACCTAAAGCCACTACAGGACTAATCACCTTGAGTGGATCCCATTCTCCTACTAGTTTCCCGTCTCAGGGTCAGCCAGTTTCTCCTGGATCTCACAGCCCCGCCTCCGAGTCTTCTAAACTTCATTTCCCTCGAGCACAAGACGCCTGTGAGAGGGAGGTCAAGTCCGCCTTGTCCGCCTCCAGGTCAGAATCTCCTAACCATACACAAAAAAGTACGGTTCAGTTGTGCTGTACTTCAAGTCGTGATTCATATTCTTTCTTGCAGGAGAGTCCAGAGTTCCTCTGATTCAGAGCGGCGACCTTCAGTGGAGGAACCGGGCCAAGATGTTCCCCAGCTTGACTCCCACCACGAAGTGTCCCTGAGCTGCGGCGTAACCACAGATCCATCCTTGTGGATCCCCCCTCCAGAGGAGCAGCAGCCCAAAGAAGATGTGCAGACTCCAGACAGTGAATTTGAGGACCTGGTCCTTTTGCTCCCTCCTGCACAAACAAACGAAACGTCCGTCTGTGATTCAGATCTCAGTCTGAAGGAAGCGGCGGTCACGGAAAAGAATCCCAAAACTCAAGACGAGGACCCTGGAGAGAATGAGGAAACGGTGCAACGGGGAATACCGGTGGCACAGACAAGTTCGGAGAGGCCTGACAAGAGGCCAACGTGGGAGGAGCTTGTAGCGGCTGTGGTCAAAGCTGACCAATCGCTGGCCTCTGTCTTCTATCCTTTAGCCAATCGTAAGACTGCGCTGATGCTGATGGAGCAGCTGCTGTCGGAGGACACGCTGCTAATGGAGGAGCACTACAAGAAGAAACAGGAGCAGCAGAGAGGGAGGTCAGTGTCTGCCTACATTAAAACACTGCTGATAATATACAGTATATGAACATCAATATTTATATCAGGGGTCTCAAACTCCATTTACCTGGGGGCCACTGGAGCTAGGGTCTGGGCAAAGGCTGGGCCGCATCAGGTTTTCCCAAAAAAAAAACAAACGCATTTATTAAAAACAGAAAAATATACAAACTTTTTCAGTGCTTTGGTTCAGATATCAAATATCTTAATTTTTATTTTTCTGCACAAAATAAGATGAAAAATAAATAAACAAATCAATATAAATCAATATAGAAAATCAATCAATCAGTAATAAATAAATATAATAATAATAATAATAAAACGGCAAATAATAAAAACTTAAGAAACCACATATAGTTGGTGGGTAGACAAATAATTTTTTTCAGATTAAAATGAACAAAGCATTATTAGAGCCCTGTAGACATGACAAACTATTGTCGACTATAGTCACATTTATACTCTTTTTATTTACAAATATTGCGCAACTGCAGAGTCTTGAGACACATGCTAACTCGCAAACTAGAGAGCTAGCGACCTAAACGGTAGCCTTCAAGTTATTTCCTTTAAACTTAAAAAAGCCAAAAACTTACCACTTCCACACGGATAGGGAGGATAACTATTAACAGTTATTTAACCTTTAACATGAACATTAATCAAACGTAATAATTTTTTCTGGGTACATGATACCATACAGCATCCATATCAAACTTGCGCCGGGCCGCACTAACATTAAACTTTCATATCAAGGCGGGGGGCCTCAAAGTAGTGTCCTGCGGGCCACATTTGGCCCGCGGGCCGCGTGTTTGAGACCCCTGATTTATATAATACGGCGACTCCAAATTGTCCATAGGTATGAATGTGAGTGTGAATGGTTGTTTGTCTATATGTGCCCTTTGATTGGCTGGCCGCCAGTCCAGGGTGTACAAGACAACTGGGATAGGTTCCAGCATACCCCTGCGACCCTCGTGAGGATAAGCGGTATAAAATGAATGAATGTATATAATACTATGTAATCCGACATACTACTGCAACCACAATATTGACTAATATTACAATATAAGTACCACCATTTCAAAGCGATATTATCTGTTATTTAACATTGTGCTGGTCTACCTAATGCTATATAGCCTGTATGCATGTGTGTGTGTGTGTATGTGTATGTGTTTGTGTACAGGCCCATAAACGGAGAGAATAATTGGCCTACTCATGAGATTTTTTCCAGTTTAGTGTTTCACTGTGACACACAATACAGGTTTGTCATGGCCAAAGAAGGTGTTGTGTTACCTTGTGTTGCATCACATGCTCATACACACACACACACACACACACACACACACACACACACTTGCATATCTGCTTACTGCTGTGCCTGCACTCATGTTTCTGTCACCGTAAGCACACACACACCAAGTCAATATAACTTTTACAGATCGGGATGACGATTGCACGCTGTTTGATCTCTATTCATTATTTTTCCATGCAGCTGTGAGATCATTGGAGATGCTGAACAACCCCCACTTCCACCTGACGGCCATCAACCTCCAAGCAGCGAGTCCCACAGCAAAGATAACTTCTCAGAGAAGAAGGTAATCATCTCCAGTTTAAAAAGTAGGAGCGCTGTAGAGCTAAAATGTCAACATCATAATTCTATCCTCCACAGGGCTTATTAGCGACCTACATCGAGGAGCGCCTGCGTTCGCTGGAGGAGACGCGGCGTGCACTCCAGGCCGAGATCCAGCAGAACGTATCCCACGGCGAAGCACTGGAGGTGCTGGTACGCGAACGATGTGTACCCCTGGAGCTCGAGAGGTACAACCTGTTCATCGGAGACCTGGAGAGGGTGGTCAACCTGCTTTTGTGTCTCTCCGCCCGCCTGGCGAGGGTCCAGAATGCCTTGAGCACGGTGGATCAGGACACGGACGCGGAGGAGAAGGTGAGGACGTTTACGTTTGGGGGCTTGACTATAAGCTCCATTGATATTCACTAGGGATCGACCGATATGTTTTTTTTGGGGGGGCCGATGCCGATACCGATTTTTTTCCATCACCCTCAGAAGATGGCCGATTTTGCTTGGGCCGATATTTATGTGCGATACTGCTTTTGATCCCTCAATTTACATGAAAAAATGACCATGATAACAAATATTATCACATACTACAGTATTAATTGGCCCTGGGATTAATTAGCTGGGATAGGCTTCAGCATGCTCTTGCGACCCGAGTGAAGATAAGCGGCATAGAAAACAGATGGATGTATGTTTACTATATTGGGTAATATGAGTTTATATGTGACTATAGGGGTGTTAGTTCATGTTTAGAAGGCTCTAATTTTGTTAAAAAAAAGATGGTAATCAGGTCCTGTGATTGGCTGGCGACCAGTCCAGGGTGTACCCCGCCTCTCGCCTAAAGACAGCTGGGATAGGCTTCAGCATGCTCTTGCGACCCGAGTGAAGATAAGCGGCATAGAAAACGGATGGATGTATGTTTACTATATTAGGTAATATGAGTTTATATGTGACTATAGGGGTGTTAGTTCATGTTTAGAAGGCTCTAATTTTGTTTTAAAAAATGGTATAGGCTTCAGCATGGTCTTGCGACCCGAGTGAAGATAAGCGGCATAGAAAACGTATGTATGTATGTTTACTATATTAGGTAATATGAGTTTATATATGACTATAGGGGTGTTAGTTCATGTTTAGAAGGCTCTAATTTTGTTTAAAAAGATGGTAAACAGGTCCTGTGATTGGCTGGCGACCAGTCCAGGGTGTACCCCGCCTCTCGCCTAAAGACAGCTGGGATAGGCTTCAGCATGCTCTTGCGACCCGAGTGAAGATAAGCGGCATAGAAAACGGATGGATGTATGTTTACTATATTAGGTAATATGAGTTTATATGTGACTATAGGGGTGTTAGTTCATGTTTAGAAGGCTCTAATTTTGTTTTAAAAAATGGTATAGGCTTCAGCATTCTCTTGCGACCCGAGTGAAGATAAGCGGCATAGAAAACAGATGGATGTATGTTTACTATATTAGGTAATATGAGTTTATATATGACTATAGGGGTGTTAGTTCATGTTTAGAAGGCTCTAATTTTGTTAAAAAAAAGATGGTAAACAGGTCCTGTGATTGGCTGGCGACCAGTCCAGGGTGTACCCCGCCTCTTGCCTAAAGACAGCTGGGATAGGCTTCAGCCTGCTCTTGCGACCCGAGTGAAGATAAGCGGCATAGAAAACGGATGGATGTATGTTTACTATATTGGGTAATATGAGTTTATAGGTGACTATAGGGGTGTTAGTTCATGTTTAGAAGGCTCTAATTTTGTGATGATCATTTTCATTTGTTGTGTGTTTAATTAATTGATTTATTAGACTTATTTTTTATCTGCACGAGAAACCTTGTCACGTTTTAAATCTCGCGAGATCTTGTGACACCCCCTTAATGTTCACACATTCCACCTCCCGTCTTTTAATCCCTCTCAGTTGCTCACACGTGCACGTTAATCCTGCACGAGCTCACCGAATCTCTCGGTGCGCCCGATTGAGCACGAGGAAAGGTGCGCCGCTGTTCTCATGCCGTCAGCCATGGACGCTCTCTCTCTTTCTCTGTCGTGTTGACTTTGGAACAGCAAACATGCCTGCGAGGTGAACGCTGGCTTTAGTTTCTCACCGTACGGAATGCCAAAAATTCTTCAGTCTTATCTGGAGACGAACCTTTTAATGCGTTCTGGAACGGCGCTTTTATGTACAGTAATGACACCTGGCGGTATCTTATCCATACAATTATACTGTATTTCATTCTAACGGTTCTTTAAACACTGCGTGACGTGTCAAAGGTCGCCAACGCATCCCAGTGTGTTCCAGTTTTTATGTCCGCGCACATGCCTGCGTGCATTGTAGGGTTTTCATTGTGAGTGTGTGGTTGGAGGCTTTTCTTGCTGGGATCATCAACAATACTGTTTACACTCCCTCACCGAAACTCCCTGCTCACTGGTTTCGATGACAGTTGGAGCTACCCTGCCCTCTGTTGATACAAGGGAACACTGCACCTCCCCTACAGACACGCTCCCTCATTAAACATTCATATTCATTTCTGTGGCTATGCAGAGCATAAAAAAAGAGCATAAAAAATTTGATCTGAAAGATCTAAAGATGGTTATTGTGTGTAGCTGCTCTATAGGAGACCACAAATGATGAAAATGATCGCACTGATGATATGCAATAAAACTGTTTTTTTTAGGCTTTCTATATATTTCTATAATGCAAGTTGGCTGTTATCATTAATAACTGGTGGGAGGAGGGATCACACTACTTGTGTATGACAGAAACAAAACCAAAAAAATGTGTTCAGATGATCTGATTAAATCCAAATCCTCATCTGTGTGCCTTGTCTACCTCAGCAATCTCTGGACAGTCGCTACCGCCTGCTGTGCAAACAACGCGAGGACGCCAAAGACCTGAAGGACAACCTGGACCGCAGGGAGAGCCTGGTGTCCACCTTCCTGTCTCGCCAGCTGTCCGGAGAGCAGCTGCTGGACTATCGGCGCTTCGTGCAGACCAAGGCCTCGCTGCTCATACGGCAGAAGGACCTGGAGGAGAAGCAGAGGCTGGGGGAGGAACAGCTGGACGCCCTCAACAAGAGCCTCTGATGGGGGGGCGGGGGGGACCCTCTTTGGACCTAAGGTTGGAAGTGGTCTTCAACAGACCGGTCTATAGTCGCTAAAAGCCCCCTGGGGAGAACACATCCTGCCACTTTTCAACCCCTGTGCCTTGACTTCCGTGTTGACGTTGCAGCTCCTTGCGTGTCCACAAGGAGGAGCTGTTCAGCTTTAAGATTGTATTGAATGGAGTCACAAGGCACTAAAAAACCAAAAGGAAAGCACTTTGTCATAATAATAATAATAATAATAATAATAATAATAAATAATAATAACAACAATTCATAAATGCACATTTCTTTAGGAAAAAATCATCTTTACTCCATCCAGATATTTCACATATTTTGAAATATTTTATTGTGGTTAATTCTAAATTTGCCGGTGACATTAAAGACGAAAAAAAAATCATTAACAAAAAAAAAAACACATAATACTTGAAATAGTTCTTTATTTAATTTCTAAATAGATGACACATTTTAAAACAATTCCTTTTTTTTTTTTTACTTCCTTTTACTCGAATGTCATAGCCGACGCATCAGATTTGTACAAGTGATGTTGATCAACATCAAAATGTGTGTGTGTGCTTGTGTGTGTGTGTGTAGAGGTTAGAATCCTCTTTGCTGTGGTATTTTTTAATGTTTCATGGTTTAATCACATTTGGCTTAAAAAAAAAACATCCAATGTGTGGTGTGGACTGTTTTGTACAGTATATTTATGTATTCAATAGCATCATGTGTTTTAAAAAAAGTCAAATTTTTGGAGTTTGATGAACTGTTTTGGTCTTGGAGGACGCACAAAGACTCTTCTTCTTCTTCGTCTTTTGCAGGAATCCCAAAAACATTTATGAGAAAGACACAAAAAGACAACGTTAGTTTGGATCGCGCTACGTCCTTGACGCAATTTTCCTCAAGGAAGGAGAGACAAATCAGGCATTTTGATGATGTCACTTCTTTTCTTTTTTTTCCTGCTGAGTCACATGTGCCTGTTTGGAGTTGTAAATTCCGCCCTGTTGGCCTGACTGTCAATAAATTAAGAACACTCACCTGTCCTCCCCACGTGACAACCTTTTATTACATTGATTTTTATTCATTCCTGTTTAATTTGGCTTCCCCCAGATTAAAATTAAAGCATTATTAGTTATTATTATTAGTCACATTTATACTCTTTTATTTTTATTTACAACATATTGCGCAACTGCAGGGTCTTGAGACACATGCTAACTCGCAAACTACAGAGCTAGCGACCTAAACGGTAGCCTTCAAGTTATTTCCTTTCAACTTAAATAGCCAAAAACTTACCACTTCCACACGGATAGGGAGGATAACTATTAACAGTTATTTAACCTTTAACATGAACATTAATCAAACGTAATAATTTTTTCTGGGTACATGATACCATACTGCATTAAACTTTCATATCAAGGCGGGGGCCTCAAACTGGTGTCCTGCGGGCCACATTTGGCCCGCGGGCCGCGTGTTTGAGACCCCTGGTCTAGCGGAAGCCAACATTTCAACAAGATGTGTTACGGTATTGTCGTGTGTATACTATCAATTGAAGATTCCTACGACAGTGAAGGCAGCATGCGTGCAATACAGGGGACGTCAACACAAGTGACATCTTTGTCTCCCTAATTGCACACCAAATGGGTAGCGTGTCACTCCGAAGAACACGGACAAAAGAGTGGCGAGGAGGAACAACCATGGCCTGAGCACACAAAAACGCCACAATTATAAACTACAATTAATAATTCTATAAGACAAAAAACATAATTTCACTGTTTTTCTTCATGTTTTTTTTCATTTTACTGTATACATTTACTGACCAGTCCGCTAGCAGATTAGCTTCACCTCTTACCGAGTACAAGCTCCTGTGGTGAGTATTTTAATTGTATAACTGCAATGGTTTGAATCTTTTATTATCCCTAAAGGACATTTATAGCCAATATAATATTTGTGGGCTTTTTATTTTTTGCCAGGGGAAAGTACAGGAAGTACAGGAAGTGTGTAGTTTTTTTGCTTAGCGTGGTTGGTTTAAGACCATAGTGACTCATTAGCACCCTCTAGTGGCACACACTGGTCTCACAACACATTTAAGGATAGGACAAATATACGTATATTATGGATAATTAATCAATAATAATAATGTTAACATTCACTATTGTATTATATTAGTATTGTACCAATGTAACTATTCTTAACTCTAATTTATTTACAGTAATTCAGTCAACTTCTAACAAAGAATATGAGAAGAAAATACTGGAATAATGGCTGACTTAAAGGGCCAGCGGACCAAAATAAATATACAAAATAGTGACAAACAACAGCTTCTTTAAATAATATCTTGTGCATAATGACAGGCAAGAACACACACACACACACACACACAAGGGGGTAGGTGGGGTTACTAAAATAATGTTCCTAATGTGTTGATGTTGACATGCCATTGGTACACGCATAATTAATTTTAGTGTACTAATAACTACAATAAGATACATCGCCATGGTGATATTTTACCCAATTATTTATTGGGTGATATCCAATTTATTGTTCATATGGTTGCATTTGGACTACCCAGCATGCCTTGTGGCCATTTGAAAATAAGAATTATGTGTCGTACTCTACTTTCCTGTTGCGGTGTGAATGTTTGTATGACTTGTGATTGACAGGTAACCACAAGTCATCTGGAATAAACTGCAGAAATGCCATATTTTCATGTTCTCCATGATTTGTTTCATGTATCGATGAATAACTGCAAAGTATTCAAATTAAACATTTCAATTTGGAAAGCTTTTATTGACTATATATACACAGAGCAGCTCATTTATTGAAATATTTAACTTGATATTTAAGATACCGCCTGTGATAGTACTGAGCTGCAATTCATATGATGGACGGTAGGGGGAGTAATGTTTGCTTTCTGAGTTGCAAGCCAGCCTGGGATTGGGAGTGAAGAAGAGAGACGGCATGTTGGAGATAGTAAAAGATATGGAGTGCATCTTTCTGGAAGAAATAATAATAATTAGGGCTGTAAAAATAACGCGTTAAAAGCGGTAAATAACTTATTTCCGTATGCCTTTAGCGATTTTCAAGATCAGTTCATTTGGAGCAAATACATATTTCTTTCTATTGACTAAATACAGTAAAATGGGCATATTTCAGACATAGTTGGTTATAGTGATTAGTTAAATACGTGAGTAATCTGATTACATTCTATAATCATTTGACAGCCCTAGTAATAGTAATACTATTACTAATAGTATTATTACTATTACAATAAACTAATTACGATTAGTTATTACTAACTAATAGTAACATTACATTACTCAACACGAACGGCCAAACAATTAAAAAAAACATGTTACCAACATTTTAAAAAGTATGTAATAATATTGTTTTGATGAATTAAAAATACGTGTATAAAATAAGTTGTTTTTCAAAGGAGAAAGCAGTCACTGAAGTATATTCCGCCCTCTGCCGGCCAACTCGCTTCACTGCAGTATCGAGTTCCTGGTTCACGCTCTCGGCGACTGGAGCACCACGCAGCATCAACTTTTTAACAATGCAAGTAGTTGGGTGTTAGCTTCTCAAAAAAGACTTTAAGCGAGCATAGCGTTCATATATATATACTGTTAGTGGCACACATCTTTGCCGGGGAATGATTGTGTAGACTTGTGCAGGTTTCGCTCAGTAGACTACCGAGCTAAGCTAGCAGACTCGCTAGCTAGCTTAGCTACATTGCGATTCAAAATGACTAACTCCTGCGCTGCAGCCAACTGTGATTACGAGCAAGATGGACCCGACCACGGCACTCCACTTTTCAGCTTTCCCTCGGACCCGGAGCGGTAAGAACGTTTTTATTGCCGGGTTAAATGTGCATGTGGTAGCGAGCTCGCCATAGGAACATGTTAGCTCTTATATGCTAACACTGCTAGCTCAACATGATGTCAGTGACACAACTCAGTTGAAAATGGCGCAGACTCGCCACACTCCCGAAACAAGTCATTGACTGGTCCGAACTGGGAAACTAACATTAACTCGATTTATTGTTCGAATCCTTATATCGTGGTGTTTGACTATGTAATAAAAAAAACAATAGAGACCGTAATTGTAAACTTTTGCTTTAGTAAATGATATTTCTATAAACGACACCTAGCGTCCCTGCGCGGTAACTTAGCTTAGCATAGCTATCACCTTGTTGAACAACTTTTAAACTGAGTTAAGAATTTCACCTTTTATAAATATATTAATTTTTTAAAATGTGATAAAGAAGAATAAAACGGGATAGAAATTAAGCTGTTACAGCTGGGTTGTCCAAAGTGCGGCCCGGGGCCATTTTTGGGCCGCACCTTTTTTTTTGCTTAATTGTCTCTGGGAATATTGTTATAATTAATTTGTTAATAATGACCTATCATTTGCCCCGTAATGACAGATAAAAAGACTTTTAAAAAACATCCAGTTTTATGTAAATTTAAATTTATTTGCTTTATGTTTTCAGCTGCAAACAATGGTTAGTTAACTGTTGTCGTGAAGATCTGGCATCACAAGCTCCGGAGGAACTGCACAAACTGTACAAAGTTTGTGCAAAACACTTTGAGCCTTCGATGATCTCCCAAGAGGTAAAAAGAGGCAACGTTTTTAAATCCAAGTTGTTTTCATATTTTTTTTTTTAATCATGTTTCCAAAGTATGAGATTCCGATTTGTTGTTTTCCCAGATTTCCTGCGCTTGTGTCTTAAGCGAAGATGCTGTTCCGACAATATTTGACTTTGCTACGCCGACAAATAATGACTCGACGTGCAGCAGGAAACGTGCAGGAAGCCCTGTAAGTGTGGCGGCCATCATTGCATTTATTCTAATAGTTTAGTCAAAAATAACCGTTTCGTCATTTTGTTCAATTTAGGCGGAAGAGGAACCCGCTGTGAAAAAGTGTCCCGGAGGTAATATTCATTGCATTATTGGAGTAAAGTATTACTGGGTTTAGTATTACTCACTTCTGTGCTGTTTCTCATCAGATAATACAGCAACACCAAAACCGACTGAGGAAATCGAAGCTACTGTTGATGACAGCCTAACGCCCGAAGAACCGAAAGAGGATCCCGGCGTCTCGAAAGCTAAAGACACTCTCACCGCTTATTTCAAAGAGATTCTAGCGCTGACTGGATTCAGCATCAACGGCGCCAATATCAACACCGACGAACCCACCGGCGAATCACGTCAACATTCGCTGAAGAAATTATGCGCAGAGAAAATCGACAAACAGGAAATCCTCCAGTTCAGCGAGAACCTAATGAGAGCGGAGATCCAAAACACACTGAGACACGCCCGGTTCTTCTCTATCATGCTCCAAGATGTGACTAATATAGACGGGAGAGAGCAGATCCCGATTTTTATTCGATCCGTCACCGAGGTTGGGCTCCCGCAAAAACACCTCGTTGGATTCTTGCCTTGTGACTTGAACGCAGAAAATCTGTTTAACTTTCTTTTATCGGAATTGAGAGAAAAATGGGGTTTAGGGATGGAGCACTGCAGAGGACTCTCGTATCTGGTGACCGGACGCATGTGTCAAACTATGCGAGATCTCACTTGTAAGATTTTACTGGAGTTTCCGCAAGTGGTTTTATCGCCAAGTGACCCGTATGCATTCAATATATGGATTATACGCTGCATGCCCGTTCCCACGATTCAAAATATTATCGACACTGTAGAAGAGGTAGCCTCGTTACTCCGGGCAACACCGGAGTTGTACAAGAGACTAGAAGGAAAGATTCAAATGATGTACGGGCACATGAAAGGAGAAGTGGACCGAATCAAAGCGATTCTAAGCGTCAACTGGGAATACGGCACCGACGCCTTCCAAACCATGTTAGATATTCTGGAACCTTTCCTCAACTGCATCAACGAGATGATCGCCAAGGTGGACGAAGACACCGCCGAACAAGTCGCCAAACTCAAACCGGTGTTGAAAAATTTCAATTTCATTATGACTTTAGTCGTTCTAAAAAACACACTCTGCTGTGTTAGCATACTCAATTCCAGCCTCAAGGGAATCATTAGCATGAGCAGCACCCTGCAGTACACAATTTCCAATGCCTTAAAGCTGGTAAGCAAGTACCAACAGGAGATTGCGGTATTCAACAAAAAATGGCTTGCGGACGCAGTCGGTCGAGCCAAGAAGCTCGGCGTCGAAGTGATAAAACCGGAATTGGATCAAGGAGACGCAAAAGACACCCCACTAGAGGACTTCTACAGAGAAACCCTCGCTCGGCCTATCTTGCAGTACTTAGTCGCCGAAGTCAACCGAGTGTTCAGTATCGAGATGGTTAGAATTCTCCGATGGCTCTCTCTAGTGCCTTCCTACATGGCCGACCACAGTTTCAGCATTCGTCGGGACAAAGTGGCGGACGCAAATTTGAACAATCTCGCCAGACCCGACACATTCTACGAAGAACTCGGTTGTTGGGAAGTGAAATGGCGGCACGCAAGCAAACGAAGAATCTTGCCGACTACGGTATTCGCTACGCTGAAGATACCGGACATCGGATTTTATCCAAACGTTCAGAGCTTGTTGAGAGTATTGGGGACCGTTCCGTGCATCAACGCCGAGGCGGATGTTTACGGACAGTACAACATGGTACTGGAGCGATGCCACGCGTATCTGAAAGCCACGCCGGAGGACCAGAGACATTGCAGTTCGGCGTACATCTACGTCAACCAGGATGTGCATTTCAGCGTGGAACAAATGGTGGACTCGTACGTCCAGAAGCATCCAGAAATACTGAAGATCTTACAGATTGTGAGTAGTAGATTGGAATTACCACAATTGTAATAGTCAATGATAAATTAAGTGAATGATTATTTGTATTGCAGGATGAAGAAACCCGGAATAAGACCAGCGATGGTAAGCTAATTTATGAAACGATGATTAAATTTGATTATTTTCTGTACGTTTATTTAAAATTTGTTACAGTGACAAGCCAAGAAAACCATTCTGAAAAAGACACTGAAGACGAATTAAGACTGCAGCTAATAAACATGGAGATGGATGCCGAGAGGCTGGTAGAGATGAAGTGCGCCGAGACGGACAGAGAAGCGTTAAAGTCCGCCCTGCAGGCCGCGGTGACCGCCGCGTACAACAGCCAAAGCTGGCAGCAAAGCGAGCTATCCGCCGCTCAGGACGGAGAAGTCGAATACGTCACCAAATCCGAAATGAACGAAGTCCTCACCGTGTGTGAAAATGCCGTCAAAGAGGGAATTCTCACCGAAGTAGGGAATTCGTTCTTTTCCTTGTTCATTGACCGTGTTGTGAAATTTGCCGGGGAGGACTATCTTCCGCTTTTTCTTCGATTTGTTGACAGCTTCGATGTCATGCGTATGGAGTTGTTGGGATTCTTGGAAGCGTCTCTGGATTGCGACGTGATGGTGCAACGGCTTTTGGCGATAGTCACGGAAGAGTGGCGTCTTGATTTGAATAACTGCCGAGGTCAAGCCTACCTCGGATCCGGGAACGTTTCTTACAAACTAAAAGCGTTCGCTTGCAAAGTACAGGAAAAGTACCCGCTCGCTATTAGCACGCACTGTTCTTGCTACTCGTTCAATACGTGGTGGTCAAAATCGACCCCGGTGCCCATTATTAAAAGAGCGCTTGATACATTCGAAGAGGCGGTGATGTTTTTCGGAAGCAGGAGTGCTCTAGAAAAACAGATCGACCACGTAATTGCCTACGGTCTTCGGGAGAGCTACGAAAAGGTCCAAGAACTGCAAGGCACGTTCTGCTCCCTGTGGCACGAAAAACACGATTCTTACGAAGTCTTTGTGCAAATTCTAGAGCCGCTTGTCGAGTGTCTAGAAAAAGTCAAAAGCAGCCCGCAGAGATGGAAAGCGTCAATTTCCGAACAAGCCGGAATCCTCTTAAACAAAGTGATGAAATTTGACTTCATCATTGCGATGGTGGTCCTAAAGAACACGTCGTCTTTTACCAGAGAGTTGAGCGCCGGTCTCCAGAAGGATCATTTCAGCGCCGCGTTCCAACTGTGTCAAATCACCGGAATCGTTGCTACGTTGAACAGAATCAAAACAAGTTTGAAAGTGTTTCACCAGAATTGGTTCGACGAGGCTTGTGCAATTGCGCATAGTCTAAGGGTGCCCGTTGAAGTGCCTGAAAAGTATTTACCCAGGGACAACATGATCAAGCCGCTAGGTTTTTACAGAGATAGCTTAAGCGTGCCGCTCGTCGATAACCTCATCAATGCGGTGAAGGATCATTTTTCCGAGGATCACAAAGAAGCTCTCAATTTCCTGTCCTTGGTTCCTTGCTTGGTGACGGTGAGCTACATGTTTGAGAGCTTAAAGTCAAAGCCGCCTCTCTACAGCAGCGATCTTCCCGATGCCGACAACTTCTTCACTGAACTCTGCTGTTGGAGAGTAACATGGAAAACCAAAGTCGCATCCGTGACTATTCCCAAATCAATATTCCACACATTGCGTCTGCCGGTCATGCAGTACTTCGGCAACATCAACGCGCTCCTGAGGATTATGTCCGTCTTACCCAGCACCGCCCTTGAGGACTGTGGCGTTGTCATGCGACACAAGAAGTTCCAAGAGTACTTGAGGAACACTAATCCCAAAGACCGGTCCCCGTGTTTGGCTGTGCTACAGGTGGGCACAGATTTCAGCCGAGACCTGGATCGCATGGTGAGCCAGTGTTTGAAGGTGACGCCACAAGCCCTGGAGGGTATCTGTTTGGTGAGTACTACGAGTACACAGAATAGATTCAACTGTGTTGTTATGATCTTGTATTCCAATATTCCATGTACATCTTCATCAGCATATATTATATCAGCCAATATTGTTGCTCAAGAACCCCAGCGCATTAGCTGTACAGACAAAAGTTTCTATAGGATTTATCGTTCCTTCCTCGCTAACCCCTTATGTTGTTTACGTTTTACGTCAAAAATCACAAAATTCAAACACTGGCCCTTTTTAGGTGCTTCTCAGGCCCCTGTTGAGTGTGTGTTAGGTTTCCCGTGTTTTTTTTTTATTTTTACCAGAAATGTGCATTAGCAGCATGTTGGAAAAAAAACCTGAAAAAAACGACTTACTAACCCCTTACGTTTTTTGTCAAAAATCACAAAATTGAATTTTACTATCATCTGACTATTACAATAATGCGATTTCCACAGTGTTCATTCATTCATTCATTTTCTACCGCTTATCCTCGAGGGTTGCGGGGGGTGCTGGAGCCTATCCCAGCTGTCTTCGGGCGAGAGGCGGGTTACACTCTGGACTGGTTGCCAGCCAATCACAGGGCACATATAGACAAACAACCATTCACACTCACATTCATACCTATGGACAATTTGGAGTCATAAAAATTGGAGTCAAAAATTGTCAAAGAGGTCAACAGTCTGACACACTGTGTCATCTTTCAAAGAACACATTACTAACAGCACTAAATTCATAACACACCAACTTAACACTCAAATCATTCATTCATTCATTTTTGTACCGGTTATCCTCACAAGGGTCGCGGGGGTACTGGAGCCTATCCCAGCTGTCTTCGGGCAAGAAGCGGGGTACACCCTGGACGGCATATATAGGCAAACAACCATTCACACTCACATTCATGGCCAAATAACCTAGCATGTTTTTGGAATGTGGGAGGAAACCGGAGTACCAGGAGAGAACATGCAGACTCCACACAGAGATCACAGAGAGTGAGATTGAACTCGAGTTTCCTAGCTGTGAGGTCTGCGCGCTAACCACTCGTCCGCCATTTTAACATTTAAAAAATGTTAACTCTTGGGTAGATCATAATTGCTTTGTTCGATTGATGATAACTCACATATGCTAAATTTGTTTATATGCTTTGACAGGATAAGGAATCCAAAACCTTCACCAGGAATTCCGACAACAACATGGAAGGTACGGTCTTTTTTGAAAAATAACAATAGTAATGACTCTAAAATGTGCTCCCTATTTCTTTCAAATGCAGTCGATGAGTCCATCAAGGAGGAAAACGACAATGACGAAATTCAACAGTGTTCGGACATAAAAGAAGGCCCGCAAATAACGGATGACAATTGCCATGTTGGAGATAACCGGGAAAGTCTGGCCACCGTTTTTCGACTGGCCGCGCTTCTGGGAAAAAAAAACACCAGCATCACGTCTCTTTCTGAAGACGAACGAGAGTATTTCACTCAGGAGCTCAACATGTGCCACTGGTTCAAGAAGAAGGACGACAACAAATCCGCGCCATCGATAAGCGAAGCTGAAATTGTCAAGTTACTCGCGGAGGGAATGAGAGACGCGGTACTGAAAGAGATAACGGAATCGCCGTTCTTCTCGCTTATCACCGACCGACCTGTAAAAATCGCCGACGAGACTCACGTACCCGTTTTTGTCAGGTACGTTCGAGAATCTGCTCCGAAAGTCGAGCTGATGGGCTACTTGTTATACGAAGAAAACTGCGACGTCGATACTCAAGCAAAGAAGCTAGCTAAAGTCATCACGGAGGACTGGGGATTACCGATGTCCCGCTGTCGAGGTCAAGCGTTCATGCACTTGGGTTCCGGGTACGAAAGTCTTAGGAAATTGTCTTTGGATTTCCTGAAGAGTTACCCGCTATGCGTCGTGACTCCTAGCGAGTCCTGCGGCCTCGCCAGTTGGCTGGTCGGAAGCCGACCTTGCTCTTTAGTCGCAAAAGTACTCGATATCACTGAAGACTTGCTAATGTTCTTCGATCGATCCCCGTCTCTGGAACGAAAGTTAGCGCAGGCGCAGGATGGGCTTTTGAATATGCCGAGGGAGGCCTTGGAGGAAATTCCCGAGACGTGTTGCTCGAGATGGAAAAGACGAGAGGACTACTTTGACATTCTCGCCGACACGTTGGAGGACATTCTCAGTTGCTTGGATGCCGTCGGTTCCACCGTCAAAGGCGCCATGTCGGTGCACGCGCAAGTTCTCGCAGCTGCTTTAAGAACCATGGATTTCATCGTCACCCTCGTGATCCTCAAGAACGCTTGCGCTCCTCTTAGTAGCTGTAGCGTCGTATTCCGCTGCGGAAACCCTGCTGATATTCTTTGCGAAGTGGAGAAGATCCCGGCGATCATCGAGAACCTCAATAAAATGTTGGAAAACATCAGCGCCGTCCACGCCGCTTGGTTCGAACAGGGGTTCCAGTTAGCTACCAAGCTAGCACCCGAGCAGGTCGGCTTTCTTCAGGAGACCAGCGACTACGATTCCTCAGAGGTGCACTACAAAGAGAACCTCAGTATTCCGCTTCTCGGAAAACTCATCGATGAAATGAAGTACAGTTTCTCGGATAGCCACTTGAAAGGACTGTCCATCCTGTCCTTGCTACCGTCCTGCAACCCTCAACCGTTTTTCCCAGAGAACCCGGAAAAGCCTTTCAGCTGCTACTTAACCGATCTTCCGGAAGCAGACACACTGGAGCAGGAACTCAACGCCTGGGCCGCCGTATGGGGGGACAAAGACCAGGACGTCTCTCCTCCGACATCCATCGCCGAAACATTAGTCCACCCGGAGTCAAAGAACCACCCAAGAGTTAGCTTACTGCTTCGGCTCGTAGCCGTGCTCCCCAGCGTCGGAATCGAATGCGACCTGATGAAGACCACTTTGAATTCCATGAGAGATCTGATAAGGAATACCGTTTGCAAAGGGAACAGGATGGTTCGAGTGATGCTGCGCTCTCACGACGCAACACTCCGGAGGCTGCCCGAAGTCGTCGCCAAGTGTATCGAGGTTGATCCGGACAGCGGTCCGCGTCTTTCACAGGTACTTCAGTTTTCCAGGTCTTTGGTTTTTTGGAGTCAATGCCCGTAAGCACTGCTTAATGTCTGTTGGTTTTGTAGGTCTTGGAGACTTTACGGGGACTACATTTGGACAGGGGTAAGTTTGATTCCCCAGTCTCACCATTGGGAATTCCGTGTTTTATCATATATGTGAAACCGGTCTAATGTGTCTAATTTGTCGTTAGGGAGCATCAACCAAGAAGGTTCAAACCAGGAGACGCCAACAGAACCCGATACGACCGGCGCTCCTACGGGCACAGATACTGAAGCGGTCCCGGAACCCGGTCCAGGACCGAGACAACCACTGTCCTTTTACGAGCCGCAGATCCGCGAAGAAATCATCAAGGAACTCTGGGATTCGCAGTTCTTCACCATCATCACCGAGCAGTTCGTTGACATCAGCGGCAAGGTTTACGTCCCGCTGTGCATCAGGTACTTGAACAAGGACGACATCCAATGTGAAGAAACGCTGGCTTTCATTCCTCTTGTCGGAGACTCCGCCGTCCTCTCCGAGTCTATCGAGACGGCGTTGTCGGAAAAATGGGGCCTCAACATGGCGTACTGCCGAGGACAGACGCTGCTGAGCGTCGGCGAAGTCGGAGCTCAAATGAGAGTCGTGAGCTCGGCGCTCGCCGAGAAGTACCCTCAAGTCGTGAGAACCGTCAGCTCCAGTTTGTCCTTCAATTCGTGGCTGGCGAAGTCCTCGCCGACGGAAGCAGCCGCAGACGCAACGGTCCGGATCGACCAAATTCTACACTGGCTAACCGCCGACGCGGAACGGCAAAATAAACTGGAAGAGATGATCCTCCTGGTTTTCCAGCACAACGAAGCCAAGGGGAACGAGCTGAGGGACAAGCTCACCAAGACGTGGGAGAAGAGTCACGACATGCATAAAGTCATGGCGGACATCATCGAAGCCGTCCTGCTCTGCTTAAGCCAACTCAAACATCACGGAGACGTTTCGGACCGACGACAAGCGTCACGGTTTTTTGACGCCATCACGAACTTTGAGTTCATCCTGTCCTTGGTGGTTCTCAGAAACGTTCTCTGTGCCACCAAGAAGCTGAGTCAGTCCCTGCAGGGAAAACCCTTGGACATGTTGCTCGCCGTGAACGGTTTGCCCGATGTCACCGCGTCTCTCAGGGAATTGAAGACCGACATGGACGCGCGTCACAAAGCGTGGTTCGACGAAGCCGTGGCGCTCGCGGTTAAACTCCACATCCCGATGTTGCATTCGGTTCTCTTGGAACCTTTGAGCGATTTCTACAAACGTGCGCTCAGTTTAAAATTTGTCGAGCACTCGTTACTCGAAATCGACGAGCTCTTCACCGAAAAGGTCCTGGATACGTTGAGGTGTCTGGAGATTGTGCCTTACGCAATGTCCAAAGTCCAAACCAGCACCCTCAGCGGTCTCGTGCTGCGCCTGTACAAGGAAGACCTCCCCGACGAGGCCTCCCTCGACAACGAGATCAACACGTGGAAGGAGAAGTGGTTGGACCCCCTGGCGGGTTACCTTCCCACCACCGTGCTCGATGCCCTCAAAACATCACAGATCAGAAGCTTCAGCAACATCGAGACTCTGCTCCGACTTCAGGTCATTTTGCCCTTTTCAAGACGGGAGAGTAATTTCAAGCAAGGAAAAAGAAGCTTACAGGAATTTCTACAGCAGGAAAAGAGATCTTTCACCGAGCTACATCCTCTGTGAAGCTGCAAGGTCTTCCATCATGGAGGTGGTGATTTCCCACCACATTTGAGTTCCGTAATCAACATTTCTATGTATATTATTGATTATGAATTTCTTTTCCATTTGTTGATAGTCTACAAACCGAGTTTTTTTTTTTTATATATATATTTCCCCTTTTCTGTAGTTTGTACAGTCGTACTGGTCAGCGGGACCAACATGGCGTAAACAAAAGTCAGGTGAAAAGCAAAGAAAAGCAATGTTTCATTGATGGTTATCAATGCTGGTGTGCCTTGATATAACAAAAATATTTCCTAAAAAAAAAATGTCCCATTAGTGTCGTCATTACCAAAAATTGACATGGCTGGCATCAGTATCACCTTTTTATGACTTCTTTTACTACGAAACGTCACCCTTTTTACCTTTTTCTTGTGCACACATTTGAAAATGCTTTGTTGCGTCATGTTCTGATGGGTTGCCATGTCTTCTGTCACATTTGCTGTAAACCTAGCTTTTAAAGAATGTCTCCTTGATATGGAAAATCTTCTATATATATTTGTCAAAAAAAGTAATAAAAGTTGTCCAAAAAGAGCCATTGTGGTGTTTGTTTGTTCTGGATATTGAAGTCGGTACTGGAATTAGACGCAAGGGGGCGCTGTGAGACTGCAAGTTGCATTAGCTCAATCGGTGGGAATCTGCTAATGAGTAAGCGTTTGATATATTTGCTCTTTTTGACGTATACACGTGGAAACATTTTTTAAATATATATTTCACGCGTGGTCGTATTAAATTATTCATAAGCTAACATAATATCATACCTTAGAAGAAATAAGCAACCGGAACTAAATATGCACCGGAAATACTACGGCAAACCCATTGAGACGCTCGGCTCTCAGCGGAAGTGACGCCTGAGAGACCAGGCCATTAGAGACAGTTATGCTAATCCGGCAAAACAGTGAACGGATAAAAAAAAACAATAATTGTGAATACATTTAAAGCAATAAACTTAATAAATTGTTTAAAAAAAGTTGACATCCATTGTATCATGGATTGTCTTGGGTGGTTTAAATTAATTGTTCGAATGTAGCACCAAGTTAACTACAGTCGTAAGGTAAATTAGCTTAAATAGACTACCAATATGGCGGACGAGGTACGCAAGCGCAGTAGCTGATGTTGACAGATTTGGTTGCCACAGTGACGAAGGAGGGAACAGGAATGAGAATAAAAGCACCAACATATTGTTGACTGCCAGTCATGTCAGTATGAATATATAATGTAATTATATGCATTTTGTCCATATCTGGTAACAATTTTGTAACATATGTAAGACTTTATTCTCATTAATTTCCGTAATTTTCTCATAAATTCACAACTTTATTCTCATAAATGCTGCATGTTAAAAAGGGATGTTCTGCAGGAATATACACATATATATACTATATATATATATATATATATATATATATATATATAGTGAGGACAGAGTCTTCCTCTGTTGTCCAGCCTCCATTGAAGGACCACATGACCTGTTCCATCTGTCGCTTGAAAGGCTTCTCTCCTCAAAAGCACACAACATAAGAAGGAATTCGAAACAAATGGCGTATAAAAGACCGGTCTTTGTGGGTCCGATCTTGCTTTGTGTTTTCTCTTTGGCGTTCCCCGCCGTGTGCTTCAGCAGACACTGAAGGAAAATGTTATTTGTAGCTGTCACTCATTCTTCTCCAGGCCTAATTTGACCCCTTTTTACCACCTCTGTTCTTTCAAATTACAAATAATTTGAAAAATATATTTAAAAGTGAATAAATTAAATGAAAAGAAAATACACTGAATATAAACAATATATACAAAATAACTCAATTTTATAAAAAATAAAATATATGATACATATACTTAATAAAAAATATATTAAAGTTAATCATTTAAATAAGAACATGTTTATGGGGCTGCACGGTGGTTGAGTGGTTAGACCTCACACCCGAGTTCAATTCCACCCTCGGCCATCTCTGAGTGGAGTTTGCATGTTCTCCCCGTGCATGCGTGGGGTTTTTCCGGGTACTCCGGTTTCCTCCCACATTCCAAAAAACATGCTAGGTTAATTAGTGACTCCAAATTGTCCATAGGTATGAATGTGAGTGTGAATGGTTGTTTGTCTATATGTGCCCTGTGATTGGCTGGCCACCGGTCCGGGGTGTACCCCGCCTCTTGCCCAAAGACAGCTGGGATAGGTTCCAGCACCCTAATGAATGAATCTACCTCAGGTTTTAAAGAAGATCTATACAAATCTGGTGCAACAATTGCACAAAATAGACTTTTATAGCATTAAATACCTGCAAAAAGAAACCAGTGAAAAGTAATGGACAGCAAATGGCTGAGCACAGAGCAAACAGCACAGAGCAAACAACAAACAGCATGGCCATCTTGCTTGCTGTTTGTCTCTTATATGCCAGCTCCACCTGATTGGCAATTAGATCCCCACCTGGGATGCATCTTCCCAGGTGTGTCACATTCCTAATTACAGACATCAAATCAACAGTTTCTGAAAATCCAGATTTTTTTTCCAGACTTTAGAAACACAAAAAGTTAACACAAAGTCTGCAGATCCCTTTTTTCACTGACTGACTTTGAAGGTGTCGTCCCTGTTATGTTCCTCGGAAGGTTGAGATGTGAGGAAAATCAAAGGCTTGTGTGTTGACCTCAGCTCAGGAATGAAGAGTCTGAGTGTAAAAAATCTCTCTGAACGCAAGCCCCCCCACCCAACCCGTCCTGCCGGGAGCGCCACACCGCCGCCCACACACGTAACAATCTGTGCCCGTTCGCAGTTGACTGTCACATCGAGACGCATGTGTGGACCCACCACAGAGAGCTGGAACCCACACTCGCTGGACACAACATGAGGTACAATGTAGCACCTTTATGAAGATACATATCATAGTACCGTTATTTACCTGAAGTCCTTCATGTTAGCAAACAAGCTCACTTTGCTAAGTGAACGTTTCCCACAGCTCACTAATAGCGTGACGCAAAACCGAGAACGCAAACACTAAATCCACACCAAAAACGGTCGTGGTTTTGTTTGTTCCGTGAATGCAACGTACGTTAAAAGTCACACCGAAGTATGTTGGGTTTTGTTTACAATTCAGAACAGAACCTGAAGTACACATGGACCACTTGGATACATTTTGAATAAGGAAAGATGCCAACACCGATCAATAGATGTTGTGTAATAGATGACAAAGCAACCGAGGGAATGATCCGCTTAGTCTTTCAGTGGAACAAGGCAGTGATAGTAATCAGCCGCTCAACCTGGAGATGATGCTCGCTCTGCTTTGGATGACGTCCTTGATGGAAAGGAGTCTCCTCAGATGTCAGGCTGTCCGGCTCACGGCCAATTTGCAAGTTGTCAGATTCTTAGGATGCAAGGAAATATGGGTTTGGAAAAATATCAAATTTCAGGAAAAGTGGGAACGAGGACAGCATGAATGTTTTGACGGAGATTAAAGTTTTATTGTAGGAATGGTTTGAATCGGTTGAAAAATGCGGAACTGGTAAAAATGTTCAAGATGGAAAAAGGGAAAAGTGTTTGGAAAAGTGGAATTTCAGGAAAAGTGGGAATTTTCAGGATGTTGACGTTAGCTTGAATGTTTTGCTGTAGGAAGGGTTTGAATTAGTTGAAAAAATTTGCAAGTAGTCAGAATCTTGGGATGCAAGAAAATATGGGTTTGGAAAAATATAAAATTTCAGGAAAAGTGGGAACGGGATGAATGAATAGCATGAATATTTTAACTGAGATAAATATTTTCTTCAAGAAAATATTTGATTTGTTTCCGTGAATCAAATGGAATTTCTGGTTGGTCAATGTGGAATTTTTGGGAAAATGATACATAGTCAAAGTAGTTTAGGAATTTCGGAAAAAGTGGTAATTTGTTGAAAATAGCTTGTTGTTGTTTTACTGAGGTAAATGCTTTGTTGAAGGTGTGGTTTGGTGGCGAAATGTGCGAGTCGTAAAATTCATAGGATGAAAGACAAATAGTGGTTGGAAAATATGGAATCTCGGGAAAAGCGGGAACTTTATGGATGTTGCACTTAGAATGCCTGAATGTTATGACTGAAATTAATGTTTTGTTGTGGGAATGGTTGGAATCAGTGGAAAAATGTTGAAGTTGTGAGAATTCTAATTGAATTGGTTTTGGGAATGCGGAATTTTATGGAAAGTGGGAATTATGGGGATGTAGAAAATGTATGTACAGTCTGAGTATCCTGCATGAGATGAACGTTTTGACCATGGAGTGATTTGGATCATTTGAGAGTACAAATTCTTTGTCTTAGGAAAATGTGTAAGTTTGGGAATTGTGGGAATTCTGAAAAATATGTTTTTTTTGAGCTAGTCATGCTGTGTTGATGAAAATAGTAAAAAGTAGTTATTGGTAACGTTCCTGATTGATTGATTACAAAAGCGATTGACTATCGTCATACATTCTGAAAGGAATATGTCTCACCGGTGGACCTGGACAAGGTGATCGGGTACCAGGAAGTCTGGACTTCCCTACTGGGACTGCTGCCCAGTGACCTGAACGTGGATTGGATGGACAGCTAGTCTAGCTGCATGCATGTTTTAGTAGAGAATATAGTCGCTCCTTTGTTATGCTAATACTGGTGTGCCATCAAAGTGGGCTGGGAGTACTTCAGAGTACTTTCGGACAGAATCACTCTACTCACCTCACTGTTACCCCCCCCCCTCCTCTCTCTCTCTCCCCTTCTCTCTCTCTCTCATACACCCTCATACACCCTCTCACACTCATAACACGCTGCAGGCTTTGGAGACAAACTTTCATTCTTCCGTTGATAAATCCATGAATCCATACATCCATCCATCCATACAGTACCTGTCTGGAGCTTTCCTTCCTTCCCGTGTTGGATTTACGGACCCATCTTGGTGAAAGGAAATCAGACCACTTTCATTATTCGGATATTGTCGTATTTCTTTCCAATTGCTGTTTGAATCAACCTGGAGAGGAGAGCAGCGACAAAAAGGTGAGCTTGATTTAAGAACAATCAACCATCATAAAACGATGCGTTCACGTCCGTAAAAGGATAATTATTCGAAATAAATATGGTTTGTGTTGTGTAATTTAAACATTAAATTCCGAATCGGTAATTTACCACACACTTATATCACATGATTACGGAATATTTAGCACTATTTTCACCTAATTTTCATGAATTTACAAATCTTAACGCACACTGCTGTAATTTGTGTACTATTTGATGTATACGCTGATAGTCGCGTTAACTCATTATTTCTGACGATGTGCTTCAAAAGGCTATTAGGGCATTACCTTAACTTTTTAGCCTTCTCACTGAAGATGACTTATCTTATCTTATCGTCTTGTGTCGGCATGCTGCTGCAGATTATTCCCGATATGGTGTGTGTTGCTTTTAATGCTTAGTGAAGTCAAAGCAACATGAGGCTGGAAAGATAAACGCACCATTTGCTGACTAACGCAACATAGTCACTGCATACAAAACAACAAGTATTTACGTATTTATATTACGCACTAAATGTTTGACGATTTAGCCCGCAATACTTTGCTGAAAATGTTTGTAATTCTATTATTATTATTAATTGAATGATGATTTTAAAAATATGTGTTATTTTATTGATTATATTTTCAGATATTATTGTGAAATTGTTCACTGTGTTGATACAACTTTCTTTTTTTGTTTGTCTAAAACTTCTAAAGTCATGAACAACTTATGGAAAGCAGGAAGTGAACAAATATAACAGTTACTGATTGTAAAAGTACCAGATGGAGGGGTAGGATTTAATAAGCTTTGCTTCTTCCTACTCCTTTTGGACATGTGGAACTGTGAACTGATTATGTGATGCATTCAATTGTAATCTGATGCATGTTCAAATGAAATAAAACCATTACCATTACCAACTTAAAGGCAAAAAAAAGTCACAAAAGTGTAAACGGTATCGGCGATTTGGATCGATACCAAAATGGGTAGTGTAGTATCGCTCACGTCTGATCCTGAGGAAAGATTTTGGAGTGGTTGTCATGTGACAGTCAGGTGGCTATCCCGGGATATAGCCCCCCCCCCAAAAAAAAAATTTAAGCTTTTTTAGTACAATTAAGTTGCTCCTACTGCATTTTTTTTCATTAATTAATAGCTTTTTTATTCGCTTTAAAATTAAAATTAAAGGCACTAAATTCAATGATTTTTAGTGAGTAAATGTATTTTGCTTCAATTCAAAGTACATTTGTGCGACGTGAATAATAGTATTTTTGAAAAAAAAACATCACAAATGTTCAAAATTCCACATTTCCAGTCCCGAAAAATCCCATTTAAATGAATGAAATGATGGCTTTGACTTCAGCGTTCATCTGCAATTTCCCCACAACTGTTCTCGTCTCATCGAAGATGATTTAGCAGCCGTCACCGACGCATTGCTCTTCTTCCGACAGGCTTTATTTGACGAGGCGAGCCCCAAACATCTCTTTGTATTTCTGAGCGGCCGTCCAACCATGAGGAGGTACTGTCGCGTCCGGCCTCTCGCCGTGCTCGCCGCTCTGCTGCTGTCTCAGGTCTGTTCCGGCATCAAGTGGCTGTAAGTATCCTGTCTCCCGTTTCCTGCTTCAGACGAGGCCGTGAAATGACACAATGTTGCGCGGCACGTTTATAAGATTTTTTTTGTGTGTTTTGTTCCGTGCTCAAGTATCCCATGAAAGGGATGGTAGATTACCCGGCAGGTTCTCCTGCTATGAGAGGAAACCTCTTTAATAACTTGGAGATACTCAGCCAGCATGGTTCCATGATATCGGATCATAATAATAACAGTAATACCTTTAGAAAAGCAAAAACCGGCTTGGCGGAGGAGGTTTGTTGGCTTGCGTTGTGTATCCTTGTAAGGTTACATGTGTGAGAACAAAGCACTAAATGCACATCTGGATGCTTGACATGAACCACTGGCCTTATAGTGAAGTTATGACTTGGAAAACTTTGAGCCGTATCAATTAAAGGGTCGTTCATACAGGAAACAGACTAAAAAGGGTGTCGTTTTGGACCAAACGTGTCTTCTAATGGAGGGGGTGTCCAAAGTGCAACAGTGCAGATGTTTTTTTATTGGGCCACAGCACGAAAAATGTAACTTAACCAGCAAAAATGGAAAATCAGCAGTCATTTTACGAGAATAAAGTCAAAATATTGAGAGAAAATTTGCAATCTAACAAGGAAAAGTCATAAATTTGCAAGCGTAACGAAATAATAGTATCATTATAGTAGAAATGTTTTAAAAAGGCATTATTTTTTGTCGTAACATTACGAAAACAAAGTTATTTTTGGAAAATTAGGTTGCGGAAAAAGTGTCAATGTTATAATATGATGGAAATGAAGTCGTAATTATGAGACGGAAATTTATAAGAAGTTGAAAAATACATTTAAAAGAAAAACAACAAAAACGAAAAAAACTGCAGTAATATTATGAGAATAAAGTCAAAATGTGATGAGAAAAAATCGTATTGTAACGTGAAAAAAATGTCACAATTTTATTAGCTTAAACCAATGCTTCTCGAACAGTGGGGCGGGCCCCCCCCTAATGGGGGCATGACAGAAAATAATTGAGAAGCACTGACTTCAACTAAGACCATTTTAGTACTATAGAATTGAAATATTAAAGAAAAAAAATTGTTGTAATTTTTGGAAAATTAGGTTGCGGAAAATGTGGCAATACTATAATATGATGGAAATGAAGTCGTAATTACGAGACGGAAATTTACAAGAAGAAAGTTGAAATAGTTGGAAAATACATTTAAAATAAACAACAACAAAAAAGGAAAAAACTGCAGTAATATTACGAGAATAAAGTCAAAATGTGATGAGAAAAAAATCGTATTGTAACACGAAAAAAAATTCACAATTTTATTAGCTTAAACCAATGCTTCTCGAATAGTGGGGCGGGGCCCCCCTGATGGGGGAGGGCATGACAGAAAATAATTGAGAAGCCCTGACTTTAAGTAAGATCTTTTTAGTACTGTGGAGTTTAAATATTAAAGAAAAAAATTATTGTAATTTTTGGAAAATTAAGTTGTGGAAAAAAGTTATACGGGGAGCACGGGGAATGAAGTAAAAAAAATACAAAATACACATAAATGCACACACCCACGCATACCATGTGCGCGGCATTGCCGCCCGTTTCGCCTCCATTACACTTCACCAACTTCCTGTTATAGTAGATTAAAAATATTCTCCGGTCGCTTATGCTAGGCAGTATTTCCCATACAATCATTTATTTTTGGAGGCACAGGTGGATTCTAGGTGTCGGTATGCATAGTAACTCGTTCCGAATTCCCATACGGTTCACATTAAACGCAAAAGGAAAATGTTTCTTGAACCTAGCATTTACACTACTTAGTAACGCGATAAAAGTGGCCAAGTATTTGCCGCGGGTGCGGAGATCCAGACATGCAGGCCACCTCCACAAACCTGGTGAGTGTGCAGAACGACTGCAACCTAGGCTTTGACTAGCTGTAGTCATGACTGCACACTCTTCCGTCGTTTAGTACAGCAAGACAAGCAAACTATCTCACAACCACTTCTTCGCTGTAACAATGATAAAGAGAACCAGCCAAGAATATGTCACATATATTTTATGTATCTGCTGCTCATTTTCTTTTGGGATTTTCAACAAGATAAGATGGTTCTTTGCTGTGATGGACGACCAGCTTACTGTAACTCCCTGGCTGAATTCCCACAGTGGACACAAAAACAGCAACCGTCACTACGACATATTAATACTCGCTGTGTTGTTGTCCGCCCCGCCCCGCAGAGCCCTATCGCACACACCCAAGACATTACACATCAACCAGACCCAACACTGTAAGCTGCTGCCCGGCCTGGTGTCCTCCCAAGCTCAGCTGTGCCGCAGCAACATGGAGCTCATGCAAACCATCGTCCAAGCGGCCCGAGACGTCAAGAAAACATGTCAAAAGACCTTTGCTGATATGCGCTGGAACTGCTCCTCCATTGACATTCCCGTCGATGCCTCGAAGTATCGTCCGGACCTCGACCGAGGTAAGGTGCATTCGAATACGATTTATACGGAACGGCTGTAGTTCCGTATAAATTTACTCCACCAAGAATGTGGGATAGAGTTATTGTTTTGATTACGAGTCTGTTAGCAGATGATGCAAAATAACGCCAGTCTTTTGCTCTCCCATGTCCGTTTTTTTATATCGGACGAGGCACAACAGAAGTAGCTCACTCATAAACACATTATAACACACCAGAGAATAAGAAGACGGAGCAGGAGGGATCTCTGTTTCCGACATAGAAACTTTCTCTGTATATTTAGCAAAAAAATCAGACTCCTCTAGATGCAGAATCTCTTGCTTCAGAAAAAATCGTATTGTAACACGAAAAACAATTCACAATTTTATTAGCTTAAACCAAGCTGGGTCCCCCCTGTAGGGGGCATGACAGAAAATAGTTGAGAAGCACTGACTTCAACAAAGATCATTTTAGTACTATAGAGTTGAAATATTAAATTTTTTTTTTTTTAATTAGGTTGCGGAAAAAGTGGCAATACTATAATATGATGGAAATGAAGTCGGAATTACAAGACGGAAATTTTGAAAAAAGAAAAAAGTTGAAAGAGTTGGAAAATACATTTAAAAGAAAACCAACAGAAACGGAAAAAAACTGAAATAATATGAGAATAAAGTCAAATGTGACAAGGAAAAAATTGTATTGTAACACGAAAAAAAATTCACAATTTTATTAGCTTAAACCAGTGCTTCTCGAATAGTGGGACGAGCATCAGAGAATAAGAAGACGGAGCAAAAGGGATCTCTGTTTCCGACATAGAAACTTTCTCTGTATATTTAGCAAGCAATCAGACTTCCTCTCAATGCAGAATCCCTTACTTCAGAAACCGTTAATAAAAATAACTTCAATGCTTCAAGACTGACGGTAATTTTAAAATAGCATAACAAATCCTAATGCCGGCTCCAGCTTTGATGGTAAAGGTAAAAAAATATATATATAATTTGGAAACATCCAACGGGCTGGATTAAAAAGCTCAATAGGCTTTGGTCTAGGGATGCTTTTGATCCAACCAGCTTATGGTCGTTGATGCGTTCTCACCAGACTTCTAGTCCTTCCATGCATCATCAGCAATTGCATCAGTGCTCACATGTGCTGTGACGGACCGTGTTTGATAGATCTATTTTGGAATGGTAAAAATGAAATATAGCCGCTATGAAGACGGACTATGTCTGTTTTGATTTGTTATGCTTTTGTCTTTTGAAGTGTTATCCTGTCATGGGAATCAGTTCCAAGTAACATAACAGCACACACCTGCTTGCCAATCTGCTTGCCAGTGCAGACGTAATGTCAGCTTCATATGAATGTCCGTCTTTTTTTAAAGATTGTACTGCTGAGGTTTGCGTAGTATTTGTCACAGATTCGTGAAACATTCTCTAAATGTCAGTTCTGGTCCTGTTCTTCACCAGGAACAAGAGAAACTGCGTTCGTGTATGCCTTGTCTGCTGCCACCATCAGCCACACCATCGCCAGAGCGTGCACCTCTGGAGATTTGCGACTGTGCTCGTGCGGTCCAATTCCGGCTGAGATCCCCGAGCCCGGCTATCGCTGGGGGGGCTGCGCTGACAACCTGCACTACGGTTTAATGATGGGCTCCAAGTTTGCGGACGCTCCCATGAAGATGAAACGTGCAGGGTCACATGCCAACAAACTGATGCACCTTCACAACAGCGAAGTGGGGAGACAAGTAAGCAAGAAACATAACCACGGACTTAAAAACATAGAACTATGATCCCTATCTAAATATTATTTTCTATGTTGCCAGGTGCTAAGACAGGCATTGGTGATGAAGTGTAAATGTCATGGCGTATCCGGTTCCTGCTCCATAAGAACCTGCTGGAGAGGCCTGCAGGATCTTAGAGAGATCGCTATGGACCTGAAAACCAAGTACCTGTCGGCGACCAAGGTGGTGCACCGACCCATGGGGACACGAAAACAGTTGGTACCCAAAGACATTGACATCCGGCCTGTGAGAGAGAACGAGCTTGTCTACCTGCAGAGCTCCCCGGACTTCTGCACCAAAAACGAAAAACAGGGTTCTGTTGGCACACAGGACAGGTGAGAATCCCTTTCATGTGGCTTTTTGAGCGTGACTTTGAGTCTGAGTGTTGCTGGCTACCAAAACGGCGACTCGGTACTGTAGTTTTTTTTCTCCGCCTTGATGGTACCACTGTGGCGGAGTACCTCAAAGTAACAAGACTTTGGTTGCCCCAATTTTCATTTTTTGGGGTGCCAGTAACAGTAACATTGAATTGTCACTTGAGTTGAGGCACCAATGCCCTGCGTATGTACTACGTAGCCTGGACAAGGTGTTTGGAGGATGAGCTGTTGTCCGGGCAACAAGCCCCCACTCTCCACGCAGTTGGCGAATCCAAGGGAATGACAAGTGTCGATACAGCTCGGGCAGTTGTGTTGCCAGACCGCCTTCGGGACTCCGTCTCCTGATTTTCTGTCTGGGTTTACTCCCATAGCCTTTCCGAAAAGGGGTTTACCGCAAGGCAGCGGTGGTTTTGGAATCAGAGATTCCTTCACCTAGATGGGTTGTCATCCCGGAATGACGCGCCCCATCTGCCCGAAGCAACTGCTTTTAAGGTGCCAGTGACCCGCCTTACGCCCTTTTCTTGTCAGTGGAAACCGTCTCACCGCTTATCCTCATGAAGGTCGCGGGGGTGCTGGAGCCTATCCCAACTGTCTTTGTGCAAGAGGCGGGGTACACCCTGGACTGATCTGCCAGCCAATCACAGGGCACATATAGACAAACAGCCATTCACACTCACATTCATACCTATGGACAATTTGAGTTACAGTCGGTCTCTGCGTTGTTTTTAACACCCGGCCCCTCCCCTTCCAAAACCTCTTCCTAGCTTGACGTTGATGTTCTCTTCAGAGTTTGGCTAAACATTTGCGATAAAAGTGCCTTTACAAATCTTAACCATATGGTAGCAAAATGAACTGAAATGAGCCAGGCTTAAATACCCGCTGCCTCCTGTTGATGTACTGCGAGCTCAATTCCATCACTTGTTAAACACTTGTGGCTTATCATGGCTGCTTTACAATGCCTGACCCACACGGCGGCAAATAGGAAATGACCAATCCTGATTGTCGGGCTTGTCCGCAATGTTGACGTTAGGAAAGTCATGTCCCGCCTGGTGGTACAGTTTAGCTAGTGGGCTGGGCGGGGTGATAACAACCAGAATACTCTGCTTGTCTGAGCATGTGTCACTGAAGAAGGCTACTGTGACTTGGGTCCTTGTCCCTTTATCTGAAACAATGACTAATGTGCTTATTCTTGGGACCGGGAGAACTCCAGCTGATATCGTCTCAAGGGGCGTGCACAGATTTGGAAGCATTTAAAGGTTTTCCGAAAGATAAAGGTTAGCCTACACTATTTTGTAGTAAGTGTGCGAGACTGGTGTGGTGAGAACTTAGCAGGCAGCAAAGAGTCGTTTTGTCTGAGGGTTTTACTCATGCTGAGATCTGGCGGTATCGGAGGAAAAAATATGCAGCGTTATCTTGCAGACTTATTGAATTCTCCAATTTTCTTTCAACACACTGTGGGTAAGGACATGCCTTATCTCCAGACTCGATTCATTCGTCATGGACTGAACGACAACACCAGAGGCGCATTTTGACAATAACAAGTGCAGTTGCGGGAGTTTCTTCACAAATATAAAAAGATTATGTTTCATCTTGTTTGACCACAAATTGCGTGCGAATGCTGGAAGATGCTGTCCTTCAGCCAAAGTGCAGAAGAAAGAGTTAAGGGGGGTCCAAACCTTTATACAGAACACAGAGAACAATTTACAGATGCAGATTGTGTTTGGTGGTTGGGTGCTCGGAGTAATTGTGGGTCAATATTATATTTTAAGGGACCGTCCACAAACAACTATTTACTAATCTGGCATAGTGTGGACGCAAAATTTTTTCAACCCGTTACCCCAAAAAACTTGGGACTGGGGCAGTTTCCGTGAAGAGCCTAATGTTTTTGAACATTAGAAATGACATCCACCGTATGGATGTCATATCAGGTATCATTCAAGTACTTTACAGATAAACAGCAGACATGCTTCATGTCAAGGACACTCACTGGCTGCAATTTTTGCATCCTGATATCGTTGCAACCACATGAACATTCAACGTTAGTGCTTTTGACATATCTCTGTGCCGTGACGTTGGCACACACAACACGATGCGTCAATCTTGATCATGTGGTTGTCTTATTTTAAACCTGTAAAAGTTAGAAAATATCCCCCAGTTTGCCATGTATCACCGCTCATTTGTCACTCACTCTCGGCCACTTGAGGACGGGCTTTATCTGTCTTTACACTTGAATTGACCTTCTGTCTACATTGTTAGGTTTGACATTCACAAGACCCGAAAGCTATCGATACTCCTTTTATAGTCAGTGCTTTATGTAGAGGGAGTAACATGGAGGCAAATTAGGTATGGTGATTAGACTTGAAGACTTCCACTTGACACCTATAGCGTAACAGGTTTGGCTAGTGCGAACACACTAATCCGTGCCCAAGCATGGTCCACTTTTGAACCATTGACGCGATTGCAAGACGGTGCGATTCCATACACACACACACATGCATGCATGCAATTTCGTCACAGAATAACTGCAATGCCATTGCTCCTTGCAGAATCTTAATGATAACCTGACATAATTCATAATGGAAATTATATTCATTCATTCATTTTCTACCGCTTTTCCTCATGAGGGTCGCGGTGAGTGCTGGAGCCTATCCCAGCTGTCTTCGGGCGAGAGGCGGGGTACACCCTCAAAATCAAAAATCTCAAGAGGTCAACGGTTTATGTCATCTTTCAAAGACCACATTACTAACAGCACTAAATTCATCACACAGCAACTTAACACTCGAATGATTCATTCATTTTCTTCCACTTATCCTCACGAGGGTCACGGGGGGTGGTGGAGCCTATCCCAGCTGTCTTCGGGTGAGAGGCGGGGTACACCCTGGACTGGTGGCCAGCCAATCACAGGGCACATATAGACAAACAACCATTCACACTCACATTCATACCTATGGAGTCGCCAATTAACCTAGCATGTTTTTGGAATGTGGGAGGAAACCGGAGTACCCGGAGAAAACCCACGCATGCACGGGGAGAACATGCAAACTCCACACAGATGGCCGAGGGTGGAATTGAACTCTGGTCTCCTAGCTGTGAGGTCTGCGCGCTAACCACTCGACCGCCGTGCCGCCCCGGAAACTATATTGAAAATTCAAAATAATCCAAAAGTCAAACTAGTCATGGTGTGCTAGCATTAAATGACACATCTTTGCAAAACAAAGATGTGTCATTTAATGAATGTGATCAATGCTCTTGCAAATAATTAATGACAACCGCCACCTCGCACAAAATAAATAATTTACCCCCCTCCCTCTCCTAGCCCCCCGGCTAGCATATGTGCTATGACCCCTTGACCCCTATGTCCCATCACCTTTATTCCGCTTTTGCAATTTCTCGGCTTTTCTGGATTATTTCCAGTTAGATTTTTGAGTCATTCTGATTAATTCTAATGTTCTACTGTGACTTTTGGATTATTTTGAGCGCTTCTATTTTATATGCTGTTTATTTGAGACTAAAACGCGACATGACTTCAGAAATTGTGGGCACTAGGCCCGGAAAGATAATAAAATAAATTAATCACACAATAAATGAAAATAAATTGGATCATTTTGCCGGCCTCGATATATTGCCATGTGGATACGTGTCTGTTTTCCTTGTCTCCTGTCTCCAATTTTTTTTTTTAACTTTTCAGTGAAAAATCTCCTCAGTAACATAACACAGGCTTACCACATCATGCCTGGAAATTTTTTCTAATTTTCTGAAAATTTATTTCAAATTAACAGGTCTGTCCAGGCACCGTATGTATGGCCTAATGTAGATCTTGAGGTCTTGTCCTCGTCAGTTCATAAGGACAAGTCAGTTTACGGGCAACTGTACAGAAGTATACCTAAGTCTAAACTATACAACAGTGTGTGGGTGTTTCTGTTTCCCAGCTCCCACAAATATAATAAAGCCGTCTTTCACTCTTAATGACTGTCGTTCTTCCTCCATCCGTCACTCCTGTGGCCGCCATTTACTTTGCTCCATCTCACCATGCTGGTCGTTAACACTCTGCCGTCATAAAACGGAGGCGTAATGTGGAAAGGGCAAACGTAAGAGAGGGGGCCGGCCTGCGTATTCAGCGTGATTTATGGCGGGGCTATTCACGGCCCATTCAAAGACAGCCATCCAAAAGCATGAGCTCAAGACATCGACAAAAGAAAATGAGAGAACGATGAGGGCGCGTTGGTCGGTCGAGAATATTTAAAGAGCCATTGTTGGCGCTTTTTAGCCTGGGAGTCCGAAACATTCCGAATGGAGGCATTATATCTTTTGTGGGAAGTCAAACTGGAAACAGCTTGTCTTTCAAAGAAAGGCGCTCACTCGATCTTCTAACTTTATTTATGCTAATTGCAGGCAGTGTAACAAAACCTCGCTGGGCAGCGACAGCTGTGACCTGATGTGCTGCGGCCGTGGCTACAACCCGTACAGCGAGAAGTTGGTGGAACGCTGCCATTGCAAGTACCACTGGTGTTGCTACGTCACTTGCAGGAAGTGCGAGAAGATCGTGGAGAGATACGTCTGCAAATGAGTGGACCTCACCAAACCGCATTGGAACCAAAGCACTACAAAAAAACAAGAAGGCAAACTAGCCTTCAGCTTTAGCATGTGTATTTCACCATGACATGGTCTAAGTTTTTTGTCATCATCACTTTAGTAGCCAATCTCCAAACTGCCTGTCTGGTTTCCACCGGACTTGGAGAGTGACGACAGTTTATGTGAAGACCACCGTCCTCCTGGGTAGTTGCTTTCTCTTGTTAATGACCATGAATTCCCCCAACGGGGATGAGGGAAGTCTATTTTATTGTAGCTCTAATAAAAAGTAATAATATTGGATTTTTATGCTGGAGGAGAAGGATGGTCTCCCTTCTGGACAGAGACTTATGTTTGGCTTCATTCCTCGCAAATGGAAGGGATTTGTTGGACTCGTGGGACTTTTTTTTTTTTTTTTTTTTTTTAGGTACAGTTGACACTTTTTCCTTCTGCATGAACGGACCGGAGAGGAAAAGGAAACATAAAGGGAACTTAAAGTACTTTTTCAAACACTTTGGACTGACATGGTCCTGCATGTTTCTCCACATGTATGACTTGACTTTATCCCTGTGGACTGAAAGGAGAGCATAAAGGACTTGCAGATTTATCATCCTTGCAGCCAGTTTAAATTGTATTCTATTTTTAGAGCATATGAACGAATGGATTTTGTTAAACCACTTTTGTGTGGATGTACATACTCTTATTTTGTATACTGGAATAAAGATGAGTATTTATAAAATGATTCAATGGTTATTACATTGTCTTTACATCATTTATTTATTTTTATTTTACTTTCTCTTTAAGCATAAGAGTTTATTTAGCGTGTATGTGTGGTCTAAATAAACATGAAGACGAAAAGTAAGTGGATATTCTAAGCCAGGGGTCTCAAACACGCGGCCCGTGGGCCAAATGTGGCCAGCAGGACACTAGTTTGAGGCCCCCGCCTTGATATGAAAGTTTAATGTTAGTGCGGCCCGTGCAAGTTTGATATGGATGCTGTATGGTATCATGTACCCAGAAAAAATTATTACGTTTGATTAATGTTCATGTTAAAGGTTAAATAACTGTTAATAGTTATCCTCCCTATCCGTGTGGAAGTGGTAAGTTTTTGGCTATTTAAGTTGAAAGGAAATACCTTGGAGGCTACCGTTTAGGTCGCTAGCTCTCTAGTTTGCAAGTTAGCATGTGTCTCAAGACCCTGCAGTTGCGCAATATGTTGTAAATAAAAAGAGTATAAATGTGACTATAGTCGTGTTTTGTCATGTCTACAGGGCTCTAATAATGCTTTGTTCATTTTAATCTGAAAAAAATAATTTGTCTACCCACCAACTATATGTGGTTTCTTAATTTTTAATTATTTGCTGTTTTATTATTATTATATTTATTTATTACTGATTGATTGATTTTCTTTATTCTTGATCTTATTTTGTGTAGAAAAATAAAAAGTAAGATATTTGAGAACAGTGGAATGTTTTATCAGAGCTTTTCTTGTAGAAAATCGGAACCAAAGCAAAGTTTATTCATTTTTCTGCTTTTAATAAATGCGTTTTTTTTTTTTTTGGAAAACCTGATGCGGCCCAGCCTCGCCAAGACCCTAGCTCCAGTGGCCCCCAGGTAAATTGAGTTTGAGACCCCTGTTCTAAGCACTTATGTAATTCTTAATGCAGATTTGCTGCATTAAAAGGGGACCTTTTGTGCTTTTTCCACTTTTCTGACCGATAAATATAATTAAAATTGTATATTCTCCTGTTGAAAGTTTGAAGTTTGGATTTGCACGAAGTTTGGATTTGCACTGAACGCTCGGTTTCAGAGGACGTTCTAAAACTGGCCGTTTGTGATGTCACAGAGTGCCCGGCTTCCTTATATGGGCGTTTCGCTGTAGGCCAGATAAGTTCTCTGCCCTCCCACTAGCTTCTCTGTTTACGGTGTTAGCAATGTCCGTTGGTAAGTGTTTCTTCTGGTGTAAAGGAAAGCTAAATAAAGCAAACATCAGGCAGAAGCGGTGGGAGTTCCTGATTCCCTACCGGCAATTTAACATCCAAATGCGTCCACTGTTGCAAGAGCATACTTTCTAGATACACTCACTGAGGCAGACCCACAGAACGTCGGAAACAAAGTCCTGACTTGTTGGAGGGAACAATGTGCGGTGTTGTGCGCTGCACATATGTTAGCCTCTGACCAGATTGTGTTAGTTAAAGTGGTTCTCATGAATTTGTGCTGACAGAAATAGCTGTGAAAGACTCGGAGAGCCTCGCTGCAGGGTCACATGATGCATACACAACAGTGAGTAACACACACACACACACACTGGAGTTCGATACTACTTGACCCTAGCAGGTCTACACACACAAAACCTCAAAAACACCTTGATACTAAAACATCCGTCAGAGACGTGGCTGTGATGATACATCTGCTTGTAAGAAAGTATTATTTGCATTTTTTTTTACCATGCACAAAGCGTGACAGTTTTGTTTTAACATGTTTTAAAAGTACAAATATTGTGTCTTATTAGCATTTTTACCTAATGCCACATTAGGCTTTCCATTGCAATTTTAAGGCTACGTTCCTAGCTTGTTTTACATTAATTCATTAAAAAAATACAGTTAAAAATGTTGAATTGTAGTATTATTGTAGTATTTAAAACCCTACTAGAGCATTAGAATTGTTAAATGGCTTAAAATGTACTTGACTGACAAGAAAATGTTTTTGAAAGTGAGCTAGCTTACCTTACACACTGCCATCTTGAGGAAGCCATAAGATGTTTTCTCGCTTGTTTTCTAAAAATTCATTGAATAAATATAGCATGAAAACTTGAATTTTAACATCTGACACCCTATTAAATAATTACAACAGGTAAATTGCTTTTAAAAAATGCTTTAATGGCATTAAAGTAAGCTTTTAGAAGTGAGCTAGCTTACCTGACACACTGCCTTCCAAGATGCTTTCTAGCTTGTTTTCGATGAATTCATTGAATAAATATAGCATAAACAGTTTAATTGTAACATCTGTCACCCTATTACCGCATTAGAATTGATAATTGGCTTTAAAATAAGCTTTAATGTCAGAAAATGAAGCTTTTGGAAGTTAGCGAGCTTACCTGACACACTGCCATTTTAGGGAAGCCACATCCTACATGGCAACCATTCCAAGATGTTTTCTAGCTTGTTTTATACAAATTTATTGAATAAATAGAGTAAGAACAGTTTAATTGTAACATCTGACACCCTATAACCGCATTAGAATTGTTAAATGGCTTTTAAATGAGCTTTAATGGCATAAAATGGAAGTGAGCTAGCTTAGCTGACACTGCCATTTTGAGGAAGCCATATCCTACATGGCAACCATTCCAAGATGTTTTCTAGCTTATTTTCTACAAATTCATTGAATAAATAGAGTAAGAACAGTTCAATTGTAACATCTGACACCCTATAACCGCATTAGAAATGTTAAATAGCTTTAAAATGAGCTTTAATGGCATAAAATGAAGCTTTTGGAAGTGAGCTAGCTTAGCTGACACACTGCCATTTTGGGGAAGCCATATCCTATTTGGCAACCATTCCAAGATGTTTTCTAACTTGTTTTCTATGAATTCATTGACTAAATATAGCATGAACAGTTTAATTGTAACGTCTGACATCCTATAACCGCATTGAAATTGTTAAATGGCTTAAAAATGATCTTTAATGGCATAAAATGCCATTTATAAGGGATAGTGGTCACATAGTCACATGACCATGAGATGACAACTACTCCAAAAAGTTTCCTAAATCCCCGGCTTGATTAGTGTGTCAAAAATAAACATTTTTATGGTCATTATCTCAATTACAATTACTTATCACTTTTATGTAAAAACAGTATTTTAAATGAAAATGATTGTGACAGTTGACCATGTAAAGACCTCAACAGATGGATGCATTTACTGTCTATGGGAAAATCGGTTCCCATTGACGACCAGATAACTTGAACCCTATCCAAGATGTACACAAACCTCAGGAATGCTTCAACAAGGAACCAAACAAGATGCACGGAGTAAGTGAACAATAAAGTCTAAGAGGTCTTACTGCGTATGTGAAAAAGATGCAGTGGATGTTCTAAAAGCAGAAACAGATCTTGTGGTTTGGGGGAAGGGCGGATCTGCTTGTGTGCAGGTGAGTGGGGGTCTGAGAAGTCTACACACAGGCATGTCCGTCGACAGCCTCAAGGACTCTTCAGTCGCTGGCATGCCTCACTTTGGCAGATGGAGAGAATAGGTTCGTGTTTGCGTCGTTTGTGTGTCTGTCACTGAGTGCTGCACGACAAGTCATGTGACGCCCCACCTGTTGATTGAGGTCATGCACGCTGTCTGAGAACCAAGATATACAGGTGGCTCCTTGGACTTTTTTTTTTTTTTTGGTGGAAATGGTCCGTTTTAGTGTTCCCAAAGAGGAGACCCAGTGGACAGTTACGTTTATTAAATTGTAATGGTAATGGTAATGGTTTTATTTCATTTGAACATGCATCAGATTACAATTGAATGCATCGCATAATCAGTTCACAGTTCCACATGTCACGATGTGGGCGTCACCCTCTCGTGACAGCTCCTGTAGTTTCCTTCCTTGCCTCTGTTCCGGTTTTCATGCCCTTATTTTGGTAACTACTTCCTTTCTTGTTCCCTTCTGCTTCCTCTCTGACTCATTTCACACACCTGTCTCTAATTTCCACACTCCCTATTTAGTTCAGGTGTGTGCTCTTTTGTTTGTGGCTTCATTGAATCAGCCAGGTTTACCCTGGAGGATATGGTTTGGGGGCCGGGCGGCACGCTCATCCCCATGGCGTGGGTGTATCCGGGACCCGCAATGGACAAGCCTATCCGACCCCGACGCCGACACACGTCTCGGCCGACCTCCGCAAAGGGTTCGCGTGGCAGTAAGGTGAGGGCACCTCCTTCCTCCACGCCATGCCACGCCGAGGCGGAATTAACCCCCCACGCTGTCGCTGAGTGCCGGCCCATCACACCGCGATTGATGGTTCCCCTGTCACGACAGCCCGCTGAGCCCCAGCCGCCCACCTTTTTGGAATCCCCGTTGCCCCTCACGCAACACGAAGAGGACCGCGGCACAAGTTCCAACCACGCAGCCCCAAGGGTTCCCAAACCCCGGCTCCTGTGCCAAGCTGCGTGGCGCCACAGATTCCTCCAGTGCCCAAGCCACGCAGCTCCAAGGTTTCCCAAAACCCGGCTCCCGTGCCAAGCTGCATGACGGCCCAGATTCCTCCTGTGCCCAAGCCACGCAGCCCGAAGGGTTCCCAAACCCTGGCTCCCGTGCCAAGCTGCGTGGCGCCACAGATTCCTCCAGTGCCCAAGCCACGCAACTCCAAGGTTTCCCAAGACCCGGCTCCCGTGCCATGCTGCGTGATGCCCCGGATACTTCCTGTGCCCAAGCCGCGCAGTCTCAAGGGTTCTCAAACCCCGGCTCCCGTGCCATGCTGCGTGACGCCCCGGATTCTTCCTGTGCCCAAGCCACGCAGCCCCAAGGGTCCCCAAATCACGACTCCCGTGCCAAGCTGCATGATGGCCCAGATTCCTCCAGTGCCCAAACCGTGCAGCCCCAAGGGTTCCCAAACCCCGGCTCCCGTGCCAAGCTGCGTGTCACCCCGGATCCCTCCTGTGCCCAAGCCGCGCAGCCTCAGGGGTTCCCAAGGCCTGGCTCCCGTGCCCAGCGGCTTAATGCTCCTGACCCCCCCAGAGCCCAAACCCCGCCTGAGGCCCTCTGGAGCTCCGGTTAGGGAGGCAGAGCAACTGGTACCAAAGACCCTCCTCCAGGTCCCCCCCCTCACTTCCCCGGTTCCACGTCCAGCGGCATACAGCGTCTGGAATCCGCCTTCGGAAGGGGTGGCTAGCACGACCAGCCGTGCGTTGGAGGACGCACATCACACCCTGTCCGAGGAGTGTGGGGATGATGCCCTCAGCTGGTCGCCTGATGAGGAACAGCCCGCCGGACCGCCAACGCAATCGGTTCTTCCAGCTGACCGGGATATGCTGTCCGGTAGGTTACCTCTCGTCCAAGATCCATTCTGGACTTTTCAATTTATTTGGAACACAAACAGATAAACCAAGCAAAAACATAACCTCTGTACTGCCCTTGGCGGAGGTAAAGATCAGACAAAAAAACGGAGACGCATAAAAAAAAAAGCGATTCTAAATACAATGAATACGTTTCCAAAAATTATTAACCAAAATTAAATTTTATAATTTATTATTGCTGCAAACTTCCCATATATCCTGGTGAGATCGAATTCAATAATGTTTCTGACTTTCGGTATCCAACTTTCTTTGCATAGGGCAAACGGACGAGTTCATCACGTTAATATTGTACAAAAACCAAGGCAAAAGTTTCGCAAAAAATTTTGACGAATCATATAAAAACTGGGAAAATTGACTCCAAATTCAAACAATTCCAAGCTCAACCAGCCTCTTAGAATGGTTTATTCCACTTTTTTGGCAGTTCCAGTCACGTCTGAGTCAACAGTTTAGGAATCGAGCTTATGTAAATGTTTAAATGAAGTGAAACAATTCTGTGTATCCGCCAGCTCTAAAAGTATGACACTAGATTGATTTCATCACGCCCCCAAAAGATTAAGTCGGACCTGTTTTAATAGTCAAACCTGGTCAGGTGACCATTTGAGCAACCATTGTTATCATAAGCCGTGCAACTATTCATTTCACCTCCAGCTAACCCTTTCCGAAGTAGCTCTCGGACACAGTCCACACAATAACACCATATTTCATGCTAAGGACGGCTTGTGTAAACACACTGCGATCATGGTGTTCACATTAATTTGGTCCGCATTCCTTCATTTTTTTTTTTGTGCGACAACTCAAAGCTTGAACTGAGCGGAAGAGCAGCTAAGTCATTAAGACATGAATGGGCTGCCCTTTTTCCCGGGATGGAGTAAATTACAGCTGTAAAACGACCCTCATTGTTGGGGAGGACATTAATGTCCAGAACAAAGATAAAATAAGAAAAAATGTAAAATAAAATGGAAGTAATGATTTTTCTACTGTGGAAAATATATATTTTAAACCCCTGCTGACTTATTAACTCTACTTTCTTACAAGACATGAATAGTCTATTGTTTTTATGGCAGGGACAGAATGTAAATAAAAAATCTGAAATAAATAATAAACAAGAGAAGGCAATTTTGACGGACAAAATTGAATGTGAATGCCTGAATTGTAGACTGAAATGCTGTAGAAATAGTTGAACGTTGAAATGTAGAATGGTAATACCTAGCATGATAGTGGTCAGTGTTTATATACGTGTCTACCCATGAAAGCAGCAAAAAGAAGCTAGTATGATAAACATTTGTTACGAGCAATGCTAATGTTAGGATGCTAACACCCTGTATAATAGTGCTAAATGTTTATATGTCTCTAGCCATGAAAAAAACAAAACAAAAAAACCCAAACGTTAGCATGCTAACATTAGCGTTCATTCAGGTTCCTGATTGTGGGTTGGGAATAACCCATATGACTCTTTCATTGTGAAATGTGGAACGACTGCAGGAATAGTTCGGAAGTTGCGCATGAGAAATAGTTGAATGTTGAAATGTAGATTGGTAATACCTAGCATGATACTGTGTGTGTGTTTACCAATGAAAGTAGCAAAAAAAATGCTAGTGCGATAACGTTTGTTGCTAGCAATGCTAATGTTAAGATGCCAACACCCAGCATAATAATACTAAATGTTTATATGTAAAAAAAAAAAGCAAAACAAAAATAAATAAAACGCTAGCATGCTAACATTAGCGTTCATTCAGGTTTGTTGGGTTGGGAACAACCCATACGCCAGTCTCTTTCACTGTATCTCAAACCGCCTCCACGGTACCCTGTGCCCGGAGAAGTTGCTCCAACTGTTCATGGCTTTATACGGCGGTAAACTTTGTGAAATGTCGAACGATTGGAACGAGGAATAGTTTGGAAGTTGCGCAGAAGAAATAGTTGAATGTTGAAATTTGTATTGGTAATACCTAGCATGATACTATGTGTGTGTCTACCCATGAAAGTAGCAAAAAAAATGCTAGCGTGATGTTTTTTTGCTAGCAATGCTAATGTTAGGATGCTAACACCTAGTATAATAGTGCTAAATGTTTATATGTCTCTAGCCATGTTAATTAATTCATTTATTTTCTTCCGCCATGAAAAAAATACGCTAGCATGCTAACATTCCAATAGTTCGGATGATGCACAGAAATAACTGAATGTTGAAATGGGGCTTGGTAATACCTAGCATGATACTATGTATGTGTTTACCCATGAAAGTAGCAAAAAAATGCTAGTGTGATAACGTTTGTTGCTAGCAATGCTAATATTAGTATGCTAACACCCAGTATAATAATACAAAATGTTTATATGTCAAAAAAACGCTAGCATGCTAACATTAGCGTTCATAGCTTTATAAGGAGATAAACTTGGGATAAAAAAATCAGAATTAAATACTTATTTCCCCACTATGTGATTGTGTATCGCTCCATGGTTGGTGTGACCTCTTGTTCTGTGAGAATAGCATAGTAAAAATACCCCGTGGCTGGAGACGATGCTGCAACTGTTCAAGATTTTATACCGAAGTAAACATTGTGAAATGTCGGACGATTGAAGGAATAGTTCGGAAGATGCGCAGAAGAAATAATTGAATGTCGAAATGGGGATTGGTAATACCTAGCATGATACTATGTATGTGTTTACCCATGAAAGTAGCAAAAAAATGCTAGTGTGATAACGTTTGTTGCTAGCAATGCTAATGTTAGTATGCTAACACCCAGTATAATAATACTAAATATTTATATGTAAAAAAAAAAAAAACGCTAGCATGTTAACACTAACGTTCATGGCTTTATACGGAAATAAACTTGGGAAAAAAATCAGAATCAAATACTTGCAGGAATAGTTCGGAAGATGCGCAGAAAAAATAATTGAATGTTGCAATGTGGATTGGTAATACCTAGCATGATACTATGTATGTGTTTACCCATGAAAGTAGCAAAAAAAAAATGCTAATGCGATGTTTGTTGCTAGCAATGCTAATATTAGGATGCGAACACACAGTATAATAATACTAAATGTTTATATGTCAAAAAAAACAAAAATGCTAGCATGCTAACATTAGCGTTCATGGCTTTATACGGAGATAAACTTGGGAAAAAAAATCAGAATTAAATATTTCCCCACTATGTGATTTTGTATCTCTGCATGGTTGGTGTGACCTCTTGTTCTGTGAGAATAGCATAGTTACAGAGAAGAACAAAAAGGATGTGAGTGGCCAGCAGTGAAAGTATCAGGGGTTAATGTCAGCCCGGACAATATAATGCCAATTGCCTTTGTGCCGGGTGTGCTCGAGATAACTTGCTGTGAAAGAGAGAGACAAAGAATTTGGCTGGAGTAGTAAAGGCTTTCAGATTTACTGACCCGTACTGTAAATGGACTTTTGTCAACCCCACCCCCACCCCTCGCCCTCAAGCCTTTAAATAGGACCCGGGCAGTATGTGCTGGTAATGGTCATTTTTTTTTGTTTGTTTTGTTTTTTGTATGTGTGTGTTCTTAAACATGTTGCTAGGAGATATTGATAATTAAAACTATGCACCTTTCGAACACTACAAAAACACTAGCAGTAGTTTACAGTGTACACGGAAACTAATTAGGCGACATATCTCTGAGAGAATGTGAAGTATTGTTATTATTCAGATATTTGGAATATCAACAAAGCTGAACTTTGGGGTCAGGTTCTGTGTCAGTTTTTATTTGCTAATAAAATGTTCTCAGCTCTCGTTTATTGATTGTTAAACAGGCAAACAATGTCTTGACAAGAAGCTTTCTGAGTCATTCCAGCAATCACTTTTTTTTAGTTTGCATGTCGTTTTTTTGGCGTCATGGTCATTTATCACAGTCAGGTTGCAGAAAATGTGGAATTTCACGATTGGAATTTTTGGAATGTCAAACATAGAATGAGATGAATGTTCTGATGATGGAATGGGTTGAGAATGGGCCGAGTAGTTAAGCATTAAAAAATGGAGCGGAATAAGAACACTAAATAGTATTTTGGTGCAGAATAACAGTAAACCAAACATCATATGACATGTTTAAAAATATACAGTTGACCCATATCTGGTTCTAGACCCAACAGAAATAAGTAAATTTCCGCAAATTTCCCATGGATATTTTTCATAGAGCATAGAAATGCTGTTTATGACCTTCGAAACCTGTTTTTTTAAACATTATTAGAGCTCTGTAGACATGAAATAACATCCCTATAGTCACGTTTACACTTGGTTGCCAATTTAGGCATAAATAAGATAAGCATTGATGTTAGCATTGACAGCATACTTCCTGGTGGCTACTGTCTCACCTAGAGACCAGTGTACCAGTGTTTATAGTCGAAATACGTTAGCATTGACAGCGTACTTCCTGGTGCCTACTGTCTCACCTAGAGACCAGTGTACCAGGGTTTGTAGTCGAAATACGTTAGCATTGACAGCGTACTTCCTGGTGGCTACTGTCTCACCTAGAGACCAGTGAACCTGTGTTTATAGGCGAAATATGTTAGCATTGACAGCGTACTTCCTGGTGGCTACTGTGCCACATACTTCCTGGTGACTACTGTCTCACCTAGAGACCAGTGTACCAGGGTTTGTAGTTGAAATACGTTATCATTGACAGCATACTTCCTGGTAACTACTGTCTCACTTAGAGACCAGTGTACCAGTGTTTATAGTCGAAATATGTTAGCATTGACAGCGTACTTCCTGGTGGCTACTGTCTCACCTAGAGACCAGTGTACCAGTGTTTATAGTCGAAATATGTTAGCATTGACAGCGTACTTCCTGGTGGCTACTGTCTCACCAAGACACAAGTGTATCAGTGTTTAGAGTCGGAATACGTTAGCATTGACAGCCTACTTCCTGGTGGCTACTGTCTCACCTAGACACCAGTGCACCAGTGTTTGTAATCGAAATACGTTAGCATTGACAGCGTACTTCCTTGTGGCTACTGTCTCACCTAGAGACCAGTGTACCAGTGTTTATAGTCGAAATACGTTAGCATTGACAGCGTACTTCCTGGTGCCTACTGTCTCACCTAGAGACCAGTGTACCAGGGTTTGTAGTCGAAATACGTTAGCATTGACAGCGTACTTCCTGGTGACTACTGTCTCACCTAGAGACCAGTGAACCTGTGTTTATAGGCGAAATATGTTAGCATTGACAGCGTACTTCCTGGTGGCTACTGTCCCACATACTTCCTGGTGACTACTGTCTCACCTAGAGACCAGTGTACCAGTGTTTGTAGTTGAAATACGTTATCATTGACAGCATACTTCCTGGTAACTACTGTCTCACTTAGAGACCAGTGTACCAGTGTTTATAGTCGAAATATGTTAGCATTGACAGCGTACTTCCTGGTGGCTACTGTCTCACCTAGACACCAGTGTACCAGTGTTTGTAATCGAAATATGTTAGCATTGACAGCGTACTTCCTGGTGGCTACTGTCTCACCTAGACACCAGTGTACCAGTGTTTGTAATCGAAATATGTTAGCATTGACAGCGTACTTCCTGGTGGCTACTGTCTCACCTAGACACCAGTGTACCAGTGTTTGTAATCGAAATATGTTAGCATTGACAGCGTACTTCCTGGTGGCTACTGTCTCACCTAGAGACCAGTATACCAGTGTTTGTAATTGAAATATGTTAGCATTGACAGCGTACTTCCTGGTGCCTACTGTCTCACCTAGACATCAGTGTACCAGTGTTTGTAATCGAAATACGTTAGTATTGACAGCGTACTTCCTGGTGACTACTGTCTCACCTAGAGACCAGTGTACCAGTCTTCATAGTAGAAATACTTTATACTCCTCACTGCCACCTGCACCAATGAGTACTTCTTTGTCTGAATGGTTTCATTATTTAGGTCCCTTAAAGCCCTTTAAAAATAATCACCATCTAACATAAGATGAGGGATCATCACCATATATGAAATCGGCCATGGAAGGCAACGGGGCGAGCGGCATAGAATTCACTTGAATAAAAGAAATAGAGAGCTAAGTACGCTGGGAAAAGTAAACAGAGGACTGGAGTAATCAGCGGTCCGCTCGCTCCGTGGAGGAGTCAACAAAGCCGGAGAGAAAAACAAGCTGAGAAAGGATAAAGAGGGTAGCGGGGATGGCTGGATTCATATGAAGATCAGTGAAATGAACGTGTGTTTACACGGTGTCTGGCTGAGTTCAACTATGTCAACACTGGAGTGTAATTCAAAGACAGAATAAAACCACCAAAGTACTTCAGGAACATATTTGGAAGGTGGTGGACTTATATGTCAGTGGACGTGACCAAGAAGATGGGAGTCTGATGATCTGATAAGTGGAGTGGGACCACACATCACTTCGGGAAGGGGTGTCCAAACTTTTTCCAACAAGGTCCACATGCAGAAAAATCTAATAATGCAGTTTTTTTTTGTGTGTTTAATACCGTGGGCCAATAATAAACAAGTCACAGGCCTCAATTTGGACACCCCTGACCTGAGGCATCATCATTTGCTTCTGTCTTTCATCACCCTGATTACATGTGATCTTGTACTGGAACTGTCAGTCGCTCTACACTTCAATTATCCAAGGCCACATTTTGAATTGAGCCAATCAATCAATCAATTTATAAATCTAGCGCCAAATCACAATATACAAAATGTACAAAAATGTACAAGCTGGTTCAGACAGTCACATTAAAGAGTTGCTGCGTTTGTTTGTTGCATTGAAATGTGTCTTACACTCGGAAAAACATGCTTGTGAGGTTTTGGTGACACTGTGCCATTTATCACTGTGCCGGGTGCGCTTCGCCTGCGCCGAGAGATACAACCAGGTTGGAGCTGACAAGCTTTCGGCTTATCTTCAATGCACTGTTTTGTCACAAAATTCTCACTGAGCTAATCTGAATATGACGACACCTCCCCCCTGCTGCGCCGCCACGCCCATCTCGGCGTATCTCACGGCCATTTACACATGGAGGTCACATTCATAAATGAAAAACAGAACCAACTGAAACCCCACATGAGCAAGCAATTGGTGACAGAGGCAAGGAAAAAACTCCCTCTGGGGAAGAAACCTTGAAGCAGAGAGAAACTGAATGTATACTCCGTATCGGCTGCTTGTGGTTGGTTGGAAAATCTGAACTCACTAGTTGGTATCATACTTTTAGCTGCGGACTTCCCATTAAGCATCAGAAGTGATGGGACAATTAATACAAAAACGTACATGCTGGTTACAGTTACATCAAAGAGTTGTGCGTTTGTTTGTTGCATTGAAATGTGTCTTACACTCGGAAAAACCTGCTTGTGAGGTTTTGGTGACCTGTGTGCACTGTGCGTCTGTCAGCCAATTTATCACTGTGTCGGGTGCGCTTCGCCTGCGCCGAGAATAAGACCAGGTTGGCGTTGACGAGCTTTCGGCTTATTTTCGACACACTGTTTTGTCACAAAATTCTCACTGAGCTAATCTGAATATGAGAACACCTTCACCCTTGCTGCGCCGCCATGCGCATCTCTGCGCAGCTCAGTCTACTAAATTACCAAATTCACTCAAAATGATCGGAGAAGCTCGTTTTCAAAATGTCAACAGAAATGGAGAACATTGTCTATTAACATCTGTAACACAACTTCTTATGATGGCAACTCATCCCATTAAAATGATGAAGAACCATGTTCCCAAAGATTTAATACAATTCAAATCCCCATCAAAAACAGTTAAAAACATTTTTTAATGCTTTTGGATGAGTTTTTCAGATTTACAATCTCATCATAAGTTACAGATGTTTGTTATGAATGCATTGTCTGAGAAGAAATACCACGAATTTTACAAAATCCACTAGATCAAAATTGGGAAACATCAACTCCGGTGTCCCACTCTGTCTTAATTTGCCGATTAGAGATTAGAACACAAACCAGGATTTGCATTCCTTTGCTCCACGTTGACCACATTTTGGAAAATAAATGTTATTATTGGATATTTTCCCATACGGTTAAATGTGAGAATTATTTCCTGTGTTTCTTTTCATGAGCGTGCGATGACTATTCAGCCTTGTTCCACTATTTGGATAACCCAGACAACTCAGGTTGAGCATTGGAACATGCCCACAAGCTCGGGCTCAAGTGCGAAAATAGTTTCTCCACTTCCTTCCACAGCTGCAGACGGACAGCGCAGATACTTTCACAGCTCAAATCCCGCAGTTTGATTGAAGGCCCTCTCAAGTCGTTGCCGTCCGTATTTGCAGCGGATTCATCTGTGTTCTGAAAAACGGTTGATATTCACAGGCATATTTGTTTCAGTCTCTACACCGTAAGACTCATTTTGACTGGTAGCCAGATGACCTCGCTCTAATGGGTTCCATATTTGTCAGGCTGACTGAGGTAATACCGTATATTTGATAGTTGAGTTTAAAGGCGAGGCGCAAACAGCAAAGTCGTTACGTGCGATTAGCACTGTTTGTAGAGCTGAAGTGATTTGGCACTTGCACAATTGATTGCACAATCGGAATATATTGTATATATTTGCATATTTTAAAAATTACATTTTCATCCTGGACAACCATCAAAAGGCGAAAATTGGTACTCGCCACTAATGAATGAATGATGATCAATGAACAGATGGAATCGGCGTCACGGTGGTGACGTTACAATCGATGCTGGTTTATCGTGGTTAACTGGTTCCAGACCTAACAGCGATAAATTAAATCCAATGTAAATAAATTGAATATTTTCGTAGTTAGAGAATAGAAAACCTTTGCTTTGTGTGAAAGGGGTAGTCCATGATTTTTTAATAATTTCTGTTTGAAAGGATTTCTGTGATAAAATAATAATAATAATAATCATATGTGCATGTTTTACTTTTACAACTTGTAATTTTACACACAATAAATATTCCTAAAAAAATTACACGTCTTTTTCAAATATATTGACATACAATGAACACATTTACAGCACAATACTACTAATAAGCTATTTGTTATTGTTAATTATTATTATTGTCACAGACATCCTTCCATAACGCTAAGAATATATGAAGTTAACTTTGAATTCTGTGTCAAACATCCCGAATAAAGAAATCTAAGCTGCTCTGCCACGTTGCCGTATGAACCTGACCTTTGCCCTCCCAGGTTGAAACGAGACTACTTTTTATTTATGAGACATTCTTGAAGATGTAATCTGAAGGGAGGTGTTTTATTTGACTTTATATGCTAATTTTCAATAAACATGCCCTTTTTATATTTCTATTCTTTGCATATTAACTTTCTTTATTCCATCTTTGATGTGTTTTCATGTGTTACTGGACACATAACAAAAAAATACTAAATAATATTAGCTTCTTAATTTAAGTGTTTTAGCATTGTGCTTTTAAATGTACAGTAATTAGTGCTAACCACTCGACCGCCGTGCAGCCGCAACATTGTTATATTGAATAAAATAATATCAACAAATTCAGCCTGTAAAAAAATAATAGCTCCCTTTTCATGTGTTACTGGACACATAACAAAAAAAAAACTAAATAATATTAGCTTCTTAATTGATGTGTTTTAGCATTGTGCTTTTAAAGGTACAGTAATTGTTATTTCCTAGAGTATATAAGAGGACGACTGCTCCAAGCAGCAAGGCGTGACGGGTTAAAGCAATGAACACATCCTGATGGTCCACGTTGTGGTTATTCTGCCTGTGGATCCTTTCTCTCCTCATTATCCCTGCTGCCCCTCTCATGGCCCTTTTTCCAGCGCTTTATAAATAGTCCTCTCCTAATATTTACTTCCCACTTTCAAGCCCGGGCAAAGCAGGAGCGGCACATTCTGTGGCTCCGGCCGAGAGCAGGCGGCAGTAACTGATGCCCTCATTAATTCTGCGGAGGGAAACAAACATTTGTCCTTTCAGGGCCTTGTGTGACTTTGTGGAGGGGCTCGGCTGACTGACAGCGGCGGTCTTGCTGGGCGGGTTTGTATTATCAACCAGTTTGTGCAGGAGTGAGCATTAACACACAAGAAAAATCCTGTGAAGGGCAAGACAATATGTATCGTTTTGCTGTTTTACGGTCACATATATATATTTTTTTTATATTGTCTACTGGTACTAATATGCTCATGATACAATGTGGAACTGCATGTCTTCAACAGGAGTATACAACACCCTCCACTGGTAGCAGTATATTAATAATAGAATTAATACACCACAAGGATGCAGAACACACAAAAAAAGCAAAATTCCGAACCGCAATAATTTTTTTCACTGTCCAGCTTGTTAAGAATTAAGAGAATTAACAGAACAACAATACAACTAATACACCACAAGGATGCAGAACACACAAAAAAAGCTTGTTAAGAATCGAGTTCAGTCGTGAGTTTCTAGTACTACACTTTGCAGTCCCTCCCACCCATCAGCGTGTGAGACGTTGGTTAAATGAAGATGAAGTTCTATGACGCACTATTTCCTCTCGCCGGTCCCTTTCCCTCCACGGTGGTGAAACCAAAGTATTTGCCTTGTATCGTTTTGCTGTTTCATGGTCACATATATATTTTTTTATATTGTCTACTGGTACTAATATACTCATGAGACAATGTGGAACTGCATATCTTCAACAGGAGTATACAACACCCTGTACTGGTTGCAGTAGTCAAAGAAATTACAGACACAATGATACCACTAATACACCACAAGGATGTAGAACACATTTTTTTTTTCACTGTGAGCCACATGTAAACACTATTGCAGGAAATTGTCCAGCTTGTTAAGAATTAAGTGGCATTCTATGACGCACTATTTCCTCTCGCCGGTCCCTTTCCCTCCACGGTGGTGAAACCAAAGTATTTGCCTTGTATTGTTTTGCTGTTTCACGGTCACATATATAATTTTTATATTGTTTACTGTTACTAATATGCTCTTGAGACAATATGGAGCTGCACATCTTCAACAGGAGTATACAACACCCTCTACTGGTAGCAGTAATCAATGCAATAACAGAACAACGGTACAACTAATACACCACAAGGATGCAGAACACACAAAAAAAGCTTGTTAAGAATCAAGTTCAGTCCTGAGTTTCTAGTACTACACTTTGCAGTCCCTCCCACCCATCAGCGTGTGAGACGTTGGTTAAATGAAGATGAAGTTCTATGACGCACTATTTCCTCTCGCCGGTCCCTTTCCCTCCACGGTGGTGAAACCAAAGTCTTTGCCTTGAAGATTTGATCGCTTTGCATTCCAACATAAATAGATTCTCCAAAGATTTGGACTCGGTGCTTATTCCACGATGCGTGCACCACAATTCACAGCTGTCAGCAGCCATTACCCCGACAGAGATTCCAGTGGCAGATACCTGGCTTGTTGCAAAACATCTCTGACGACAGCGTTTGAGGACACACGCATTGGCATTTATGAGTCCAATATGTTGGAACTTTACAAAATGACGTTTTGGAACTTCTCCATCATGAACCTCTTGTCACGTACTTATAGAGGTGCAATGGCAGGCCACCTTACTTCCTAAGTACGTTTGACAGAAAGGACACAGAACACTTCACAGTGATGGACGGCCTCCTTAGTGTGGAGGCCCTCGCATCACATCTCATCTCTTCAGCCTGCCAACTGGGGATTAGCGCTACCACCTCGACTGCTGATCATCTCATCCCCTCCCCAACCTTGCCGTAACCTCTGAAGCTCCCTGCCGCAGTCCTACCGCCCGATTGTTAGCCCCGAGCATTCCCCGGTGGGTCACATGGCAGCCGATGTTGGCTCGGGCCGAGAGACTGGAGTATCAGCGCAATGCGGACATTCCAGCGTGGCGGGCGTTTTGTTGGAGGGATTTCCTGGTGGCTTTCATGCCGGCGGGGTTCATTTATTTGCTGCTGAGCAATCACGGGCTGGGACTGAAAACAAAGAAATAAACATCAAATGGTAAAAACAGGGTCGAGTGGTTAGCGCGCAGACCTCGCAGCTAGGAGACCAGGGTTCAATTCCACCCTCTGCCATCTCTGTGTGGAGTTTGCATGTTCTCCCCGTGCATGCGTGGGTTTTATCCGGGTACTCCGGTTTCCTCCCACATTCCAAAAAAACATGCTAGGTTAATTAGCGACTCCAAATTGTCCATAGGTATGAATGTGAGTGTGAATGGTTGTTTGTCTATATGTGCCCTGTGATTGGCTGGCCACCAGTACAGGCAGACCTCACAGCTAAAAGACCAAGGTTCAATTCCACCCTCGGCCATCGACCATGCATGCGTGGGTTTTCTCCGGGTACTAGGTTAATTCATTCATACTGTCTGTCAAACATTTGCAGCATTTCTTGAAATTAATTCTTTATTTTTAGACCATTAGCCACTGGTTAGCGGTAGAAAATGAATGAATGAATGGTAAAAACAGTTTTGATGTTTTGATTCTGCGTCCAAAACTGGGTCGTGGGGGGGGGGGGGGCAGTTTTCCATGGGTTACAAAAATTAAGAGCCTAATGACCCAATGTCTGTGAATGCATCTGGTGTTCTGGTTTGTGCCAGTCACTTCCCATATGCCGCCACAAGGTGCGTGACATGTTTATGGTCAGCTTAATTTGGGAGTTAACGTCCATCGTCCGTTTGTCGACACACAGCTGCAGATATCTGCTGGAGAAATTTCCGCAATTTGAGGGATTACGTTGATTTGAGAAGCACTGGTTTGGAGCAAAGATCATGGAAAGCAGCAGAAAGGACTCTTGCCTTCAGGCTTCTGGAACATTCCCTTTCCTTATCAGTTCCATTGTCTAAAGTCGTGCTGCACTTCAACCACACAAGGGCCAGATTATCTTTAAATTAGATCATGTTTAACTCAGATTAAATCAACTCACTTTCTCAACAAGGTGCAGCTGCGTGTCCGGCTGGATTTCGCTTTTTGCTTTTTGAAGAGACTTTGATGAGGACTGTGGCATAAATCCCGAATCCGTCATCCTCTCTATATTTCACAGACATGCCTTTCCATCCATCTCAGAAGCTGTGTCAGACTTTTAATCCGTGCCTCTGGGGGCGGCGTGTCGGCATGAGAGGTGTTTCAAAGAATGGAACTTGTTAAAGGTCTGAAATGTGCGTGTTTGCTTCTTGCGGTCACTCTTTCTTTACTGTGGTCAAGGTCGGAGCCCAGATGCCAGTCAAAGAGCTGATCAACATGGAGATCATCAGAAATGCATTAGAAGACCTTGAAATTCTGGTCTCTATCCATGTGCGTGATCGGTCACAGTCTTCAGTACCTCGTTCTTCTCAATCGCTAAAGACCACACGGCGTTCGCCAAGTGAGTATGCACGGCGGTGAAGCGGTACGAGTACTCTTAATCAGATTTTTTGGTACAAAACATTGAGTTCTGTACAGAGGAATATCTATTTCTCACACTGTCGACATTCAGCGAGGGGTAGAACGTGTTTATCATGTTACTCGTTAAACAAATACAGTTGGGCCTCGGGTTTTGTTCCTTCTGTAATTTCTTTAAGGAGTAACCAGGAATAACTTCTAAACATCTTCAATTGTTTGTGATCTCTGTTTCATTAACAACTTTACTGCAACATTAGCTTCCGTTATTTTTTCTTCGTTTGCCAGATTTCACGTACATTCTGTCCAGACTAGATATTGACCAAATTTGTCATAAACAAAAAAAAATAAAGAAAATTCAAGGCTGTTCGTCAGCAAAGCGTAGTAGGCTTTGTTTGGGAACAGTCCAAAGAACATGGAATAGTTTGTTTATTAACAAAATCTGAAGCAAAATTTGGTCAAAATTTGTAATTTAAACCAAATAATAAGGAAATTGTCGTGTTTTGAAAATCACAGTTTGACTGCACAAGTCACGGTTAGCGATAGTGCCAAGGAAAAGTTTTTTCCATTGTTAAGGTCTCCCTGTTTGGGAACACTTGGTCGTCCTGGTGAAAAAATTTAAACAAACAAAGTCAATTGCCTCTAATGTTCAGCAGAGATAGGAAATTGGGCCAATAAGCAACATTGGTTTCCAAAAATTACAATAATCATTCACACTGTTCAAATTGTTGCACTTATCTGCATTGTTGCACTTTCCTAAAAAGACACCTTGTAAATGAAATTCGAAATTGGCCTACCAGCAGCTTGCAGATTTTTATGTTCCATTAACCCTTAGATGCACGAGTGACTGGACCCTACACTCTTCCATAAGTAGGTCAAAAATGACCCATACTAGAATCAATGCGTTTTTATGCCAATTTTGCCATTTTGGTTAGGAATAATCACTTGTATTATATTTAGGACCACACAAGACCACACATGATTTCATGTTAGAAACATTTTCATTTTTCACTTTTTTCCATCTTTGAACCCATTTTTGACCCACTTATGGAAGGTTGGGGTAGTAACACAAAAACAAAAAAATTCTTAAAATGTATAAAAGTTAAGTTAAAAATGTGAACGGCATGATATCAGAAACATGTTTTTTGAGGAATGCCTGGAATATGAAATTATAAAAAAATTTCATTACGAAGATATTTCCAGAAAACAACCTGACCGGGTCATTTTTGACCCACTTATGGAAGGTTGGGGTAGTAACACAAAAACAATAATTTCTTAAAATGTATAAAAGTTATGTTAAAAATGTGAATGGAATGATATCAAAAACATGTTTTTTGAGGAATACCTGGAATATAAAATTATAACAATTTTTAATTACGAAGATATTTCAAGAAAACAACCTGACCGGGTCATTTTTGACCCACTTATGGAAGGTTGGGGTAGTAACACAAAAACAAAAATTTCTTAAAATGTATAAAAGATAAGTTAAAAATGTGAATGGCATGATAACAAAAACATGATTTTTGAGGAGTACCTGGAATATGAAATGATAAAAAAATTTTCATTACAAAGACATTTCAAGAAAACAACCTGACCAGTCATTTTTGACCCACTTATGCATCTAAGAGTTTTAAAAAAAATAACTCATTAAAGCTGTTTAGACAAAAGCTAAGCAGTTTAGTCTTTGGGATTTTGTTCCTTTTCAGCACCCAGAACAACAAAATCAAGACCTTGTAACAACCTAAGCTAGAATCAACTGCAAGTTCCAAAAAATCCTCGTGAGTAGAAAAATGAAGGTGAAAAATATCCCATGGGAAAATATTCATCAGCTTTTCTTTGCTGTAAAACATTTTAAATAGAGATCACACAATAACAATAACACATACATGCCGGAAAGATGCAGGAAATGCATGATTTGACACTTTGACAGTTGTTTGGAGCTATAGTAGAAGTTATCCGTCTGTGTCCATGAATCAGTGAAGATGCTCTGACCCTGTAGATGAAAGGACCCCATGAGATGGTTCCCACATGAGCGACTCTTCCCCGGCACTTTGCTTTAATCATGCTTGGCCCCGGACCAGAGGAACTACTTAATGTCTGCGTTAAGTGTGTGACAAGCTGTGTCTGTTACCTGTTTTTACATGATTTGTAAGTCTGTTTGGAACCTTCATGCAATTATTGTTACATAAAAGTTAGCTTGGCAGCACAGCGGCAGTGTTTGGTACATTTGACCGACAGCCTGGTGGAGCTGGGCAGGGTTCGGACATCTTGATGTGGAGTTTGCATGGTGACTCTTAACCAAACACACGTTTGGTTAATTGCCCGTAGGTCCCTAAGTGGGGTACATAAGTATTTAACCCCCTGATGACTAAGAAAGTTGACCCTTTTTCAATGGTATGAGCTGTTATGTTTTTTTTTATGGTATTACAACAAGAAATAAAATCCAGAAAAATAATAAAAGTAATCATTTGTGATCGATTGACGAAAATAAATACACTCCAAAAGCACCACAGAACAACTCCCAATTCCAACTCATTATGTGGAGAAAAACACAAAAAAAGGCTTTTCCATACAAACCCCCCCAGAAGGAGCTCATGAAATCCCTCTAGTGGCCCGACACCCATTGGCCAATTATCCGCTTTTCTGGGAATAATACATTTTTGGGAAAAAGTCAAAATATTTCCAAACTTGTATTGATATTTGTCTTGTATATTTCTTAGCTAACCTTTGAGTATGATGATTTTAGCCTTCTATCTCAAATGTCAGTGTGATTTCCGTTGGGTTGACAAGCTTGTGATTCTTCTTCACTGACTTGCGAACTATAGGTAATGTCACGAACATGAATAAATAAAAAAAAATTAGCGGTTTAATAATAATTAATAAATGTAATCATTGAAAAAGCTGCTAAATTCGAAACGCGAAGTGGCGATCAAGGGATGGCTGCATGCTTATTAATTAATTCATTCATTCATTTTCTACCACTTTTTCCTCATGAGGGTCGCGGGGGGTGCTGGAGCCTATCCCAGCTGTCTTCGGGCGAGAGGCGGGGTACACATGCTTATTGTTTTACTATTTTTACGTTTCATTCTTGTCTTCTATGTCCAATGCAATTTTTATTTTTACTGTACTGGACTAAAATTGGAAATTAGCCACTAGCTATAATCTTGCATATTTACTTGAATTGGTATTTGTCTTGTATATTTCTTAGCTAACTTTTGAGTGCGATGATTTTAGCCTTCTATCACAGATGTCATTGCGATTTCTGTTCGATAAATTAGCCACAGCATTAAAAATTTCAGAAAAACTTCTGGTTTAATAATAATTAATAAATGTAATAATTGAAAAAGCTGCTAAATTTGAAACGCGAAGTGGCGATCGAGGGATTGCTGCATGCTTATTGTTTTACTATTTTATTTTATGTTCAATGCTATTTTTATTTTTACTGTACTGGACTAAAATTGGAAATTAGCCACTGGCTATAATAGTGCATATTTACTTGTATTGGTATTTGTCTTGTATATTTCTTAGCTACCCTTTGAGTGCGATGATTTTAGCCTTTTATCTCAGATGTCATTGCGATTTCCGTTGGGTCGACAAGCTTGTGATTGGCTCCCGCTATAGAAAGAGTGAGTTTCTTCACTGACTCGCGAACATGAATAAATTAGCCACAGCATTCAAAGTTTAAGAAAAACTAGCGGTTTAATAATAATATTTAATAAATGTAATAATTGAAAAAGCTGCTAAATTTGAAACGCAAAGTGGCGATCAAGGGATGGCTGCATGCTTATTGTTTTAATATTTTTATGTTTCATTCTTGTCTTCTTTTATGTTTTATTTTTATTTTTACTGTACTGGACTAAAATTGGAAATTTAGCCACTGGCTGTAATCTTGCATATTTACTTGAATTGGTATTTGTCTTGTATATTTCTTAGCTACCCTTTGACTGTGATGATTTTAGCCTTTTATCGCAGATATCATTGCGATTTCCGTAAAAAAAGCTGCTAAATTCGAAACATGAAGTGGCGATCGAGGGATGGCTGCTTGGCTTTTTACGTTTCATTCTCGTCTTCTTTTATGTCCAATGCTATTTTTATTTTTAGTGTACTGGACTAAAATTGGAAATCAGCCACTGGCTATAATTTTGCATATTTACATAAAAATGTTGATTAATTTTCACCGTCCTCGTCATTCTTAAATAAATAAATCTACAAGACTATTGTATTTTTGTTTGCAGTACATACTGTAGCGAGCATAATCCCAACCCTAAATTTCGGAAAAGCAACAAAAGAAAACTTGGCTTCCTTGACAGTGGTTTGTACAGTCCAGTTGATTTTTTTTTTTAAGATAATATTCAAATCCCTTGTGTCTATTTTCAGGCCTGGCTGGCCTTAACATGCCTGATGAAATCATACAGAAATTGAGGCCAAACGCAGAACTGGAGACCATCTCTGGGTATTGAAGTGGCACTGATCCGTATAAGGGCCATATCAAGTCATAAAGCTGGACTCCATTCCAAAGGTACTCCTCAATGACCACCTCCTGAGCTGCATCTGCCACTCAAAGATCCCAATGAGCCGGCACCTGGGTTTTCCGACGAGAAATAAAATACCAAGGACTCAAACCGGCGGACTTCCTCTTTGTCCACATGCCTGAGCAATGTGTCAAAGCAACCATGGCCGGGCCACATGATTTGTCTGCACCTTTGACTCCTTTGGCTTTGACTCCGCTCCAACCAGGACGTCAAAAACGTTACTTCACAAATCAAAATCCCGATATTCCCAATCATTGAGTGAGTGAGTGAGTTTTTATGATGGATCAGACGTCTTTTCCTGTCCTGTCCGTGTGTTGGCTTATCTTTGTGCTTGGCCTGGGATTTTCTCTGCTGTGCTCTACTGACCTTGCATTGTCCTTGTTATTTCCCACAATCCCCGGCTTCTGCAGATGGACTGGCCTCCGACTTGCCTCTATGAGGCCGCAGTCATTTCCTGTGTGCCCCCCCTTTTTCCTACTGACATTCTAATCCCTGCGGTTGCACGCCGCCTGTCAGCAGAAACCTTATTGTTCACGGCCAATTATCACCAATGATCACTTCCTAGGTTTTTGCTGTTATTTTATTTAATCGTCATTTTTATTGATATAGTTGTTTATAGTTGGTAATGGTTGAATTTCATTTGAACATGCATCAGATTACAATTGAATGCATCACATAATCAGTTCACAGTTCCACATTTCCAAAAAGGAGTAGGAAGAAGCAAAGCTTATTAAATCCTACCCCTCCATCTGGTACTTTTACAATCAGTAACTGTTATATTTGTTCACTTCCTGCTTTCCTAATATAGTTTTTTTTAATTTAATTTAATCAATTTATTTATTTTTGTCACGTACCAAAGTACAAGGTGATATGACCATACAATATAGTATATTATACTATAATATAGTGTTATTATTATTTTTTTAAATAATTTTTTTAAAGAAATTAAAAAAAATTCAATTAAATTTTGTAATTATTTATTTATCTATTTATTTTTGTCAAGTATGATATGACCATACAATGACATAATGGGTACCATATTAACTGTCAACATAGTGATATTATAGTATAGTATAGTGTTATTATTATTTTTAAATTTTGTTAAATGTTTTCAAAAATATTTTAAAAACTATATATATATATATATTTTAGAATTTATTATTATCATTATTATTTGTCATGTATGATATGACCATACAATGACATAATGGGTACCATAGTAACTGTCAATATAGTGATAATATAGTATAGTGTAGTGTTATTATTATTTTTTAAATAAAAAAAAAATTCAAAAATATTAAAAAAAATTTTTTTTTTAATGTATTATTATTATTATTATTATTTATTTTTTTGTCATGTATGATATAACCATCCAATGACATAATGGGTACCATAGTAAGTGTCAATATAGTAATATGTATATATATATATATATATCTATCACATCATGACTGGTTCAAGACTCAAGCTTTTGGATTATTTTGACTCTTTGTATTTTATTTCAATTATGAATTGTCAGTTTACTATGAATATAGTCTTAGAGTCATTCTACTGTGTGATTTTGTGCACGGACCCGACTACCTAGACTATCTCTAGGTAAGAAGGGAATTGTGCCACGCTCTAGATTGTCATAACATGAGTGGAAGCTTCATCGTGTTGGCAGCTGAAAGCACTTCTAGTGTCTTATAAACAGTCAATTATGTCAAGATCTTTCAGATCACACAGTAGACGAGAGAAATCACATTTAATTGCACGGTATCTCAGTCTTTGAACGTTTCTACCTGCAAAGAATTTATGATTCGCAACATCTGGGCCAAAACCGAAAAGGGTGAAACAGCAGCTTTGTTTGTCTGTGGGGAATTTACAGAGTCAGAACTCACAGCAGAGACTTGTTTTACAGCGCAGGTCTGAATCTTATTGCACAAGAATTATTTTATCTGGCAAGTTTAATTTCCACTCTGCGTGACCTCTTTATTAAGGTGAACATCTGCAAGTTATAGTGACTTCAAACTGTAGATCGTAGAATCTAAAATACAGTCAAACATCGGGTTCTGAATGTACTTTTCGGTTTACGATGGAAATCTTTGACTTCTGCCGAACTCCACTTTCTAAATTTGTGGGTGTAGGAATTGATAATAAATGAATAAACCCTTTAGAGAGCTCCTTGAAAATGGGTTAGGAGCTACTGGCTGGAGACCCCTGATTTAACATGTATGAAGTCAAAGAGTACCGTATTTTCTGGACTATAAGTTGCTCAGTTTTTTCATTTATACTTCGCTCTGGAGTATAAGTTGCAGGAACAGCCAACCTAGGAAAAAAAGTGCGACTTATAGTCCGGAAAATACGGTATTTGGACGGTAACGATTCTTTTTTCAGTCGATTACTGTTTTTTCTGGACTATAAGTTGCTCCGGAGTATAAGTCGCACAAGGGCAAAAATGTATAATTAGGTAGAAAAAAACATACATAAGTCGCACTGGAGTATAAGTCGCATCTTTTGCAGGTAATTTATTTTCCAAACTACTTGACCAAAACAGACATTACGTCCTCTTGGAAGGCAAGTTCTAACATGAATAAAAGAATAGAGAACAGGCTGAATAGGTGTAAGATATGCTAACACAATGGTTATTCAGCTACACAAAAAATAAACATGAACAGAAAAGGTGTCCATCAACACTTTTTTCATTTATAAGTCGCAGGAACAGCCAACTGATGAAAAAAAGTGCGACTTATAGTCCGGAAAATACGGTCTTTGGACGTTTTTTTTGGACGATTTTTTTTTTCAGTCAATTACTGTTTTTCTGGACCATAAGTCGCTCTGGAGTATAAGTCACACAAGGCCATAAAAATGCATAATTAGATCGAAAAAAACATACATAAGTCGCTCTGAAGTATAAGTCGCAGGAACAGCCAACCTATGAAAAAAAGTGTGACTTTTTACGGTAATAACGTAGTTCCGTATTTCCTGCTTGCAGACAAGCTACACACATTTTTTGCGGGGCGACCCATGTTACACACCAATTGGCATCGGGTTTCTGCAACTCCAACCACTTCTCCTTGATGCTCGCCTCTTTAGGCAAGTTAGCCTTCCTTCAAACCTGAACAAATATTTCTTGGAAGCCGTTTTTCCGTGCTAACACGGTGAAATCAGAGCAGTGAAAGCTTATACCTGGACATGCCCATATAAGGAAGGTCAGTGAACCGATGTGAGAAAAAAAATTCTAAAACCGAGCATTCAGAGTCATCCCAAACTCATTTCAGGGCTCACTTCCAAATGCGTAATCCTCATTATCTGAAATTTTGGCATCGTTTAGCAACATTCTAACATGTTATACGTCGGAAAAGTGCCAAAAGCCATTTAACGCAAAATGATGATTGATATAACACAAGCTAATTGGAGACAAACGCACCACGTCAGGCTTTCCATAGCAATTTCAAGGCGCTTGAAAACATTTGAGCCCACTAACAAAGAGCTGTGGGATATTTGGTTTCTCTTGAAACCCCAACCCCGGTCATTGATGAGGACCTGAGATGTTGCCCTCACCGGGGAACAAAAGACTTTTTATTGGAGTCTGTCCCTGCAGGGAGTTTCTGGCCTTTCCACGAGCTCTTAGAGCTCTTCTTGTCGCTCCCTCCTGTAGTGGCGGGATTACAGGGTGAAGGCCCATCTGCTCTACTGTAGCAAGCTGTGGAGGTCAGGCTGACCCCTGCCCCCCAGTGACATTCCTAAGAAACTGTGATTGTGTATGTCACTGCAAGATAGTAACGGTGTGAGTCCCAGAACTGACGTGACCCAATGAGAACAACCTTGCCAGCCTTACAGGATCGAAATCCTTTACAGCAAAGTGTGTTATTAATGGTTTTCTTTGTAACTGTCCCAACTCCCTTGACATCATTAACCGGATCCTCTTTTGTAATTATGAGCTGGTGCCTCACCGTTCTCACAACCATCCTTGCCCCACCAGGTCGGAGCTATGAAATCTTGCATGACCTCTTTATTAAGGTGAACATCTGCAAGTTATAGTAACTTCAAACTGTAGATTGTAGAATCTAAAATACAGTCAAACATCGGGTTCTGAATGTACGTTTCGGTTTACGATGGAAATCTTTGACTTACGGACTTCTGCCGAATTCCACTTTCTAAATTTGTGGGTGTAGGAATTGATAATAAATGAATAAACTCTTTGAAGAGCTCCTTCATGGTTTTCTTTGTAACTGTCCCAACTCCCTTGACATCATTAACCGGATCCTCTTTTGTAATTCTGAGCTGGTGCCTCACCTTTGAATAGACAACAGGCTGAATAGGTGTAAGATATGCTAACACAATGGTTATTCAGCTACACAAAAAATAAACATGAACAGAAAAAGGTGTCCAGTCTTTATGTAACTTCAACAGTTTTTTAATTTATAAGTCGTTCTGGAGTATAAGTCGCAGGAACAGCCAACCTACAAAAAAAAAAGTGCGACTTATAGTCCGGAAAATCTTTGTAACTGTCCCAACTCCCTTGACATCATTAACCGGATCTTCTTTTGTAATTCTGGGCTGGTGCCTCACCTTTCTCAGAACCATTCTTACCCCACCAGAATGGAGCTATGAAATCTTGCATGGAACTTAAGAGCGTGGGCAATGCATCGGTCGATGCTTCCTGTATTTGTTCCCTTGATTAATTATTGCGCTGGTAGTGGTCGTTTTCTCTACAAGCGTCTTCTTGATGGTCCATTCCAGTCTTATGCAGATCTGCAATCCTGTCCCTGAGGTCCTTAGACAGAGCTTTGACTGCGCTACCGTTTCTGTGACAGGTGTTTTTATCCAGTTGAGGACTACGTTCCTAAATGGACAGGACTAATTTGGGCGTTCCGTGATTTCTTAGTACAATTACTAATTTAGTCTGCTATGCCGTCAGTTCAAGCCGTCTCGTGTTTTTCCACCAATCGTATGACATATTATTAAGACAATTGTTGGCTTTTGCAAGCCAGAACACCCAGAACTCACAGTTTTTGGTCATTTGTTTAACTTCTTCTAATCAGAGTAAAGTCCAACATGCCAGCAAGCCATCATTCACCAAACAAAGATGTCCTGAAACTGTCACTGGACTAAATCCACCAGGTCTTTAAGCGGGTCTGTGGCTTCCCTTTGGTTTTTGATTGGCTTTTCTCACTCGCTCCCATTCAGCTATTTTTAAATTTCTGCTAAATATTACAATGTTCTGTAAGAACCGTGCATTACAGAATATTGATATCTGTTTTAAGAGTCTACTCATTTTGCTATGAGTCTTTTTTTTAACTTGTTCCACAACCTCATTACCCCGGAAAGGTCTCTGCGCAACCCCGAACCAGACAGACAGCTCAAACATTTCAGTAATCTCTAACCTTGAGAGCGTGTGTGTTTTCCACATCCTACATGTCATCCAAAGTTTCGTGCCGTCCAAACTGACAAGTCAAAATACACCATATCCCACATGGATTTGAACATTTGTTTCCAGACTACGCTGCAGCTAGGCGGTCTTATGTTGGATTTCATATTCGTCATATTGTTCGGAATTGTCCCATTTTCACACCGTGTCTCTTATTCAAACATTCCACAAGGTATGATGGGATTGTGGGGGAGGATGTCACATTGTCGGTCAGGGGAGACCGCTAGAATTTAGCTCACATACTCTCGCTGCTGAAAGGTGTCCTACGAAAACCTTTAACACTTTAGAAACTAGAGCAATTTGTGTTATCGTCATTTGTTCCCGCCATTTCTGTGGAAATACCACAGAAAAATTGGGATGCATGCAATGCTAAAAGCCTGATAGCGATATCTACCTAGCTTTTTTTAAATAAAAGAGTTAATTCAAGACATATAGTAAGTTGAATTGTAATATTTGACACCCTATTAAAGCATTACAATTGTTAAATGGCTTTAAAATAAGCTTTAATTGTAATACAGAAGCTTTTGACAATGAGCTAGCTTAGCTGACACACTGCCGTTTTAGGGAAGTGTAGCGGAAGTGTAGTGTATTTGTAGCTTGTTTTCTGTGAATTTATTGAAGATATATAGTTAAAATAGTTTAAATGTAATATTTTACACTCTAATAAAGCTTGAAAATGATTAAATGGCTTTAAAATAAGCTTTAATAGCAAAAAAAGGGACTTTTGGCAATGAGCTAGCTTAGCTGACACACTGGCGTTTTGGGGAAGTAATATCCTGGGAGAGTTGATAGTTGTTTTGTAGCTTTTTTTCCTGTTAATTTATTTAAGAAATATCGTCAAAATAGTTTAAATGCAACCTTTGACACTCCAATAAAGCATTCAAATTATAAAAAGGCTTTAAAATTTGTCAAAAAAGGGTCTTTTGGCAATGAGCTAGCATAGCTGACACACTGCTGTTTCGGGGAAGTCATATCTAGGGATACTTGATTTGTAGCTTGTTCTCTGTTAATTTATTGAAGAAATATAACATTTTACACCCATTAACTATTAAAATGATGAAATGGCTTTAAAATAAGCTTGATAGGCAAAAAAAATGGCTTTTGGCAATGAGCTAGCTTAGCTGACACACTGCTGTTTCGCAGAAGTCATATCCTGAGAGAGTTGATAGTTGTTTTGTAGCTTGTTTTCTGTGAATTTATTGAAGAAATATAGTTAAAAGAGTTTAAATGTAACATTTGACACTCTAATAAAGCTTGAAAATGATTAAATGGTTTAAAAATAACCTTTAATGACAAAAAAAGAGCGTTTGGCAATGAGCTAGGTTAGCTAAGATGATATGATAGCTTAGCTTAGTCATATCTTGGGATAGTTGATAGTTGTTCTGTAGCTCGTTTTCTATTCATTCATTGAAGAAATGTAGTTAAGTCAAGCAAAAACCTGTATTGAACATATTTTACCTATAATCGGTCAATTACTGATCAGTATCGGGCGATTTCTGTAAAATGTGCCAATAAATACCTTTCAAAGCTGATCACAAAAACGGCAACACAAAACCCTAATCAAAGTATTCCTAATTTAAAAAAAATAACTAGTTTTTCAATATTTTGGACTAATCATACGCCAAAGTCAACCATGAAACAAGACATATGTCACAGTCAGTTCCATAGACTTGTTGTTACTCAGAGGTCCTGGTCCTGGTTCTTCGTTGTGTGGGTATCAGGGAGTGGAATTGTTGCTGTTGGAGGCCCCGAGGCAGGTACATACTCTTTGTGTTTGAGAAGTAAATTTGCAGCTCCTAATTGTATGCCCTGAATGACATGTCGCAAATCACCTGACTGGGAGGATGTCAGTTTGCGTGATGTATCAGGCCCTGTCCACATGGGAACGTTCTTGGAATTTTATTTATTTTTTTGACAGGTTGAAAAAAAATCACGTCTTCACTGAGTCGTGTTAGTAAATTATGTTAGTAAACTCATTTTGGTCGCTTGTATCTGTGATATTGTTCTTCTGGTCGCTATTCAAAGCTTTGACTTTGCACTTCCCAATTGCCAACTGCAGGCAGGGATCGGACCGCCAAGTTCCTTGGCCTCTCCCACTGGTGGTGAGTCCGTGGGAAGACGTCCCGCCCCCAGTCAGTGTCAGTCCAAGTATTATTATCTTAAGGCAGGATTTCTGATACAACTAAAATTGACAAAGAATCCAATATGGAAGTGAACCAATTCCAAGGAATGGACTATTACCAATTGTTGTTAGTAGCTTAGTACCAATTCACCTTATGAAAAACTGGGGAAAAGAGAATTGCCATAGCAACCGCCCGCTTCCTGAAAGCACAATGTCGCTTCATCATACTCCGGTATTTACTCCTGGGTTCATCAAAGTCAAAAGCCGGACTTTTTACTTTTCTTTTCAGACGCCATTGCTTTCTTCTGTCGCATTGACAAAGTGTCCACTTTGTTTGAGAGCACAGAAGTGCAAAACGAGGGCAAGGCATGTCACGTCCCGAGCGGGGATGTGAGGAGCCTGTTACATAATAGGAGGCTCCCTGCGCTCGGACACATTTGTGAAGATGTAGTTGATGAAGACCTTTGGCCATGGCAGGACTTTGGTTTGAGGTCATTGTGTGGACACATGCTGCCAAGAGCTGAATGGCAACCCCCGCCCTCCTCTTGAGACACGAGGTCAGGGGTCAGCTACATCAATACAGCCTCCCGACCTCCCTCCTCGACCCCTGGAGCACCTCGTGTCTCTTTAGTATCTTCACCATCAGGACACGAGGCGCAGCGGAGTTCCATGTGCTACAGGTGTCATTTACAGAAAGACGGATGATGATGAGCAGACGGTCGAGCTGCTCCGTGGATTTTGGCACGTTGGTGTTTCGCAGTGGCGGTGACCCTCAGCAGGGGTGGGCCTGCCTTACCTTTGAAGCCCCAGGGGGGGCAGAGTATAAGTTGGGCTTTATTGCAGGGAAATGGATGGGGCAGGTACCTGCTGTGGTCTGTTGTTTGCCTTAAAAGAGTCTTATCAGCTTGGGCACAATCCGTGCTCTCAGCTACTGCGAATGACATTTGGAAACCACTGCCGTCAGTCCCAAAGAAGCACGGACGGTTACAATGGAATCCAAATGACGCCAAATGAGAAAACGGCATGGCGTTATTTTGTCCCCTTTGACACGTTGTTTGTAAGCCCTCAAAAAGACATGCCTCCCTACGGTGTCATTCATCCCTCCTCTTTACTCCGGCTTTACAGATTCAATGCAGCAACGACATGACCAATCTGACCGCTTTCTGTTGCTTGATTTTAGTACGACTTGACAACCACAAAACAACTTCTTATTTTTATCTTTGTCACTCGAAAATTACCAAAAACAAAATTTCCCCGCAACTTTAGAATACATGAATTGGAGGCTAACTAGTTAGCTCGTTAGCATGCTATGCGTAAAGCTGTGGCCGTCTCTTGGGGGTGTCCCCGCAGTGATCCCCTAGCCTGAGCATTAGCAATGTAGTCAAATCAAAGAATAACAGGGGTGTAAAGATGACTGTAGGGGTGTTATTTCATGTCTACAGGGCTCTAATAGTGTTTAAAAATGTATTTAGACAGGCATAACATAACATAACAACATAGCATAGCATAGCATCGCATCGCATAACATAACGTTTTGGGTTGCACGGTGATCTAGTGGTTAGCCCCCAGACCTCACAGCTAGGAGACCAGGGTTCAATTCCACTCTCGGCCATCTCTGCGTGGCGTTTGCATGTTCTCCCTGTGTGTTTTCTCCTGGTACTACGGTTTCCTCCCACATTCCAAAAACATGCTAGGTTAATTAGCGACTCCAAATTGTCCATAGGTATAAATGTGAGTGTGAATGGTTGTTTGTCTATATGTGCCCTGTGATTGGCTGGCCACCAGTCCAGGGTGTACCCGAAGACAGCTGGGATAGGCTCCAGCACCCCTGCGACCCTTATGAAGATAAGCGGTAAAAATGAATGAATGAATTAATGCGGCTGTTATTGGCTAATTCCAACCTGCAATAAAAGCCTGTTGTTCCGACAATCAAATAAAATCAATAAAAACTGCTTGAGCAAAAGTGGTCATGTGATGCATTTTAAATACAGAAATATTACAATCTGCCAAAAACGAAAAATGAGCACTGAAATGTCGAAATGAGGCAAGCAGTCCGAGCTTGTATAAGCGGTACAAAATGAACGAATGAATAACAATGTTTTCTACTACCCAATTTATTAATATTGACTCTTATTTTGTTGGGGATTTGGAACCAATTAAATAAAACTAAAATAATAAGTAATGAAAGGAATCTCAGTTTATACTTAAAATCCCCACTCCTTGCTAATAAAAACTAAAAGAGCAATGTTGTAAAGTTTTTATTAGAAGCCGCACCGACAACTGACATTTGATTTCAGTCTGTCAATTTATTGTCGTAAACTTTATTTTTCCTCAAGTTAACAACACATTTATAAGAACAAGTAATGTGAGTAATGCTTGACAATAAATGAAGGTTCAATTGTGATGTTTGGAATAATAAATAGTGCGCGTATGGTTGGCTGTGTTCTTCAGTGCAACATCTGATCTGAATGAAGGCTTCATTATGCTAGAGCGTCACGGTGCTTACGCAAGCCACCCGTGTAGCTTGACATGCACCACCCAAAAAAAAAAATCGAATCAATTGTGTAATTCCTATGATTGTTAATTTTTTGTGTATTCTTGCATAAGAGTATTTATTTACTGCACTAGCACCCATAATGAAAATCACTGAGGGAATCTTGTATTCATTAACTAGCCCTAAAGATGCCAGCTGGACTCGCATCTGTTCCATATGAAGGCACAAGCTGCCAGTTTACTCAGTCATCGCTCTTTAAATGACATCTTCCGTATCCAAACCACAACAAGGCTGCAAACACACACAACAATCAATCCCAGTAATTTCATTTTCTTGCACTTTGCATGCGATAAACAGCTGTCAATCAATTGTACTAAACCAGGAACAGCGGCGAAACTTCTCAACCAAAATGACCCCGAGAACGAGGCCACGACTCATCCAAGAGGTCACAAAAGACCCCACAACAAAAACATTTGTCACTGTTCATGACTCCATCATAGGAAAGACACTGAGCGTAAACAGACAGTAAAATATGGTGGTGGTAGTATGATGGTCCGAGGCTGTTTTGCTGCTTGAAGACTTGCTGTGATAAAAAGAACCATGAATTCTGCTGTTTAATGAAGATAAAATTAAGTTCACAAACATGAATAACAAACTATTAAACAGCTGTCAATCAATTGTACTAAACCAGCAACAGAGGCGAACCTTCTCAACCAAAATGACCCAGAGAACACGGCAAAAACTCATCCAAGTGGTCACAAAAGACCCCACAACAAAAACATCCTGTTAAATTAAGTCACTGTTCATGACTGCATCGTAAGAAAGACACCGAGCGTAAACGGACAGTAAACTATGGTGGTGGTAGTATGATGGTCCGAGGCTGTTTTGCTGCTGGAAGACTTGATAAAAAGAACCATGAATTCTGCTGTTTAATGAAGATAAAATTAAGTTCACAAACATGAATAGAAAATTATTATTATTTATTCTAAATAATTTAAATTATTTGTACAAATTACTGTAAAAAAATAAAAAAAATCTCTGCATTATTGTTTATTATTTATTATTAGAAAAGCCAGGCAACGACATTTAGTTGGAAATTTCACTGCTGTGTTATTGTGCAATGACAATAAAGAAAGTCTAGTCAAGTCTAAAAAATGAAAGAAAATCCTTAAGTACGATGAAAGACATTTTTTTACATAAGCTGCATAATTCATATTTTTAAAAAGTATTTTTGACTTGATAATAACAACCTGACAGGGATGCTGCAGGCTTAATGTATGCTAACTCAGGCTTACTGTGGCGTAACCCTAATGTGCAAATGTTTTTCATTTACCGTGTCCTCACCATATGTATATATATATATATATATATAATATATATATATATATAGCAAACACAGCAAACATGAAAGCGCCAGGTTATATTAAAGTTATGATGATACAATGACACCATTATGCTCCGCTTTCACTTTCCCTACCACACACATGTACAAGGAGATGTACAGTATGACTGAGCCATGCAGTCTTTTCCATTAATGCTGCTACTGTGGAGGGACTGAAAATAAAAGTCAGCTCTTTCTCCCAGGACTGTTATATTAACCACAGATCTTTCTAAATGCTGTATAAATGTTTTGACACTGGGGGAAGACCAAAAGGCTTCCTCTTTTTTTTTTAAATAAAGTTGAAAGAATCCATCAAAAAATACATGAGAACATAAGCGCCTGATGGGAAATAAATGGATGCTAGTGATATGGAATGGTAATGGTAATGGTTTAATTTCATTTGAACATGCATCAGATTACAATTGAATGCATCCCATAATCAGTTCACAGTTCCACATGTCCAAAAAGGAGGAGGAAGAAGCAAAGCTTATTAAATTCTACCCCTTCATCTGGTACTTTTACAATCAGTAACTGTTACATTTGTTCACTTCCTGCTTTCCTCATAGAATTTTTATTCATTTAATTAATTTTTTTTTATTTATTTAAATTTTTTAATTTTTTAACATTTTTTGTCACATACCAAAGTACGTTTACAATCAGTAACTGTTACATTTGTTCACTTTCTGCTTTCCTAATATGATTTTTAGTTATTTTATTTTTAAAATTTTTATTTTTATTAATTTTAATTTTAATTAAAAAAAAATTGTAATTTTTTGTCACGTACCAAAGTACATTTACAATCAGTAACTGTTACATTTGTTCACTTCCTGCTTTCCTAATGGGATTTTTATTTTTTTATTTTATTTTTTTTAATGTATTTTTATTAATTTTAATTTTTTTTAATAAATTTTTTTTTTGTCATGTACTGAAGTACATTTACAATCAGTAACTGTTACATTTGTTCACTTCCTGCTTTCCTAATATAATTTTTATTTTATTTCTAATTTTTTTTATTTATTTGACATGCAAAGTATTTGTGATTTTATAATAATAATAAATTTTATTTTAGAAATAACGAGTTAGTGTGTTCTCTGTATGGAGCTGGCTAGAGCTGCATTTCCGGATTTATCTTCCAGGGATGCATTCCCACTTGAAAGTTAATATCAAATCAGAAATGGAGGTAAATTCCTCCTGGATTTTGTTTGCCAATGACTGCCCTTTGATGGTGGTGGAGCAACAACATTTGAGTATGCGTCTCTATCCAGCCGATCTATTCCTGGGTTAAGCTGGAGCCTATCCCAGCTGACATTGAGCTGGCATAATTTCATTAAAAACAGATGATACAATAACAACAACAAATAATTGCTCAAACTTTAAGTAAAAGTAGTTTTTGGTGTGTGATGTCGTTTTAAAAAAATGTTTTCCGTATGAAACAAGAAATTGGATTAGTATGGTGTCTTTCTGCACAGGTCCAAGTCTAAATATAAGCGTTGCGGCAGAGTACACAGCCTTGCGAACCTTGTTTTTCTGGTTAAAGTCTGTCAGTTGATGGTTGTTTATGGCGCCATGGACCTGCGCGGTGGATAATTAATAATAGTCTGATTCATCCCCTTCCAAATGTACGCGTCTGCTCCCCAGGAGGACACAGCACAGCTCAGCCCCCAGAAGTCCCTCTTGATTTCCAGTTCTAAGGCTCTGTGGGTTTCCATGTTAATGTGTGCTATAATATCTTAACAAAATGTTATCATTTTATTTAAATTTTATTTATATTAGCATAGCACATTAAAGCACCTTACATTCTTTTACAACAATGTAATTGAAGAAGTTAAAGGTGACTTCAAATTTATTTCAGCCAAAAGGCGCTAAATCCGTCATTTCAGCCAAAAGGCGCTAAATCCGAAAAAATATTAGTAAAAAAAATATATAAAATACATGGTGTGTGCAGGATTTTTATAGCATGCATTTTTATGACCTATATTGATTGCTCTTTCATTTGCAATATAAACTTGATGACCAAATAGATTGATATGTGCGTAATTAAAAATCATTGATTTTCTCGAAATCAGTCAAAATGGATTTAGCGCCTTTTGGTTGCAAGCTCTTCATTTTTAGACTATTAGCCACTGGTTAATTGGCGACTCCAAATTGTCCATAGGTATGAATGTGAGTGTGAATGGTTGTTTGTCTATATGTGCCTTGTGATTGGCTGGCCACCAGTCCAGGGTGTTTGCCCGAAGACAGCTTCCCTATATGTTTTCCTAAAATCCACGAATGGGATGTGTTTCTATTTGTTTTGACATTAAAATATTCTGTACCACCCTGTAAGAATGGCTACTGATGAGACAGGGTGCTGATGTGTTCTCCTAGTTTGTCTGTGAGGACATGGACAGATGTTTGGATAAAGAACGTAAGCATTGACAGCCCAAACAAGGCCTTTCTGTGTTCAGCGGGTGGAGACAGTAGATGCTTCCCAAACCGTTCCCATATGGAGCCCGGCTTGTGAATTTTTCAATTTTGACCCAGTAGTTTGGGGTTAACAGAGTTTCAGGTTTAATACCGTGCACTTCAAGTTCAACTTTTACTGTTGAACGGAAAATAAGGTACTGAAATGTCACCAGTCGCAATATAAACTAAAAGGACACGAGGACATAATTAAAGACCGGCACACACGAACCTTGACCAATGACAGTCGTTTTTCGAGAGCTAATGGAGCTTGAGATTACTTTTTCTGTTTCCTGCTGCACATCCCTGAAAGGCCATCAGACATTCACTGATACCTCTCTAAGATCTCAAGGAAAATAGACAAGTGTTGAGGTGTTCCGGGCATGCACAGCCAGGGGGGAAGGCCTAGGGGCTGACCTAGGACACGCTGGAGGGATTATGTCTCACAGCTGGCCTGGGAACGCCTTGGTGTCCTTGTGTTGGAACTGTAGACCGGGAAGTCTGGACTTCCCTACTGAGACGGCTGCCTTCGCAACCCAAATGGACGGACGGAGGGACGGAACATGTTCAAATGAGAAACATCTCAGTCTGACGGTTTTCAGAAACTGGACTGAAGGTTTCAAGTATGCCAGAAATTAACGTTAATAACAGCTAGAGAAGACAACTTGCGGGTCATACTGAAGAGTTCCAGAGCTGGAAATGCTGTACGGAAAACTGTTGACAATTCATTGGGTGGCCCACGCTGGTTTATGAATGTAAATACCGTATTTTCTAGACTATAAGTCGCTCCGGAGTATAAGTCGCACAAGGCCAGAAATGCATAATTAGGTAGAAAAAAAACCATACATAAGTCGCATTTTTTGCAGGTAATTTATTTTACAAACTACTTGACCAAAACAGACATTATTAAGTTCTAACAATAAAAGAATAGAGAACAGGCTGAATAGGTGTAAGATATGCTAACACAAAAAATAAACATGAACAGAAAAGGTGTCTAGTTTTTTCATTTATAAGTCGCTCTGGAGTATAAGTCGCAGGAACAGCCAACCTAGGAAAAAAAGTGCGACTTAGTTATAGTCCGGAAAATACGGTATTTGGACGGTAATGATTATTATTTCAGTCGATAACCATATTTTCTGGACTATAAGTCGCTCCGGAGTATAAGTCGCACAATGCCAAAAATACATAATTAGGTAGAAAAAAACATACATAAATCGCATTTTTTGCGGGTGATTTATTTTAACTACTTGACCAAAACAGACATGATGTCCTCTAGTAAGGCAAGTTCTAACATGAATAAAATAATAGAGAACAGGCTGAATAGGTGTAAGATATGCTAACACAATGGTTATTCAGCTACACAAAAAATAAACATGAACAGAAAAGGTGTCAAGTTTTTTCATTTATAAGTCGCTCTGGAGTATAAGTCGCAGGAACAGCCAACCTATGAAAAAAAGTGCGACTTATAGTCCGGAAAATACCGCATTTTTTTCGGTCGATTACTGTATTTTCTGGACTATAAGTCGCTCCGGAGTATAAGTCGCACAAGGCCAAAAATGCATATTGAGGTCGAAAAATGCATACATAAGTCACACTGGAGTATAAGTTGCATTTTTTCCGGGTAATTTATTTTAACTACTTGACCAAAACAGACATTACATTACTCTGGAGCGACTTATAGTCCGGAAAATACGGTATTTGGACGGTAACGATTCTGTTTTCAGTCGATTACCGTATTTTCTGGACTATAAGTCGCTCCGGAGTATAAGTCGCACAAGGCCAAAAATGCATACTTATGTAGAAAAAAAAACATACATAAGTCACATTTTTTGCGAGTAATTTATTTTCCAAACTACTTGATCAAAACAGACATTACGTCCTCTTGGAAGGCAAGTTCTAACTTTAATAAAAAAAATAGAGAACAGGCTGAATAGATGTAAGATATGCTAACACAATGGTTATTCAGCTACACAAAAAATAAACATGAACAGAAAAGGTGTCAAGTTTTTTCATTTATAAGTCGCTCTGGAGTATAAGTCGCAGGAACAGCCAACCTAGGGAAAAAAGTGCCACTTATAGTCCGGAAAATACGGTATTTGTTTGGCATGAAATGGCACTAAAGCGCTTTGGTATCTTGACAGTCACTATTATTATTATTATTATTCCATTCCATTATTGTGATTGTTATTCATGCCAATGGGTCAGTTCTATTTTTTGTCACATTATTTTTTTGGTTGTTTCTGTTTACAGATAACAACAGGTTGTTCACCTGTTAGCCATTTTTCCTGTGAAATGAGACAATCTTTGGGGGGTTGATATGTGACGGTGCAAACCATCAGACCCCCCTTCATCATTGTCCTTAAAGGAACGCCCCTTCTTTTTTGACATGCAAATGAACTGCTGACTCCCGGATCGAGGTGATGCCATGTGTTTGGAATGTTGACAATAGACGGCCGGAATGTTTTCGTTTCAGAATGGTTTGAATCTGTCACAAATCATATTAATGTGAAAACTGTTCATTTATTTTCAATGGGATTTTTAAGATAGATATCCGTCAGGTCCTGAATGAGCTGAACATGGAAAAAATGAGATGCAAATTTTCCGAGCGCACACTTAACACTCCACATGCATACAAATACTCACACAAAAGAGCAAGCCAGCATTAAACGGAGAGTTTAAATGAAATGCTTGAGGGCACTCTTTAAACTTGGCGTTCAATGTTGCAGGAAAGACCCCCGCGCAGACACTTGGGGGCTTGGACGCCTTCCTGGCAAAAACATACCTCACAACCATTAGGCTGATTCAACTGCACCAATGTTTAATGATAATATCTCTCATTTATCACCACATACGGCGCCAAATCACGACGTATTAGACCCCGTAAATAAATGTAATACCTAAGATTAATCGTTTTTAATAACTTCAAAATGACTATTTCCGAAAAGACATATGGGACCAATAGAAACCAATTTTATTTCCAATTTCAGTTCCAATCACAGTTGGCTGCAATGCTAGTTTGGAAAAAAAAACAGATCAGAGTTCTTCCTCGAAAATATTGTTTTCCCCCATCTTCAGTGCTGCCTTCAATGACCTCTTAGATCAGGGGTCTCAAATACGCGGCCCGTGGGCCAAATGTGGCGCGCAGGACACTAGTTTGAGGCCCCCCGCCTTGGTATGAAAGTTTAATGTTTAATGTGGATGCTGTATGGTATCATGTACCCAGAAAAAATTATTACGTTTGATTAATGTTCATGTTAAAGGTTAAATAACTGTTAATAGTTATCCTCCCTATCCGTGTGGAAGTGGTAAGTTTTTGGCTATTTAAGTTTAAAGGAAATAACTTGAAGGCTACCGTTTAGGTCACTAGCTCTCTAGTTTGCGAGTTAGCATGTGCCTCAAGACCCTGCAGTTGTGCAATATGTTGTAAATAAAAGAGTATAAATGTGACTATAGTCGTGTTTTGTCATGTCTACAGGGCTCTAATAATGCTTTGTTCATTTTAATCTGAAAAAAATAATTTGTCTACCCACCAACTATATGTGGTTTAAGTTTTTAAAATTTGCCATTTTATTATTATTATATTTATTAATTATTGATTGATTGATTTTCTTTATTCTTGATTTGTTTATTTATTTTTCATCTTATTTTGTGCAGAAAAATATAAATTAAGATATTTGAGAATAGTGGAATGTTTTATCAGAGCTTTTATTGTAGAAAATCGGAACCAAAACACTGAAAAAGTTTGTATATTTTTCTGTTTTTAATAAATGCGTTTTTTTTTTTTTTTTGGAAAACCTGATGCGGCCCAGCCTTGCCCAGACCCTAGCTCCAGTGGCCCCCAGGTAAATTGAGTTTGAGACCCCTGTCTTAGATAAAGAGTGCAAACTCCATGCTGTCCTGAACTGTTTGTAATCAGACAGCAGGCTAAAACTAGGCTTAGTCTAAGCAATACTTGGTGATACGTGTTTGATAACTATATCAAAATAAAGTGGAGGCTTTGTAAATAAAGATGCGTGTGTTTCGTTGTACGAAATTTCGCCATTTCAGTGCCCGTTTTTCGTTTTGATGTGGCAGATTGTAATATTTCTGTTTTTAAAATGCATCACATGACCACTTTTGCTCAAGACCGCACCTCAAACCCGACTTGATTGTCGGAACAACAGGCTTTTATTGCAGGTTGGAATTAGACAATAACAGGCACATTCATTCATTCATTTGTCATTCATTTGAAATTAGCATTATTAGCATTTTAATTTTCACATCCGTGTTGATGGCTTTCCTTTTCTTTGACGCACTGCCGCTCGAGAGACATAAAGTGTAAAAAGTCAATTGATAAGCAATGTTATTCTGTGATATTGTTGAAATATTACAGAATATGATAGCAATTGTTCACCCTAAACCTAACCCAAAACCTAACCCTAACCCATAAAAACACAGGCTACTGTTTCCCTAACTATGATTATATTCCTTATTATAAATAAGGAATTCCGGAACCGATTAGCCACGATAAACGAGGGATTACGATAACGTTACCAGGAACTTTTGTTTCGATAGAAAAGGTGCAATAAAACGCTTTCTTTGAAGGCACCATTTTCTCACCACCTTTCAACTAAAAGAACGAAACCCTCGATTTTTAGTAATTGCAGTTTGCGGCCCAAACATTTTTTTTTTTGGGGCAGCGAGCACAATGGAGGTGCAACGTAGAGGGAAAGAAAGTGCCTGTGAAAACATGGAACAGGAAGAGGACTATAAAAACCAAGAGCCAATGGATGACCTGTTGAAAAGGCATTCCTCTTTTATAGGCTTTGACACTCCACTTGGAAGGCCATTATTTGTCTCGGAGAGATCTATACTCCCCATAACGGGTTACACACCAGATGGGATTTATGTTTATTCACTCCATGGATTGGGACCACATTTAAATAACCAAGAGGATGTGTGTATAATAGGTGATCTCCTCAGCAACGTGGCCTACGGTTGACCTTGATCATCCCACAGAGCAAAGTCAGAGCACTTCCTGAAGTTTCTGACACAATAACAAACTGTGAAGTTGCCATCCGAGATTTTTTTTTTTTTTTTCTGCAACGCTTCAGCTGACCAAAAAAAAGCAAAGAAGCATTAGCGAGCGAGCTTCCATGACATACCGCACGTGTCACGGAAGACTCTGTTTAGGCATCCTTATGGCATATGCAATATTTTGCTCAACATTCTCCACATTTGCAGATTAATGAGAGCCTTATGTGTGATCCCCCCCCGTGGCTGAAGCCTTGCGCTACATTCGGGCCAGCTGCCACTGAAATGACCTCCAATTATCACACAGCGCTTCGACTTCGGTGTCCTTGGGAGTGGGTGTTTATGCGTGTGTTCCAACATCATAACCACGTAAATACCACCTAGTGCGGAGTCGCCATTCCAATGTCAGCAGTGACGTGCTTCACAGCTGGTGAGGCATTGACTCCTTTGGAGTTGTACTACTGGTTGCTTACTAAGAGGATAATAAGAAAAATAAGAATAATACGCTTGTTTTGATCCGGGAAGGCCAAGTGTTTGTTCCAAAATAGGAGACTTCGACAACAGAAAAGGGTTTTCAAGCTCTGGCTTCTCCTTGGCAGGTGGCTGGACTGTATTTGTTTACAAGTAGACACATAACGCCATACACACTTAACTTGTATCATATGGAAATATTAGTTCCGATGGTTCCGTACTGAAAAAATGTGGTTATGAATACACGTATGGTTACACAACAAAACATAGCTTTCTGTTATATTAAAAGTGACAGTGTTCCTACAGTGTTTTTTTTTTATTGTAAATGTTGATCCGAAATCAGAGGAGAACATCAGTTTGCATGTTCTCCCCGTGCATGCGTGGGTTTTCTCCGGGTACTCCGGTTTCCTCCAACATTCCAAAAACATGCTAGGTTAATTGGCGACTTCAAATTGTCCATAGGTATGAATGTGAGTGTGAATGGTTGTTTGTCTATATGTGCCCTGTGATTGGCTGGCCACCAGTCCAGGGTGTACCCCACCGCCTCTCGCCCTAAGACAGCTGGGATAGGCTCCAGCAGCCCCGTGACCCTCATGAGGATAAGCGGTAGAAAATGAATGAATTAATTAACGAATATTGCCAAAAATAAGTGTGCAAAAAACACTTACATTATATATATATAAAAATTTAAAAAATTACTTAAAATATTAATTTAGATGTATTTTGATTTCTATTAGTTTACATATTTTTATTACATTTTTTAAATATGAAAAATTAATTATTGGGCTGCACGGCGGGCGAGTGATTTATGTCACAAGTGAACAATGGCGATTGATGAGAAACGGGGAGATTTCTGGAGTTAAGTCTAATTAAATCATTCCTACAGTGTTTTTTTTTTTATTGTAAATGTTGATCCGAAATCAGAGGAGAACATCAGTTTGCATGTTCTCCCCGTGCATGCGTGGGTTTTCTCCGGGTACTCCGGTTTCCTCCCACATTCCAAAAAACATGCTAGGTTAATTAGCGACTCCAAATTGTCCATAGGTATGAATGTGAGTGTGAATGGTTGTTTGTCTATATGTGCCCTGTGATTGGCTGGCCACCAGTCCAGGGTGTACCCCACCGCCTCTCGCCCTAAGACAGCTGGGATAGGCTCCAGCACCCCCTATGACCCTTGTGAGGATAAGCGGTAGAAAATGAATGAATTAATGAATGAATATTGCCAAAAAATAAATGTGCAAAAAACGCTTACATTATATATATAATAATTTAAAAAATTACTTAAAATATTAATTTAGATGTATTTTGATTTCTATTAGTTGACCTATTTTTATTAATTTTTTTAAATATGAATTTTTTTTTATTACTGGGCCGCACGGCGGGCGAGTGGTTGTTTGTATATATGTGCCCTGTGATTGGCTGGCCACCAGTCCAGGGTGTACCCCGCCTCTCGCCCGGAGACAGCTGGGATAGGCTCCAGCACCCCCGCGACCCTCGTGAGGATAAGCGGTAGAAAATGAATGAACGAATGAATGAGTTATTAGACTGTGCCAAGGGCAAATCCTACACAGTTTATATTGTATGATATTTTTAGCCTTGCATGCCCCCCCTCCTTCTCATTAGTTCGTCCCTACTTTGGGAGGGGCCAAGAAGAAGAATGTCAAGAAACATCCAGTGAAAGAAATCTATCAGAGTGCAGCGTGTCTAAAAGACAGAGGTGGTCTTCATTAATCCACTTTTTGTGTTTTTTTTTCTATCTAGTATGTGTGAGGGGGGGGCGGTATTTTTAGAGCAGACGCAGACCGCTTCATTCAACAGCTGCGCCCCACCTGGGGGTGAGTGCGTGCATGTGTGTTTGTATGAGAGAGAATCCTGTTATTAGTTCATGATCACCTTCCCAGCTTGGCAGCCAACGACGGCTGTGTGGAGTGTGAAGGCTGGCCAAGCCGCACACGCACACACACACACACACACACACTTCATATGTGGCGTCCCTGTTTACGCCCCACGGTTTCATCCTCAGATGTATATAGATTACGGAGCGGGACGGTGGGGGCTGTCTGCTTTGGGGTGTAGTGTTGGAAGTCAGATATATTGCCTGTACAGTTCCACCTGGGAGAGTAGAGAAGCTCAGAAAGTTGATACTCCGTCCCTGATGTATGATCTGATACTGCATGTTTTTACTTTTGCGGAGATTTGACACTACGGTGCATGCATACCTGCCGACATTTGCATTTGGTAATGGTAATTTTAGTTTTATTCAATTTTATTTAGTTTTATTTCATTTGAACATGCATCGGATTACAATTGAATGCATCACATAATCAGTTCACAGTTCCACATGTCGAAAAGGAGTAGGAAGAAGCAAAGCTTATTAAATCCTACCCCTCCATCTGGTACTTTTACAATCAGTAACTGTTACATTTGTTCACTTCCTGCTTTTCTAATATACTTCAAGTTTGTTTTTTTTAATTTTTAAAATTTTATTTTTGTAATGTACCGAAGTACGAGGTGATATGACCATACAATGACATTTGAAAATACGCCCCCCCACCCCCCGCTCCCCACTCCCTCATGTTACAACATGTAGTCCAGAAATTTCGGTAGTTCTCTATTAACTCAAGCGAAAGGAAACAGCGATAAGGAAAAAGTGAAAGAGACTGACAACGGGTGTGATGAAGAAATTTTGAGGTCGTTCAATTGTGATGCTGAAGAAGACGACTTTAAAATTTACCAGGAGGAGAATGAAAAATCCCCCCGGGTACTCCGCTGGAGTACGTTTATTTTTGTAACGTACCGAAGTACGAGGTGATATGACCATACAATGACATTTGAAAATACAGGAACCCCCCCCCCCCCCCCCCACACACACCGCCTCCCACTCCCCCATGTTACAACATGTAGTTCAGAAATTTCGGTAGTTCTCTATTAACACAAGCGAAAGGAAACAACGATAAGGAAAAAGTGAAAGAGACAGACAAGGGGTGTGATGAAGAAATTTTGAGGTCGTTCAATTGTGATGCTGAAGAAGACAACTTGAATGGATTTAGTTACCAGGAGGACAATGACAGTGAAAAATGATTAATTATTTTTTACGTTAGGCTACTGTTTAACTAGCCATGTTCGGAAAAAAATATTTTATTTAATTACACAGAGATTTGACACGACAGTGCATGCATACCTGCCGACATTTGCATTTGAAAATAAGGGAAACCCCCCCCCCCCCCCCCCCCCCCCCCCCGCTCCCCCATGTTACAACATGTAGTCCAGAAATTTCGGTAGTTCTCTATTAACACAAGCGAAAGGAAACAACGATAAGGAAAGATAGTGAAAGAGACAGACAAGGGGTGTGATGAAGAAATTTTGAGGTCGTTCAATTGTGATGCTGAAGAAGACAACTTTAATGGTTTTAGTTAACAGGAGGAGAATGACAGTGATTAATGATTAATTAATTTTTACATTAGGTTACTGTTTAACTAGCCATGTTCGGAATTTTTTTATTTATTTAATTACATAGAGATTTGACACGACAGTGCATGCATACCTGCCGACATTTGCATTTGAAAATAAGGGAACCCCCCCCCCATGTTACAACATGTAGACTAGAAATTTCGGTAGTTCTCTATTAACACAAGCGAAAGGAAACAGCAACAAGGAAAAAGTGAAAGAGACTGACAACGGGTGTGATGAAGAAATTTTGAGGTCATTCAATTGTGATGCTGAAGAAGACGACTTTAATGGTTTTAGTTTACCAGGAGGAGAATGACAGTGATTAATGATTAATTAATTTTTACGTTAGGCTACTGTTTAACTAGCCATGCTCGGGAAAAAAGTATTTTATTTAATTACAAGTTTCTAAAATCGTTTTCCTGTGAACTAAATATCCCAGGATTTTTTTTTTTTTTGGATAAAAGAACAAGAAACTATTTTTAAAAATACAAAAAATATGGGCGTTTCCCAATGAAAACATGAAGGTTAACACGCATGAGGCTAAAGGAGGGCTAAAGGAGGCTCTTTTCTGGGAAAGTTCCAACAACATGGCTCCTTGCAGCCCCCTCTGTGATGAGATCCTAGCTAGCGCCAATCACGAGGGTAGAGCTGAATTCCTGTCTGGAGATGCCAGAAGTTGTTAGCGTGAGCAGCAGTGATCACTCAAATAGGGGGGGGGGGGCTACGGAGTGGATTATTCTATACCTCGCTATAAGACCATAAAGAGGCCATAACATTCATTGGTCCTCGATCTTCACGTCAACTTTTGGGTTCTTTTTGGAATGTTTCTTAACTTCTAAAGCCCTCTGTGGCGACCAGGTCTACATGGATGATCCTGGGGAGACATGATGGTTACTGTTGATGTGAACGACTCACTAAAACGTAGGGATATTGGACTACGTTTGACACGAAAAGCCGAATATGCCAATTTTTTTTTATTATGTTTGTCGGATTAGTATTGAAGGCCATGTCCACTACTCAAAGAAGAAAAAAATATATATATATAAAGGTAAGTCAGAATTATGAGATAAAGATGAAATTATGACATTAAAAGTCATAATTTTACATTACAAGATTTAAAACAAATTACAAGATGAAAAGTCCAATATTATACTATGATACTATTATTATTATACTAAATCTCATAATTTTTGTTTTCTCATTTTAACTTTTCATCTCGTAGTGTCGATTTTGTATCTCATAATTATAAATTTTAAAGTCAGAATTTTGAGATACAAAGTCAAAAATCAAAAAAAGTCAAAAAAAAAATCAAAATTATGAGATGTTTTTTTAAATAGGCAAAATTATACTTAGAGCTCATAATCATGACTTTTTACTCATGATTATGACTTTATCTCATAATTTGGATTATAGTCATAGGTTTAACTTTCGCTCATAATTTCGACTTTTTATCTCATAATGTTGACTTTAATTACAACTTTATCTCCTAATTTTGATTTTTTTAATCTCATAATTTTGACACTCGGGCGGCACGGCGGTCTAGTGGTTAGTGCGCAGACCTCACAGCTAGGAGACCAGGGTTCAATTCCACCCTCGGCCATCTCTGTGTGGAGTTTGCATGTTCTCCCCGTTCACGCGTGGGTTTTCTCCGGGTACTCCGGTTTCCTCCCACATTCCAAAAAACATGCTAGGTTAATTAGGTATGAATGTGAGTGTGAATGGTTGTTTGTCTATATGTGCCCTGTGATTGGCTGGCCACCAGTCCAGGGTGTACCCCACCTCTCGTCCGAAGACAGCTGGGATAGGCTCCAGCACCCCCCGCGACCCTCGTGAGGAAAAGCGGTAGAAAATGAATGAATAAATTATGAGATGTTTTTTTAAATAGGCAAAATTATACTTAGATCTCATAATCATGACTTTTTACTCATGATTATGACTTTATCTCATAATTTGGATTAGGCTCTTGATTTTGAATATTAACGTCCTTAATTATGACTTTTTGTCTCATAGGTTTAACTTTCGCTCATAATTTCGACTTTTTATCTCATAATGTTGATTTTAATTATAACTTTATCTCCTAATTTTGATTTTTTTAATCTCATAATTTTGACACTCTTATAATTTGTATTTTTCCTATGACTTTTATGACTTTTTTTGTATCTTTTTGTATCTCATAATTCTTAATAATAATGATCTCCTTATTTTGAGTTTTATTTTCATAATTATGACTTTCTAGCTTATTTCAATTTATCTCATAATTATGACTTTTGATCTCATGACTGTGACCTACCATTGGGATATTTTTTTTTATCAGCCTTGCTTCCATAGAGTAGTGTTTTGTTTTATGTTTTGTTTTTTGTTTTATTATATTATTATTGTTATTATTATTATTATTATTATTATTAATAATAACTTCAGTTTGTAAGCTTTTTGCTGATGTTCTACCAGTTACGTGCACATATACCATGTTATTTACTGATGCAAGTGTCAGTCACATAGCAGTTACCACAGCAACACAAACGCAACCACGTCGTTTTAAACTTCTATTCCACTTCCTGTCACATATTTCATCTTTGCGTTTTGGTCATGGCGTGATGGAATGCGTGCCGTGTCTCTGTCAATAGTGAAAATTCCGGTGAAAATTCACATTCAGTTAAAGTTACAGCAGCAGATGGAAAAAACGACACAAAAGTGCGTTCGGCGATCATTCCCCTTGTAACTCTACGTTTTATACGGTCACCCGGCCACGGAATATATGCAAGCATATGCTGCTTTTATTCTGGTAAAACAGATCCCGGGAAACCAGTAGAATGGGATCTTATGGTTTATATTTCATCTGGGTTTATTTCAAGACTTTTCCATTGAACGTTTTTTTTTTTTTTTTTTTAGGGGTGGGGTTGTTTGTGACTGTTTTTCCATTCTAAAAACTGCACGCAACACCTCTTTGCTGCCACCCTGACGGCTGATTTATGACCATACGGATGCGGAGGAGTTGGGGGGGGGGCGGATGGCGTCGGGTGCAAGCGGGGTTGCAGTTACACCGCAGCTTCTTTGCGGTTTTGCATTGTTGCCGTCCCGCGCTGACGTCATTTGACATTCATACCAACCTCGTAGCCTGCAAATTGGCTGATCTCGTTACTGTACAGCCTGGTAGGACACGGAAGATGAAATTCTCAGCTGTGTAAGAGTTTAATAGATGTTATTTATCTCTGCAGCCAAAGGGAACTCCCATGCGGGTACAAGGCATTCGGGGTTAATCTGAAATCCTCCCTATTCTTCCACACGTAGGATGATTTATACCTTGGACTTAAATAGCAGCACATGTGTCCAGCATCGAGCATGGATGAAGACTGTTGCTTCTTGAAGTCGTGCGAGTTATTTATTAAGAGTCCAAAGACGTGACAAAGAATTTTTGACCTGATACCCTCGGTCAAGTCTACAGAGCGTGCAAATTGTGTATCAGTTATTGTGAACCTCAAAGCAAAGGTCCGCAGTCAAGTTATCACTATATTGACAGTTACTATGGTACCCATTATGTCATTGTATGGTCATATCATATATGACAAAAAATAATAATAATAATAATAAATTTAAAAAATAAATAATTTTTTTATCTTTTTGAAAAAATTAAAAAAAATTTTAAATAATGTAATAAAAAAATTTAATATTTAAAAAATAATATTAACACTATACTATACTATACTATAATATCACTAAGTTGACAGTTACTATGGTACCCATTATGTCATTGTATGGTCATATCATACATGACAAAAAATAAGAAAAATAATACATTTCAAAAATAAATAAATTTTTTTTTAATCTTTTTGAATTTTTTTTTAAATTTAAAAAATAATAATAACACTATACTATACTATAATATCACTATATTGACAGTTACTATAGTACCCATTATGTCATTGTATGCTCATATCATACACAACAAAAAATAATAATAATAATAATACATTTAAAAAATACATTAATTTTTTTTTACCTTTTTGAAATTTTTTTAAAAATTTAAAAAATAATAACACTGTACTATACTATAATATCACTATGTTGACAGTTACTATGGTATCCATTATGTCATTGTATGGTCATATCATACACAACAACAAAAAAAATAATAATTAAAATTTTTTTACCTTTTTGAATTTTTTTCAATATGTAAAAATAATAATAACACAATACTATGCTATAATATCACTGTATTGACAGTTACTATGGTACCAATTATGTCATTGTATGGCTATATCACCTCGTACTTCGGTACGTGACAAAAATGAATAAATAAATAAAATATAATAAAATTAAAAAAATATTAACTATGTTAGGAAAGCAGGAAGTGAACAAATGTAATAGTTACTGATTGTAAAAGTACCAGATGGAAGGGTAGGATTTAATAAACTTTGCTTCTTCCTACTCCTTTTGGACATGTGGAACTGTGAACTGATTATGTGATGCATTCAATTGCAATCTGATGCATGTTCAAATGAAATAAAACCATTACCATTACCATTACCAAGTACCGACAAACGGCGAGCTGTCATTCCAGCAAGCATCACAACATAAAGAGTGAAAACCAAGCAACCATTGTACAGTCATCAGATCTCCGCCATTCAATCTGAGAAGAAGCCGAAGTTGACCCGAGGTTAAAAATCTGTAAGAGGCATTAAGGCAAACAGCATTCTGGATGTCCAAAGCCTTGTCAAAGCTTCAAATACACCATTGTCCCCATTCAAGGTGTGTTATCACCCCCCCCCCCCCCTTTTCACTATTGTTCCTCTCTATCCCCTTTAACAACTTGGATTCTATTCTTAGCGCCATTGTAGCTGAGATTACAGTGACATGTTGGCTATTGTTGCTGCAGAGGAGTTACGCCACAGGAAAACCGCAGTTGTTGCAGGTGGCGTTACATGCGGCGGGATGAAATTACTGCCGGTTTGCTGATCTTAGTGTTTGAATGATGAAATCATCCTTGATCACATTCTAAGGGCAATATGAGTAAATATTGTATGCTTTAAAACCTCCATATTGGTCATGTTGGTCATGTTTACCGTTTATCTGCCTCAAAACGGCACTCGATCAATTTTGGTTACATTCACCCAAGCCTTGTCCGAGTCGGTCAGGTCTTAATCCATTCCAACAAAATGTGATACTAATGCTTTTTTTTTGTTGACTGTGCTCCCAACTCCCTTGACATCATGAACCAGCCTTGTAACTCTAGACTGGTCCCTCATAGAGGGAAATCTTGCATAAAGCTCCAGAGTGAGTCCCGTTGACTGTTGTCTTGTATTTCCTCTATTTATTAATTATTCCACCAATAGTGGTCTCTTTGTCACTAAGCTTCTTGTTCATAGTCTTGTAGTCCAGTCTTGTGCAGGTCTACAATCTTGTCCCTGAGAGCTCTTTTCCAATCACACGGCACATATAGACAAACAACCATTCACACTCACATTCATACCTATGGACAATTTGGAGTCGCCAATTAACCTAGCATGTTTTTGGAATGTGGGAGGAAAACGGAGTACCCGGAGAAAACCCACGCATGCACGGGGAGAACATGCAAACTCCACACAAAGATGGTTGAGGGTGCCACTTGATGTCATAGAGGTCAATTTTGGTCACATTCACATGGTCGGGTCTTAATCCATTCCAACAAAATGTGATACTAATGCTTTTCTTACTGACTGTGCTCCCAACTCCCTTGACATCATGAACCAGCTCCTCTATTGTAAATCTTGCATAGAGCTCCATAGTGAATCCCATTGACTGTTAGCTTGTATTTCCTCTATTTATTAATAACTGCACCAATAGTGGTCTCTTGGGATGGTAAGTCCAGTCCAGTCTTGTGCAGCTCTTTGGTCTTGCCCATGGTAAAAGACTCACTGTGTTTGTATCCATATAAATTGAAATTAGGAGTACTAGTCACACAAGAGGTGGAATGAGCCGGAATACCATTCATTCATTCATTTTCTACCGCTTTTTCCTCACGAGGGTCGCGGGGGTGCTGGAGCCTATCCCAGCTGTCTTTGGACGAGAGGCGGAGTTACACCCTGGACTGGTCGCCAGCCAATCACAGGGCACATATAGACAAACAACCATTCACACTCACATTCATACCTATTTGGAGTTGCCAATTAACCTAGCATGGTAAGTCCAGTCCAGTCTTGTGCAGATCTTTGGTCTTGCCCATGGTAAAAGACTCACTGTGTTTGTATCCATATTAAATTGATTAAATTGAAATTAGGAGTACTAGTCATACAAGAGGTGGAATGAACCGGAATACTATCAGAGTGAAAATTCCTGGTTTATTCCCGCATATTTAAATGCATTCATAACTGCATTCCAAATATTTGGGCCCTTTCCAAAAACATCCTGCAAATCACATACAAACTAATTTATCACATTTGCGTCTGTCTTTGTTGCAATAATAAATAACTATTTCCCCTCTGTATCTCAATGCGTATAAGTAAATCAATATTTAACATTGTGTAGTCTGTGTTCAGTATGTGTTTTTTTTTCATTGAGAGATCCTGTGGTATTTAATCAGTCAGCGCTACCATTGTATGGGACCCCAGAGATTAGCGGACAGAAATATGGAGCCCAACAGCAGCTGCGTCCGTCACCCCTCGTTTGTCTGACACTTGGGAAGAAAGAGACACATTAAACCATGAAAGTGTGAAAGTGGATAAAACTTGTTGACTTCTCCAGCCGCTTTGTGACAGATTTAACGACAAGCAAGAGTGCCACACATGGCAGCAAGATGTAAACAGAGCGCAGGAACGAGAACAGAAAAGCTTCCTGTTCAGGATGTACTATGTATGCTCTAGCGCAGGGGTGTTTGAAATTTTTTTCCACCTTACATCATAAATAATTTTCCGATCTTCTTTTTGTTATGTGATTACATCATTAGCATAATATTTAAACTTTAATATTTAATATAATAACTTTTACCCAGCGGCCCGGCGGTCGAGTGGTTAGCGCGCAGACCTCACAGCTAGGAGACCAGGGTTCAATTCCACCCTCGGCCATCTCTGTGTGGAGTTTGCATGTTCTGCCCGTGCATGCGTGGGTTTTCTCCGGGTACTCCGGTTTCCTCCCACATTCCAAAAAACATGCTAGGTTAATTAGCAACTCCAAATTGTCCATATAGGTATGAATGTGAGTGTGAATGGTTGTTTGTCTATATGTGCCCTGTGATTGGCTGGCGACCAGTCCAGGGTGTACCCCGCCTCTCGCCTGAAGACAGCTGGGATAGGCTCCAGCACCCCCAGCAACCCTCGTTAGGAAAAAAGCAGTAGAAAATGAATGAATGAATGAATTTATGTCAAATTAAAAATGTTCAAAAAACACAGTATATGCATTTTTACTTTAGGGATACCGTGTATAAACATAGTGATGGTAGTGTGTGTATTTCCATGATGATGTAGTGGAAAAAGAGCAGTTTCCTTGTCGAATCGGAGCTTTCCCGTGCTCGGCTGGTCACTTGCTTATCACCAACAACAAGGAAACGAAGGATGAGATAAAATGTTCATGTTAATGCCGACAGTGTAAAAACATTCCCTCTCAAGCATTTAATGGAGAAGTTTCCACAACAATATTAGCCCGAGTCAGGGAACACAGAGGTTCGAACCTGCACAAGATGAAAAAGCACGTGGAGAGGAAGCATATTTCAACAAGTGATACATATAACAGCGTGCGACGTCAAGAGAGAGCACACAGAGAAAACATGCTTCACCCTTGCGGCTAACCCAAAAGTCTACTTTCAGGTTATAAATGGCCGAATGGCCACTTGGAGCACAGTGTGCCATGCAGCTGCTACAAAGCTCCTTTTCAGGGACCGTACCCCCGCAGTTCATGTCACACGTAATAAACCATTTGGGAGATGAAATTGACTCATATTTCCCATTAATGCCATTCTGAAACAAATACAAAATAATAATAAAATGAACCCATGAGAAGTCGAACCGGTGATGTTTTTGTGTAAAATACTACAAATTCATGTCAAAGATGTATAGTGGTATATTATTTATGGTAATTTTTTTCCTTATTTGATAAGAACATGACACTTATACCAGTGTTTTTCAACCTTTTTTTGAGCCACGGCACGTTTTTTACATTGGAAAAATCTTGTGGCACACCACTAACCAAAAATGTTACAAAATGTCAGAGTTCAATTCCACCGTCGGCCTTCTCTGTGTGGAGTTTGCATGTTCTCTCCGCGTATGCGTAGGTTTTCCGGGTACTCCGGTTTCCTCCCACATTCCAAAAACATGCTAGGTTAATTAGCGACTCCAAATTGTCCATAGATATGAATGTGAGTGTGAATGGTTGTTTGTCTATATGTGCCCTGTGATTGGCTGGCCACCAGTCCAAGGGTGTACCCCGCCTCTCGCCCCAAGACAGCTGGGATAGGCTCCAGCACCCTCCGCGACCCTCGTGAGGAAAAAAGCGGTAGAAAATGAATGAATGAATATACAAATTACTGTTTATGCTGTACATTGTTGTTCATATTTATGAAATCTATTTATTCTCCACATTATTATTTATTATTACACGGGTGCCAGGTAACGACATTTCGTTGGCAATTTCACTGCTGTGTTATTGTGCAATGACAATCAAGAAATGTCTAAAATAATTGAAACAATCCTTAGTTGACAAACACAACTACTAAATATTTTGACAATTTTTGTAAAATGACTGCAGATTTTTCAATTTTTAGAAAATGCCACCGGCCACAAATGGCCAACGAACTGTACTTTGGTGTGCGGGAGGGACCTGTGTCTCAAAATCGTTGCCAAAAATAATTTTTTATCAGGATATCGATTACTCGTGGTTTGCCATAATTCGCTGGTGGTCCACCAAAAGCCGAGAAAAAGCGGGTATTTAGCGCAGGACCAGTAGATTTTGTTCAGAAAAATTATTTTTGCCAATGGTTTAACCATACAACAATTCAGGAAATATGTAATTTTTCTGCAATAAACGGCTCCATCTGCAGCATTTCCATCTCCTCGAAGCAGCAACAAATACAACCAAAGCTTGCCGTGTTTCCTCCGAGGAACGACGGCCAATTCTGATAATGTATCCACATGTGCCTCCAATAAGAAGTGGCGGGAAACGGAGGTCAAAGTTGACAAACTAAGGCTGCCAGAGAACATCAGAAGATAGAGATATGAATCTGGCAAAGTCAATATTAGTCAGATAGGAGATACGAGGACTTTGAAGGAGACATCTCCAAATCAGCGCTGCGGACCCTCAGGACTTTTAAAGCCAGCGTACTGCCCTCATCCCTCATGTGTGTAACGAGGCTTGTCCTCTGTTCTCCATCTAATCCATCTCATCTGCACTGCTGATGTTGAGCTGCTTCTGCTCGCCCGGCTGCCTCCTCAGGAATCCGCATACCGACTCCTTCTCCTGCCTTGCCAAGGGCCCCACTCGGTCCGCATAAAACATAACACAACTGACAGATGTCTCATAAGCATGACGTTTGCATGCAAAATTCAAAAATTGCATTAAATCGGTTGAAACCAACTTTTTTTCGCAGTCCTTGAACGCACCACGGTTGTGTGTGAAGACGCAAAAACAAAGAGCTCTCAGGATTGTGGACCTGCACAAGACTGGACTGCAAGATCAAGCTGACAGTCACAGGCACTATGCAAGATCTCCCTTCTATGAGGGACCAGTCCAGAGTTACAAGGCTGGTTCATGATGTCAAGGGAGTTGGGAGCACAGTCAGCAAAAAAAGCATTAGTATGACATTTTGTTGGAATGGATTAAGACCTGACCGACTCGGACAAGGCTTAGGTGAATGGAACCAAAATCGTGCATGCGTGGGTTTTCTCCGGGTACTCCCACATTCCAAAAACATGCTAGGCTAATTGGCCACTCCAAATATGTTGCTCCAGAGTATAAGTCGCACAAGGTAAAAAAAAAAAAACATACATAAATCGCACTGGAGTATAAGTCGCATTTTTTGCGGGTAATTTATTTTCCAAACTACTTGACCAAAACAGACATTACGTCCTCTTGGAAGGCAAGTTCTAGAAGTCTCTGGAGTATAAGTCGCAGGAACAGCCAACCTATGAAAAAAAGTGCGACTTATAGTCCGGAAAATACGGTATTTGGACGGTAACAAATTGGTAACAATTCTTTTTTCAGTCGATTACCGTATTTACTGGATTATAAGTCGCTCCGGACTATAAGTCGCACAAGGCCAAAAATGCATAATTAAGTAAAAAAAAAAACATACATAAGTCGCACTGGACTACAAGTCGAATTTTTTGCTGGTAATTTATTTTAACTACTTGACCAAAACAGACATTACATCCTCTTGGAAGGCAAGTTCTAGAAGTCTCTGGAGTATAAGTCGCAGGAACAGCCAACCTATGAAAAAAAGTGCGACTTATAGTCCGGAAAATACGGTATTTGGACGGTAACAATTCTTTTTTCAGTCGATTACCGTATTTACTGGATTATAAGTCGCTCCGGACTATAAGTCGCACAAGGCCAAAAATGCATAATTAAGTAAAAAAAATACATAAATCGCACTGGAGTATAAGTCGCATTTTTTGCGGGTAATTTATTTTCCAAACTACTTGACCAAAACAGACATTACATCCTCTTGGAAGGCAAGTTCTAGAAGTCTCTGGAGTATAAGTCGCAGGAACAGCCAACCTATGAAAAAAAGTGCGACTTATAGTCCGGAAAATACGGTATTTGGACGGTAACAATTCTTTTTTCAGTCGATTACCGTATTTACTGGATTATAAGTCGCTCCGGACTATAAGTCGCACAAGGCCAAAAATGCATAATTAAGTAAAAAAAATACATAAATCGCACTGGAGTATAAGTCGCATTTTTTGCGGGTAATTTATTTTCCAAACTACTTGACCAAAACAGACATTACATCCTCTTGGAAGGCAAGTTCTAGAAGTCTCTGGAGTATAAGTCGCAGGAACAGCCAACCTATGAAAAAAAGTGCGACTTATAGTCCGGAAAATACAGTATTTGAACGGTAACAATTCTTTTTTCAGTCGATTACCGTATTTACTGGATTATAAGTCGCTCCGGACTATAAGTCGCACAAGGCCAAAAATGCATAATTAAGTAAAAAAAAACATACATAAGTCGCACTGGACTACAAGTCGAATTTTTTGCTGGTAATTTATTTTAACTACTTGACCAAAACAGACATTACATCCTCTTGGAAGGCAAGTTCTAGAAATCTCTGGAGTATAAATCGCAGGAACAGCCAACCTATGAAAAAAAGTGTGACTTATAGTCCGGAAAATACGATAATTGGCATATAATTGCCCCATGGTTGTTTTTTGATTATTTGTGATTTTTCTCAATGGAAAGTTTCAGTCATATAGCATCAATAAAATCCTTAAATTTGTTCTTTCTTTAGTTTAGCTGCAATAATATTGTCTCGTACTGTGTGTAGTTTTTTTTGTAAGACTTTGAATCTGTGTCTGATTTCAGTGTAAATCCTGTAATAACGGTCATGTTAATACCCGGACAATGGCGGGGCCGGTATCTGTTTCAAGGGACATCAATGGACAAAACGAGAGATCTGCGAATCGTCTCAGATCTCCTTATTGACACAGACAAGCCAAAAATCGCTTGGCCATGAAACAATAGATGTGGGTCCACGAGAAAAAAAAATGCTTCTATTGCACTTAATAAATGCAGCACACATGCAAAATTACGCTAGTCAGAACCAATAAGAATTTAAAAGCAATTGTGTTGTGCAGAGCACCGCTTTGCGGGTGTTTTTTTTGTCACTTGGTTTAATTTCCATCACTCCAAGATGGAAAGTTCATGCCTAAGAATTTACCCGCAACTAAATGAGCTTCATTTGAGCGTGTAACATTTGCGCAAAACTTGGAAAAATGTTGCTGCGTTAAATCAAACCGTGAATCAAACTGCCAGAAACGCGGGGGGAAACTCGTCCAATATGTTCGTGGTTCCAAGGTCTTAATGTTGCTACTTTTACTGTAGCTTAATTGTAGTTAAATAGCTACTTTAAAGTCAACGACAACCACAATGGTATTTCTGGCCAGTTTAGCAATTTTTACGACGTAATGAAAAACTGCTCTGTTGTTTTGTAATAATCCGTTTGACAGCTTTTTGGACGGAAAATCGAATACGGCGCTGTGAAGACTTTCATTAAAAAACAGAAGGTTCAATATTCATGGAATGTTAACCCAGAATAAAAAACTTATCCGGGGGGGGTCCTCTTCACTGGAGGTTAGTTCCCGAAGGTCCGAACGCTTTTGGCTGCCAACAAGGCTGCAAAGTTCTAAGACCTGTCATGTGTCTCTCGGTTCTGCTGAGAAACCGGACCTGGAGGCACCTCTGGAATAACAAGGAAAAGCCTACAGCAAAAATAATCCTCCCTATACACAATAGGGGAGTATGTGGACTTTTGTCTGCGGCGTAGCTCTGAAAAATACGTGATAAGAACCCTGCCGTCTTTATCGTAAAAAATAAAGGATATACGTAGGTCTTAGACTTAGACCAGACTATCCAGTCGACTTCCTGGCAGGCGAGGTCCTCTGGCAGCATTCAACACACATCTCGAGCAAGGAACACAAACCATAACCGATGTACTGAGCAGTCTTTGCGATTAGAAGCACAACAAAACACTGTCGCCGTGGTGACCGCTGGGCCTATCTTAGTGAAACGATCCTGTATTGGGGTGTTATGATTGAATTTGCACGTTTTATCGTCATAATATTATGTATAAAGTCATGCTTCATGTTTGTTGTCATTCACCTGGTAAAAGGAAATGAGTTTGGACATGAAGATGAGAAAATGACTCAGGCTTGTTATACGCAAGTCAAAATCAATTTTTTCTATAATGGTGACTGATGTCTAATTTTTTCCAGGTTAATCGAAAACAGTCAAAATATAACTTTGGGTCAACTTAACTGGTGTGTTGTCTTTTTTATCATCCATAATCAATTTTTCAATTTTCTACTGCTTATGCTAACGAGTGTCACGGCCGTGCTGGAAACTATCCCACCCTGGACTGGTCGCCAGCCAATCACAGGGCACATATAGACAAACAACCATTCACACTCACATTCATACCTATGGACACAATTTAGAGTCGCTAATTAACCTAGCATGTTTTTGGAATGTGGGAGGAAACCGGAGTACCCGGAAAACCTACGCATACGCGGGGAGAACATGCAAACTCCACACAGAGATAGCCAATGGTGGAATTGAACCCCGGTCTCCTAGCTGTGAGGTCTTGCGCGCTAACCACACGACCGCCGTACAGCCCGTCGCCATGTTTTATTAGTCATAAATATTAGGTGTCAGTAACGTTACAATGATAAGGCATTACCTTACATTACATTACCTTAACACTGCATGTCCGGAATGATAGAATGAAAAATGTTTTTTATCCCAAAATAATGGTGAATATGGTCGATGCAGCAAATGCATCAAGATGCAAAAAAAAGATTCTTTTTTTGCAGTATCCATCCATAATATTACTGTACCTACCATAAATATGACAGTAGAGAATATTCATTATACCGTACAGTATTTATTATACTGTGATCCACTAAAAAGGACATTGCATTAAAACGGCTTTATATCCGAGTATTAGTATCCGACTATTCATATTTCAAAGCTTGTATATATAGAAAAAATATATAATAAAAATATATAATATATATATATAAAAATATAATAAAAATATTTTTTATTATATAAAATAAAAATAAAATCTCTCTGACCGTCATATTCACATGACATTTTGATTCCAATGAAGAAAAAATGGAAGGAAAAAGTACTGTCATAGTTTGGGAAGACCTTCAAACTCTTCTGCCATGGATGAAAAAAAAATGGCGCAGAAATTCTCGAAGGTCTTATGAGTTCATCAACACTTACTTTTTATATTTTATTAAAGAAACATTACATACTGGATATTTCAAAATGAGTTAAAGTTGGATTCATGAAGTCCCTAAATGCTGTGTCAGAAACACTTTGTCACGTGTCAGTAATTATTGTTGTTCATGCACTTTTGAAGCTTCTTGGAGACCAAAGCTGCAATAGAAGCGTTCATGCTGATCTTATTAAAAGTCAAAAATATGAGCTGGAAACCTCATATTACAAATATACGACATAAGGTGGCCAGAAATATTTCAGTAAAAAAACCCTTAAACTGTATTATGGAAAGCAGGAAGTGAACAAATGTAACAGTTACTGATTGTAAAAGTACCAGATGGAGGGGTAGGATTTAATAAGCTTTGCTTCTTCCTACTCCTTTTGGACATGTGGAACTGTGAACTGATTATGTGATGCATTCAATTGTAATCTGATGCATGTTGAAATGAAATTCTGTAAAAAATAATGTAAAAAAGTTATATTAGAAATGCAGGAAGTGAACAAATGTAACAGTTACTATAAATAATGTACCTCACATTATTTAAAAAAAAACAAAAAAAAAACAAAAAAAAAACCCAAACTGTATTATGGAAAGCAGGAAGTGAACAAATGTAACAGTTACTGATTATAAAATTACCAGATGGAGGGGTAGGATTTAATAAGCTTTGCTTCTTCCTACTCCTTTTGGACATGTGGAACTGTGAACTGATTATGTGATGCATTCAATTGTAATCTGATGCATGTTCAAATGAAATTAAACCGTTGTACTTTGTTTTTTTGTTAATTTATTTTGTTCCAAAAAATCTGTAATTTACCGTAACGTATGTTACTCGAACTCGAAAAACCTCGAACAAAGCCCAGTCGTACTAAATGTGTTTGTTTCTTATAGACGTTTCTCCATTGAGGACACCTAAGATGTACCCATGAAGGGTTTTGGCTCCGGATTCGGTAAGGCAGCTATTCTCCACCCTAAGTCTGCACTCATGAGACCAGTGATGCAGTTCTTGGCACGACTGAAGGGTGAGAAAACCGAGCCAGGCATTCTGTCTACGAACCCTAATAGCTTTGACGTCATTCTGCTGGTTCTCTAATCTGCTCCTAAACAGGTTCTCTTCATGCCTTCAGCTACTTATTTTTACTCTGGTGACTTCATTCCCAGATTACGGCAATTAAAGTCAGAGACAACAAGACCTTAGCAGGAGGGATCGTTCCAAAAGAGCGCTATCAAAGGGTGCTAGGTGCCCTAATTGCGTTTGTGAGACAGCATAATTCTTATGCTGTCTCTCCCTTTTTTGCAACGCCCCTTACAATGTGCAAGCCAACCACGTAGGTCTTTTTTTAAAAAAAAATACTTGCAGGTATAGTTGCGGGTCACACACTGGGAAAGGTCAACATCACTTTTCTTTTGTACAGTCTCTCCCTTTTTTGCAACACCCCTTACAATGTGCAAGCCAACCACGCAGGTCTTTTTAAAAACATTTTTAAAAATTCAAAAATACTTGCAGGTATAGTTGTGGGTCACACACTGAGGAAGGTCAACATCACTTTTCTTTTTGTGCTGTCTCTTCCTTTTTTGCAACGCCCCTTACAATGTGCAAGCCAACCACAGAAGTCTTTAAAAAAAATTTTTTAAATACTTGTGGGTATAGTTGCGGGTCACACACTGAGGAAGGTCAACATCACTTTTCTTCTTTTTGTGCTGTCTCTCACTTTTTTTGCAACGTCCCTTACAATGTGCAAGTCAACCACGCAGGTCTTTTTAAAAACAATACTTGCAGGTATAGTTGCGGGTCACACACTGAGGAAGGTCAACATCACTTTTCTTTTTGTGCTGTCTCTTCCTTTTTTGCAACGTCCCTTACAATGTGCAAGCCAACCACACAAGTCTTTTTAAAAAAATGTTTTAAATACTTGTGGGTATAGTTGCGGGTCACACACTGAGGAAGGTCAACATCACTTTTCTTTTTTTGGTGCTGTTTCTCCCTTTTTTGCAACGCCCTTTACAATGTGCAAGCCAACCACGCAGGTCTTTAAAAAAATACTTGCAGGTATAGTTGCAGGTCACACACTGAGGAAGGTCAACATCACTTTTCTTCTTTTTGTCCTGTCTCTCCCTTTTTTGCAACGGCCCTTACAATGTGCAAGCCAACCACGCAGGTCTTTTAAAACAAGAAATACTTGCAGGTATAGTTGCGGGTCACACAATGAGGAAGGTCAACATCACTTTTCTTCTTTTTGTGCTGTCTGTCCCTTTTTTGCAACGCCCCTTACAATGTGCAAACCAAGCACGCAGAGTTTTTTATTTTTTTAAATACTTGCAGGTATAGTTGCGGGTCAAACAATGAGGAAGGTCAACATCACTTTTCTTCTTTTTGTGCTGTCTCTCCCTTTTTGGCAACGGCCCTTACAATGTGCAAGCCAACCACGGAGGTCTTTTAAAAAAATACTTGCAGGTATAGTTGCGGGTCACACACTGAGGAAGGTCAACATCACTTTTCTTCTTTTTGTGCTGTCTCTCCCTTTTTTGCAACGTCCCTTACAATGTGCAAGCCAACCACGCAGGTCTTTTTTTAAAATGACTGTCCTTTGTGTGTTGTGTACAGTTTGGTGTTCGTCCCTTCGTGACTTGGAGGTTTTGTCTGTTGTTTCTTCTGCTTCTTCCTGGATCGCCTTGATCCCAGACCCCTCACGCTTGTAGTATCTGCTAACTATTTGAATCACCTTTTCTTTTTTTTTTTGCACAACCATCGTCCAAAACCAAGCTGGATCATCACAAGGACATTCCTCTACTTTCTGATGAGCCAGCAGGCACAAGTAAATCTTTAGGTGGGGTGTCTTCCATTTATAAAACGTGCTTGGCCTGAAGCCACTCCTTGGATATCTCACCTCCGCTAGCTACCTCTTTCTCGTTCTGACAATGAACTTCAGATGTATGGAATTGATTCTGGGGATCTGAAGACCTGGATGCACCTGTGACACGCAAGACGAGACAATTCCACACGACAAGGTACTTAGTGAGAAAAAGTCAATGAAGCAACCTTGGAAAAGTCAGTGAAACAACCTTGAGGATCCGACGCCCCTGCCGCCCCTGCCACCCACCCCCCAAAACGCTGCTATTTCAGTGATAGTGGCCATGTGTGTATCATTATCAGACAGCGAAGGTATGATTGTTGGAGTACATACAGTTAGGTCCATAAATATTTCCACAGAGACATATGTTTTTCTAATTTCTGTACAGTACCAACCACACTGAATATGCCGTTTAATTCAGTGGGTTGCATTTTTTTTAACATAACGTACAAATATAATCTTTCCTATAATGCACGGCGATGGTTTTACTTATTGTTCGATGTTGTTGTCTGCAGGCGGACTCTCGTCATGGTCCATTGTGTATTTGGTGAGGATTCCCCTCCTCGTTAGTACAGTATGTCAGGTGTCAATTACGTCATTCGTGCGTTTCATCGTAATTATAGAACATCATGAAGTCCTCGAGCATAAAATTGACAACACAATTGTCACATGAGTGTGGTGACATCATTGAGCTTCAGTTCAGCGTATTTATTCCTGTGATTTATGGCAGGAAATGACTGAAAAGGATAAGCGTATCATGCCTGGGTCGACTTTGGTAGGATAGCACGATATCTTAACAAGCGGAAACCGAAGGATAGAATGACTATAACACAGTCATAATAGAATTATCATAAAAAGACTAAAAAAAAATCCACAGCGTGTCATTTAATTCATGCAATCCACTTGCAAGAAATGAATGGCAATGGGCACCTTGCATGAAATATAAGACTGGAAATAATCCACAGATTTAGGGACGTTGCAAAAAACAGTAGGTGAGAAGTGACGGAACAAGTATCATAGCATAAATGATCAGTGTGAATGCACGCCAGGAGAGAAAGAAAGAAAGAAAACCACATGAACAATTAAAAGAGTATTCAAACATCATAATAAAGGACAATAAAAACAAAAACAACGATAAATTAATAAACACGTGCAATGTAGCTATGACTTATTTAAGACAACAAAGCTGTTCCTGAAGTGCTTTGTTCTGCTCCTCGGGGCCCGAAGCCTCCAAACAGATGGAAGATGTTTCAACTACGAGGCTCAGTCTTTTTCTGTCCCTTCCAAGGCACACTTCCAAACCTTAACGCCAAACAAAAAACTAAGAAAAAGAAGGAATAAGGCATTTTTCCTGGAGGAGCCAAGGTGCCGATGTACCCTCTTCACTAGTCATCATCAAGTCATCAATCATGGGCTGTGGATGGTCTCTTTGTTCTGAAGGCCACGACAACAGTGTGCTAAAATAGTCCCATTCCTAAAAGTCCTCTGTCCTAGAATAGTCCCGTTCCTAAAAGTCCTCTGTCCTAAAATGGTTCCATTCCTAATAGTCCTCTCTCTTAAAATAGTTCCGTTCCTGAAAGTCGTCTCTCCTGAAAATAGTCTCGCTCCTAAAAGTTCTCTTTCCTGAAAATAGTCCCATTCCTAATGCCCCTTGTCTGGAAAATAGTCCCATTCCTAAAAGTTCTCTGTAGTGGAAAATAGTCCCATTCCTAAAAACCCCTTGTCCAGAAAATAGTCCCATTCCTAAAAGTCCTCTGTCCTGAAAATAGTCCCATTCCTAAAAGCCCTTTGTCCGGAAAATAATCCCATTCCTAAAAGTCATCTGTCCTGAAAATAGTCCCATTCCTAAAAGCCATCTGTCCTGAAAATAGTCCCACTCCTAAAAGCATCTGTCCTGAAAATAGTCCCATTCTTAAAAGCCATCTGTCCTGAAAATAGTCCCATTCCTAAAAGTTCTCTGTCCTGAAAATAGTCCCATTCCTAAAAGTTCTCTGTCCTGAATATAGTCCCATTCCTAAAAGTTCTCTGTCCAGAAAATAGTCCCATTCCAAAAAGTCCTGTCCCGAAAATAGTCCCATTCCTAAAAAAATTTTGTCGCAAAAATAGTCCCATTCCTAAAAGTCCTCTGTCCTGAAAATAGTCCCATTCCTAAAAGTCCTCTGTCCTGAAAATAGTCCCATTCCTAAAAGTGCTCTGGCTCATATTTATGTCGATGAAACCCACCAAGTTCAGCCAGCCCTGTGTGCCCCCTTGGCTCGAACCAGGATCCACAGCATGAGAGCCATCAAGCTAAAAGCCCGTCCACCTGATGTCTAGCTCGACTCTTACTGTAAGAGCGACTCTCAGGGCGCCAGGAAGTGAGGTCCAAATAGTCCTCTTTGGAGCTGGAGCTCAGTGCCAAGTGCAGAATTGGGCCAAAGTGAGCGGATAGATCCAAAACTGGACATTGAGTGATTGGACAGCGGACTTGTGGTGTCTCCCTTTACACTTGCAAACTTGTCCCCAGACGCCCGTTCGGTCCAACCATGAAACAGGTTGCGTCACTGCGTGGACTCCCAACTGGCTAATGACTGACAAAGTACTTTTGAGCTCCACCGTGTGATGCTTGCCAAGACTGACACTTGACTCTGTCTCAATTTCGTCCCCATTAGACTGAAATGTGGGGCGTTCTTTGCAGGACACCGAGCGGTGAGGGTTATGTCGATGTCGATTCAGGCTGTAATAAATAAGATCATGTCGGTTTTATACTACGACTGTTTGACCACCGTAGTTTGATTGAAGCAAGGTGGAATAAATACTGATGGGAAATGGAGTATTTAGTCAGCTTCAAAGTTATCCTGGCGGATGGCTCTACTAGCAAGACCAAAGTTATTTGTATGTACCGTGGCTGTGGCAGTGCAGGTATTGTTTTTATTGTCATAAATAGCGATACCTTGGCATAAGAATGGCCTAACTAACCTGTGGTTCTCACATTTAGCGTTAGCGATTTAGCATGGAACTACCACAATAATCCATATTAGCATTCAAAGTCAGCAAATCTTTATGCAATCCCACATAGTATCAGCATTCGGGAGAAATTATGAGGTGAACGAAAAAAGGGTAAAATAATTCCAAATATATCCATACAGGCCTCTTCGCATCGGAGAATGATGCGTCGGTGCGTTCAATGACCATCGAAAAAGTAGGACAAATCGCAAATAACATACAAAAACTGTGGAAATAGTTAGAGTACTGTAATAAAAATAATATTTATTGTAATATAATGATTAATTTCTATGTATTTCAATGTGTTTTAATAGAGAAATGAAATGACAGTAGGTTTGCTATTTGGATGAAATGTTTTCCGACTATTGTCCTGTGTTTTAGGTATTTTCATTTGTACATTTCCTCCACAAACATTTAGAATTTAAAACCAGTATTGTAAATAAACAAATTGACACAAATAAACAACCGTTTCTGCCACTGATAGAAAGTTGAAATCGTGAAATAAAAAGTTGAAAAGTCAAAATTATGAAATAAAGTCAAAATTACGAAATAGAAAGTCGAAATTACGAGATAGAAAGTCGAAATTACGTGATAGAAAGTCAAAATTATGAGATAAAAAGTCGAAATTACGAGATAAGAAAGTTGAAATTATGAGATAGAACGTCATAATGAGATAAGAAGTGGAAATAATAATAGCTCCTGTTCACACATAGATTGCGAGTACATTGAGGAGTACTTTAAGTGACGAAATACTTCATTTGCTGGTGAATTCACGTGGAATTATACCAAGCAAACACACATTGGAAATAATTTTGAGGCATCGAAATAATAAAAAGGGATTTGGCTGTTCACAACTTTTTAGCCATTTTTCCAAGTGACGACAATGACGCGGTTGGTATCATAATTTTTTGACTTTATCTAAAAATTTTGACTTTTTATCTAAAAATTTCATAATTTAAATTTACCATTTGGATAATTTTATTTTATTTTTTCAGTGGTGGAAACAGGCTTAATAAAATGATGCACCAAAAATATTAGCAGAAATGAGAGGGATTTCATGGTAATCGTCCATACAGTACACGTCCTGTGATTGGTTGCTTGCTTGCCAGTCCAGGTTGTAATTGAACTAGAACCCTGAACAAGATAACAGCTTCAAGGATGAAGAGAGTGCTTTTAGAAGAATTCGACAACACAAGGCTCCCAAGGCGTCCCCCAGTCCAGGTGGAGGCAGTTGACCTGATTACCAACTAATCAGGTCCTGCAGTCACCTGGAGAGAGAGAGAGAGAGAGAGAGAAAAGCAGAGCACAGAGAGAGATAGAGAGAGAGAGAGAGTACAAAATGGCGGCAGGGGCCCACAATTTAATATCAATAAAGTCATCCGATACTTGCGTTCCAGCACAACTTGTGCTTTTTCGATGGAGCTTGAAATGTTATTTGTAATTCCGAATTTGAGGCATGAAACGATGTTTGCATCGACCATCGACTTTTTTCAGAATTCCGTAACTTGACCCAGTCATTCCGTCCATGAAAGCACCGTGATGCAAGCTCCAGCACGCCCCCCCCCCAGCAATAAATTAGTCACATGTCAAGAAAAACAGCTTCTCTTTGATAATTTTGAACTGAGCTGTGAATGGAAAGTGGAAGAACATGTGTTTTACATCGGAGGTCGAAATCACGATTTGGTACATAACGCCGTCGGCCATTTTTTTTTTTTTTTAGGACAGTACAACGATGCAAACTAAATAGGGGATGTCCAATTTTTTTTGGCATTTTTTAGGCATCTTGTTTAATTTTAAGTTTAATTTTTGGACTCCTAGCATCATTGGCGCAACTTGGCTCGCGCCATTACATTCCAGTGGATTCCAATAGGCGGATTGTTTGTGACATTTGGTTCCACTTGGTGGACACTTCACGGCAATTGCTTGATCCTAGTGGCGCAACAAAGATTTTAAACATTTTGATGCAGCCATCTTGTTTATGCTAGCAGTCCACTGGGCCGGCGCCAGTTGGTGCCAGTTTGCGCTAAAAATTATGTGATTGGCACATAGTGGCGCCGAATTAATGTTTGCTCAGCATGTTGCCATGTTGCCGTTATTCGGCGGCACAGCAAGCCCCTATGCGCAAATCACATAATTTTTGGACTCCTAGCATCATTGGCGCAACTTGGCTCGCGCCATTACATTCCAGTGGATTCCAATAGGCGGATTGTTTGTGACATTTGGTTCCACTTGGTGGACACTTCACAACAATTGCTTGGTGCTAGTGGCGCAACGAAGATTTTAAACATTTTGAAATATTCTTGTCGCCGAACTAAATTTTTACGGGCCACCACGAGCCAGTTGGGAGGCAGTTTGAGCCACTGCACACCTTATTGGTGACACTATAGGCGCCACAGCAAATTGCATTGGCGCGAACTGGCACCAACTGGCGCCGGCTCAGTGGACTCTTAGCATTACATGCTAGCTAGCGTCTTCATTATATACACAAGAATGGACAGAGTACGTAGGGACACGAATATAAAACGCAAAGTGATTTGTGAGGTCTGATTTTTGTAACGCAAATGCAGTACTCTTTTGAATGAATATTGTTTTGATAAGCAAACTCAGTACTTGGTAACCTGGACAACCACCCGGAAGTCGAACCAGACTGAGTTTCCGTTGATGTACTACACTCCTGAAGGGGATGTGATACAACTTTAGGTTCAGATTGGTGGCGGCTGGTTTGGTTGGCTAGGAGTCGGAATCGGGAGTTGCGGTAAATAAGGCTATTTACCGCAACTCCCAATTAGCCTGTTTAGCCTGGTTGTAATGCTAGCGCTAATGGCTTTGCGCTAACGTTTGCGTGTCAGCACAGCCGAACAAAGTGTGCTCGACAACAAACAAAGACGTCACTGACGCATACAACATGGGTTGCACTTTCTAACAGAGGTACAAGTATGAAGTACTGTACAGTACAATACAGTACAGTAATTTTCTGCCCATTTTTCATCCAAAAAAAAAATCTTCTGTATTACAATAAATCAAAACAAATAGTAGGTAGGGCACATTGCAACAAGACAAGCAAACACCACTTTCATTGGACTGTCTTTAATAAGTCTTTAATAAGAAAAGTATACCCATACAAAAGTATATGTACAGTGAGTTATGGTAATCGTGGTACATGGTTCAGTAAACTGTCAACTTCGAATGAAATGTGGGCTTCTAGTGCAAGACCTTTGTCCCGTTCAACAATATTCATTTGTTTTAACTTAGGGGGGGGCTAAAACTTTGTTTTTTTAATTGTTTTTTTTTTAAACAAAATCGATATAAGGGACATAAATAATAGAAATATATGTTTTTGAATACCAGTGCAATAAAGCATTGTGACGCTTAATAGAACATTTGCAGTAGAGCCTGAGATATTCCAACAGACATAATCATCTTTATGGTCTACTACTTTATGGTTTACTAAATATGAGAATAGCATTTTTAAAAAGCAAAAAAAACGACAGTAAGCGACAAAGAATTGCACCGTATCCCTGCCAGTCCCGGAGTTTCGGGGGTCTACTGGTCTCCAGTTTCCGCCTCCCTTTGTGCTGGGACCGTCCTAACGTGAACAACTCCCACTCCAGACATGCACGCAAAATAAAGCCCCCCCACACATAACCGCCGCCACTTCCATGCAAGGCTTGGCTAGCATCTCAACATTAGCATGTACAATCACTTAGCGGGATGGGAATTTGATGGAATTTCCTTGATCCGCTACACGGAAAATCATCTGAAAAGAATCATTAATATTTAGAATGGTGGAATTGTGTCTTCGTGGATGAAGCTCAACCCGCTTCAAGACACGATTAATCAATTATCGACACGTACATTTGTTGGAGTGATCAGTAATACGCTAACGATAACGATACAGTATGTGCCAATCACATAAGAGGAGGGGTGTAACGGTACGAGTAGTTGTAGATTTTTGTGACAGAACATTTGGTTTGGTACCGACACCCTTATTAGAGCCCTCTGGAAATGACCTAACAACCCTATAGTCAACTTTACACTTGTATCCCCCAATACAGTAGACCAAATTAGAGTAAATAAGCCGTTTAAGACAGAAATAAGACTCGTGTTCAGTTTTTGCTTGGCTTGGCTCACGGCCGCATTAATTCAAACCTGCAATAAAAGCTGGTGCTTGTGTGTCTCATTACATTACAGTAACATTAGACATCTAGTGACCAGTGTAGGAATTCATTATAGGCGTAATTTACTCAATTTAACCAATTTTATGCTTGAAAATCTTAACCTATTTGCTACCAACGACATATTAAAGGTATTTTACAATAATAGAGATTGTATTTACTTCAGTTTTAAGACGTAAACACGGCCACAAGGTGGCAGCAGTGCATTTTTAGAAGAGCTAGGCATGCATTTTTTCCCGCGTAGCAACCAGGAAGTCAAAAAGCATTGAAGGGAAATGTAAAATAGTTCAAGGTGTTATATTTGTAAATTTTTGTGTTTATGTTGTGGCATAGTCGTTTTTGGCAAAAATTTGTGTCAAAGTGAAAGTTATGCTTGAAATGATCTTTTCACAAAATTTTGGTTTTCTGTTTTTTTTTTTTAGTTGGGAACTGATATTTTCCTGAAACTTACCTTATGTTATACTGCTGATTACTAAAGAATGGGAAAAAGCTACTTTGTTTCTGATGAAAGATGAGAGTACCGTATTTTCTGGACGATAAGTCGCTCCGGAGTATAAGTCGCACAAGACCAAAAATGCATAATTCATGCATAAAAAAAAAACATATATAAGTCGCACTGGAGTATAAGTCACATTTTTTGCGGGTAATTTATTTTCCAAACTACTTGACCAAAACAGACATTACGTCCTCTTGGAAGGCAAGTTCTAACAATAAAATAATAGAGAACAGGCTGAATAGATGTAAGACATGCTAACACATGCTAACACCTAAATATGAACAGAAAAGTTGTCCAGTGTTTATGTAACATAAACAGTTTTTTCGTTTATAAGTCGCTCTGGAGTATAAGTCGCAGGAACAGCCAACCTATGAAAAAAAGTGCGACTTATAGTCCGGAAAATACGGTATTTGGACGGTAACGATTCTTTTTTCAGTCGATTACTGTATTTTCTGGACTATAAGTCGCTGCGGAGTATTATAGTTCGGAAAATACGGTATGTACCGTAAAACAGGGTAATAAGGGACAATTTTCGGGAAATTTTTTTTGAATGATTTGTTCAAGAATATGTTTCGTTGAAAAAAAACAACACAAAGCAGCTTCCTGTTTAACATGAAAAGGCAGAATTCCATTTAAAAAAATTCCCGAAAATCATCCCTTATAACCCCGTTTTACGGTACCGTGTTTATATAGTCCCAGAAATACCAGTCAAAAGCGTCAAAAATGGTCGGTAGTGAGAGGGATATTTTATGAAAATATATATAAAATATAAAATTGACTTAAAATTTACTCAGAAATTTCAAATTTTTGACTCATACTAAGCCATAGTGAACCACGAAACATGTTTTATTAATATACAGTATTTCGGGGAAAAAGTCATGAAGCAGCGGAATTCTAACCACAAAGGGACGACTGTATTTTTGTTTGTTGACATTCTGTGTAACCATAGCAACCAACCCACCCATTCCAATATATATATATTTTTGAATTTTTATCGATAATTGTGTTTATCGGAGAGGTTAGAGGTTCGGTTTCGTTGTAAAAACCGGTACATATGACGAACCGTTACACCCCTACAGCCTGCCTGGAGGAGGTTAAACCTGAGGTATGTGCGTATGAAAAAAAAATATGTATTGCGATCTTGTGTCTGATTAACATAATAAAAAAACGTCGGTGAGTTACGGAATTTTCATGATCAATTTTTTTTATACACATCAGTAATTCATAAACGATATCAGGATTGAGGTCAGACTACGGAATGAATAAATCTGAATTCGTAGTTATAATATATTAATGCCGGCATCAAAAAAATAAAAATCAGCTGTCCCAATACTTTTAACTGCATTACATTTTAAAATATGCTATTGACATTTATGCTAGTCTATATAACAAGTGCAAATTGGTCATTATTCCAGAATCCTTGCCTTGTTTCGGATCAAAATCTTCGTGCAATGACCCCCCCCCCCCCTCATGTATGCCCCTCCAGTTATGTTCCTCACTTGTCGGAATTCTTGCGCGGTCGCCGGAAGCTTGACATGTTCTCATTGAGTGCGTAGATGCGTCTGGAAAACTCCTCAAATCCGGCCACGTCCAGCTCCCCCAGAACCTGCTCATCGCATTCCACGGCCACCGCCTGGTCCACTTGGATGCAGTGGTACTCCGACAACCTGGTCTCCTCTGCCAGCCCCAAGTCCCCCCCGAGTCCCATTCCCAGGTTGGTGGCCTCCGTCCCCATGATCTCCTCCGCTTGCTCCACGGAGCAGCGCAACCCGGGAACCAAAGAGCCGTTCATGACTCCCGTGTGCTGACTCGTTGAGGTCGTATCGCCACCACCAGCGCCCCCTAGTGTAGAAGAACTGGGTGCCGCGGCGCTAGTTTCATTTTTGCCGACTTCCATGTCTCGGTCGGTGCTGCTGCATCGCTCCAAATCCGCCGCTGAATCGCGACCTGTCTTCATTTCCGCCTCCTCCTCTTCGACTGCAGGCGGCTCCGTAAGGTCAAGTGAGGCCATGGCGGCGTCCAGAGATGAAGACAGGAGTTTAGGTGGAGACGACGGCGTTGCCGTCGTGGATGACCCCGCCTCCAAAGCGGTGTCATAGCGAGGAGGATTTGTCTTGTTCTTGTCAGCCTCCGAGCTCGCCCTCTTCCTCAGGCCCCGATCTGGGGAGACGGTGTGACGGGGGCAGGTGACCTCCGAGGCAACAGGCACCCCCAGGTGAGACTTGGCGGGTACTGGGATGGAACTGGAGACATGGTGTCGGTCACTGTGAAGCAAAACACAAAACATTTTGTAGAACTTGAGTGTCCATCAAGACACACGTTTGTTGAAATTAAAAATTAAAATTAAAAAATTCCAAAAAGCACAGTTTCGTTGAAATTCCCTCAAAAAATTAAAATTAAAAATAAAATTAAAAAAATCCAAAAAGCACAATTTCATTGAAATTCCCCATAAAAATTTAAATTTCAAAAAGCACTGTTTCATTGAAATTCCCTCAAAAAATTAAAATTAAAAATAAAATAAAAAATTCCAAAAAGCACCGTTTTGTTGAAATTCCCTCAAAAAATTAAAATTAAAAATAAAATAAAAAAATCCAAAAAGCACAATTTCATTGAAATTCCCCTTAAAAATTAAAATTTCAAAAAGCACTGTTTCATTGAAACTCCCTTCCAAAAAAATAAAATTAAAAAATTCCAAAAAGCAGTTTCATTAAAATTACCTAAAAAAATTAAAATAAAAAAAAAAATTTAAAAATCCAAAAAGCACAATTTCATTGGAATTCCCCCCCAAAATTTAAATTTCAAAAAGCACTGTTTCATTGAAATTCCCTCCCAAAAAATAAAAATTTCACAAAGCACCGTTTCATTGAAATTCCCTTCCAAAAAATTAAAATTAAAATAAAAACATTCCAAAAAGCACCATTTCATTAAAATTCTCTAAAAAAATTAAAATTAAAACTAAAATTAAAAAAATCCAAAAAGCACAATTTCATTGAAATTCCCCTAAAAAATTAAAATTTCTAAAAGCACTGTTTCATTGAAATCCCCCCAAATAAAAATTTCAAAAAGCACCGTTTCATTGAAATTCCCTTCCAAAAAATTAAAATTACAAAATTACAAAAAGCACCGTTTCATTAAAATTCCCTAAAAAAAATAAAATTTAAAATAAAATTGAAAACATCCAAAAAGCACAATTTCATTGAAATTCCCCCCAAAACTTAAAATTTAAATTTCAAAAAGTACTGTTTCATTGAAATCCCCCCCCAAAAATAAAAATTTCAAAAAGCACCGTTTCTGGCCTGGTGCTGTTCATACAATGATACATGCAAGCATACTACGTAACACTTCATGCAAAAGGACGATTTGCTGACTTTAGGTGTGCCCAGAAAAAAGTCACTAAAAACATGACAAGTCCACGGAAACAGCGGTTTTGGAAAAAAAAACAAAAGGACACAATGCATAGAAAATCTGCCTTGTTCGTGCGCACGGTCAACTAGCAGTACGCACAGCAGGTGCTCCCCAAAGTATTCCAGACATGTTTCGCTGTAACAGATAACAGACCCGCCATCCCAAACTGTCATGAAGCCATAAATTCCCTTAAACGGAGGGCCTCCCTTTTCTGACCGTCGTGAGCCTCCTTCTTAATCGCGCTATTCACTCCGAAAGGGTTCAAAAGGTGCTTGAGAAGATTCATGTTGCCACCAAGTTGGCTCGTTCAACAGAAAATTGGGAGCCCATAAAAAATAAAAAAAAAAGGGCCCCCGCCTTTGACATTTGCAGAAATCCGTGAAGAGACCGTGACTGGGTTCACATACAGGACATTTTTGAAGAAGTACCGTATGACGTTTAGGGGTCCCTTGTCAAACATGAAAGCGCCCGTGATACAGTAATAGTCATAAACATGTATACACGGGATGGACTTAAAAGGGACAGGTTGGATTTGTAGACATTAAGTAGTATAACATCAGCAGTGACGAAGTACATAAAACAAATATGACTACACAGACATTTTATTTTGACATCAAATAATTTTTCATAATAATGCAATATTTCCTGGTAAAGTTGCTGTTTGTGACATGTATTTTCTCACGGGGCAGCTCATACCGTCTGTGAAACATTTGCAGCATTTCTTTTGCGGTGTAGCAGAAGAGGCGATATATATCGAGGCGGGCAAAACTATCAAGTTTTTAGACATTAAGTAGTATAACATCAGCAGTGTAGTGCATCAACAGTGACTAAGTACATTGAACAAATATGACTAGACAGACATTTTATTTTGACATCAAATAATTTTTCATAATAATGCAATATTTCCTGGTAAAGTTGCTGTTTGTGACATGTACTTTCTCACGGGGGGAGCTAATCCTGTCTGTGAAACATTTGCAGCATTTCTTTTGCGGTGTAGCAGAAGAGGCGATATATATCGAGGCGGGCAAAACTATCAAGTTTTTAGACATTAAGTAGTATAACATCAGCAGTGTAGTGCATCAACAGTGACTAAGTACATTGAACAAATATGACTAGACAGACATTTTATTTTGACATCAAATAATTTTTCATAATAATGCAATATTTCCTAGTAAAGTTGCCGTTTGTGACATGTATTTTCTCACGTGGCAGCTCATCCTGTCTGTGAAACATTTGCAGCATTTCTTTTGCGGTGTAGCAGAAGAGGCTAAATATATCGAGGCGGTCAAAACTATCAAGTTTGTAGACATTAAGTAGTATAACATCATCAGTGACTAAGTACATTGAACAAATATGACTAGACATATTTTATTTTGACATCAAATAATTTTTCATAATAATGCAATATTTCCTGGTAAAGTTGCTGTTTGTGACATGTATTTTCTCACGGGGGGAGCTAATCCTGTCTGTGAAACATTTGCAGCATTTCTTTTGTGGTGTAGCAGAAGAGGCTAAATATATCGAGGCGGTCAAAACTATCAAGTTTGTAGACATTAAGTAGTATAACATCAGCAGTGTAGTGCATCAACAGTGACTAAGTACATTGAACAAATATGACTAGACAGACATTTTATTTTGACATCAAATAATTTTTCATAATAATGCAATATTTCCTGGTAAAGTTGCTGTTTGTGACATGTATTTTCTCACGGGGGGAGCTCATCCTTTCTGTGAAACATTTGCAGCATTTCTTTTGTGTTTTAGCAGAAGAGGTGATATATATCGAGGCGGTCAAAACTATCAAGTTTGTAGACATTAAGTAGTATAACATCAACAGTGTAGTGCATCAACGGCGACTAAGTACATTAAACAAATATGACTAGACATTTTATTTTGACACCAAATAATTTTTCATAATAATGCAATATTTCCTGGTAAAGTTGCCGTTTGTGACATATATTTTCTCCCGGGGGGAGCTCATACCGTCTGTGACACATTTGCAGCATTTCTTTTAATTTGAAATTTAATTATCATTTAATTTCTTTTAATTAATTTATTATCATCTGAGACGTAGAGTCCACGCAAAATAAGAAATCTCGCCTTGTTTTAAATCTTTTGAGATCTCGCAGCATCATTCACCAAATAAAAATCGACTTTAACTCCGAAGTCGGTCAGCGTATAAATGATTTTAAGTACATGCTAAAGTTGAAAATACTTTTCCAAGTAATAAAAAACAGCAATGAAAATCATTTCTGGTGGCTGTAAGTGACATGAACAGGAGTTGAAGGGCATCTCCTACCTTTATCCGGCTTTCCAAATTAAATCATGCATTCTTTTTTAACAAAGTTAACATACTTTAAGCTCAGTGGAAAGGAATGAAGACAGATGTGACAAAAAGTCAGCTATTATTTATGTAAATGGAAAAAAATGGAGTTCAGACTGTCAGATAGAATCAAGATTGCGGCAATAAGGGAGCTTGGTGTGTCGGGATTTTTCCATGATCAAGTGCAAACGCCGTTCCGCGCTGACTGGCTGTCAATCCACACCGTGTCTAATCCAGAACCGGACAGGTTTGAATCATATCTAGCCGTTTATTCAGTTGCTACGGAAACAAACTGACGCTTTTAACATCGCGGGACGCCGACGACTACATGAGTTGAAGTCATAACACTTTTCAAAATCGACTTTCGGAGACGAACCAGACGCTTGACGGACGCCACGCAACAATCTCTCCGCTTGAAGTTCTTAATGATCTGATTGGTTTAGGTTCCATCCCACTAGTAGCAATATCTTTGCTTTTGAAGCACCCTTTCATGCTAAGCAGTGATGACCGCACATGTTTCCTTGCAGGTAACCACAGTTAACAGAGGAAACCACTGCCTTCCTTTTTGGAATAACATACTTGCTCACGGTGCAACAAAATGACAAAGTAGATGCATCATATATATCAACGACTACTGCTAGTAAGTGGGTGACGAACGACAACTGAGAGGTAAATATAAACACATAACACGGAAAACTGTTATTTCCAAATGCCCGCAAGGCATGCTGGGTAGTCCAGCTGCAACAACAACTCATTCATTCATTCATTTTCTACCGCTTATCCTGATGAGGGTGGCTGGAGCCTATCACAGGGCACATATAGACAAACAACCACTCGGCTGCCGTGCAGCCCAGTAATAAAAATATTTTTCATATTTAAAAAATGTAATAAAAATATGTAAACTAATAGAAATCAAAATACATCTAAATTAATATTTTAAGTAATTTTTAAAATTACTATATATGTAATGTCAGTGTTTTTTGTACAATCACGGGGCACATGTAGACAAACAACCATTCACACTCATATTCATACCTATGGACAATTTGGAGTCGCTAATTAACCTAGCATGTTTTTGGAATGTGGGAGGAAACCGGAGTACCCGGAGGAAACCCACAACTCCACACAGAGATGGCCGAGGGTGGAATTGAACTCGGGTCTCCTAGCTGTGAGGCCTGCATGCTAACCACTCGATCACCGTGCAGCCCCGCAACAACAACTATGGATAATAAAACATTGGATATCAAGATAACGTAAACGGAAACGCTTCCTTGTTTACATCTCAGACGACCACAACATATTTTGCAATCAAGCAAAAATGCGATAAATATGGCAAAATGGTGGAAGAAATAGTAGCACAAGCTACCCTGCAATGTCTTGCGACATAAATATATGCTTGTTTTTAATGGTATGGGAATTAACATTATGTGGTCCTTTTGTGGCAGGGCTGAAATGCAGTGGCAATGTTTTTTTTTTCTGGATTTAGTCCATTTTCATTGCAAACAGGGACATGTTAATGAACTGCCAATCATCTTATTACGCTTCAGATCATTCTGGAGTGCAAATTACCATCATAAAAACTGAGATCAAAAATTAATATTTGTGTCTCACATATTTGTGTTTCAATACCTAAGACCAGACGGACGAGCAGCAGGACAGTGTGAAGGCTCTTAATGTCCAACATGTGTTTAAAGCACAAGGAAGAGAAGGTCTTGATCCTTAGCGGATGACATGGACATTAGCATCGAGTGGCTTTCATTCCCGTTCTTGTCGTCTATGACATGCTAACGCATGCACACACACGCAGCAGCAGCAGCATGCTTTCATCTCGACTATCTTTGGGCCCTTCCATTTCCCATTAGGAGGGAACCTGAGGACACCCCCGTTTTGCGGTTTGTAGCTTTTCATGGCTTCTCTCCTTTCAAAACAAAAGATTATTCAATTAATGTGAGTGATACAAGTTGCCGTGCCTGGGAGAGAAGCAGACATGAAAGCTTTCTGTTCTATTCGGGGAGTTGAGCTGCCACCTACGAGGTTTCATTGAGGGGTTAAACGACAAGCCAAAATGATTCAAGATGGCGGAGGCGTTTTAAGACAATGAGTCATCTTACGGTTACCTCTTTATGCATTGAAGACTTCTAATGTAATATGTACTGCAATTATTATACCCTTGGAATGAATTTGCTGCCGTTGACAACATTCCGTGAACATTAGCAATGTTTACATGGGGAGTTTTTCTCTTTCCGGAAATAATGGTATCCATGGAAAGGAATATTCCAATCTCTTGTCTACATGCGGCGCTATAATCCAACAAAATAGTCAATGGAGCATGCTCAGTAAAACGTAAACATCAGCATCACGTGATACCGACTTCCGAGTTTTTCTTTCACTTGTTGGAATAACTCAGAGTTAACTCGAGTTAACTTTTCGTTCGTCCGGTCTTTAAACTTTCCTTAGCAGTCCAGTACCGATTGCTCGCCTCCATTTTTAAAACCGAAGAACGTCATATCGGAGCATGCGCTGAAAGAACGCACCCGGGATAAATTTAAACAGGAAAAGATCAATATATTATAATATATTATATATTAACAATTATAATTATTATATATTAAGAATAATTATTATTATATATTAATCATAATAATTATATATTACTGATAATACTATTATATATTATTAATAATTATTATATATTAAGAATAATTATTATTATATATTAATCATAATAATTATATATTACTGATAATACTATTATATATTATTAATAATTATCATTATATATTAATAATAATTATTATTATATATTAATCATAATTATTATTATATATTAATCATAATTATTATTATATATTATTATTAATTATAATAATATTATAATATTTTATAATTGAACTCGGGACATGTTTTATATAGATATATTTTTTTTAATGAATAAAGTATAGAAGGGTTTAGATTCTGTTCCACAGATGGCGCTAATGCACACGAAAGCTGCTTGCTAACCGCCAATAAACAACAGAAGAAGAAAAACACCACAGAGAAGAACGCATCATGACAACTTTCCGTACCTCGATCGGTTTGGAAAAAGTCATATTCCACCCCCGTGAATCCGATGATATATTCATTCGGATTGGTACTTTTCTTTGGGAATGAGGTGTATACAAATGTTAAATTATTTCTGTTTGAGCAAATAAACCGAATGCAATTGGACTATTTGTGTCCATGTATACATGGCTAATGCTGTGGTGTCTTTTTCTTACCATCTGACAAGCAAGCCGTGTTCCAGAAAGTTCTTCAGATTGGGCAGCGTCTGCTGCAGGTCCGGGGTGGTCAAACCGTGCTGATATCTCAGCTGTAAAAGAAGAGAAAACACATTACAACCTGACATGAACTCCAACCTGACATTCCTTTAACCGTGACACGTTCCATCATTCACGGCAGACTATTAACTTTTCTAGAGACAACAACGGACAGAACTTCACTGATAACGTTTGTGTACGGGAACCATGGAGGTGTTAGCGGAGATGGGCTCAGATGTTGGTTGGCAAGTTAAAACAAATACAGCAGTAACACATCTGGATATCGTGGCAGGAAAGGTGAACGTCGGGAAAAAAAATTCATTTCATCCTCCCGATACTTGAATGTCGACCCCCTTTGTAAACAAAGACGGAACATTGTCAACAAGGCTGCGTCTAAACCAGGGGTCTCAAACACGCGGCCCGTGGGCCAAATGTGGCCCACAGGACACTAGTTTGAGGCCCCCGCCTTGATATGAAAGTTTAATATGAAAGTTTGATATGAATGCTGTATGGTATCATGTACCCAGAAAAAATTATTACGTTTGATTCATGTTCATGTTAAAGGTTAAATAACTGTTAATAGTTATCCTCCCTATCCGTGTGGAAGTGGTAAGTTTTTGGCTATTCAAGTTTAAAGGAAATAACTTGAAGGCTACCGTTTAGGTCGCAGGTGTGTCCAAAATGCGGCCATGGGTTGTTTTTTTATTGCTTAATAAAATTGAACCAACCCAACATTAATTAAAGCTTTGTATTGAAAATTGTCTTGAACTTTTTTTTTTTAGCTTTTGTACAAAATAAAAAAAAAAAATAAAAAATATTAAATTGGTCCTCTGTATATTTGGATTTTTTAGTATGCAGCCCTAAAAAAAGCTCACGGTTCTGGACCAGCAGGATCAGCTGGTTTGCCCCCATAAGCTGTCATTGAGTCCAATGAGCGTCTGATTGTCTTGTAAAAATCGACGCTATTAAATCCCCCAGTGGATAGAAGTATACTGATTATACGTCAATGAATAATTGCACTTGGCGTAGGTCATTCGGGAAAGGTTACAGAAAATTTTGATTTTAGTGCCGTTTATTTCAACCGTGTTGGCCCTCTAGCCCGTCTGAAGACTGAAGTACGAGGCTTTGTTACAGACCTCTAAATCATCAGCAATTAACCTCAAATTGCCTGCAGCCCGCCTACACATTCATGTTCTGATGTGAGGTTAATCGACAGTGACACAGTCACGGAAACGGTAACATGTTTTGTTTATCTTTTGTACAGAACTCAGCGGAAACGGAGAAGAATGGATGCATGTGCATGGAACCGTCTCAACGCTCAAGCGCTTTTTGTGTTTATATTTGGTAGAAACGCACTGGTGTTGTTACCAGTCTCGGTAATCAAGTCGAGTCAAACTTGACAGCCCGATCATTCAACCATCACGGTCAAACCGACTCTGCCACACATGTTGCAGAGTCTAACCCGAAGGCCCGGAGTGGGATTTGCCGAATAACTGAACAGGGAAGGTGTTGAGACAAAGATGTGATCGACCGTGAGGAGACCCAGGCAGATCTGTTTCACTATGTCATCATGTGAAAAAGCCAGTGGGTGTCCCGGCTCCACCCACCACCCTCCACCCTCTCTCCAAACTCGGTCCTCTCATCTTTCAGCTTCCCTCAAAGGGACAAGGGAATTTCTCACCACGATCTGGTTAGCCCCTTGACAAAGAATCCTGTGGGCAGCTTGAAAGCGCACTTATGCGATCATACCAAACATGCTAGCATTCATCTCCAGGACGAATGAAAGGGAAACTGGGAATGACAGGTGGTCTCGAGTGGAATGATTCCGAGCATTAGGTGTAATCTGCTCTACACTTTTAAAACTCGAGAATTTTTTTTTCTGGATCCTGTTTTGCATCTTAAGATTTTTGGTCCTTAACCTTTCTGAGCTCAGAGAAGACAAAGAAAACATAAAATTCATACACCCAACGGATCGGACTACTTAGTCCAGTGTTTTTCTACCCTTTTTGAGCCACGGCACGTTTTTTTTACATTGGAAAAATCTTGTGGCACACCACTAACCAAAAATGTTCCAAAATGTCACCACGACCTCACACGTGCATCAATAAGTCTATGGGAGGAACAAGGTAGGTGTTGCCACACGGACCAATATTACATTGCTCTGCCAGTCTTTACACCACAGACACTCCACAGTAGCCACGTTTTTACATCACCACTTTTTCTCTTTCCCAATCACCTTTCGGGAAACAATGGTATCCATGGAAAGGAATATTCCAATCTCTTGTCTACATGCGCCGTGAAAATCAACCAGAATAGTCAATGGGTCATTTGCGGTAAAACGTAAACATCAACATCACGTGATACCGACTTTTTTTCCGAAGTTTTTCTTTCACTTGTTGGAATAACTCCGTATTGCCAGTTTTTCGTCTGTCCAGTCTTGAAATTTAGTTTGAATCAAAAACAAACTTTGCTTAGTCCAGTGCCGATTGCTGGCCTCCATTTTTAAAAGTGAAGAACGTCTGGATCTGCGAGTTACGTCATAAAAAGTATAGAAGGGTTTAGATTCTGTTTCACAGATGGCGCTAATGCACACGAAAGCGGCTTGCCAACCGCCAATAAACAACAGAAGAAGAAAAACACCACGTAGAAGAACGCCGTTTGACAAATTTCCATTTGAGCGGGTACAAGATACCTCAATCGGATTGGTTAAAGGAATATTCCATCCCTGTTCAATTCTTTCCGTTTGAGCAAATAAACCAAATGCAATTGGAATATTTGGGTCCATATATTCATGGCTATTGACATAATATTTGCAAATTATGATTAATAAATGTTAATTCTAAAAAGTGATATTGGATAATTCCTCACGGCACACCTGACGGTTTCTCAAGGTACACTAGTGTGCCGCGGCACAGTGGTTGAAAATCACCGACTTAGTCCATACAATTTAGTTTTGTTCATCCTTGTCCAGCCTACCTTTTTTTTTGCTTGCTTACCCAAAACTTTTTCACTTCATTTAGCATCCTTACACTCAAACGCACCTCAACCCTCCGTTCTGTGATAATACAACACAGGTGTGGTTGGTGTACACACAGTCTGTCCTGTGTCCGATTTAAACCAGATTGTTCCATCACATTACTTGTTGTTACATTTTAGCCGAGTATCACATTGCCTCCCAAACTCGGTCAACAGATTTACATAATAACGGGAAAGGTTGCGTGAGATCAGTCGGAAATTCAGTTAAGGAGAAGTCAAGGTCGGTTCCTCAATCGGGCCTGTTGTCCTAATGAGGTCTTCTAAAAGAAAGTCTTTAGAGGAATTCAGTAATTGTGAGTGACAGTGGCATCGACTGGAAAAGCCCGCGATCGTTGAAGGTTACCGTGACCTCAGGGCGTTGACCCTCATCAATGAGAGACACCGGAGCTGAGCTTTAGTAACCCAACACCAACACATACTGGTCCATTTGAAGTCAGAACACTGGGGGCAACTTCCTTTTTTTTTTTTTGCAAAACGTACTTGCCGCACAATCATCAATCCACCATGGCGGATTTTCCTTTTCAACTCAAACATTTTGATGAGCAACTTCTTGGACAATATGGTAATACTTCTTTTTTGTAGGAATTTGAAGGAATTATGACCTTGTCCTTTAGGGAAGTCTGTGGTCAGGAGGAATGTGCACTGGGTGGTCAAAGTGTCAAAACCGAGAATAAAAACGTTGCCAAGTTGGATGGTCGTCAGTCAGTCACAGAGTATCTGATCTGGTTATGTCCATGAGGAATACAAATGTCCCTTTACCAAAGAACGATAGTCTCAAATTATTTGGATAAAAGACACCTGTCACAAAAACAGTCTCTTCCTATTCAAACCTCTCCACCATCACGGGCAAGACCAAAGAGCTGTCAAAGGACCTCTGGAATTATCTTCACATTTGTAATAGCTAGGGACAATCATCCATGCAATTGACTTCCAAAAGGGAAGACCAGAAAATGAAAAAACGTTCAATTCAAAAAAAGTTCAATTCCCATGTGGCGTGTTAGCATGATTATTTGTTTGGAATCTGATAAGGAAAGGTCCTATAATCTGCGATTAGACTGGCGGATCCAAAACCATACAGTCCACGAGCCCGACAGACAGATGATTAAACTGAACAGAAATATACAAAACAAACTTTATGTACAACATAAAAACACAACCATTTTCTCTGCAGTACAAAACAAATCTTGAGAGTGCGTTGAGTTGTGTTGACTTAAGACTTGGCTTGGACTTGGGGTTCAAGACTTGAAACTTGCTCCCACCTCTGATTTCGACATTGGTCATGGGTGGGGTGAATGAGGATCGAACCGGCAACCTTCTGGTTGGGAGAAAATGTATTGCCTCAAATCACAACTGATTGTCATCGGAATAAAACGGACTTAAATACATCGTTCGTATTCATTGCATGAACCATTAAGTCATTTTAACGGTCATGTTTTGCATTGACTGTTAGCAAAAAAATAACATTAATTACATAATGTAGTTACGCATTATTTTTGACAACCCTAATTCTTACTATCATATTTTTAAGCTGAGTCTAAAACTCTTATGTAGACTCTGCGGTTAACAGACCTCAGCACGTCAGCGGTACTTCATTTATTAAGAATAAAAATTTGGGTCCGGATGACAGCGAAGATGGCATGACAGCACGGAGACCTCCGCGGTATGCTGTCTTCAGGCTGACTAATGGACAGTGACATTGGGGGTGATAGAAAAACACCAGCTAATGAGGTGATAATTTGAGGGAAGGAGTGTAGGAGTGACGGATATAAAAGAAACCGGGACCAACACGGACGGTTACGCTCATGAATTTAAATTAGGAGGAAGTGACAGTAAGTCTGAAATTATGATGAAACGCTATTCGCTATTCGAGTTGAGATTGTGGGCTGTAATGAAATCCAAATGGTAGCAAAAAAAAATGACAGTTGATGTAAGGGCCAAGAACTGAGCCTTAAATACTTGTTCAAATACTGACCAGATGGAAGCGACTATGTTTTATCATGAGACCTGTTAAATGTCATTGACACACACAAAAGACCGAGTCTCAGGGCTTGGGTCCAAACCTTCATCTTGACAGTGCGCATAGTTTTGATGGATTAACAAGAACAACACAATTTCCCAAAGTGCCTGACATGAATCAAAAGACGAGCAGCGCCCGAAGATCTGTGAGCGTCAACCGTCCAAAAAAAAAAAAGGCCCCCAAGCGGAGTGCATTTCTTTTATGTGTGATTGAAAAAGAATGGGGACTCTTTGAGGACGGTTTGACAGAGAATGGCAAGACTGTGATCAAATGTCGAGATACAAAAGACGAATCCGACATGCCAACGACTGACGTATGTTTTCCCTTTTCCAGTTTCTTTTGTTTCATCTTCACCAGAGTTGTACCCGATGTTGTCCGACGACTAAACTGTCACAGAAATACTGAAATGATGTACTAGCTTTTAGTCGATTAATCACACCATAAATTAAAGACAGTTGACTCTGTGATTTAGTTTCACAGAACAACAGCAAATGGTGTCAGTCATGCAGTCCGGGTGGAGGCGGGGTATCGCTAGCATACACACAGAATGTAGGTTGATGAGGAGCAATGCAAATTAATTTTGACATTGTAGTTCTCTTAAAAGAATGAGTGAAAGTAGAAAATTAATGAATGAATTAATGAATATTGCCAAAAAATAAATGTACAAAAAACACTGGCATTACATATATAATAATTTTAAAAATTACCTAAAATATTAATTTTGATGTATTTTGATTTCTATTAGTTTACATATTTTTATTAATTTTTTTAAATATGAAAAATAATTTTATTACTGGGCTGCACGACGGTCAAAGTGGTTAGCGCACAGACCTCACAGCAAGGAGACCCGAGTTCAATCCCACCCTTGGCCATCTCTGTGTGGAATTAGCATGTTCTCCCCGTGCATGCGTGGGTTTTCTCCGGGTACTCCGGTTTCCTCCCACATTCCAAAAAACATGCTAGGTTAATTAGCGACTCCAAATTGTCCATAGGTATGAATGTGAGTGTGAATGGTTGTTTGTCTATATGTGCCCTGTGATTGGCTGGCCACCAGTCCAGGGTGTACCCCGCCTCTCGCCCAAAGACAGCTGGGATAGGCTCCAGCACCCCCACCCCCGTGACGATAGGTGGTAGAAAATGAATGAATGAATTACTGTTTTGTGGTTGAATACGGCCACAAAATATATTAATATTAAAAATTATGATACCATATCATGATATAGTAAAGGAAATATTCATCATTGTTCACTCTGTGAAGTTGTGGAATTGCCGTTTGTGACACGTATTTTCGTGCAGGCCATTCATATTGTCTGTCAAACATTTGCAGCATTTCTTGAAATGAATTCTTTATTTTTAGACTATTAGCCACTGGTTAATTGGCGACTCCAAATTGTCCATAGGTATGAATGGTTGTTTGTCTAGACAGCTGGGATAGGCTCCAGCCTACAAGATCAATCTAGCGGCTGCCAATAATTAAGACATGAAATATCAAACTTAAGCACATATGAAACTTTCTCTAATCATCCACACAATCCAGTCCTCACACACCCTTGTGCTTAAAGAGTAAATTGTACTTTCCTAGTGGTGATGGACAAACCACCAACTGTAAAACCACAAAATGTGGAACTCCAATTAGAATAATTTAAGTGTTTCATAAAGTCATAGGTGGCTATGCAGTGGAATTCCCATAAATCTCTGGGAACTGCGGCATAATGACAACACACTTGAAACCACGGAGCGCTGACATACATTGGAGTCAAAGTGTGGTCTGAAACCTGCTTAAAAATGGAACTCGCGTCAGATTTGAATGACAACAAAGACCACTGTCCCTGTCTTCTTTATTCGTTTCTGTTCGAATTCCGTTCTAGCGAAGCTTGATTGACCAGCCGTTACCAAGCGGACATAACTTTATACCGTTTTTTCCACTTCTATCTACGTCTTTCTTTGGAATGTACTGAAAAATGGGACCTGAAACATAAGCCTCAGCTGGACACCGAGAGGGAAACCTGGAATTGTTCAATGGTTTGAGAGAAATCCTGCTAAAGCTGTGTCAAACCTCGGTTTTCCCCCCCTCTAAGAAGTAGTGAGAAATGCTGTAGACATTCCAAAGCATTGCTTGAGGAATCAAACTGTGCATCAGTTTTGTGTTGTTTCCTACATATGTACAGTACTGTCCCTGGGAGAGACCTAGCCAAGTCAAATGAATGACTAGCTTTTTTTCCGAGGAAAAATTGAAGGCTATCGGTGCCACTTTGCTAACACATGTTAAGATACCTGAACATTCATTCATTCATTCATTCATTCATTCATTCATTTTTTACCACTTTTTTTCACGAGGGTCGCGGGGGTGCTGGAGCCTATCCCAGCTGTCTTCGGGCGTGAGGCGGGGTACACCCTGGACTGGTGGCCAGTCAATCACAGGGCACATATAGACAAACAACCATTCACACTCACATTCATACCTATGGACAATTTGGAGTCGCCAATTAACCAGTAGCTAATAGTCTAAAAATAAAGAATTCATTTCAAGAAATGCTGCAAATGTTTGGCAGACAGTATGAATGGCCTGCAAGAAAATCCGTATTCAACCACAAAACAGTAATTCATTCATTCATTCATTTTCTACCGCTTATTCTCACAAAGGTCACGGGGGGATGCTGGAGCCTATCCCAGAGCCTATCCCTATCTTCGGCGAGAGGCGGGGGTACACCCTGGACTGGTGGCCAGCCAATCACAGGGCACATATAGACAAACAACCATTCACACTCACATTCATACCTATGGACAATTTGGAATCACCAATTAACCTAGCATGTTTTTGGAATGTGGGAGGAAAAAAAGATAGCTAAATAACATAGCTAAGTTTCAAGAAAATATCCGTTCCTGACTAAAAAATGGAGAAAAACGGCTTTCAAGCATTAGAGCCCTCTAAATTTGAAATAACACCCCCATAGTCACTTTACCAACGACCATTCACACTCACATTCATACCTATGGACAATTTGGAGTCGCTAATTAACCTAGCATGTTTTTGGAATGTGGGAGGAAACCGGAGTACCCGGAGAAAACCCACGCATGCACGGGGAGAACATGCAAACTCCACACAGAGATGGCCGAGGGTGGAATTGAACCCTGGTCTCCTAGCTGTGAGGTCTGCGCGCTAACCACTAGACCGCCGTGCCGCCCCGATACCTGTACAAATACAGACTAAGTCAAAAGTCGAACCCATGCCATAGCACACTTAGCCCACGGTTGCCACTCTTACTGGGCCGAAGGTCCTCTGATGTCGGCTTCAGACCACCAACGCCCGGATATCCCGGTGTGAAATTGCCTAAAGATCATGGAAGACTCCACCCCCCCCCCCCACCCCCGAGTAGACCGAAACAAAACTGAACCCTGAGCTGACCCGCTTGGCCAGCAACAGATTTGCCGTATTTCAGTTCCAAATACTCGGCTTCCTGTGCCTGAGGCTCGCAAAATATGATACATCATGCTTAGTGACTGAGAACTAATTGTGCTCAGCCCCGACTTCGAAAAATCTGGATATTGTGTATAGCGTTGGTTGTCGTCTAATCACCCCCATATGGCTGTTTCACAACAAAGTAGCCTGCCAGTGGATGAAGCAGGGGGATACGGAAAGCAGGCACACGCCCAACAAACATAAGTTTGATGCAGCGGTTGTCCTCAATGCTATATGCTATATTATCACATACTACAGTATTAATTGGCCCTGTACCCTAGAAACCGCCCATGAATGATACGGGAAAAGGCCGAAATGATACTGTGTCAAAGCCCAGGGCAGTGATACTGATAAAATATAAAGTTTTTAACCATGTCCAGTATCAGCCCCCCATAGCTGTCCACTCGTATCGTGCCCGTGAAACAACCAATCAGAGAACAGAGTGCTTAGTGCCTAGTGCTTCTCCAGTCACCAAAAAACCCAAACTTGGAACTTTAATTGTCAGACATTGATAAGATAAGACTGTTGATAAAATATTATTGTTGAAATATTTTTGCAATTATTGTGTTTACACTGTTTTGACATAATACATGTAATAAACTGAAAATTTTTTGGAAACAAAATGGTCTTTTGATTAAATAGTACGTGATAATAAGCTCATGATTAAATAGTATGTGATAATAAGATCATCACATGGTTTGTCTGGTATCAGGCCCAGTATCATGCCCCCAAGTGTCAGTATAAGCCCGAGACCGAAGGTTGAGGACTGATACCAGACAAACCATGTGATAACCTATAATGCTATACTTCAGTTATTGGGTCAATGCTATAGACCCAATAACTTGGTTGCTTGGTTGGAACGGTTTCTGATTTTTCAAAATATTGGTTGCCTGCGATTGGGCTGGTGAACGGTCCAAGGAATACACAATACAGACACTGGCCGACCAATGGCGACATGACATCCGAGGCAGAAGGTGACCAATAAAAACAAGGTCAGAAATGTTATTACAAGTGGCAATACAATCTGTTGCTAAAACCCCCGTGTTCACTGTTTAATAACGTCCACTGCCAAATAAAACTCGAACATTAATGAGAAACATACCGAATAGAGTCTCTCGATCGAACGTGAGTGCGAATGTTCTCTAAGTCAGCACCTTTAAACCCTGACTTCACTTTTTTTGTATACTTCTCGTGTTTTCAAACGCTGATTTATTAACACAATCATGTGGAAGTTGATTATGCATGTGGCACTTGGTACATTGCTTTGGAAATAACTTTGGTAAATCATCCCTAACACGAACATCCAGGCACAGATGGAATGCATAAGACAACCCTTTGAATGAGAAAGCTGAAATTTCATCCTGAAAAATAAGGATGCTCCTCCTTAAGCTGTCCAAGCAGAGCACCCCACTGTGTCAAAAGAGGAAAAAAAAATGATGAGCAAGCTATTAGAAGACCCTTTTAAAAAGAGAACTGCTTCCATTACTTACTATTCATGTCCTGTGTTATTAAGTTGGATGCTGATGGGAAGATTACATACAGATGTCCCAAACAATTACTGTATTTTCTGGATTATAAGTCGCTCCGGAGGATAAGTCGCACAAGGTCAAAAATGCATAATTAGGTAAAAAAAAAAACATACATAAGTTGCATTTTTTGCGGGTAATTTATTAAAAAGTGCGACTTATAGTCCAGAAAATACGTATTTGGACGGTAACGATTCTTTTTTCAGTCGATTACTGTATTTTCTGGACTATAAGTCGCTCCGGGGGATAAGTCGCACAAGGTCAAAAATGCATAATTAGGTAAAAAAAGAAAAACATACATAAGTTGCATTTTTTGCGGGTAATTTATTAAAAAGTGCGACTTATAGTCCAGAAAATACGTATTTGGACGGTAACGATTCTTTTTTCAGTCGATTACTGTATTTTCTGGACTATAAGTCGCTCCGGGGGATAAGTCGCACAAGGTCAAAAATGCATAATTAGGTAAAAAAAGAAAAACATACATAAGTTGCATTTTTTGCGGGTAATTTATTAAAAAGTGCGACTTATAGTCCAGAAAATACGTATTTGGACGGTAACGATTCTTTTTTCAGTCGATTACTGTATTTTCTGGACTATAAGTCGCTCCGGAGTAAAAGTCGCACAAGGCCAAAAATGAAAAAAAAAAAAAACATACAAAAGTCGCACTGGAGTATAAGTGGCATTTTTTGCGGGTAATTTATTTTAACTACTTGACCAAAACATGGTTGTTATTCAGTTACACAAAAAATAAACATGAACAGAAAAAGTGTCCAGTGTTTATGTAACATAACATAACATAATATCATTTATACGTTGCTCTGGAGTATAAGTCGCAGGAACAGCCAACCTAGGAAAAAAAGTGCAACTTATAGTTCGGAAAATACGGTATTTGGACAGTACCGATTTTTTTTTATAGTCGATTAATGTATTTTCTGGACTATGAGTCGCTCTGGAGTATAAGTCGCACAAGGCCAAAAATGCATATTTAGGTAGAAAAAAAACATACATAAGTCACACTGGAGTATAAGTCGCATTTTTTGCGGGTAATTTATTTTCCAAACTACTTGACCAAAACAGACATTACGTCCTCTTGGAAGGCAAGTTCTAGAAGTCTCTGGACTATAAGTCGCAGGAACATCTAACCTATGAAAAAAAGTGCGACTTATAGTCCGGAAAATACGGTAGTACACTAATTACTAAATTGTGAGGAAATGTGTTTAGGAGGAAAAAAAACTGACCAATATGTTTTAGCTTCAAAAACTAAAGTTCAGTAATCTGTCAAGTTTGGAATCCAGCGACAATCTGGCACAAACTATCTCCAGACTGAGAGCCAATGAAACATTTTATATGTATGATATGTATCATCTGCAATGCATTGCTGGGATGCAGCATGTGCTTTTTGTCCCATCGTGTTCAGTAGTTTGAAAATCAAAGGCAGAGCAAGGCACATCTTCACAGAAATATTATCATTCATAAGTCTGAGTTAACAGGCCAGATATGTTATAAGGATGTGAAAATCTGAAGCATAGAGACATGGATAAAACTAAAACAACATGTTCCACGATGAAGACTCCATTTCCAATTCAAAGACCAACGCACAAAAATATTTAATCCGATGCGCTCATCCATTCAAACATCTGAATCCTAGACCACAACAACCAAAAATAAGCTCGATTATGCCACCAAAATCCGGTAACCACGTTTGATTTTAAGTCCGTTCGAAGCTCCAGTACCTTTATCGTACCTGAATATGTGCCCCCATGCCTCCTTTAGACGTTCTGGAGTTCCCCACATGTCGATCCAGTGTGTCAGTTTTAATTTCCCATCAAGACGCCACCGGAGTCCCAATCAGAAACACATTTAAAAAGGGAACTCGGGAGAGCCCATATGAAGACAGCTTGAACTTCATGTTGTCAGCAACTATCAGTTCTTATATATGTCTTTACACAATGAGAAGCATTTCAATACCAGAAGTCGGTCACGTCAACGATTGGGACATCTGGTGCATAATTGCCTCACGTATGGATAACGGCAACCTTCAAATCCGACGTAACCGCCGGCTATTATAGCTTTTAGCAAAGCCATAGACTGACGTAACTGACAAGTCCGTTTAGTGAACTCAACCATCCGGTTCCATCAGGTGCCATACAGTTCTGGACGATTTTTTTTTTTATAAAACTGCTTGACAGATCGAAAATCTTACATAAAACAATTTATATCAAGGGTGCAAATTTTTTTGACAAATACAGAATTAAAGATAAGATGATTTTTGACTTTCTGAATTATGGTTTGTAACATGATTAGAGACCTTTACACGTGAAATAACAGCCCTACAATCACGTTTACGCTCTTATTTTTCATTGTTTACACCATACAGAGGACTTCAAGACGGTTGCTAGCCAGCTAACATGCTCGTTAGCTTGTGTGTTGATATTTCACCAATGTTCTTGTTGCAATGTTCTTGCAAGTAGACGGCAAATTGGTTTGTAGCATAATTAGAGAATTAAAGATAATTAAAGATAAGATGATTTTTGACTTTCTGAATTTTTTGATGATTTTTGACTTTCTATTTTTCATTGTTTACACCATACAGAGGACTTCAAGATGGTTGCTAGCCAGCTAACACGCTCGTTAGCTTGTGTGTTGATATTTCACCAATGTTCTTGTTGCAATGTTCTTGCAAGTAGACGGCAAATTGGTTTGTAGCATGATTAGAGACCTTTAGACAAGAAATAACACCCCTAAAATCACGTTTACGCTCTTATTACTCATTGTTTACACCATATAGGGGAATTCGAGACGGTTGCTAGCCAGCTAACACGCTCGTGTGTTAGCTCGTATGTTGATATTTCACCAATGTTCTTGTTGAGCAAGAAGACGCCATATTGGTTTGTAACATGATTAGAGAACTTTAGACATGAAATAACACCCCTACAATCACGTTTACGCTCTTATTATTCATTGTTTACACCATATAGGGGACTTCGAGACGGTTGCTAGCCAGCTAACATGCTCGTGTGTTAGCTCGTATGTTGATATTTCACCTGAGCAATGTTCTTGTTGAGCAAGAAGACGCCATATTGGTTTGTAACATGATTAGAGAACTTTAGACATGAAATAACACCCCTACAATCACGTTTACGCTCTTATTATTCATTGTTTACACCATATAGGGGACTTCGAGACGGTTGCTAGCCAGCTAACACGCTCATTAGCTCATGTGTTGATATTTCACCAATGTTCTTGTTGAGCAAGGAGACGCCATATTGGTTTGTAACATGATTAGAGACCTTTAGACATGAAATAACACCCCTACAATCATGTTTACGCTCTTATTTTTCATTGTTTACACCATATAGGGGACTTCGAGACGGTTGCTAGCCAGCTAACACGCTCGTTAGCTCGTGTGTTGATATTTCACCAATGTTCTTGTTGAGCAAGTAGACGCCATATTGGTTTGTAACATGATTAGAGACCTCTAGACATGAAATAACACCCCTACAATCATGTTTACGCTCTTATTATTCATTGTTTACACCGTATATGTGACTTCGAGACGGTTGCTAGCCAGCTAACACGCTCATTAGCTCGTGTGTTGATATTTCACCAATGTTCTTGTTGCAATGTTCTTGCAAGTAGACGCCAAATTGGTTTGTAGCATGATTAGAGACCTTTAGACAAGAAATAACACCCCTATAATCACGTTTACGCTCTTATTATTCATTGTTTACACCATATAGGGGACTTCGAGACGGTTGCTAGCCAGCTAGCACGCTCGTTAGCTCATGTTGGAAGTGTGTTGATATTTCACCTGAGCAATGTTCTTGTTGAGCAAGTAGACGCCATATTCAAAATGGAACCGCTCTCCTCTGGGATACAAAGGGAATCTGTGAAAGACAAGAAGACAAAGAAAAAACATTGAAGATTATTTTGTCCGATTTGGCATCGACAACAAGAGAAGCAAGACGACTCAACATTGGGTTGGACTAACTCTACACATTAAAGTCGCGTCTATTCGGTAAATAAACACAGTGGAATCTTGGCTAGTGTCATTAATTCGTTACAGAAGATCCTAAACTAACTGAAACAATTTTTTCCATAAGACATCATGTAAATCCAGGTGAGAAAAACGACTGAATTTAAGAACTAACTCCTGACAAAACAGGAAGATGAAGTCTGTGTGCTGTCTCGGCCTCACATCATGTCTTTGGATCAATCACGTCTACAAAAGACAGTAAATGTAAGCTTAAAGATTCATTTTGAATAGTTTTAGGCATGGAATGGGAATGGTATTATTTCGTTTGAACATGCATCAGATTACAATTGAATGCATCACATAATCAGTTCACAGTTCCACATGTCCAAAAGGAGTAGGAAGAAGCAAAGCTTATTAAATCCTACCCCTCCATCTGGTACTTTTACAATCAGTAATTGTTACATTTGTTCACTTCCTACTTTCCTAATATAATTTTTATTTTTTAATTGAATGTAATTTTTTAATTGATTTAATTAATTTGTATGTTTTTTTTATTTTTTTGTCACATACCGAAGTACATTTACAATCTGTAACTGTTAGATTTGTTCACTTCCTGCTTTCCTAATATAATTTTTATTTTTTAAATGTAATTTTATTTTTTAATTGATTTTATTATTTTTTATTTTTTAAATTTAATTTCATTTTTTAATTGATTTTATACATTTTTATTTTTAATTTAAAAAATATTTTTTTTTGTCACGTACCGAAGTACATTTACAATCAGTAACTGTTACATTTGTTCACTTCCTGCTTTCCTAATATAATTTTATACATTTTAATTTAATTTTATTTTTTTTGAATTTGTTTAAATTTTTTGTCACATACCAAATTACGTTTACAATCAGTAATTGTTACATTTGTTCACTTCCTGCTTTCCTAATATAATTTTTATTTTTTAATTGAATGTAATTTTTTAATTGATTTAATTAATTTGTATTTTTTATTTATTTTTTTGTCACATACCGAAGTACATTTACAATCTGTAACTGTTAGATTTGTTCACTTCCTGCTTTCCTAATATAATTTTTATTTTTTAAATGTAATTTTATTTTTTAATTGATTTTATTATTTTTTATTTTTTAAATTTAATTTCATTTTTTAATTGATTTTATACATTTTTATTTTTAATTTAAAAAATATTTTTTTTTGTCACGTACCGAAGTACATTTACAATCAGTAACTGTTACATTTGTTCACTTCCTGCTTTCCTAATATAATTTTATACATTTTAATTTAATTTTATTTTTTTTTGAATTTGTTTAAATTTTTTGTCACATACCAAATTACGTTTACAATCAGTAATTGTTACATTTGTTCACTTCCTGCTTTCTGAATATAGTTTACGTTTTTTTTTGTTGTTTTTTTTGTCACATACTGAAGTACAAGGTGATATGACCATCCAATGACATAATGGGTACCATAGTAAGTGTCAATATAGTGATGGAAAAAAAAAATATCCATTCCACATACTGAAATGCTATGTTAAAGGTAAAGGTGAGCTTAAAGATTCATTTTAAATAGTTTTAGGGATGTAAAACTATAAGATTGTATTCCGTGTTAACCAAGCCCTGTGACCTTAAAAACGAGATCCGTACTGAACCGTGATTATGACATACTTTCTATAAGGGATACAAAAGTATGAATGTTGATCTCTCTTTATACATCCTGCCTCCCTGTTGTTGAACGCTCCCATTCATGTAGCCAGCAGCGTTTACAAAGCAGAATACTTGCAAATGTTTGAAGAAGCTGGCCCTGCAACCATAAGCCCCATCCACCAATGCCATCTCCATACCCAGCTAAACTGAAATATCAAACTGTCGGAGATGGAGTCCAAACAATCTGATCATTCAGACCATTCCGAACACATACAATCTTCCCGAGCTATACGGTGGGAAAATCCCATAGGTGCCAGCCAGATGTCTCGGTCGGAACTGCACAAGAGGTGCCTCTGAGGTAAGATATGCTGAGGGGGTACGTTGTCTTTGAACAAGAATTTAAAGGCCGCAGCCATCCTTTTCTGTTATTACATGCCTGTATCTCCAGATCTTGCTCAGAGGGGGGGTGGGGGTGTGGGGGCTAAACAATAATGAGACACAGAGAAGGCAACTCTACAGACCGGGTGGGGCTTTGCACAACTCATACATACGTACATGCACCAATATACTTTTGAGGTGGTGGGGGTTGCTAATGCTTTTCTTGGTGACCATGCTCCCAACTCCCTTGACATGTTAAACCAGCTACTGTGCTATATATATATATATATTACTATGGTACCCATTATGTCATTGTATGGTCATATCACCTCGTACTTTGGTACGTGACAAAAATAAAATAAAAAAAATAAGTAAAAAACGGAAAAAAATCAAATAAAAATAAAAAAACTATATTAGGAAAGCAGGAAGTGAACAAATGTAACAGCTACTGATTTGTAACAGCGAATATCCTAACAGTTACTTTAAAAAAAAATAAAAAATAAAAATTAATTAAATAAATTTAAAAAATAAATAACAAATAAATAAAAATTATATTAGGAAAGCAGGAAGTGAACAAATGTAACAGTTACTGATTTGTAACAGCGAATATCCTAACAGTTACTTTAAAAAATAAAAAAAAACTAAAAAAATAAAAAATAAATAAATTTAAAAAATAAATACAAATTATATTAGGAAAGCAGGAAGTGAACAAATGTAACAGTTACTGATTTGTAACAGCAAATATCCTAACAGTTACTTAAAAAAAATTAAAAGTTAAAAATGAAAAGAAAATTAAAAAATAAAAATGAAGTAAATAAATTTAAAAAAAAAAAAAATAAAAATTATATTAGGAAAGCAGGAAGTGAACAAATGTACCAGATGGAGGGGTAGGATTTAATAAGCTTTGCTTCTTCCTACTCCTTTTGGACATGTGGAACTGTGAACTGATTATGTGATGCATTCAATTGTAATCTGATGCATGTTCAAATGAAATTAAACCATCACCATAATGACACGGTAACCATGGATACTGTCAAGTAAAAAGATGTTTTAGCCAGCCGAGACCCGCTACAGAGCGAGACATCCCAGAGGTCAAAAATCCCAGCACTAGGAAATAACTAACAGAACACCAACAACCCAACAGACTTTCTTAATGTTGCTTCCGCACCAAGAGATGTTATGTTTTCCTGATGACGACGCATGAAAAGGAAAACAGAGCCACTTCCAACACACCCAACACACACGGGCTCGGCCGTCACAGCCAGGTGATTAATGACTGCTGTCTGCCGCCGTCGAAAAATCACACTGGAAAGACTCCGGTTCACCAAACACCAGGAATTCCACCCAGGGACATCCAGTGAAGTCAAATATATTATTACATACCAGCAAGGGGAACATCGAGGGGCGGAAGGAACCAACATATACGAGCCAAAGATATGAAGCATATTTAGGAACATTTAGGAAAAACCACCCACAATCCTCCGATGTCATTGTTACTAAAGAGTTGGAGCAGCGAGGCAATGGAAGGAAGATTTCATTCATCCAATGGCAGCTGTTATACCGAAGCTGTCTTCTACACTAAACACAATTCAATTAATTACATTTCTGGTGGAGTATTCAGCAAAAAAAACACAGTACAATGTTTGTTTAAAGGATGAAAAATGAAGAATAAACAGACGATCTTTGGCAGTTATGTGGACTTGCAGCTGGCACGTCGCTTTGTTGTTTAATGTTATTTTTTTATATGCTCAACAAATCAAACCGAATATGACAGGTTACTGTAATCAGCACTCCGCTTAATCAAGCATTCGTTAAAAAAAGACTGACCGGATGGTGAAATGTAGAATATTCACATGGTTTCATGTTTTGTCTAGATTTTCTACAGCTGTATTCCAAAATTGCAGTACTTTAAAAACCTCAGAAATCAAATGCAAATACAAATATGTGTACCGTTACAACGCTAATACTCCCAAGACAACACACTCATAGGTGAATGGTGGCAGGTGTAAAAAGATCTTTTAAAAATGTCTTTGACAAACTCTAAAAAGTCAGGCTTCAACATGGACAACATTATCTACGTATACATGGACCCAAATAGTCCAATTGCAATCGGTTTATTTGCTCAAACGGCAAGAATTGAACCTTTGTATACACCTCATTCCCAAAGAAAAATGCCAATCCGAATAAATATATAATCGGATTCACGGGGGTGGAATATTCCTTTCCCTAATCCGATTGAGTAAGGAAAGTTGTTATGATGCGTTCTTCTTCGTCGTGTTTTTCTTCTTCTGTTGTTTATTGGCGGTTAGCAAGCAGCTTTCGTGTGCATTAGCACCACCTGTGGAACAGAATCTAAACCCTTCTATACTTTATTCATAAAAAGAAAATATATATCTATATAAAACATGTCACAAGTTTAATTATAAAATATTAGCAAGATTGAATTTGATCTTTTCCTGTTTAAATTGATCCCGGGTGCGTTCTTTCAGCGCATGCTCAGATATGACGTAACACGCAGATCGAGATGTTCTTCGGTTTTAAAAATGGAGGCCAGCAATCGGCACTGGACTAAGCAAAGTTTGTTTTTGATTCAAACTAAATTTCAAGACCGGACGAACAAAAAACTCGAGTTAACTCGGAGTTATTCCAACAAGTGAAAGAAAAACTCGAAGAAGTCGGTATCACGTGATGTTGATGTTTACGTTTTACTGAGCATGACCCATTGACTATTCTGTTGGGATTATAGCACCGCATGTAGACAAGAGATTGGAATATTCCTTTCCATGGATACCATTAGCCACGTTTACATGAGGAGTTTTTCTCTTTCCGAATGACCTTTCCGAAAACAATGGTATCCATGGAAAGGAATATTCCAATCTCTTGTCTACATGCGGCGCTATAATCAACCAGAATAGTCAATGGAGCATATGCAGTAAAACGTAAACATCAACATCACGTGATACCGACTTCGAGTTTTTCTTTCACTTGTTGGAATAACTCCGTATTGACAGTTTTTCATTCGTCCGGTCTTGAAATTTAGTTTGGTCAAAAACAAATTTTGCATAGCAGTCCAGTACCGATTGCTCACCTCCATTTTTTTAAATCGAAGAACGTCTCGATTTGCGTGTTACGTCATATCTCAGCGTTCGCTGAAAGAACGCACCCGGAAACAGGAAAAGATCAAATATATATTTTCTTTTTTAATAAAACTGGACTTAGATTCTGTTCCACAGATGGCGCTAATGCACACGAAAGCTGCTTGCCAACCGCCAATAAACAACAGAAGAAGAAAAACACCACGAAGAAGAACGCACCCTGACAACTTTCCGATTGAGCGTTTACAAGATACCTCAATCGGATTGGGGAAAGGAATATTCCACCCCCTGTGAATCCGATTATATATTCATTCGGATTGGCACTCTTTCTTTCGGAATGAGGTGTATACAAAGGTTACATTCTTTCCGTTTGAGCATATAACCCGAATGGAATTGGAATATTTGGGTCCCATGTATACATGGATATTGTTTTCTGAAAGGTCATTCGGAAAGAGAAAAACTACTCATTAAACGTGGCTAATGACAAGCCACTGCTTTCTTTGTGTGTTTCAAACTCCTCGCCCTGTTTTTTTTCCAGGAACGCACCTGCTGTCAAAGCCTTTCATGGCAGCGCGTACTATATAAATCACAGCGAGCTGTGATTTTCAATATCTGAGAAATGATTACACGAAGCGTCTGTCAGCGAATGCTATTTTAATGGCCGCTGCTGCTGCTGCTGCTGCACCCGAGACCCCAATATAACGCTTTCACCATCTTGGTCGTTGGCGTTAAAAGTGTCTCCTGAGTGATGTGGTGGCTGCTCCGTCTGTCATACAGCGTTTCATCACAGTGCTTAAGAATATCCAGGGGTCTGCTGACCCCCCCCAGGTCCTAAACCAGTCCAAACTATTTCTGTCTTTGCTTGGGTTTTTGTTTCAAAAACAGAAACGTGCAAAGACGAGCATGATGTCAAGGGAGTTGGGAGCATACAAAAATTGATTTCCATCCAAGATGCGGTAATTAAATTTTTCAACATCACTGCTGACAAACATTTATACTTCTGCTTATCTTATTGGTGAAAAATGCAAAATTCCAAAATGTAAGTGCCGCCTCTCGCCCAGCTGTCTTCGGGCGAGAAGCGGGGTGCACACCCTGGCCAGCCAATCACAGGGCATATATAGACAAACAACCATTCACACTCACATTCATACCTATGTACAATTTGGAGTCGCCAATTAAACAGTAGCTAACAGTCTAAAAATAAAGAATTAATTTCAAGAAATGCTGCAAATGTTTGACAGACAGTATGAATGGCCTGCGAGAAAATACACATTCAACCACAAAACAGTAATTCATTCATTCATTTTCTACCGCTTATTCTCACGAGGGTCACAGTGGTGGGATGCTGGAGCCTATCCCAGCTGTCTTCGGGCAAGAGGCAGGGTACACCATGGACTGGTCGCCAGCCAATCACAGGGCACATATAGACAAACAACCATTCACACTCACATTCATACCTATGGACAATTTGGAGTCGCCAATTAACCAGTGGCTAATAGTCTAAAAATAAGGAATTCATTTCAAGAAATGCTGCAAATGTTTGACAGACAGTATGAATGGCCTGCAAGAAAATCTGTATTCAACCACAAAACAGTAATTCATTCAGGGTGACGGGGGGTGATGGGGGGTGCTGGAGCCTATCCAGCATCCCAGCTGTCTTCGGGCGAGAGGCGGGGTACACCCTGGACTGGTCGTCAGCCAATCACCGGGCACATATAGACAAACAACCATTCACACTCACATTCATACCTATGGACAATTTGGAGTCGCTAATTAACCTAGCATGTTTTTGGAATGTGGGAGGAAAAACCGGAGTACCCGGAGAAAACCCACACATGCACGGGGAGAACATGCAAACTCCACACAGAGATGGCCGAAGGTGGAATTGAACCCTGGTCTCCTAGCTGTGAGGTCTGCGCGCTGACCACTCGACCTCCGTGCAGCCCATTTTATGGTTATGTCCCGTAAATTCATTAAAAACAATTTATACAAATCTCCATTTTGTATATTTACACGTAAACCCTCAGGTATTTTACTAGCTTTAAGGATTGTCCCGCTCATTTGTAGGCATTGTTATTCATCCAGGGCATTTTACCCATTTGTTTTAACGTACACTTTCACTTGCGGTCTTTTGTGTCCTGCTAAAATAGCAGCCAGACCAGCTCCTTATCAAAACAGCCCAAAGCACGGTATCAAAACAGGCGGCCCAAAGAGCTGTCAAGCAAATCCAACTGGGGTAAAAATACTAACATGGCAAATATACACTAGCGTGTCTCTGCTGTTTTAAAGAAGAAAACTCCATACATCTGTGGTTTTTCTACAAAAAAAAAAAAAAAAGAATACCACGGCATATTCAGAAGAATCCTATGAATACTACACACCATCCATACCTTGTCTGGACATGAGATACAGAAGCCCCACATTGGAGTCAAGTCTGGCAGATTCAAATATAATCGATACTGAATGTATCCAACCAAATAATCCAGAAGTAAGACAAATTGCAGTAATACAGCAGAAGAGAAAGTGAGGAGACAATTAAACCGGTCATTTTAGAGAGGAATGTAAAAAAAATCACACCATTAAAAGCAATCTTCACTTAATAAATGTACTGCAAAAAAGGCCAGTAAGGATAATTCATAATGCCGCCTGCAGAGAACATACTAACTCCTTATTTCTAAAATCACAAATACTTCAACTTGCTGATATAGTTCATCTTCAAACAGCTAAAATAATGCATAAGGCTAAAAATAAAAATTATGTAATAAAAAATAATAAATAATAAAAAATTATCACCTCACCAATTTGATATCGGTATGTGACAAAAAACAACAAAAATTTTTATTAAAAAATTAAAATAAATATTAATTAAATGAAAAAAATAAAATTATATTAGGAAAGCAGGAAGTGAACAAATGTAACAGTTACTGATTGTAAAAGTACCAGATGGAGGGGTAGGATTTAATAAGATTTGCTTCTTCCTACTCCTTTTGGACATGTGAAACTGTGAACTGATTATGTGATGCATTCAATTGTAATCTGATGCATGTTCAAATGAAATTAAACCATTACCATTACCATTACCATTACAGTGCAAGACTGGGAGTTGAGAGTTGACCTGGAGAAACAGCTCATATTCCCAGAATCTGCTGCCAAAACCATGCTAAAACCAGAAATGGTGTTGATCTCAGAAGCCTCCAAGAATCGAGTTGTCCTTGAGGTAACCATCCCGTGGAAGGACCACATCAAGAAGGCCAAATACAGAAAGAGGGTAAGGTATGCCAAGATGGTGGAAGAGTCTCAGAGTAATGGGTGGCGAGTAAGATCTTGGGTTTGCAGGCCAGTCAGGCCAACATGTTGGGTATCACAAGAATCAAGAGTTGAAGAACCATCATGAAAGCCGCATCAAGGAAGGCGATGCGGGGGTGGGGTAAGCGTGTTTCATCAAAAGGATTCGACGATAACTTCATTGATTTTAAAATAGTCACCTTGGTACTCGGAGCTAAAACCAAGTGAGGTAGTGCTAGCTATTTAATGATTGGGCCTGTTCTCAATCAAACACGGGACATCTGGATCACATCTCCCCAAATCTCCAGTCCCCCCCCTCTCCCAAGCTTGAGCTGGGCTCTGTCTACACAAGACGAAAAAATGTGGGTGCAACATGCCGACTGTGTCCACTGACTTCAGAAGATCCTTATTTTCATACAATAGAAGAGAACTTTCAAGCTCTGCTCCAAAGAACCGAAGAACAATGGAGCTGGATTCAAAACATGTTCTTGAAGAACTAGTAGCAATATCTTTGCCTTTGAAGCCCTTATTTTGTGCTAAGCAATGATGACTGCACATGTTTCCTTGCAGGTAACCACAGTTAACACAGGAAACCACCAACCTCCATTTTGGAATAACATACTTGCTCACGGTGCAACAAAATGAAAAAGTAGATGCATCACATATATCAACTACTACTGCTACTAAGTGGGTGACGAACATAACACATAACACCTAAAACTGTTATTTCCAAATACCCGCAAGGCATGCTGGGTAGTCCAGCTGCAACAACAACTCCTCACAAGGGTCGCGGGAGGTGGGTGCTGGAGCCTATTCCAGCTGTCTTCTACACTCTGGCCAGCCAATCACAGGGCACATATAGACAAACAATTCATTTCAAGAAATGCTGCAAATGTTTGACAGACAGTATGAATGGCCTGCAAGAAAATACGCGTCACAAACGGCAATTCCGCAACTTCACAGAGTGAACGATGATTGAGTGCAATATTTGCTTTACTATATCGTGATATGGTATAATAATTTTTGGATTATTAATATTAATATATTTTGTGGCCGTATTCAAATACAAAACAGTAATTCATTAATTCATTCATTTTCTACCGCTTATCCTCACAAGGGCTGCGCAGGGTGCTGGAGCCTATCCCAGCTGTCTTCGGTCTGCGCGCTAACCACTCGACCGCCGTGCAGCCGAGTAATAAAATTATTTTTCATATTTAAAAAATGTAATAAAAACATGCAAACTAATAGAAATCAAAATACATCAAAATTAATATTTTAAGTAATTTAAAAAATTATTATATATGTAATGTCAGTGTTTTTTGTACTTTTTTTGGAAATATTCATTAATTCATTCATTCTTTTTTACCGTTTATCCTCAGGTTACCACTTCCACACAAAATAGGAGAACTCATTCATTCATTTTCTACCGCTTATCCTCACAAGGGTCACGGGGGTGCTGGAGCCTATCCCAGCTGTCTCTGGGCGAGAGGCGGGGTACACCCTGGACTGGTGGCCAGCCAATCACAGGGCACATATAGACAAACAACCATTCACACTCACATTCATACCTATGGAAACTAATTTGGAGTCGCTAATTAACCTAGCATGTTTTTGGAACGTGGGAGGAAACCGGAGTACCCGGAGAAAACCCACGCATGCATGGCCGATGGCCGAGGGTGGAATTGAGGTCTGCGTGCTAACCACTCGACCGCTGTGCAACCTACACAGTATGAAATGTTCATCATTTTAAAAATTGTAACGAACTATATCTAATTTCTCTATATGACAAACGTAAACATTTTACTAAGGACCCTTCCTCCGCCCTCCAGTCCCCAGTCAGGGCGAGTTAGCTCCACCGCCCTGGCTCTACCCGCCAACACCGACGAGCCTTGAGGGCTATCATTAGTGCATTCATGCTAGGAGAAATGAGCATTTAACAAGGACCCTCAGTGCAAGACGGCCCGCTAATCCCGCCACGGTTTGAGAACCTAATCACATCCCACCTCACTTATCACAATTGGCTGCCTCTTTCCGACACTTTAATCACCCGTTTTTTGTTTTTTTTTAAACATCGTTAGAACTAGGCTAGGTGCTTTGTGTCTACCCACACATCATTTTGCAGCGTGAGCACGTCCCGCTCGGGCCTCCGGGGTCATAAACATGTACGGGGGGGGGGGCGTTCCTGAAGCGTTTGGTCGCACTCTGGGACACCGAAGTGAGCCACTGGTGGATTGTTGCGTCTGTCAACCGCATAGGCTAAAAGTTTATTTTTTGATGCTGTATCCTGATGTAAATATCCTTCACGGTGGGGGGGGTTGGCGTACAGTGCGGCAAGGGCCCTCCTGTCACACGGGAGTGGAAAAGCAACTCCGAGTGATTCTCTCCAGCTGCTGGCGTGACCTAATCGCACACGGCGATGGGCACTCCATCACAGGCTCTGATAATGTCTCACTTTTTTCTCACACTACCTCCCCTCTTATTATGGATGATAAATGTGAACGTGTTTATCTACAAGCCATTCCTTTTGTTTGATTGACAGCACGTTTCTTCATGTAAAAATGCACTACGGAAAACAAATACGTTTCATAGTAAATATGAATCTTTTGCATGCATTATTAAATATATTCAGGTCTCAATCCAGTGTGTTCCGAATGCTTTTCTTGCTGGCTGTGCTCCCAACTCCCTTGACATCATTAACCAAGTCCTCCCATGTCAATCTGGGCTGGTCACTCAATCCAGTTTGTTCCGAATGCTTTTCTTGCTAGCTGTGCTCCCAACTCCCTTGACATCATTAACCAAGTCCTCCCATATCAATCTGGGCTGGTCACTCACCTTTTTTTTTTTTTTACCATCATCCCCACCCCACCAGTTGAAATCCCGAATGGAGCTCCCCAGAACTCAAATGTCTTCTAAACCCAAATCAGTTCCTTTTGTTTGATTGACAGCACGTTTCTTCATGTAAAAAATGCACTACAGAAAACATACATTTCATTGTAAATATGAATCTTTTGCATGTATTATTAAATACAATAGAGCGAGATTTCCACTGCTTCAATGGGCGAAAATTACACTTCATACCACATCACATTCAGGTCTCAATCCAGTGTTTTTTTCCGAATGCTTTTCTTGTTGGCTGTGCTCCCAACTCCCTTGACATCATTAACCAAGTCCTCCCTTGTCATTCTGGGCTGGTCACTCACCTTTTTTTTTTTTAACCATCATCCCCACCCCACCAGTTGAAATCCCGAATAGAGTTCCCCAGAACACAAATGTCTTCTAAACCCAAATGAGTTAGCCAATAACGGTCCTGTTCTCATTCAAGCTTATTTTTGATGTTCGTTGGCAGGTTGGCAGGAACAGTCAACCTATGACAAAAAGTGGTACTGGTAATGGTTTCATTTCATTTGAACACTTTGTTCACTTCCTGCTTTTGTAATATAATTTAAGTTTTTTTATTTTTATTTCTTTTATAAATTTTGCTTTATTTTATTTTATTTTTATTTAAATCTTATTTAAATTTTATTTATTATTATTATTTTTTTCAACCCTAATATATAGTGCGACTTATAGTCGGGAAAATACGGTACTAGTTCCCTTCAGCATACTGGAACCTTCCTTTTCTGTCTTATTGTTCTACACGGCGGCCTCTAAAGCCTTTTTTTAAAATAAATCACTGATTTCGGATCAACCTTTTCCAATCAAAGTCTTGCAACACATGGATTGGCTCGGGTCGTTGCCAGTCAAACCAATAAACAAATAGCTCAACGCTCAAAGTACCTGAATGAGTGATGACAGTCGGGGACCCCGATCTAGTCAGACAAAATACATTTCCAGATTGCTCCCGTCTTACTTACCTACTTTCTGTCGTATAAACGTGTCCACTAGAATCACTGCATTATTAAATAATTACATTTGCTTGGTCTTTGCACCAAAACATCTGGAAAACTCGTTTCATTCTCACATTTCACAAAATAGCCTCCGTACACGATACAGGATTTGCCGTTGTGAAACGAACGAGAATATATTTTTGTGACACGGCGACATTACGCCGTATTTGCCAGACCCGCCGCGAAACCACAAAACTGTTACAGACGACAGATTAGCAGCGTGGAAAATCGGTTTAAAATTGCGACTCACTGACAAGAAACAGGTACCAATATGACCTTTGACCCCATTCATCAAGCATCTCGGGTAATATATCCTAAATGTGTTCTTGCTGTAAGAACGAATCGAACCCCCGAAGCATGTGGATATATTAAAAGCGTGGAGATCTTCGGGGCGACTTACTCTCTTTCCTTTTCAGTCAGTCTGTCTGTGATGGTGTCCTTGATGGAGGAGCGTGAACCCTTGTGGATTACTGGATACCTAAGAGGGATCTGCAGGAAGCACGAGATCATCAAGACCAAGTGTGCCGTGTAACCCAGGGCGACCGCCACGCTCCCGTCGTCCTTTGCTGCGGGACACAGAATAAAGATCATGTGGTATCACATGGCATTCGATTGAGATGTTGAGCTTCAAAAGACCTCCATGTTTTCATCAACATCAACAAAGCAAAGCCCAAATGTAAAATATATCGCAAATTGCAACACTTTAATCAGCCGCATGTCTCTTCATCATCATCATCATATCGAAAACTTCAAAGCAGACAATCCATGCTGTCAGCTTTTTTTTTTTTTTTTTTTTTTTTTTTTTTGGAAAGTATTTTTATTGCATGGAATAAAAAGAGATTAGATGAACCATGTCCACATCTGGTGAACAACAACAACAAACAAGTAGAGAAAGCAACTTGTGGAGAAATTGCATGTGAATGCTGAAGCTGAACTGAAATGTTTTGAACGCTGGAATGGTTTGAATACGGAAAATGCAATGATTTTCATTTTAGGGTTGGAAAATATGGAATTATGAAAAAAAAAAAATTTTTTGGCAGAAATGTTTTAGTGTTTAGAGGTCGGCTGCACGGTGGACGAGTGGTTAGCATGCAGACATCACAGCTAGGAGATCAGAGTTCAATTCCACCCTGGAGTTTCCATGTTCTACCCGTGCATGTGTGGGTTTTCTCCGGGTACTCCGGTTTTCTCCCACATTCCAAAAACATGCTAGGTTAATTAGCGACTCCAAATTGTCCATAGGTATCCTCACGAGGGTCGCGGGGGGTGCTGGAGCCTATCCCAGCTGTCTTCTTCGGGGGGCGAGAGGCGGGGTACACCCTGGACTGGTGGCCAGCCAATCACAGGGCACATATAGACAAACAACCATTCACACTCACATTCATACCTATGGACAATTTGGAGTCGCTAATTAACCTAGCATGTTTTTGGAATGTGGGAAGAAAACTCCGGAGAAAACCGGGGAAAACATGCAAACTCCACACAGAAATGGCCGAGGGTGGAATTGAACCCCGGTCTCCTAGCTGTGAGGTCTGCGCGCTAACCACTCGACCGCCGTGCAACCCAAAACATTGTTTTGCCTGTCTAAATACATTGTTAAACACTATTAGAGCCCTGTAGACCTGAAATAACACCCCCATAGTCATCTTTACACCCATGTTATTCTTTGATTTGACCACATTGCTAATGCTAATGCTACGGGATCGCTGCAGAGCCACAGCTTTAAGCATAGCATGCTAACGAGCTGTCACAAAAGAAAACAATATAAATTCATTTTCTACCGCTTATCCTCATGAAGGTCGTTGGGGGGGGGGTGCTGGAGCCTATCCCAGCTGTCTTGTACACCCTGGACTGGTGGCCAGCCAATCACAGGACACATATAGACAAACAACCATTCACACTCACATTCATACCTATGGACAATTTGGAGTCGCTAATTAACCTAGCATGTTTTTGGAATGTGGGAGGAAACCGGAGTACCCGGAGAAAACCCACACATGCACGGGGAGAACATGCAAACTCCATACAGAGATGGCCGAGGGTGGGATTGAACCCAGGTCTTTACCTGGTTCATGGTAATAGGAATAGTCAATAGTCGTGAAAGCACCACAGAATAAACAGGAGAAAGAGTTGGAAAACCTTGGGGTCAGTTAGCGGACATGTAGCCACGAGCAAGACATCAGGGTGCAACTGGAGACAGACTGACCTTGTCAAGGTGACTTGACAAAGAAAGCTTGTTTAAATGTTGGCCAATGATGCGGCTTCATGCAGAAGCACTTTGACGGCCAGCGGGATTAGGGCTCCCAACTGACCCTGACCCTTGGCTCTAATGTGGAACATCCACCCCCCGAAGGCCAGTATCAACTGACTCCGAGACACCAGTCCAACAATTCTGGACTTGATCTGGCTCTCCTTGGGGCAGACCTCACACGGGTCTGCAGTGAGGTAAAATGGAGTTCAGCGCATCTTCCCGCCGTTTACGTATGTTTCAAGATCTCTATAAGGCGCAGCAAAATTAAAATTAAAATTAAAATTAAAATTAAAATTAAAATTAAAATTAAAATTAAAATTAAAATTAAAATTAAAATTAAAATTAAAATTAAAATTAAAATTAAAATTAAAATTAAAATTCTTCACTAATGCCTCATTTCCATGTATTTATGACATTTGGGGAGCTAATCACAAAAAATTAAAATTAAAATTAAAATTAAAATTAAAATTAAAATTAAAATTAAAATTAAAATTAAAATTAAAATTAAAATTAAAATTAAAATTAAAATTAAAATTAAAATGCAGCTCTTGACTAATGTGACAACCTGTCGACTAGAATAATTAGGGACAAATTTGCTAGTATTTCATGCAGTAACTCCTTATTTTTTACTAGTTTAGTGCAAAAAAAAGAATGTATATGTAGTATTCTGGTTGCTAGGCGTCAGTCATTACACTGATGAGATAGAACACGACATTCGATTTCCTTAACACTGCATGATAAAGTAAAAAAAAAAAAGTTCTGACTCCCATTTTGTGTGGAAGTGGTATTTTTTTTCGCCCTTACTCTGTTTGAAACCATTTCTTTAGTAGAAACAAATTGGAGGCTAACTTGTTAGCTTGTTAGCACACTATGTTTAAAGCGGCAGCCATCAATTGTGACTCTGCAGGGATCCAGTAGACTATGTCTTGAAGCAAAAAAACCAACATGCCATTAGCTATGGTAAATTATATTTTTTTTTTTGGGGGGGGGGGCACGAAAAATTAAAACAGCAAAATGAACTAAACTTCAGCAACTGTGTGAAATTCCACAGCTAATACAAAAATATACAGATTAGCATGGCCGGGAAAACATTGATCTGAATGGGGGGGGGTGTTTAGGGGTGCGCATACTGAATTCGGTTTATACCCATGAAAGTACGGCATTGGGTGCAAAAAAAAAAAACAACACAAAAGAGAATTTAATAATTTACCTTGAAAGTCTTCAGAATTTGGCAGCTTGACTCCACAGATAACATAATCTGACTGATTTTCCTGTGGAATTAAAAAAAAAAATCAGTGATCAGACATTGCGATATTTAATCCAGCGATATCCAACAGAGATTGGAACCCAGATATTCCAGATGTCCTGACTGTTTCGATGAAATTTAAACTCAAGTGTCACGGAACTATGTGAACCGTTTTCCACCAATGCCAATAATTCCCTCAACCATTTGGTTTGCACTCACCACATCGATGGGGTAAATGTAGGAAAGCTCGGAGAGAAGCTGACGGCATCGGATGTTGAGCTGGGCGTTGGACTTCAGGAGCTGCTCTCTGAGGAAGCACACGAGGAGTAGTTCAGTTCTTGGGTCTCCGGTGGAAACGTTTACACCCAAAATGAGTCGTGTCACACAATAGGGTGCAAAATTATTTGCGGAATACGGAGAAGGTGGTTATTATATTACGCGCTAACCACTCGACCGCCGTGCAGCCAAGTAATATAATTATTTTTCTTATTTAAAAAAATTAATAAAAATATGTAAACTAATAGAAATCAAAATACATCTAAATTAATATTTTAAGTAATTTTAAAAATTATTATATATGTAATGTCAGTGTTTTTTGTACTTTTTTTGGCAATATTCATTAATTAATTCATTCATTCATTTTCTACCGCTTATCCTCACAAGGGTTGCGGGGGGTGCTGGAGCCTATCCCATCTGTCTGCGGGCGAGAGGCGGGGTACACCCTGGACCGGTCACCAGCCAATCACAGGGCACATATAGACAAACAACCATTCACACTCACATTCATACCTATGGACAATTTGGAGTCGCTAATTAACCTAGCATGTTTTTGGAATGTGGGAGGAAACCGGAGTACCCGGAAAAAACCCACGCATGCACGGGGAGAACATGCAATCTCCACACAGAGATCACAGAGGGTGGGATTGAATTGGGTTTCCTAGCTGTGAGGTCTGCGCGCTAACCACTCGATCCCCGTGCAGCAGAGTAATAAAATAATTTTTCATATTAAAAAAATGTAATAAAAATATGTAAACTACTAGAAATCAAAATACATCTAAATTAATATTTTAAGTAATTTTTTAAATTATTATATATGTAATGTCAGTGTTTTTTGTACATTTATTTTTGGCAATATTCATTAATTTATTCATTCATTTTCTACCTCTTATCCTCCACACTCACATTCATACCTATGGACAATTTGGAGTCGCTAATTAACCTAGCATGTTTTTGGAATGTGGGAGGAAACCGGAGTACCCGGAGAAAACCCACGCATACACGGGGAGAACATGCAAACTCCACACAGAGATGGCCGAGGGTGGAATTGAACTCGGGTTTCCTAGCTGTGAGGCCTGCGCGCTAACCACAGTAATATTTTATAATGTGTAATATGTGGCAGCAAGTAAAAGAAGGTGAGAAAGTCTCCCTTTAAATCCTTTTTACCAGAATTTATTAGTTCATTTTTATCTATGCTTGTGTGTGGTTATCTTATCATTCCCAAGGAGCCGAGGCTTAGCAAAGGTGAAAGTGGATGTTTGATCTTCTAATCGCTCAAATATGTCCTCCTGGTTTTTCCCCTCAAAAGATGCATGCTCTTCACAAATCGTCGTCCTACAACAAGCATTTCCCGGTACGAGAATGTTTTTATGGTTAGCTCCTGAAAGGCTGCAGTTTCTGTCATGAGGGAGCTTGTTCCAAATGTAATGCATGGTTATTGCGATGTGCAATTAACTTTTATGTTCCGCAGCAACCAAAAGTTTATATGCACGGGTTTAGAGCAACACTGTGTATCCCAACAGCCACACACAACACAACATTGTACGAGTAACTGACACTGAGAGTTTCACGCACAAGCAAAACAATATCTGTGACCAGTGCTGGCATGAAAACCCGTACAATTATTTTACGATTTGTAGACTAGATCAATTAAATGGAAAATATAGATTTACTTACTGAAATTGGCAGATTGACAGAAAATTAAAATTAAAATTAAAATTAAAATTAAAATTAAAATTAAAATTAAAATTAAAATTAAAATTAAAATTAAAATTAAAATTAAAATTAAAATTAAAATTAAAATTAAAATTAAAATTAAAATTAAAATTAAAATTTTCCAAAAAACACTGTTTCATTGCAATTCCCCCAAAAACTTTAAATTAAAATTTAAAAAAAAATCCAAAAAGCACAATTTTCAATGAAATTCCCCCCCCCAAATTTTTTTTAACAAATTGGAGGCTAACTAGTTAGCTTGTTAGCACACTATATTTAAAGCGGCAGCCATCGGGTTCACTTGGTGGGCCGCATGTGGCCCCCGGATCGTAGTTTGCCCACCCCTGTGATATGTTATACTGGCAGTGATAGTGAATTGTTGTTTAGATTAGCCGCCTAGTGTGTATTAGGGTTCGGGAGCAACCGTCTTGAAAGACGTAATACTTATATATATATACACAGTAACTATAAAATAATGCATAGGATACAATAATCTACACTGGCATATTTATTCAAATGCATGTGAGGAAAGATTGACAAACTGCAGGCGGTGGGTGCAATTTGCGTGGCAGGCATTTCGATTTCAGAAAGATTAACAAAACATAGTATACTGTAGATCCAAGAAATTGAAATTATGCAGATGTGGTATTGTTCATGTTCATTTCCTGTTTTCTGGCCTTCCAGAGGCTCGGGGTTTACCATCTGTGACTGCCTGGTGTTTCTCAGACAAACAACGCTGTATCCAGAACTGACACCCGCTGAACACACACAAGCCGATTTAGTTCTTTTTAAACACGACATGCAAACTCCCAATCGAGAACAAATCCATGAAAAATATCCCCCGTGTTGCAGGGCATAATCTAGTCACCTAGCATCCATAATATTTACCGATTGTCTATGGAAAAATGAATCAAATAGCAAATTACAGGTTAACGCATACCTCTTGGCGGTACATTCCTTATGAAGCATGGTTAAGGATTCTTTCTCCTCCTTTAGACTTTCATGTTGTGTGGCAAACACCTCCTCTGAAAAAGACAAAATGTTGGGTTTTAGTACCTGGGCACAAACACTTTAGTTTCGTCATTCACATTTTACGACTGAACTCAATTTGTTTTATGGTCTGCACCAATTCCATGTCCTTACACCACCCACACAAACGAGGCTGCATAAATTTTGCAGATATATAAAAGTCAGACAGATAATGATAATCCTGATAATGATGATACAGCTTGAGGACGTAACAACCAAAACATTGGCAAGAACACAGTAACTCACTGTAGCGGAATAAGGATAGAAAGAATGTATCAAGAACCAAACACGTGACTTTGAGTTTGTTCCTATGCACGATGTGAATATAAAAAATAAAACAATTTTTTTCGCTGCAAAACTGCCCTAAAAATATTTTTCTGATTTTCATCAGAATGCCCGCTTACCAAAATATCCCCTCGCTGTTTTAATAGTTTTTAAGTGTTGGGTTTATTGCCATAGACATCTGAGATCAGACAAGCTGCATCTCTTAAGGTGTGTCAATCATCCTTTCATGCAATTCCCAGCACTGCCCTATCTCTTCTATCACTCCATCTTTCCATCTCATCACCACCCTTACTGGTACTGGCAGATAAAACACAACATACATGCAATATTCGTTTTAAACTTTGAATATGCACATTTAGTAACATTTGAATGGGTCATTTGCTGTGAAAATAATATTCATTCATTCATTTTCGACTGCATTTCCACCCAGCTGTCTTCGGGCGAAAGGCGGGGTACACCCTGGACTGGTGGCCAGCCAATCACAGGGCACATATAGACAAACAACCATTCACACTCACATTCATACCGATGGACAATATGGAATCGCCAATTAACCAGTGGCTAATAGTCTAAAAATAAAGAATTCATTTCAAGAAATGCTGCAAATGTTTGACAGACAGTATGAATGGCCTACAAGAAAAGTACATGTCACAAACGGCTATTCCACAACTTCACAGAGTGAACAATAATAGTGCAATATTTCCTTTACTATATCATGATATGGTATCATAATTTTTGGACTATTAATATATTTTGTGGCCGTATTCAACCACAAAAGTAATTCATTCATTTTCTAACGCTTATCCTGACCAGGGTCGCAGGGGGTGCTGGAGCCTATCCCAGCTGTCTTCAGGCGAGAGACGGGGTACACCCTGGACTGGTGGCCAGCCAATCACAGGGCACATATAGACAAACAACCATTCACACTCACATTCATACCTATGTGACAATTTGGAGTCGCCAATTAACCTAGCATGTTTTTGGAATGTGGGAGGAAACCGGAATACCCGGAGAAAACCCACGCATGCACGGGGAGAACATGCAAACTCCAGGGTGGAATTGAACTCTGGTCTCCTAGCCGTGAGGTCTGCATGCTAACCACTTGTCCTCTAAACACTAAAACATTTCTGCCAAAAATTCTCAGTTTTTTTTAAGAATGTGGGAGGAAACTGGAGTACCCGAAGAAAATGCAAACTCCACACAGAGATGGCCAAAGGTGGAATCGAACCGTGGTTTCCTAGTTTTGAGGTCTGCACAATAAATCAATCAGGAAGCTGTAGGATTTTAGGATTTATACCCCAGTACTAGTCCGTGTGTTCTTTTCAAACAGATATCACGTTCCTGCAGTTCTTTACATTTTTTGTGGGGTCTTTTGTGACCTCTTGGATAAGCAGAATTCACCAAGCGTTTGATTGTTCACCCACTAATCACGTTCCTGCAGTTCTATTAATGTTTTTGTGGAGTCTTTTGTGACCTCTTGGATAAGCAGAATTCACCTAGCGTTGGATTGTTCACCAATATTAATAGATCTGTCTGCACCTACTTCACCAAAACAAATTTCGAGTATGTGTTTGATCGTACCTGGCGATAAACCATTTCTGGTACTGATTTTAGGATTTATAACCTAGTACTAGTCTGCGACTGATGTAGCTTTGAAAAATATTTACCCCAAATTAAAAAGTGGGAATAAATAACACTAGGATGTGTTCTTTTCTCACGTTCTTGCAGTTCTTTTAATGTTTTTGTGGGGTCTTTTGTGACCGCTTCGATAAGCAGAATTCACCTAGCGTTGGATTGTTCACCAATATTAATAGATCTGTCTGCACCTACTTCACCAAAACAAATTTCGAGTATGTGTTTGATCGTACCTGGCGATAAACCATTTCTGGTACTGATTTTAGGATTTATAACCCAGTACTAGTCTGCGACTGATGTAGCTTTGAAAAATATTTACCCCAAATTAAAAAGTGGGAATAAATAACACTGGGATGTGTTCTTTCCGAACCGACATCCCGTTCAAAAGACTCACGCTAAGTCAGTCCGAAGAATTTAAGACCGTACTGAATGGAAAACAACTATATAAAAAAAAACAGATGGTTGGTTTTTCCAGCAAATTCCACCGATCACAACACTTTTGACGCAAAGTCTTAGGGAAGAACAATGACACTGAAACTGCATCGGCATCAGAGTGAGTCTAAAGACTTAAAGACCTATACCCTCTGTCAAGATGACAGCCTGCTGGAAGACGCAAATGCGTCCCGCTGAGCTGCTCTGGAGAAGAACCCTAATGGTTTTTCGATTTCACATAAGTAAAAATACCACCACTGCATACCGCTGCTTCAAAAAAACTTTTACAGAACACTTGAAAAACCTCCACCATGGACATTTATTGTGCCAGGAGCTAAGACTGTGAATGTGCATTAGAATAACTCCTGTTACCATATATAATAAACGTCATTCAAGGATGTGATTTATGATGTCTTCTGAAGCGAAAGAAGGTAAATTAGACCGGAGAGGTGACCCCAACAAAGTCATTATTCTCGAAGGACGTTGAAGGAGGGGGGAAGGCTGTTGTTTTCATTTCAGGTCTGTGAAAAGGAAATAAGCTATTCTCTCCCTTCTGTTATGAAGTGTGTGCAACATATGCAACTACGCAACCCGAGTCAGATTTTTCCACTTAGAAAGCAAATTAGCAAGCATTGAGCATTGAACTGTTAGAAGGCCATTTCCAACAGGCATACTTTGGCTTCTTCTAATTCTCCATAGAACCTGACGGTCAGGAAGTGAAATGGGACGCTATGTATATCTGCATACAGTTATGTGGAAAAAGTTAATTATATTAGCGTGTGTGTCACACTTAAATGTTTCAGATCAATTAAAAATTTAAATACGAGTCAATGACTTCTCTACACAATCTACCATCTTATCCCTGATGTCTATATGCTATTGGTATGCTGTTATTACAGTAAAAATGATGTCAAGCAGTGAGATTTTAATTACTGTAACTGTATGAATGTAATGTAATTCATTGTTGACATTTAACTGTTCTGTTTATCACTGTTGTTGTTATGGGAATTCTTGTTGCTGCTGTTTTTGTGTCTCCCTCTACTGCTGCTCTATGTTCTTTTTAGGGCTGCACGGTGTTTGAGTGGTTAGCGCGCAATTTCAAATTGCATGTTCTCCCCGTGCATGCGTGGGTTTTCTACGGGTACTCCGGTTTCCTTCCACATTCCAAAAACATGCTAGGTTAATCGGCGGCTCCAAATTGTCCATAGGTATGAATGTGAGTGTGAATGGTTGTTTGTCTATATGTGCCCTGTGATTGGCTGGCGACCAGTCCAGGGTGTACCTACCAGCGCCTACCACCTGGAGACAGCTGGGATAGGCTCCAGCACCCCCGCAACCCTCCTGAGGATAAGCGGTAAAAAAAGAATGAATTAATTAATATTTCCAAAAAAAAGTACAAAAAACCCTGACATTACATGTATAATAATTTAAAAAAATATTTAAAATATTAATTTAGATGTATTTTGATTTCTATTAGTTTGCATATTTTTATTACATTTTTTAAATATGAAAATAATTTTATTACTCGGCTGCACGGCGGTCGAGTGGTTAGCGCGCAGACCGAAGACAGCTGGGATAGGCCCCAGCCCCCCGTGACCCTCGTGAGGAAAAGCGGTAGAAAATGAATGAATGAATGAATGAATGAATTATTAAAATGGGGAAACTAGTTGGGCCAACCTTAGCAGCTAACTTGCTATCAAAGAGTCTCCTACAGCGTCACACTCACTTTGGTAGAATTGTTGTAATTCCCACATGGGAGGGTTTTCGGGCATGAACTGCCTTTAAGGTCAAGTCACAGCAGGGATAGGATTCCGGTCAGGACTTTTGACTAGGCCACTCCAAAGTCTTCAGTTTGTTTTTTTTTCAGCTATTCATAGGTGGACTTACTGCTGTGTTTTGGGGTTATTGTCCTGCTGCAGAATCCAAGTTGGTTCAGCTTGAGGACCCCAACAGATGGCCGGACAGGATTCAGGATTTTCAGAATCAATGGTTCCATTTATCACAGTCTTCCGGGTCCTGGAACAGCTGAATAGCGCCACACCACCACACTACCACCACCATATTTTACTGTTGCTATGTTCTTAAGTTGGTTCAGCTTGAGGACCCCAACAGATGGCCGGACAGGATTCAGGATTTTCAGAATCAATGGTTCCATTTATCACAGTCTTCCGGGTCCTGGAACAGCTGAATAGCCCCACACCACCACACGACCACCACTATATTTTACTGTTGCTATGTTCTTAAGTTGGTTCAGCTTGAGGACCCCAACAGATGGCCGGACAGGATTCAGGATTTTCAGAATCAATGGTTCAATTTATCACAGTAAGTCTTCCCGGGTCCTGGAACAGCTGAATAGCCCCACACCACCACACTACCACCACTATATTTTACTGTTGCTATGTTCTTAAGTTGGTTCAGCTTGAGAACCCCAACAGATGGCCGGACAGGATTCAGGATTTTCAGAATCAATGGTTTAATTTATCACAGTCTTCCGGGTCTTGGAACAGCTGTATAGCCCCACACCACCACACTACCACCACCATATTTTACTGTTGCTATGTTCTTTTTAGGGCTGCATGGTGATGGAGTGGTTACCGCGCAGAACTCACAGCTCGGAGACCAGGGTTCAATTTGCATGTTCTCCCCGTGAATGAGTGGGTTTTCTCCGGGTACTCCGGTTTCCTCCCACATTCCAAAAACATGCTAGGTTAATTAGCGACACCGAATCGCCCATAGGTATGAATGTGAGTGTGAATGGTTGTTTGGCTATATGTGCCCTGTGATTGGCTGGCCACCAGTCCAGGGTGTACCCCACCTCTCTTGCACGAAGACAGCTGGGATGGGCTCCAGCACCCCCGCGACCCTCATGAGGAAAAGCGGTAGAAAATGAATGAATGTATGAATTAATCATTTGAGTATTAAGTTGCTGTGTGATGAATTTAGTGCTGTTAGTAATGTGTTATTCCCGCCTCTCGCCCAAAGACACCTGCAGCCCAGTGTCTGCGTTATGGTAGAGTCATGAACCCTGACCTGAACTGAGGCCAATCTCAAATGAGATGCAGTTCTTTGAATTTTTTTGTGGGGTCTTTTGTGACCTCTTGGATAAGTCGTCGCTGGAGTAAGTTTCATTTGCCGGCCACTCCTGGGAAAGTTCGCTACTGTTCCAATGTTTTCGCCTATTTGTGGACAATGTCTCTCACTGCGGTTTGCTGGAGTCCCAAAACTTAAAAAATAGCTTTATAAGTCGTGTTTTCATGCAGGTTTGGATTTTTTGGATTAGAAAATGCATTTTGTGTTCAGTTGTGTTGTCACTGACTAATATTTTAATTTAATTTTGATGTTAAAACGTTTAATATGACAAACAGAAATCGTGAAGGAGGCAAAGACTTTTTCACACCACTGTATCCTTGGGTATTATCGTCCGATATATCGGTTATCAGCCTTTTTCAGCCCCTACTTTGTGGATGTTTGGGTTTTCTAGGCCATTTGTTTACACAGAGGCCAGCTTCCTGGGAGAAAGAATTATTTGCTAATGGGCCCAGTAGCTATGTGAGAAATGTGAAAAGCCCGTCGACAGGTACAGATGAGAATGTGGCGAGGAATAAAGGTTAACAATCCAGGCTGGATGTGCTCTAGGGTTATAATTGTCAATTCTGATGCACAATCACCAGCGAACAGTTCTTTAAGACCACACACGACAAACATTAGAATCTCCAATGGGAAAAATCTAATAAAAGTTAAATTAAGTGTCTTTATGACCGTCTAAAATGTCATATTAAATAAGATCAGACTTTGAAATGCTAGTCTACATAACAAATACATAAATCAGACAGTAAATATATTGAATAATGAGTGAATCATTGAAAGCAGATGATAGTTCAAAGTTGTTTCGGCTACCAAGTTATATGAGTCCTTACAAAAAACATGATTTCTGTAGAACCGTACAAACCAATGCCACTTTATCTCCCTCCAAAAGATTTTTTTTTTTTTAATAAGCACCTGCCCGAGTCTTAACATAAGCAATAAATGAGATGCAGAAAACACGGCGCTCTTACGGCTGTTAACAAGGTGGTGACAGCTAAAGATGCAGACGATAAACGACCGTTTTTTGAGGGTTTTGGCACAAAAGAAAACAATTAATTCTTCCCGTTTTATTTAGAACTGCTGTTACCAGTTACGATGCGTGTTTGGGGTCGTTCTGTTTGTCGGAGGTAGTAGTTTGAAGTGATGCTATTCAAATCCGCAACGAAGAAAAATTAACTCATTGTTTCGACTTATGCACCCATTTGTTTTTAACCCTCCGACCCGTTTTACATTTTAATGCATAAAAAGAATCACATAATATTTGTTTATTGCATCAAGGCTTTTTTTGACTTTGTCAGGAAATTCTATTTCAACAAAATAAAACCAAAAAAAATATTTTGTATTACATTTTAAAATGGTCTGGTTGAAATTATGACCACTGTATTGTTAGGGTCGGTTTCGACCCGGTTATAATAATATAATAGATGTTCTAGATGTTCTTCTTTAGTGATTAATACTTCTTCTTTAGTGATATGTTCTATAGCCCTCAGTTAATAGCCAGGTAACAAAAGAACCTTCAATATTCATTCATTCATGTTCTACCGCTTTTTCCTCACGAGGGTCGCGGGGGGTGCTGGAGCCTATCCCAGCTGTCTTCGGGCGAGAGGCGGGGTACACCCTGACCAGCCAATCACAGGGCACATATAGACAAACAACCATTCACACTCACATTCATACCTATGGACAATTTGGAGTCGCTAATTAACCTAGCATGTGTTTGGAATGTGGGAGGAAACCGGAGTACCCGGAGAAAACCCATGCATGTACAGGGAGAACATGCGAATTGAAATTGCGCGCTAACCACTCAAACACCGCGCAGCCCTAAAAAGAACATAGCAACAGTAAAATATGGTGGTGGTAGTGTGGTGGTGTGGGGCTATTCAGCTGTTCCAGGACCCGGAAGACTGTGATAAATGGAACCATTGATTCTGAAAATCCTGAATCCGAATATCCGGCCATCTGCTGGGGTCCTCAAGCTGAACCAACTTGGGTTCTGCAGCAGGACCATGACTCAAAACACCTAAGTCCACCAGCAAGTCCACCTATGAATGTCTGAAAAAAACAAACTGAAGACTTTAGAGTGGCCTAGTCAAATGTGCCGAGGGTGGAATCGAACCCTGGTCCTCCTAGCTGTGAGGTAACCAAGACATCAGAAGTAAATTTGATGGTTATTGTTTTTAGTGTATTTTATAGCTGATTTAATACAGGCATTGACGTAAATTGACACAAGTTCAACTTACCTTTCTTCTGAAGCTGCGCCCTGTCCTTCTGCCACAGACCCCTCTCTCTGCCAAGAGCCTTCCTCTGCCGCTGCAGCTCACTTCGAAGCACGGCTAAACGCAGTTGCATGAACTCACGCTCTTTCTTCTGCTCAAAGAAAACCAAAAAAAGACACAAGAAAAGAAGAAAGGAATAAGGAACATTCGGTAAGACGTGATCAGCGATGATCTGTATCATCTTCTAAATCACCGCATCCGTACCGGTGCTGCTCGATGCTAACGGTTCAGCTAAGGTCGGTGGTGCCGACCTTCAACCTGTGCCCACGGTTTGATTTATTGATTATTTCCAAGTAGTGGCTGCACTTTCTCTTACACATTTCTAACTAAGGATCGACCGATACATTGGGCCGATATTTGCGATTTTTTACTTGAATCGGTATCAGCTGATACATGCGTTGGTTCGCCGATGTATTTTTCCGCCGCATGATTTACAGACAAGTATCCGCCGGGCAGTTTTGTGTTGCTGGAGGACTTAAAGGGGCGGCACGGAGGTCTAGTGGTTAGCACGCAGACCTCACAGCTAGGAGACCAGGGTTCAATTCCACCCTCGGCCATCTCTGTGTGGAGTTTGCATGTTCTCCCCCGTGCATGCGTGGGTTTTCTCCGGGTACTCCGGTTTCCTCCCACATTCCAAAAAAACATGCTAGGTTAATTAGCGACTCCAAATTGTCCATAGGTATGAATGTGAGTGTGAATGGTTGTTTGTCTATATGTGCCCTGTGATTGGCTGGCCACCAGTCCAGGGTGTATGGACAATTTGGAGTTGCTAATTAACCTAGCATGTTTTTGGAATGTGGGAGGAAACCGGAGTACCCGGAGAAAACCCACGCATGCACGGGGAAAACATGATAACTCCACACAGAGATGGCCGAGGGTGGAATTGAACCCTGGTCTCCTAGCTGTGAGGTCTGTGCGCTAACCATTCAACTTTCATTGTAATTTTTTTCATGAAAATTGAGGGAACAAATGTCGTCCCGAGCAAAATCGGGTGATGGAAAAAAAAAAATCGGTATCGGCATTGACTCGAAAAAAAACCATATCGGTCGATCCCTACCACTAACACCGTGGTATACCTTGAAACCGGTAACCGGTCTGACTCAAGTCAAACTCGAGCAGTTTCTGCCTTGCAACCATAAAGGGATAAGGCATAAAAGTCAATTATTTTTATTACAGCTTTAATTAATATTTTCACAACACTGTTTTCTATGTTCTTTGTGTGTTCGGTGTACAGTAGCCACGTTTACATGAGGAGTATACTATTGGAATATTTGGGTCCATGTATACGTGGCTATTGGAATATTTGGGTCCATGTATACGTGGCTATTGGAATATTTGGGTCCATGTATACGTGGCTATTGGAATATTTGGGTCCATGTATACGTGGCTATTGGAATATTTGGGTCCATGTATACGTGGCTATTGGAATATTTGGGTCCATGTATACGTGGCTATTGGAATATTTGGGTCCATGTATACTACGTGGCTATTGGAATATTTGGGTCCATGTATACGTGGCTATTGGAATATTTGGGTCCATGTATACTACGTGGCTATTGGAATATTTGGGTCCATGTATACGTGGCTATTGTGAGTGACGCAAGTATTATATTTTCGATTTACAGTCAAACTCAACCTACCATCATAGGAACAAAACCTGGACCTAGATTCAGTACTTCCTGTCTTGGGACACTACTGAATTAACCTCACTTAAACTGAGTAGAATCGAGACAGTAACCCACCGCTACGGCTTGTCGGCGTTCCTACCCGAACATCAAACAGTAATGGGTCAGCTGAGTAAACACACAGCAGTCCTGTTAATGGGGGGGGGGGGGGTTAGAACGTTGTAGCCCAGGAGATGAATGGCAGCGTGTGGGCGACAGGGTAAAAAAGGCCAATGCTGAGAGGTTGGTGGCCTCGTCTCTGTGCCGCTTTGATCCAAGGCTCTCTAAGATGTAATGCTCGTACCCGCGCTGGTACAAAAGGCCAAGAGTGGGGGGGAAAAAAAAAAAAAAAAAAAAAAAAAGCCTGAGAGGAGCTACACAATGGCTCCACTCGCTCCAAGTTGGTGGGCTTTTACAGAAAGGTAGAAAACAGGGATTATGTGATTTATTAGCTGATGTGAGCACTGAATGGGAGGGGGTGGGGGGGGGGGGGGGGGTTAAAGAATGTTTCAGTGAGCAGGAAATATTAGAGACAAGATTGTGAAAGGGATCTTTGTGGCAAAAGAATGGAGCCTCCATGTTGGGGTGCGGCTGCTTTAATACGTGTGGGGAAGTTCTGGAGAAACCAACAAAATAATTGTCCTTGTATAAAACACTAAAATGTATAAAAAACATTTATTTTTATTTTTTTTAATAAAAAAAGGAAAAAATTAAATTTAAAAATAATAATTATATTAGGAAAGCAGGAAGTGAACAAATGTAACAGTTACATTGTGATGGTAAAATGGTTAAAAACAAAAGTCGAAGCCCACATCACCTCGTACTTTAATTTTTTTTTTATTAATTTTTTTAAATAAAGAATAAAAATTCATAAAAACATTTATAATTTTTTAAAATAAAATAAAATTAAAAATTAAATTTAAAAATAATAATTATATTACAAAAGCAGGAAGTGAACAAATGTAACAAGTTACTGATTGTAAAAGTAGGATTTAATAAGCTTTGCTTCTTCCTACTCCTTTTGGACATGTGGAACTGTGAACTGATTATGTGATGCATTCAATTGTAATCTGATGCATGTTTAAATGAAATTAAACCATTACCATTGTAACCGATTCAGAAACTATTTATCCGTCCTTGATGGGTATTATTTTACCCACCCGACTCATTTGTTAGAAATCTCTTCAGACATAACGCAAACACCAGAAGTATATAATAGATTGTCCTTGAACCTAAATAAAACTAAAATCATGCTGTTTGCTAACAGCAGAAAGGACACGTACCAGCACTGAAAGAGTGAAGGAAAATAAATTTCTGGGGATCCCAATAAATGATAATATGAGCTGGAAACCTCATATTACAAATATACAACATAAGGTGGCATGAAACATTTCAATATTGAACAAAGCAAAATCACTCCACATTCTTTACTGCTCTCTGGTTCTACCATATGTTACTTATTGTGTGGTCATATCACCTCGTACTTTAAAAAATGTTTTTTAAAGTACAAGTTTTTAAAAAAAATTTCAAAAAAATAAAAATACAAATTAATAAAATAAATTTAAAAATTAAAAAATAATCAAAAAATAATCAAAATTATATTAGGAAAGCAGGAAGTGAACAAATGTAACAGTTACTGATCTGAAATCATTGATTTCTTTAGAACAGGAAAGGAAGGTACCAGTACGCTAAAGGGAACTAGTACCATATTTTCCTGACTACAAGTCGCACTATATATTAGGGTTGGGAAAAAAAATTTAATAATAAAACATAAAATAAAATTAAAATAAATAAAAATTTATAAAATAAATTAAGACTTAATATAATTAAAAAAAGTAATATAAACTTTAATTTATAACTTTAATTATATTAGAAAGGCAGGAAGTGAACAAATGTAACAGTTACTGATTGTAAAAGTACCAGATGGAGGGGTAGGATTTAATAAGCTTTGCTTCTTCCTACTCCTTTTGGACATGTGGAACTGTGAACTGATTATGTGATGCATTCAATTGTAATCTGGTGCACGTTCTAATGAAATTAAACCATTACCATTGCAACCGATTCACTATTTATCCGTCCTTGATGGGTATTATTTATTATTCCACCCACCCGACTCATTTGTTAGAAATCTCTTCAGACATAACGCAAACACCAGAAGTACATCAGAACCAGAACTCGGACCTCCGCCAAAGCAGATGTGGTGGCGCTCCATATCTGTTTGTGCGTCCACTTGTCCACAAACCGGCTCAAATATTTTGGCAGGTCAGACAGAAGAATGTTTCTCTAAAAAAAAAAAAAAAAGGAAAGACTACCTGCAGGATAAAAAACACCTCCAGGCACTTAGACCGGCAGCAGACAAGAGACGCTTATGAAGTCGGTGTTTACAATAAACACGACGTCAAATCAGGGATCAGAGCTCAGTTTTCACAGGTGTGTGCCTGCCAATTCCAAAAATCTTAGATATGCTTTCTGGCGTTTGCTTTGTAGATACGACATACGAGGGGGGAAACAAACAACGGAACCTGCTCAATTTTGACAGACGGAATACTTCTGGGTTTCAAACTCTCAGTCCATCCATCCAGGTGAAAAGAAACAATAACAGTTACGTGTCAACATCCACTTCACGTGGAGGAGATCCGAGCTCTAATCCTGTTGAGCTTTCCGGGACAGACGTCAGTGAACGGGGGCCCATCACTCAAAGAACTTGGCCAACTCATTTCGAAGATTTGCAATTAAGTCGCCGAGACGTTAATGGAGATGAAAGTGGTTGCTTACCCGCACGGTGCACGTTGCAGTTGTTCTCAGTTTCTCCTCGATCTCCTTCCCGATCATCTGTACCGTTACCTGGGTCTGCTTGATGGCTCGCTGGGCTGTGTGGAGCCTGCAGGAAGACAATGGTTGCTTCGTGTTAATAAGCGTTTAGCCATTAAATAATGACATTTGCCACTTAACAGTTGATGCTATTTATAGTAACATGTCAAAAAATGTAGTTAAATTGTGTTTTGGCATTGCTGCAGGGGCGGGGGCGTGGGGGGGGGTAAGAGCCAATCACGAGGGGAGCTTAATGCCAGGTGACATCTACAAATTGAGCCCAACATCAAGTCCTCAGGGGCCTTTTTCGAATTATGAATCTCGTGCAGTTGCATGTTTGACATAATAATAATATTTATAATATTCAATATTGTATTTATAATATTTATAATACATTTTCTTAAAAAGATTTTTTATTATTTACACCGCTTATTTATTTAAATATTTTAAAAAATAAATATTTATACCATTTATTTAAATATTTGAATATTAAATAAATAATTGAATAAATATTTAAATATTTATAATAATAAAAATATTTATAATTAATTAAAAAAATTTAAATTAAATTAAAATTTAAAATGTATAATACTATTTAATATTATATTTATAATAATGATATTTATAATAATACATTATTATTATTATTATTATTATTATTAATTCATTCATTCATTTTCTACCGCTATTCCTCACAGGGATCACGGGGGTGCTGGAGCCTATCCCAGCTGAGTAAAAAAAATTGGAGTCAAAAATTGTCACTAAATTCATCATACAGCAACTTAACACTCAAATGATTCATTCATACATTCATTCATTTTCTACCACTTATCCTCACGAGGGTCGTGGGGGTTGCTGGAGCCTATCCCAGCAAGAGAGGCGGGGTACACCCTGGAATAGTGGCCAGCCAATCACAGGGCACATATAGACAAACAACCATTCACACTCACAGTACCCGGACAAAACCCAAGCATGCACGGGGAGAACATGCAAACTCCACACAGAGATGGCCGAGGGTGGGATTGAACTCGGGTCTCCTAGCTGTGAGGTCTACGCACTAACTATTATTATCATTATTATTATTATTATTAAGAGTGGTATTGTCTCTCTGCAGCCAGAAAATATGCAGAGAAGATGCCTTCAGTTAAGAATATAAACAATAAGATGAACATGCACCTCCATGCACCTCCTTCCCAGTTTTTGTTGAAGTGATCGCCACTCTAGAACGTGATGCGGCTTATCCACCAGGTGAGAAGAGTTATCTCCTCTCCCCTTTTCACGCAAGCTGCCCCCGTATCCTTCCTACGGTCTTTGCCTTAACGCCTGCCCATCAGAACCAGATCAAACGATGAGCCGAGGCGAGTTCGGTGAAGATCTCATCCTCAGCAGCTTCGTCCTCCAGAGAACATCTTCTCACTCGCCGTGACAACGTTCCTTTTCCAATGCAGGAGAAATATCAAACAGCTGTGCTCGTGGGGGGATTTGCAGGAAGTTATGACTATGGCTGCGCACTCGACCCATGAAGACGATAATCATCAGGAAAACAAAAACACGAGCTCCTTTGACAGCGACACCAGATATGGGGTGTCTTGTGAAACATCTACATTTGGTTTGGTTTGGGTTTTTTCATGAATGTCTCGTACGTTACATTTAATAGGGGCTTTTAGGTTCTTCCTTAGTTGACACGGTCAACGTCTGGTTGATCGGAACAACTTTTTATCTGTGGTGGTTCTAATTTATTTGTGGCGGCCCACAAATAAACCCTTCAATATGCAGTGGCACACACAAAGCGAGAAATAAATAATTAATTTAAATAAAAAAATAAAAAATAAAAAATAAAAAATAAAAAATAAAAAATAAAAAATAAAAAATAAAAAATAAAAAATAAAAAATAAAAAATAAAAAATAAAAAATAAAAAATAAAAAATAAAAAATAAAAAACCCTGCCTCTCGCCTGAAGACAGCTGGGATAGGCTCCAGCACCCTCTGCGACCCTCGTGAGGATAAGCGGTAGAAAATGAAATAATAAATAATAAATAATAAATAATAAATAATAAATAATAAATAATAAATAATAAATAATAAATAATAAATAATAAATAATAAATAATAAATAATAAATAATAAACCCCGCCTCTCGCCTGAAGACAGCTGGGATAGGCTCCAGCAACCCCCGCGACCATCGTGAGGATAAACCGTAGAAAATGAAATAATAAATAATAAATAATAAACCCCGCCTCTTGCCTGTAGACAGCTGGGATAGGCTCCAGCACCCCGCGACCCTCGTGAGGATAAGCAGTACAAAATGAAATAAATAATAAATAATAAATAATAAATAATAAATAATAAATAATAAATAATAAATAATAAATAATAAATAATACATAATAAATAATAAATAATAAATAATAAATAATAAATAATAAATAATAAATAATAAATAAAGTTTAGTTTAGTTTAGTTTGTCTATATGTGCCCTGTGATTGGCTGGCGACCAGTCCAGGGTGTACCCCACCTCTTGCCCGAAGACAGCTGGGATAGGCTCCAGCACCCCCGCGACCCTCGTGAGGATGAGCGGTAGAAAATGAAATAATAAAATAATAAACAAATAATAAATAATAAATAAATTTATTTATTTATTATTAACTTAAAATATTTAAAAATATTTAAAAATAAATATTTTGGTCAGACGCACTCCATCCTTCGTCCCACAAGCCTTATGCACATGGTCTTCCAAAATGTATCTAAACACTTGGCAAGAGCTGCAACTTACATTCATTTTCTCAGAAAAAATAAAATCAAAGTTGCAACCAATCTGAAGCCAGTAGTCCCTGGGTCGGCCAAACGTGACAGACATGTTACAGCTTACATCAATCACTGATAGAGAGGAGTAAGTCTACCTCCATAAAAACCTCAACATCTGGTCATTGCACCCCAAGGTCTTTCACAGCTGAGGGATTCCGAGATTGTGCACGCAGCATTTATCCAAGAGTTTATCTTTTCCAGTCACTAGTATAACCACCACGCTGTTGTTTTACAGTAGAAATCCATTTTACTGTTTAAACCAAGCAAACTGCTGTAGGAAGCAAAATATTTAACAATAATAAACAACCAGAGACGCAACTACAAAACTGTTTTCAGTTCAAACATTCCGTCTTGTGTCGATAATTGTGTGTGCAGCGCACACCCCCGGGGGCTAAAGAAAGCTTAGAAATTGGATTCTTTTATTTAGTCGGTGTTGTTTTTGAACCCAGAGTCAAAATGGCCTCCGGAGAAACAAAAAGCAAACCACTAAATACAGATGCTGAGAAGTGCTGACACTATTTGGTTGCACAGACAACAGATGCTGCTTGTAGGAGAGCATTAGCACCTCAACACGCTACGGGGGCACAACCAGAGGAGGCCTACGAGAATGTATCCTTCACAGAAGGAACCAGGCAGAAGAGAAAACACATGGTTGATTTCGGAATTTTGTACCATTCACTCACAAATGGTCCTCGGGCCCAACTGTGGACATGCCTGTCCACGTGTTGTGACGATAACCATGATAATGGTAATGGTTGAATTTCATTTGAACATGCATCAGATTGCAATTGAATGCATCACATAATCAGTTCACAGTTCCACATGTCCAAAAGGAGTAGGAAGAAGCAAAGCTTATTAAATCCTACCCCTCCATCTGGTACTTTTACAATCAGTAACTGTTACATTTGTTCACTTCCTGCTTTCCTAATATAGTTTAAGTTTTTGGTGTTTTTTTGACATTTTTTAATTTTTTTTTATTTGTACTACTATTTTTATTTGTATTTATTTTTATTTGTACTAATAAGTTGTATTTTTTAATTTTTTTTGTTTTTGTTTTTTTGGTTTCTGTTTTATTTTTATTTTTACTACTATTTTTATTTTGATTTATTTTTATTTCTACTCCTGTTTCCTCCCACGTTCCAAAAGCATGCTATGTTAATTGGTAATGGTAATGGTTTTATTTCATTTGAACATACATCAGATTACAATTGAATGCATCACATAATCAGTTCACAGTTCCACATGTCCAAAAGGAGTAGGAAGAAGCAAAGCTTATTAAATCCTACCCCTCCATCTGGTTCTTTTACAATCAGTAACTGTTACATTTGTTCACTTCCTGCTTTCCTAATATAGTTTAAGTTGTTTTTTTTGTTATTTTTAATTTTTACATTTTAAAATTTTATTTTTACTACTATTTTTATTTTTATTTGTACTCTGGTTTCCTCCCACGTTCCAAAAACATGCTATGTTAATTGGTAATGGTAATGGTTTAATTTCATTAGAACATGCATCAGATTACAATTGAAGGCATCATATAATCAGTTCACAGTTCCACATGTCCAAAAGGAGTAGGAAGAAGCAAAGCTTATTAAATCCTACCCCTCCATCTGGTACTTTTACAATCGGTAACTGTTACATTTGTTCACTTCCTGCCTTTCTAATATAATTAAAGTTATAAATTAAAGTTTATAATTACTTTTTTATTTTATTAATTCTTAATTTATTTTATAAATGTTTATTTATTTTAATTTTATTTTTTATTATTTTAATTTTTTTTGCAACTCTAATATACGGTACTAGTCCCATTTAGCGTACTGGCACCTTCCTTTACTGTCTTCCTGTTCTGAAGAATTCACCGATTTCAGAGCAACATTTTCCAATAAAAGTCTTGCAACACGTGGATTCGTTCGGGTCGTTGCCTGATTTTATTTTATTTTTTTTATTACTTATTTATTTTATTTTTTGATTTTTTTGTCACGTACCGAAGTACGAGGTGTTATGACCATACAATGACATAATGTGTACCATAGTAAGTGTCAATATAGTGATATATATATATATATATAGCACATCATGACTGGTTCAAGACTCTTCATCCTTGTACTTAGCAAACCATAGAAGGGTTCTGATAACAGCTGCCATGAGGAATAAAGACGGACCGTTGCAATTGTGCTAGATTCTCAGGAATCCCACTGGGTGTTGAGAAAGGACCAGAACGGCAAAGGAAAGTACAATAAATATATAAAATACACTTTTATACGTCACGTTGTTAGGTTTCCATTCAGATAAAACGCGACCACTTCAAAATAAAAGCAGTGGCAAAACCATGTGACACATCTAAATACCCTTATTTAACTCTAAAACCGTCGGAAAATGTCAGTGGAAACAGTCTTAATCACCTTAATGACAGGATGTTTGGCTTATTTTCTGACGCTACTTAAATAAATATGTGTCATTAACGTAGTACGTAATCACGCTACATTTAGAAGAGGGTATTCCTTGGGGAAGCCTCGTGGTTACTTAAAGTAGCGCTTATGTTTTATAGATGCAAAAAAAAAAAATAAACTCATGTTTAGCAGCAGATGTCAACCCAGTCTGAATTGGTGGTTAATGCAAGAAAACCCAATAATAACTCTCTGGCACCCTCTAGTGGTCTGAAACTATACTGCCAGTATAAATACAGTAGTTATGTCATAGAAAGAAAGCATTTTTTCGTATTTTAAGTGTTGCTAAGACTTGGAATTCGACTTTAATGATTGTATTGATAAGATAAGAACACAGTGCATGATAGTGAGGACATATATCAACGGCAGCCATCTTACCTAAGCAGCGAGAAGACACTGTAGGAATTCCTGACAGAGCTTTGGTCAACCTGAAGTAGACTATTTTTCTTCCGCTCCGACTGGTCCTGTAACGGAAACGTGTCAACATTTCACCGCGACAATGACGTCATGTGACTCGTCATGTGACTAAACACTGTACCTTATGATCGAAGTCTGCTGCATAATAGCCATCGTTTAACCCAAATATGATCTCATTGGGATTCCTGGATCGTATCTGTGGGAAATGCAAAGCGGTTCAGGATCAGGAAAGAAATACCGACTCATCTTTGAGGAAATTCCGATGAGAATGTAAACTTTTTCTTGACCTGCTGTCCCGCGTATCTGACGCCGTCCAAGTTGACTTTCCATTCTATTAAGAGCTGGTACTGTTCCTCTTGTCCTCCCCAAATTCTCACGACGAAGCAAGACACCGAGGTATCCAAAAGGTCCGGCAACAAACCAAAGTCCAGACTCCGCCAGGTAGGATTCTTAGGTAGGAACACACAAATACATAAAAAGAATCAGTAATGCATCACTCATCATAATTTGATGTGAAATCCACTTTCACTGCACGGTGGTCAAGTGGTTAGCGTGCGGACCTCACAGCTAGGACACCAGCGTTCAATCCCACCCTCGGCTATCTCTGTGTGGAGTTTGCATGTTTTTTTTCTCCGGGTACTCCGGTTTCCTCTCACATTCCAAAAACATGCTAGGTTAATTAGCGACTCCAAATTGTCCATAGGTATGAATGTGAGTGTGAATGGTTGTTTGTCTATATGTGCCCTGTGATTGGCTGGCCACCAGTCCAGGGTGTACAAGACTGCTGGGATAGGCTCCAGCACCCCCCGCAACCCTCGTGAGGAAAAGCGGTAGAAAATGAATGAATGAATAAAATCAACTTTATTCATCACACAACATATTAAAGTCAACTTGATAATTTTCAGGTTTGATATTTTATTGTTTGTGGAACCCATTTGACTTTCTTTGTATAAAATGTGGCGGCACGGCGGTTGAGTGGTTAGCGTGCAGACCTCACAGCTAGGAGACCAGGGTTCAATTCCACCCTCTGCGATCTCTGTGGGGAGTTTGCATGTTCTCCCCGTGCATGCGTGGGTTTTCTCCGGGTACTCCGGTTTCCTCCCACATTCCAAAAACATGCTAGGTTAATTAGCCACTCCAAATTGTCCATAGGTATGAATGTGAGTGTGAATGGTTGTTTGTCTATATGTGCCCTGTGATTGGCTGGCCACCAGTCCAAGGTCTACCCCGCCTCTCGCCCAAAGGCAGCTGGGATAGGCTCCAGCACGCCCCACAACCCTCGTGAGGAAAAGCGGTAGAAAATGAATGAATGAAATCAACTTTATTCATCACGCAACATATTAAAGTCAACTTGATAATTTTCAGTGGATTGCCATGAGCATGCATTTGTTTTCCTCGCCTCCTGTCGCCATTTGTTCCATAACAACGGCATGAACGGAGTGAGTCTGGACTCAGCTCCACCTAAATAGCAGCCATGGCTAATCAAACGCAAACCAGGAAACGGCATGAAAACCACAGGTTGTCTTATATTGTGCATCCTGTGGCATCACATAGTGCTCATTACACATGAGCTATATAACTATATAATCAAATTATACATAATATCCATAAAACTGACAAAAGTCACGACTTCCTGTGGTGCCGTGCACCGTCTCGCCTCATGGTGGCACTGCAGAGCATGCCTGAAACCAGCTTAGGTCAGCGCATGCCTCACCGGAAACTGGGCTGACTACAATATGTGGAGCTGCCTCGGCCTTGCATGGGTGAAGAGGGCGTCCACAGTAGTGTGGAAGTGGTTAATATGCCGACGCCTGGCTGAGGAGTGGAGAAGTAACTGTTGGGGTCTTTGGCGTTAGCGAGACTGACATGCTAAGTCGTTACATCGCATTTTACATCTTATTGTTGGTGAAACCCATTTGGCTTTTTTTGTGTAAAATGTACAAGACTGAAAAAATACTTACCAGTGAGTCACGTATGACTTCACTCTTGTAAAAATCTAAAAAGACATTAAAAAAAAGATGGATTAAATTAGATAGCTAGCATATAATCAAAAAAACGATCCCACAATTGACAATTGACACCAACCGCTAGATATCCGCTCTCCTATGCAGAGGTGCAGGGTGAAGTATGTGTCCAGCAGGGGGGAACCATTCTTATTGACAATGTTTCTTGCAGCAATGCTCCGGAGATGACGCAATCGTCTCTGTTGAACAGAAAAAAAAAAGAAAAAGTGTGCAAAGAGTAGCAAACATAAAGCAGTTGTTGTACCAAATTAACGACACAGTGGCCTGATTGTGTCCTCGGACACATAAAACAGAGAGGACACAGTTCAAACAATTAAACGCATGACATATTCATGGTGAGAACTATAAAGCACGGGTAATCACATGAGAGATGTGTTCACAGTTTAAGCACGGAAGCATCACAGATTTTTACAATTAACTCATTTCTCAAGTCATTTTTCCATAGACAAATCGTTTCACTACCAGACATTTTAGATGACATCTTTTATGTTCTTTAGTAATCAGGGGTTGATCATACTGGAGGTAAGTTTCAGGAAAATATCAGTTCCCAACTAAAAAATAAAAAAAAACCACTGACGAAAAATATTTTGTAATATTGCGACAGCTCAAATATCTAAACATCGAAGTAATAGTTCATTTTCTACCTATTTGGAGTCACCAATTAACCTAGCATGTTTTTGGACTCGACTCGATCGCCGTAATAAAATTATTTTTCATATTTAAAAAATGTAATAAAAATATGTAAACTAATAGAAATCAAAATACATCTAAATTAATATTTTAAGTAATTTTTAAAATTATTATATATGTAATGTCAGTGTTTTTTTTTACATTTATTTTTTGCCAATATTCATTCATTCATTTTTCTACCGCTTATCCTCACAAGGGTCTCGGATGGTGCTGGAGCCTATCTCAGCTGTCTTCAGGCGAGAGGAGGCGGGGTACACCCCGGACTGGTGGCCAGCCAATCACAGGGCACATACAGACAAACAACCATTCACACTCACATTCATACCTATGGACAATTTGGAGTCGCCAATTAACCTAGCATGTTTTTGGAATGTGGGAGGAAACCGGAGTACCCGGAGAAAACCCACGCATGCACAGGGAGAACATGCAAATTCCACATAGAGATGGCTGAAGGTGGGATTGAACTCTGGTCTCCTAGCTGTGAGATCTGCGCGCTAACCACTCGACCGCCGTGCAACCGAGTAAAAATTAATTTACAACTGAAGTATTTACAATTTTCCCTCTAGGAACCAAACTACTGTATATGTGAGCATGCATGTACGCGGGTTCTATAAATATATGGAAATGATTCCTGTCGAACTCTTATCAAATTCACTGAGGCAAGGTTTACTGACGAAAAAACGATATAATCCAACTCTCTATTTTCCGATATCGATATCAGTCGTTACCAATATGTGTAATATGAGATACAGTATATCCTTTAGTGGAATGATCGTTTTTCGTGATTGGAAAAATAAACAAATACCGATATCGCATTTTTATGCTGATGTCGGGCCGATAATTATCAGTATCGGACATCCCTGATTCTTACACATAATAATACCACTGTTAAACCGATGTCCAAATACTTCCATGTGATTGGGTTTAGACTCACAAAAATTTAGCATGTCACCGCTTTGGGCAAACTGTGTTACAATGGGGCACCCCCCGACCAGACCAGCACCCCCCCAGTTGCATGCCTGTAGCCATACTGGGATTAAATGGAAGTCATGGGATTGCCTATACGATTAAAAGCCTCAGACACAAGAACGCTGATTGTTCCACAAAGGGACTTTCAACTTCTCCTTCAAAACCCTTAGCACACATGAATGAACGTCTGGTGAAAACCAGGCAGACAAAAACAGTCGTGGCTTTGTCGTAGAAGATGATTTTACATCATGCAAGCCAAGCATCAAAGAAATCTACAGGTACGGATACGGATACCAAGTCGATATCAGCACAAATCGTATACTTTTGTTGGTTATTTTATGTGGAATGTTAGGGAAAGACTTGATCAAGTGATCATTTGATCATAAATCAGTTCTACAGAAAAGCATGTGACATGAAATCCAAGTCACGGCAAATGCTAAGGATTTTTATTTCTTGACGGACACTTAATTCAAATTAACGTTTGAGTTGACGCCCACACTACTTTTATCTCCAAGGCATTTATCTCCGGGCAACTAGGACTAGCCTAATTCTAGTGGGTCTTGTAGGGGGTTCTAACATGATCAGGGGACGACCGAGATCCGAACCAGCAACCTTCAGGTTGGGAGAAAACCACCTGAGCCGTATTCAAGTTGAATGGCTGATTAACAACAATCGTACATCCCAATCCGAGAAATTTGAACCATGCAAACCAGGATCGTTCAAATTCAAACCACGCCCAACCCACTTGTGGGACATCTGACTCCGAAAACAGATAAGACCACGTCTTGGTTATGTAGTCTTTAAAATCTGATATATGTCTATTTCATGGAAATGAACCATAAACAATTCATAATATGTGTCAGTTGGACTGTTCCAAATTGACTGCAGTTGCAAAGCCAATAGAATTGCTAAGTAGGTGACACAATAAAATGCATCACGTGATGCCGTGCGTGGCATGATGCAAAGTTCAGCAGGACAGTTCGATAAAGTCTTATTGTGGGAATTTGACGATGACTGCCAGGCGGTCATAAACATCAAATGTGGGGAAAATTATGTTATTTTCACCGCAGGATATCAATACTGCACCTGGGAATAAGAAGATGCAGCATGAGGGACAAAAAAAAGAATTTCATTTTTAGTTCCAAACATTTTTGTTTTGTTTTTCACTGTTGGTTGCGTAACGGCGTGCTAATATTTTGTGACCAATTATGCGAACTAAACATCACAAACAACACAAATGTGCATCAATTATGTTATTATACAAATTATGTTATTTCCACCGCAGGATATCAATACTGTTTTGTTTTTTTTGTCTCATAAACACATTGTTAACTGTCTGTTAATGTAGCTTGTCCTTACAGCCCCATACAGTAGATGCAACGCACCTGGGAATAAGAAGACGCAGTATGAGGGACATAAAAAAAAAGAAGCGACAGAAGAAATTTCTTTTTTAGTTCCAAACATTTTTGTTTTGTTTTTCCACTTTTGGTCGTGTAACGACGTGCTAATATATTGTGAACAATTATGCAAACTAAACAACACAAACAACACAAATGTGCATCAATTATGTTATTATACAAGTTATGTTATTTCCACCGCAGGATATCAATACTGTTTTGTGTTTTTTTTTGTCTCATAAACACATTGTTGACTGTCAGCTCCATACAGTAGATGCAACGCACATGGGAATAAGAAGATGCAGTATGAGGGACATTTTTTTTTAAATTGACAGAATAAATGTCATTTGTAGTTCCAAACATTTGTGTTTTGTTTTTCATTTTTGGTCTCACACAATGTTACTCCTCTCTTATACAGCGTCTATTACAATAACGTGCTAATGAATTGTGAACAATTATGCGAACTAAACAACACAAACAACACAAATGTGCATCAATTATATTATTGTACAAATTATGTTATTTCCACCGCAGGATATCGATACTGTTTTTTGGGGGGCTCATAAACACATTGTTAACTGTCTGTTCCATACAGTAGAGGCAACACATCTCATAAACACCTGGGAATAAGAAGACGAAGCATGAGGGACATTAAAAAAAAAGCGACAGAAGAAATTTCATTTGTAGTTCCAAACATTTTTGTTTTGTTTTTCACTTTTGGTCTCACACAATGTTACTCCTCTCTTCTACAGTGTCTATTATAATTATTATAAATTATTATCAATTTCTGCTGAAATCATGCAGATGCATGCACTTAAAGTACCATTCTATGTGTTCTGTATTGCTGCTGGTTTTGTTGTGATGATTAGCTGTATTTGTTGAGTTTTATATCATATATTTTTACTTTTCTGTTCAACTTGCAGTAAAAAAGGCATTGTTTTTGGACCTAATTTCCCTTTTTTTTTTTTAAACCGGAAAACATGCAAACGGTACCAAACACTAGCCGTTTCCTGCCTGAGTGGAGCCAAATGCTGATGCTTCATAACAGTCGTTTTCGGTGTAAATGAATGGAAAATGAACGTTCAGCTAATTTCAAACAAATGTGGTAAATTATGACAGGTTAGCACAACGTCATACGAACGTCAACAATGGTGTCGTTGTTTTATTCCACTACAATGACAAACTAATAGGCAAACTATTACCCAGTCGTGACATATGCCACCTTTTTATGTCACTTGGGAATACAAAGTTTACAAGATGTATTAAATGTGCTTCTTAGACTAAGAACGATGACAATAGACACGTTTAAAAAAGGAAGACGTGTCGAATGTTTACTATTAAGGTAAATTGATTTGTTGATAAAGTGTCCGGTGTAGCCAGCTAGCATGCTAGCTGCTAGCTCGTCTGACAGGCCCGCTTGGGCGGAAGTGACACTACAAACTGCTGCAACAAACACACAGGTGATATTCTGTTCCGTTTCATGTTTTCCTATGTCATGTTGCGTTCACGTGTTTCGTGCTCACCTGCTGGGACGTGAGCTCGACGTGCAAAGCTCGGGATGATGAAGCTCCAGAGTTGGCAGGGACGGCAAGAACCCGACCGCTGATGGAGCTCATCCTCCCGTCGGCATCTATAGCGGGCTGCACCTCAATCAACTAAACATCCCATCATCGACAGGCACAGATACGTGGCTTTCTGATTTCCGGTGTGTAAGAAAACGTCACACAATGCTGAGTTAGCAATAAAGAGCGACAACAGCTGTCAGCTAACGGCACGTAAACAAAGTAAAGGCTCTTTCGCTACACTTGACTCCGGTTTACTGTGAGACGCCTACAATGTGATTGGATGGAACCTAAATCAATCACAAAAAAGGCGGTGCTGAGAACTCAAAGGCAGTGACGTTATTGGTGTTGATTTCTGTCATTCATCTTGAGTGGGCCGTCTTATGTTTAAATCTGTCAAAGCAGCACAATACAAGGAAGTAGTGCTCGAACAGCATTACTAGCAGTTGTTTTTTTTATTTTATAAATTACTGTTGTATATTTGTGATATATATATATATATTATTATTTTTTCCAAAAACAACTGCAACCACAGGAGTGCTCAGGTGGGGGCATTTTGATTTTTTTATCATATGAAAATCGCTGTGTTGAATAGAGTTGTACCTGTGCAGATGAGATAATTATATTATGAGAATATTATAATTAATGGAGCCAAATATTATTTGTATTGATCCCCATAAGAAAATTGTGCATTCCTATACAGTAAATATATAAACTAGTAAATTCACAAGTGCTAACTGATTTCACTCTTGAAGATGAAACTGTTAAATAAATAAAAATAAAATAAGAAAATAAATAAAAATAAATTTCACAATGCCTTTTTAAAGTAATTGTAAAACATTGTCTGTCCTCTAAAGGGCGCCAACTGCTGTTGTTGGCTTTCATTGTTATTGTCGGCCTACATAGAGTATAGGAAAAGGGCTGAAAAAGTATATTTTAGAAGCTTTTTATAAAATCTGAGCTGGTTCATTTATTAGTTTTGCTTGCAATATGGTCTGTACCAACCAGCATTCTTTTTTTTTTTATTTTTATACTTTGACACTCACATGACACTCACTCACTCATGACATACAAATTTCCTTCTGAAAATATACAAAAGTTTAATTTAAATGTCTTTTACATCATACAAACAGGTTTTGCATTTTGCGTGCATTTCTTGCAGATGTATTGCACATGAATTACACGGCTTTTCCAATATTGACAATTGTGAAGAAACCAAAGGATATTCATCTCCAAATAATCAGAACGGACAAGCCATGGATGCGAGCCATGACATTTTGAATTATATTTATATTTAGAATATATCAGTGACAATATAATACAAATAAGGCTTTAAGAAATACAATCTTTTTTTGCGATTATCACCCGCAGCATGTTCACAAAATGAACAACCCTGCCTTAAATCATCATCAAACACACGCGTATCCAATAATAACATCCTCTCGACTTAAAAAAAAAAAAAAACTTGAGGGGATGAGGCTGTACTTTTTTACTGCATAGACAAAACACACTTGCACCAATTGGCTTGTCTCATTTGTTTCTTGTGATAAAATAAAACAAAAACAAAAACCCAGAAGTGAACTGAAAAAGACCAAGTGCATCAGAAATATTACGAGACAAGCAATGGAACAGGTTCCTTGCCTTATATGCAGAATACAATTAATACTTTATGGCATTAAAAATCATATGCAGACAAGTATTGCACTTTCATCACTGAACCCACATTTCCTCGCAGTGGAACATACATGCATAACGTAGTAAAAAGAAGTATTTGACTGCAAGTTTACCCAGTACAATAATATGAACAGTCCATTTTTATACTAGGTTTGTTTTTATTGTAAGAGAGAAACAGATTTTAAACATTCATTCATTCATTTTCTACTGCTTGGGTGCTGGAGCCTATCCCGGCCATCTTCGGGCGAGAGTCGGGGTACACACTGGACTGGTGGCCAGCCAATCACAGGGCACATATAGACAAACAACCATTCACACTCACATTCATACCTATGGACAATTTGGAGTCGCTAATTAACCTAGCATGTTTTTGGAATGTACGGGGGAGAACATGCAAACTCCTCACAGAGATGGCCGAGGGTGATGCGCGCTAACCACTCGACCGCCGTGCCGCCAGATTTTAAACAATCTAACATTACATTATAGGTTATAAATTACATGAATTGAATGAAATATGCATTTGACGCCTTAGCGGTTAGCAAGCATTCTGACCCACACAGTGTTGAAGTGTCTGTGAAACACACTAATTAGTCCTGTCCCTTTAAGAAAGTAAACGACATCTGTCACAGGAACAGTCTTATTCCATTAAAACCTCTTTATCACCGTGGGAAAGACCAAATAACTGTCCAAGAACGTGTGGACCAGTATTGTACTAGAATTAACAACAAGATGCCAGATTGTTGCGATAATTCATACATGGAAAAAATTATATTACTCTCATTCTGGAGACCCGAGATGCAAGATTTCACCGGGTAGGGTAAGGATGATTGTAAGAAAAGTGAAGGACCGGCTCAGAACTGCATAGAAGGAACTGGTTAATGATGCCAAGGGAGTTGGGAGCACAGTCATCAAGCGGAACGGATGTGAAACGGTGAATGTGAGGCAAATAAACATCTCTACTAAGATGTGAGAGATGGTGACCAACTATAAGAAATGTCTGAGCTCTGTGCTTGCTAACAACAAATACTAAATAAAAGTATAATAAATAAAAATTCATTCATTTGTGACCTTTAAATGTAATTTTTTTTTACATTCTTTGCTCCTCCATTGAAATAAAGCTAACTTGAAAATGATGGGCTGTTCATATCTTTGTAAGGGGGTCAAATACTTATTTCCCACAATGCACGTCTTTGGCTTTATTCATCTTTGGGCTTGTGGGTCCGACTGTTTTGGTGGTAAAGTCAACATGCATTGGTTGTGCTTTCATTACGAAATAGAATCTCAAAGAGCTTTTGTGAGAATTACACGATTGCACACGTTACACAAAACATTGGCACTTGCTTTAAAGTCAAACTTACCTCCCACTTCCTGCACCTGCAAGTCACACCTGAACTGTGTGCTTTTGTTAAAAACATGGAAATAGACACAAAAGGCACGTGGTCAGCGTCCAATGCCATTCCTTCCAGCCTGCCAATCCCCCCCCTCCCCGAGAGCAGAATCTATTCCTATTTGCGTGGGAGACAACACAGAGAGCAAAGGTTTCTTCAGCAAATGTGCTCATGTGTGGAGTTTAGAGTCCAAAGATAATCCAAACCAGGCACCCAGATTGGATTGGGATGAGGTCTGGAAAAGGGGGCGGGGTGGTGGGTGGATGGATGGGGGACCAAAAGCTACTACCACAGCTCTCCATGTTTACTGCTTCTGTTTTGGTTTGTTTTTTTTTTTTTTCACTCAATGTATAGGTGGTCGCTCTCCTTCAAGCCGAAACGGGTCTTGTACTTGTCGAAAAGGCACTGGAGGGACTTGATGTACATGGAATGGTAAAGATCCACCATCTCGTCAGATGGATCCTCTATTTTTGGCACTGTGATTGGCTCCCCAACTGTCATGAAAACATGGAAATGAGGCATTAGTGAAGTACGTTTGTGTTAAGCGGAAATATACAGTCATCCCTCGCTCCATCGCAGTTTAAACAGAGTAAACAAATTTAAAAAAATACAAATTTAAGAAAATGTTACATATTTTGGGCCTAAGCTAAGCATCGCTACAAGCCCGGGGCTTGTTCCTATTATTTGAATAGTCCAAAAAAAAAAAAAACATTGTTTAAGACATTAGCCTTTGTTGGCTAGTAAACCCAGCTAGTGAGCTACCGCTATTTTTAGTTATTTGTTAATTTTCTACCGCTTATCCTCACGAGGGTCACGGCGGGTGCTGGAGCCTATCCCAGCTGTCTTCAGGCGAGAGGCAGGGTACACTCTGGATTGGACAATTTGGAGTCGCCAATTAACCTAGCATGTTTTTAGAATGTGGGAGGAAACCGGAGTACCCGGAGAAAACCCACACATGCACGGGGAGAACATGCAAACTCTACACAAAGATGGCTGAGGGTGGAATTGAACCCTGGTCTCCTAGCTGTGAGGTCTGTGCGCTAACCACTCGACCGCTGTGCCGCCTGACTTACAATATTTTTTTAAAATAAAACCATTAAAGGGGACCCATTATGCTAATTTTTGGCCCTTTGTATCGAGTTGTGGGCTCCGATAGAGCAGCTACACACAATAACCCACACAGAAAGCTTTCTACATCTTCCAGAATCTGCACCTATTCAATGTACTTGTATCTGTTTTCATTTAACCCACCCACGGCCTACGGGCACGGCCCCTCCACTGTGATTGGGGGTGGGATTGAACTCGGGTTTCCTAGCTGCGAGGCCTGCGCACTAACCACTCGTCCACCGTGCAGCCCTATTTTTATTTTATTTTTATTTTAACTGTGTTTGAGTCGTACCTACTTCTCGGTGTGCAAGAACTACAATTAAATCCACTTTTTAAAGTTACATATTTTCCACTTTCATGCTAATAACATAAAGGCTGTGTGCGCCAAACTTACCTATGGTAGTGATTGGTTTGCCATAAGGCACGATACCCCAGGAGTTGCCAAAGAAGAGGCCGCAGCCGTGGAAAAGGCACGGAGCAAATCCCAAGAGCTTCTGTAACTTTCTCTGGACATTCCTCCAGTAGGTCCCCTCCTTTAGGATCACCTGCTTGTAGACATCGTTCTCCCCAAAGGAATACACCGGAACCAAGTCAGACCTGAGAGTATTACAAATTAGAATCATTGGTTTGTATTGAAAATCCACATGGAAGTTGCTGTTTACTTGCAAAGAAAAACGTGATAAACGTTATGAAAAATGTTCTGGTTGCAAGTTGTGAAAGCACATAAAGCTTTGGTGTACATGCCAACAGATTAAGTCTGAACATTCTCTTTTTATGCAATGATTAACAAGATTAATCCAAGATATTTAGAACCATTAGCACATCCAAATTCATACCTCTGGTACTAATTTTATAACAGTCACAGTTTGGCATTCCAAACCTTATTAAGGCAACCCTGTGTTCATTTGAGGTTTTAACTTATGTACGTTATGTGCTTATTTTATGCATAACTGCGTGTGTTTTCTTTATTAATAAGCTGCAATCGTCCTTAGTAAAGGTGAAACCATTGATAATCCTCAGTGATATTTGACACAATCAGGGTTGTTTGGGTTCTCAGTACAAATCTGTCCCCTATGAAAGGGGAGCTAGCGCACAGTAAGAGTATAACGCCGCACAAGGTACACATTCATATAAGATTTAATAATATTCCCTATTAGGTACTTGGAACTTTTTTTTTCCTCTGAAAATTGGCTTTTTTTCCCCCAGAAAATATCTAATTATGATAATATAGGTAAAATGTACAGCATACATTTGGCACTTTCACAATTTCACGTGTTTATGTCTTTATGGTTCACTGGTGTTTTTTGTGAATTGTGTTCAGTGATCCTTGAACACACCATCATTGTGTGAGTATTGTTTGTACACCGTATCTGAATCGTTTATCATCCCTTTTAATTACTGATAGGTTCTGTGATTGTGCTTGATTATGAATTAACTACAGACAAAATGTGATTAATCGAAAAATAAAATGCATTCAATAAATTAATAACTGATGGTAATTGAAAAGAGAAGTGGAGGGTTCTGGAGCTGAATTTAATGTAATGTTTACAAGTCATTTTATCGCAAATGTTGATCCGAAATCGGAGGTCAACGTCAAGCGAGCAGGAGAGTTGGGGAAGAGGGGTCATGTGTCAAAAATACACAATTTTATGGCCGCATCAACGACTCACGGTTTTTCGCCATCCACTAGCCACTTTCCTCTCACATGCTAAAATTATACTGGAAATATGAAATTATGATAATATGGGTAAAATGTACAGAATACATGTGGCACTGTTGGAAAGCCAACAATTTCACTTGTTTATGTCTTTATGCTTCACTGATGTTTTTCATGAATCGCTGCGATCTTGCACTTTGTTCGATGGTTCTTAAACACACCATCGTTGTGTGCTGTGGGATGGGGCTCGATCGTATTGTTTGTACACCGTATCGACTCGTTTATCGTTTACCTTTTTATTGCTGATAGGTTCTGTGATTGTGCTCGATGATAAATTAACTACAGACAAAATGTGATTAATCGAAATAAAATATTTGAATCGACTGACAGCCTGACTTTAAATGCATTCAATAAGTTAATAACCAATGGTAATTGAAGAGGGGCGGGTTCTGGAGCTGAATTTAATGTAATGTTTACAAGTCATTTTATTGCAAATGTTGATCTGAAATCGGAGGTCAACCCAACGGTTTGGGGGTGGGGAGGGTGGCCGTGTGTCAAAAATAAACCGTTTTATGACCGTATGTTTTTCGCCATCCACTAGCCATTTTTCCTCCCACACGCTAAAATTATACTCTAAATATTAAATTATGAATATTTATATGTGAAAGCAGATTGGGACTCAGCTCACCCTTTCTGTAGGGCCATTCTCACAAAGCCTTTCCGGTTCTTCAGGATGACAGAGTTCCTGCCTGGTGCGCAGTGTAGAGACTCGGCTGCACCGCCCACTACGATGACCACGGCGTTTCCCGTACCGTTGCACGTCAGCAGGTAGTCGATGGAGTTCTTGTTCACTGGACAGATACCTGAGGAGATGGACAACACGTGTTGGTGGTTGAACAATTTGGAATTAACCTCATTTTAAATGGAAAACCAAAAGTCACATAATTAGTGCGTGCTTATGTCTTTATGCTTCACTGATAATGTTTTTGTCGTCAGCTGTTGAGATTTCGTGTTTTGTTCAGTGGGCCTTGAACACACCACAATGACTGTGAGACCCAAAAGTAAAACTTCTATACCGTGATTCTGAAACCAGAGGAGAATGTCTTTTTTTATGTCGTTCATGGTGGTAGAGTTTGGATATTTGAGCTATCACAAAATCAAAAAATATTTCCTTTCTAGTTGGGAACTGATATTTTCCTGAAACTTTGCTAGAGTACATTACTGGTAGAAACAACCTTTTTTCTGATGAAAGGAGTCTAATGTTATTTTTGGTAGGTTTCAAAGGTACCAGGTGACGACCTGTGAGGCGTCTTTGTCTTAAACTACACACTCTCAGCTATTTGTGCAGCGTTTTTCTGTCCTTGTTAGACCCAGTTTGTGCTGCTCTCTGAAGGGAGTAGTTAACAGCATGGTAAGAGATTTTAGTTTTAGTTTAGATTTTTAGATGGCTTTTCTAATCATGTATTAGCCTTATAAAATGATGAACTTGGATGAGCAGCCATACCAGGAGATTGATGCAGAGGACTGACAGTTGTTGATAGTAGGCCTCTATGCAAAAATGTACATCCTCCTTTGAAAATCATCTGATTCATTTTAATTGTTTGTGAAGTGGATACAAATGTTTGTAAATGCATGAAAATTTGTTTGGAAAACAAATACATTTGCAAATGATCCAAAACACAATATTGTATGTGCTTTGAAAAATCAGTCAAAAAAGTGGTTGTCTTTTGAAAACCCAACTCCTCAGATGCACTCACCTCCGGACATCAAGTAGTCCCGTAGGACAGGCATGCGGAAGTTTCCTGCCAAGGTTGCCAGGGAGGGTTTGATGCCTGGAAACTTCTTGGAGAAGCCCGTGGCCTCGGTGCCAAAGTTGCAGAAAGCCCCGAAACAGAAAATACCATGGGGATGGTAGCCGAAGATATAGTTCCGGTTGGGCAGCAGGTTGTGGGTTTTAATTAGCTGTGCGACAAATGGGACAAAGACAGAGTTAGCCAGGCACATTTCCAGGAAAGGGGGGGGGGGGTTACCAAAGCAAAACTATGAAAGGTATTGTGTACATGTGCAGTATAACACTATTTAAATCAAAACTATTGTTGGATGGAAAAACAAGTCTGTTATTCAAGTACACAGTTTTAAAGTGCCTGTGAATGCTACCATTCATTCAGGTCATTGTGGTGTCAGGGCATTGAATGCATCGCACTGGACTGTTCAGGTTGTCTCACAAGACGATTCGCCTCTCTGACCAGGTTTCATCAGTTCACTAGTAGTAATTACTAGACTAGTACAATACAGAACAGTAGTCTTAAAGACTACTAGAGGTCTAGTACTCCAAACGACCGCAAGTTATCTTTGTCCTTTTGATCTACAGGTCTAGTAGTACTACTACTAAAAAAAAACAGCAGTCAGTATCAGTCTATCCTCTATAAATAACGAGAGAGCTAGATTTAAAGCTCTTCTTTAGACATCGGTAGATCTCCTATTTTCCATTTTACATGAAAGCAATAAAACGGAATGACAAAACTGTCCCCCGATCAGTACTGCGGACTTCCGATCCATCTCGATGTGTGCACAAGGCTCCATCAGCAGCTCAACCAACAGTTGCATAAACGCATTAGTAAATGAGATCATATTCAAGATTCCATGGTGACTTGAACTCATTAACTCCCAACGTGGAAGTTTTACCTCTCAGAAAAACACAACTCACTCCTAAGTCGGTAACAATGTATAAATATGTGGTAATACTAGTAAAATGTAATTCATACCCGTGTCACTGTTAAAATAAAAGGCCACAATTAGTGCGTGCTTATGTCTTTATGCTTCACTGATAATGTTTTTGTCGTCAGGTGTTGAGATTTTGGTTTTGTTCGGCGGGCCTTGAACACACCATAATGACTGTGACTGAGACCCAAAAATAAAACTTCTACACCGTGATTCTGAAACCAGAGTAGAATGTGTTTTTTTATGTTGTTTATGGTGGTATTGTTTGGATATTTGAGCTGTCACAAAAGCAACAAATATTTCCTTTCTAGTTGGGAACTGATATTTTCCTGAAACTTAGCTAGAGTATATTACTGGTAGAAACAACCTTTTTTTCCTGATGAAAGGACAGAGTCTAATCTTTTGGTAGGTTTCAATGTTTATATATATATATGTATATACACACCACCACTCAAAAGTTTTTTGGTCCAGTCTGACATATGGCTTTTTTTTTGGCAGTCCTGCTATGAAGTCCAGTATCCTGAAGTCGCCGCTTCACTGTTGATACTGACACTGGTGTTTGACGGGTACTATTTAGTGCAGATACCAGGTGACGACCTGTCTTAAACTACACACTCTCAGATATGCGTCGTTTTTCTGTCCTTGTTAAACCCAGTTTGTGCTGCTCTCTGAAGGAAGTAGTTAACAGCATGGTAAGAGATTTTAGTTTTAGTTTAGATTTTTAGATGGCTTTTCTAATAATCTATTAGCCTTATAAATTGATGAACTTGGATTAGCAGCCATACCAGGAGATTGATGCAGAGGACTGACAGTTGTTGATAGTAGGCCTCTATGCAAAAATTGAATTTTTTGTTTAATTTTTGTGTAATTGTTTGTGAAATGGATACAAATGTTTGTAAATGCATGAAAATTTGTTTGGAAATTTGCAAATGATCCCAAACTTTTGAGCGTATATTTGAGTGTATATAACACAATATTCGATGTACTTTGAAAAATCAGTCAAAAAAGTGGTTGTCTTTTGAAAACCGGATGACTTACGGGTTAAAATCACATGACTCCACCTGGTTGTCTTGGCGATCAGAGTGACCCCAAAGAAATAAAATTGTTTGGTTGCTGCAAACACAGCACTGACATTATTGCGCTCTGCTCCGGGTGCTTACTAAGACCTTCATGTAACCGTTTTCGTAAGAGTCATACTCCTGACTTCATTTTAATGCTGCTTTGGACTTTGTCCTGTTGGCCTCCAGCTCATGTAAAAAAAAAAAAAAAAAACAGCCACTTGTTCACGATTGACAGTGATTACAAATTGATTACCCTGCAGAAATATTCTGGTCAAGTGATACTGTAGGAAAAATTAGTTCTCTGTATTGGTGTACGTGTAAAAGATGGCAATTCCACCGCGGAGCTCTGCAGTACTGAGATTTCTTGCAGTGATGACAAACATTTAGGTATGATGTAAAGGGGTGCACACGGATGTGCAACAACAACGTACAGATCAATGAGACAGACAAAGTTCAGCGTGACCGGAGTTAAATGCATCTCCTTTGTCAACACATTGAACTCTTTGCTAAACACAAAAGTAATCTAATGAAAGCCTAAGTCACCTGATCCCTGCAGTTGTTAATACACACCGTAAAATACTAATTCATGAATCAAATCATTAAATCTGTCTTTAGGGTAGACTCTAGAAACTCTATGAACAAGAAACCCAACATTCTCAGATAAAACAGAGGCTACTTACAGTAAAAAGACCACTTTTGTCCTATCAGAAAATGTCTGATACCGACAACCAACGTCAAGGCTTCATCATAATCAACAGAGCTGATAAACTTATCAGAGGTTGATTGACCTATTAGGTCATACCTGGGCATAACCAGATGTTGGGGAAGTAGTATATAGCATATAATATACTGTATTTTCTGGACTATGAGTCACTCTGGAGTATAAGTCGCAGGAACAGCCAACCTAGGAAAAAAGTGCGACTTATAGTCCAGAAAATACGGTATTTGGATGGTAACGATTATTTTTTTCAGTCGATTACCGTATTTTCTGGACTATAATTCACTCCGGAGTATAAGTCGCACAATGCCAAAAATGCATACTTATGTAGGGGGAAAAAAAAAACATACATAAGTCGCACTGTAGTATAAGTTGCATTTTTTGTGGGTAATTTATTTTCCAAACTACTTGACCAAAACAGACATCACATCCTCTTGGAAGGCAAGTTCTAACATTAATAAAAGAATAGAGAACAGGCTGAATAGGTGTAAGATATGCTAACACATGCTAACACATAAACAGAAAAGGTGTCCAGTGTTTATGTAACATAAATAGTTTTTTCATTTATAAGTCGCTCTGGAGTATAAGTCGCAGGAAAAGCCAACCTATGAAAAAAAATAGGCCGGAATAGTCCGGAAAATACGGTACATATTTATTATAATTATTATAATTGCTAAGAACCACAAATGGTGTTGTTTTCTTTTTTGAATTAGGTTTCCATAGCAAGTACATTAGGCAACTTTATTGAGGGTTGTCTCAAAGCAACAACAAACTCATGTTACCTACCCTGATTGGAAAATAGTCCCGGTAGTATGTCCACACTGTCCAACTTCTCACCCATGATGATCTCCTGCCACCTGATCAAGTCAATAGACAAAAATTAAAATAGTTTTTAACCCATACGGTTTCCTTGATGATATATTTTTAAATAAAACAAATCTGCTTGATGATGTCAAGGGAGTTGGGAGCACAATCACAGAGAGAAGAGCATTACTAACACACTTTACTGCCTCCAAGGTCATCATGTGATGTGGTCAAATGGTGGATATGACCAACAAACACCATCCCTGTCAAAAATGGAGGTGGACTTTGTGTATTTTTTTGAACGAGAGGCAAAAAGAGGTGATGACGCAACTACACAACAAAAGAGATCATGTTGGTGCAGCTGTAAAAATGGCCACAAGATGGCAGAAGTCTTAAAAAATAAATAAATATGCATATTTTTTGACTAATAATGTTTGTCTTTTTCGGGAATAACTCCCGAAAAGAAGGTCGTATCGACTTGGAATCAACTTCCGCCTAACCTAATTCGGCCACGACTATAAAACTGCTTAATTTATTAACTCATTCGATGCCAAAGATGTATTTATACATTGTTTCAACACAAACACTCGCTCCTGCATTTAACGTTTATTTTTTTTGTCCGACAGGCAAAAAGAGGTGATGACACAACTACACAACAAAAGAGATCATGTTTGGTGCAGCTGTAAAAATGTAAAAAGTCCTTTTAAAAAAAATTACTGCAATTGGATGAGTTAACATAATTTTTGAAGAGTGAAGCTCCGAAAAAGCTCTGAAGAGATGACCGAGAGTATAACCTTTCCCACTTTTTGTTCAAAAAATTAACCAAAAACAAAAAAGACAGACTGTTCTTTTAAACAGGGAAAGAGGTAGGAAACGGATGGATGACCGGACGTTTGTCTGCTGATATTCCCAACATATATTCCCATTCATTCACGCAGCTGCAGTAAGACACTGACAGTCATTGATTCCACCAAACACAGCATCATCTTTGTGACTTGATCACCTAATCAATTTCACACCTCTTCCAAAACCACACATCTCGGTGCTGATATAACTATTCAATTAAAATCCCTCTTCTTTGAAATGACCCCCCATCATCAGCAACATCACACCACGTGTTTTTAAAAATCAATTACCTTGTTTGGGGGTGTTCCAGTCAACAATGAGCCAGGCGGTGTAAAGGGCGGCGATAAGCCAACAATCAGTGCAGAACATGTAGATTAACAACACAGTGCAGACTGCCCCTGGAAAAATAATAATAATATTCAATTAGACGTGCATAATGCGTCAAAGGAATACACTTTTAGGGCCGCTTTTAAAAAGCAAAAACCCCCACAAGGCGCTCTGCATGAGTGTGCATTTACTGTGTAGCTTAGTGTTGTAACCTACTTAGAACTAATGAGACATGCTAGCTCTTTAGGTCCAGTTTGCTTTCCTGCAGCTTAAGTGAAATGCACAGAATTACCCCACACACACACATACCTAAGGCTAAGAAGGTGACGACCCACTGCAGCACTGAGATGACCTGGAGATGTTTCTCCATCTTGGATCCACATGGCCAAAAGGCCAAGGGCAGGTCCTGGAGGGAAGAGAGGATGCTGGAGCCGGTGCCTGGAAAAACAAACCCAAATAGATCCGATAGAAGCTTGAACAGAAGAATCCACAACAAGATGAATGATTGTAGAAGAAGAGTATAAGGGAATTATTGGGGAACGGAGAATTTAAAGAAACATAAACGAAATGTCGCATTAAGCGCAGCGACATTGGAGTCAAGTCTGAAGAGCTGAGGGAAATCCAATAAGAACATCTCCCATGGAAGGCTCACTTTTAATCCCATCAGGATACACTGAAAATAACCTGGCACTGGGAAGTACCACCTGAAAAGCACAACGACCAATCATTGCTTCCGTTTACGTTACTAATTTTATTTTGGATCCGATACTGGGAAAAATTCAGGTAGAACATCATAACAGAAAGAATCTAAGACATTAATTCATTTTCTATCGCTTTTTTGTATCATTTTCTATCGGTGCTGGAGCCTATCCGAGCTGTCTTGGGGCGAGAGGCGGGGTACACCTTGGACTGGTGGCCAGCCAATCACAGGGCACATACGTATAGACAAACAACCATTCACACTCACATTCATACCTATGGACAATTTGGAGTTGCCAATTAACCTAGCATGTTTTTGGAATGAGGGAGGAAACCGGAGTACCCGGAGAAAAAACCCACACATGCACGGGGAGAACATGGGTGGAATCGAACTCGCGAATCTAATAGACATTTGAGGTCATGTGGTGACTTACAATACATTTTTTTAATAATAAAACCATTAAAGGGGACCCATTATGCTAATTTTTGGCCCTTTGTATCTTATTGTGGGCTCTGATAGAGCAGCTACACACAATAACCCGCACAGAAAGCTTTCTACATCTTCCAGAATCTTCACCTATTCAATGTCCTTGTATTTGTTTTCATTTAATCCACCCACGACTTTAGGGCACGCCCAGTCCACTGTAATCGATCCCACTATCTAGAGCTCCCGAGGACTTCCAGACTACTACCGAACCCCACCTTTTAATTTTGACGGTATAGGAATTGAAATCCTTTGTGTTTATGAGCTACTGCTAGCTTATGAGCCACTATGTGGAGACCCCTGACTCAAAGGCAGCTTGTACCCGGGCATGCCCATATAAAGGAAGTCACTAGCTGGATGGTGCTAGTCACAGTAAGACAGTGTTGGAAAGAAAAACCAAACGTTCCGAACCATCCCAAACTTTTTCCAGGGCTCATTTCCAAATGCGTAAAACTCATTATCTGAAACTTTGGCATCATTTAACATAAAAATACAAAATTCTATCAACATTTATAGGTCAGAAAAGTGGAAAAAGCATAATAATTCCTCTTAAAAATATGTAAATGATTAACTATTAAGAACTACTAAACAGTATTCACAATTGTATCGATAATTTAGTATAACGAGCCGTACGCCACTATTTAGCAGACACCAAATTGCGAACCATTACGCGTTCTATTGTACTAATTTGTACTGTTACACTTTCAAAGTGTTTACACAACAGCTAAGCAGTTTTTATATTTGGATTGCGTTCCCCCCCTTAGACCCAAAATGAAGTGAACCCACTAAACCCAGGTACGTACCGGACACCCCTTAATGTAATAATTGGGTTTTAGCATCTTCACAGGTCCCTAAATCTTTCACCGGGCTCAATCTCCAGCAGGTGCACCACTTGGACACCATGTATGTTGACCTGGGTCTACTTTGCAGAGTCTGATATGGCACTACTAGAACATTGGAGCTGTGTTAGGAGTAAAATATATAGGAATAAAATATATAGGAATAAAATATTCCAATATCAGGTTCGGTTTAAGGGTTTTTTACTGGAACGAGCACTCATTTGTTTGAGCAGCAAAGCTCCCCCTGCAGCATGCTTACCTTTCAGCACCCCCGAGTAGGCAGCAAGGATGGTCTTCATGGTTGGAGGTCTCGGATGGAAACGGGAAGGTAGTTTTCTAGCTGCTACGGATGCTTCAAAAGTCCCCCAAAAACTCACAGCTCCCCTGTCATGACTTCCACTGCAAGGAGGCGACCGGCCCGTCGGCATTTCATCAAGGCGGGGAGGAGCCACGCACAGCGGGGGAGGGAGCAGACAAATTGCCGGTGGGCGTGTGCGTGGACGTGACGGCGTCGTCTCGGCGAACACGCAGGGAGCTGCAGCATGTCTTTTTTTTCATGGAATCACAAGTGTTAAATACAGTTGTGTATTTATTTAATTATAATGTAATTTAAACGTCGTTAAAAATAACATTTAATTATAGAAAATGTATATAACTTTTAATGATATAATTTACAATAATTGTAGCATTTATATATCATTTATCACTAAATATATTGCTTGTAGAAATCCATATATTTTTTTATTTTATTTTATTTATAATTTATTTTTATATATTATATTTATATATTTATAATTTATATAATTATAATTATCCATATCATTTAATGTTTTTTTTTATATTTAATCTTGTCAAATAACCCCTGAAAATGCAACATTTAGTACAGGGGTGTCCAAAGTGTGGCCCCGCGAGCCATGTATAGCCTCAAGGAGATTAAAATAAAAATAAAAAATAAAAATACAACAGCAAAAATAAAAAAAATAAAAATGTGATTTTACCAGAATAAAGTTGATATATTAGCAGAAAAAAGTCACAATATTATAATATAAGAAAAAAAGTCATAATTTTATCATGTTATTATTAAGAAAATCATGTACTGGTAATTTTTTAAAGCATGAAGTTTATATTAGTCAACAAAATTTCTAAAGTCACAATATTATGATATTAAGGTTGGGAAAAAGTCAAAATATTGTGGAATAAAATCATAGCGTTACAAAAAAAATTAATGTTGAAATATTTTGAAGAAAAAAAACACAAATGCAATTTCTGTGCTGTAAAATATCAATCAATATAGCTCATTCATACTTTGATTTTTTTCAGGATGCAGCAGTACTAGCATAAAAAAACGTTAGCATACTCTCAGGTATGAAGGAAACCAAACACAACATAAAAGATGAATTATTAGGACGATAACAACAAACATGCGGCTTGCAGGTGAAGGTTCTATTCCTTTGTAACACTAACCAACTACATTATTTACAAACAACCAACAAAACAACCCGTCTTTAAAAATATTGACATGATGTCACACTATATTTGCGTTATCTTTGTAAAAGCAAAATATTTGTTCCGACTTTTGTCACTAGCCATGCTCGTGTTCATCCAGATGTTGTCTTTTCGCTCCATAAACACGAGAGATAAGATGAGATCTTCAGGATCCCTCCCTTGGTGTTTTGTACTTTGACCCCGTTTCTTTAAAAATATGACAATAATGGTGTTACTCTGACCTGACACACACTCGCGTATCAACTGTACACAGGTACGTGTGTACTGTACTGATACATGTGATTGATAAACCATTGTATTTACTTCATATCGCTGCTTTCTGAAGATGACTTGAAATGATGGGATAAATATACAATGTGTCATATATTTTGTTTTAAATGCTACTAATTGATGTCAAATGTGTCTTATGTTACATATATGCAACTTTAACTCCTCTTTGTGGAGCGCAAACATACATTAGCAAGTGTTTTGTTAGCATTTTTTGTTTTTTCCATCGCAATTTTAAGGCAAAATGTCCAATATTGATATTTTCAAGCTTCTTGTAAATTAAGAAATTTAGTAAGACCATTTGGATTTTAATATTTGACACCCTAATCTTGAAAAAAATGAGCTTTATTAGCTTTAAAATGAGCTAGCTTACCTGAGACACCGCCATTTTGGGAAGGTCATAAGCTGGGCTTGTCACAACAACCACTTCAAAGTATTTTATAGCTAATTTTTGAATTAATTAAAGAAATATGATAAGAACAGTTTAATTGTAATACCTGGCACTCTATTAACATACAACAATAGTTACATTGTTTTAACAAGAGCTTGAATGACAAACAATATTAAGCTAGCTTACTTGATACACCGCCATTTTGGGAAGGTCATAAGCTGGGCTCATCACAACAACCACTTCAAAGTATTTTAAAGGTGGTTTTCTTTGAATTAATTAAAGAAATATGGTAAGAAAATGTGAATTATAATACCTGACACCCTATTAACATACAACAATAGTTAAATTGTTTTAACAAAACCTTGAATGACAAACAATATTAAGATCGCTTACCTGATACACCGCCATTTTGGGAAGGTCATAAGCTGGGCTCGTCACAACAACCACTTCAAAGTATTTTAAAGGTGGTTTTCTTTGAATTAATTAAAGAAATATGATAAAAACAGTTTAATTATAATACCTGACACCCTATTAACATACAACAACAGTTAAATTGTTTTAACAAGAGCTTGAATGACAAACAATATTAAGCTTGCTCACCTGATACACCGCCATTTTGAGAAGGTCATAAACTGGGCTCATCACAACAACCACTCCAAAGAATTTTAAAGGTTTTTTTCTGAATTAGTTAAAGAAATATGATAAGAACAGTTGAATTATAATACCTGACACCCTATTAACATACAACAATAGTTAAATTGAATGACAAACAATATTAAACTAGCTTACTTGATACACCGCCATTTTGAGAAGGTCATAAGCTGGGCTCATCACAGCAACCACTTCAAAGTATGTATTTTAAAGGTTTTTTTTCTGAATTAATTAAAGAAATATGGTAAGAACAGTTTAATTGTAATACCTGACACCCTATTAACACACAACAATAGTTAAATTGTTTTAACAAGACCTTGAGTGACAAACAATATTAAGCTAGCTTACTTGATACACCGCCATTTTGGGAAGGTCATAAGCTGGGCTCAACAACCACTCGAAAGTGTTTTGTAGCTTGTTTTTTCTTAATTAATAAAATAATATGGTAAGTGTGGTAATAATTTCAATTGTAATATTTGACATCCTATTAGCTAATTACAGTGGTTAAATCGCTTTAAATGAGCTTGAATGGCAAAAAATAAGCTAGCTGATCTGACATGCCGCCATTTTGGGAAGGTCATATATCAATGGACAATCATACAGCCATAGAAAAAAAACATCTACAAGCATGACCAGCATACGTTGTGTTCTTTTAGCATAAGCTAGCTTATGGGATAGTCACATGACAACCATTCCAAAATGTCACTTAGGGACGTTATGAGTTCACATCAGTCACAAAGCTGTATTGGGTGAATTTGAACACAAATATTAGCTTCACTAATCAAATTATATTACTTTAATGCCTTTATTTGTGCTTTTTGAATTACCTCCTTTCGGATTTGAGCAAGGTTTTGATTAGCCAAGCACATTGCACACTTTGTAAAGATTGTGTTGAAATGATCACAAGCGCATCCAGTCAGACGGTTCATTAGGAAATACTGTACCCGCACCGTGCCAACATCTCATGAGTTCACAGACGGTCTTATCATCTGGAGACCCGATCCAACAGCACACTATTTGCTTTGTGTGGACTACAGTAATTAAATAATAACTGGGACATATTCACTTTGGACTTTTTTCGGAAGTCAATGTTTTACTTGGTTGAATGATCGCGGACCCATTTACTGATGACTTTGATAAGACTGCTATGCACAGCCAAGTCGCTTTCAAATGTTTAAAATTCTGCGGTAAAGCACAAATGAATAATTGCGACACAATTTTTGAGGCTGGTCTCTATACTTTTTGTCAAATTCCATTGAATTGAATTGAACTCCGGTCTACTAGCTGTGAGGTCTGCGCGCTAACCACTCCACTGCCGTGCAACCCAGTAATAAAATTATTTTTCATATTTAAAATATTTAATAAAAATATGTAAACTAATAGAAATCAAAATACATCTAAATTAATATTTTAAGTAATTTTTAAAATTATTATATATGTAATGTCAGTGTTTTCTGTACATTAATTTTTTGCCAATATTAATTAATTCATTCATTCATTTTCTACCGCTTATCCTCACGAGGGTTGCGGAGGGTGCTGGAGCCTATCCCAGCTGTCTTCGAGCGAGAGGTGGGGTACACCCTGGACTGGTGGCCAGCCAATCACAGGGCACATATAGACAAACAACCATTCACACTCACATTCATACCTGTGGACAATTTGGAGTCGCTAATTAACCTAGCATGTTTTTGGAATGTTGGAGGAAACCGGAGTACCCGGAGAGAACATGCAAACTCCACACAGAGATGGGATTGAACTCGGGTCTCCTAGCTGTGAGGTCTGCACGCTAACCACTCGAACACCGTGCAACTCTCTGGCCAACATCATAAATGTAAAATCTAGTATCTCCCATTATATGTAGCTTGCTAGCCTCTGGAGCTCCTGAGTCTACCATGTGACCGGCTGTTCCAGAGGTCAAGAAAAATAAAATAAAACAACAAAAAAAGTGAAATTTTAAATATGATCATGATATTTTCGCCTATTTATAACGAATTGAACCATTGCAAGCTCTGACTACTATGTTTGGGAAATCAGGTTTATTGTGACACTCTCCTCCATCTTGGCCAACAATCCCAGACTGTAATTGATAGCGAGGAGACCTTGACTTGTGTCATCGGTGCTAAGGGGAAGGGGGGGTTGGGGGGGTGTTGGGGTCGCCGCACACATTGCCAAATAAAACACAGCACAATCTTAAATCAACACAAATTTTTTTTTTTTACTCTATGTAATGTAACTGTACCACACGGACCTTCCGGGTATGAAAATAGACACTAAAATACTAATTTACATGTAACCCGCAAGGTATGCTGGGACAACAGGAGGCTACCCAGCATGCCTTGCGGATTATTATTATTATTAGTCTAAAGTAGAATTGAAGTGTGCATGCAGTTACATTGTGTTTTATGGGCATCTCAGATACACGCTACACTACTGTATTTCATATACAACTTGTACTTACGTATGTATGTATGTACGTACATATGTACGTACGTATAGAATGCCAGTGATATGTTGTGTTCAGAGACGCTACGGAATAAAACATTTTCTCAAAATAAATAGCAACGCACGGTTTGTCCACATCAGACAAAGTTGAGGTGTGTGTCCTTGTCCACGCCGTAGTTGGACTTGTGCTCCTCAAAGAGGTTGCTGAGTTGGTCCATGTATAACTGGTGGAGGGTGTCCAGCTCCTCGGCCGTCGGCTTCTCGTTTTTCGCCACCCGAATGGGCCGCCCAACTGCATACAGCAGAAGTATTGTAATGTTCATTATAACGACGCTTCATCACAGTCATTACTCTCATTGCACGGTGGATTGAAGGTCACGCCGCGTCTCGCAGGCCCGCATGTCACCCTACTTGGAGAGGAACCGTCGTGACACGCGATTGGAATTGAACTTTATCAGTTCTCCACCGCTCACGTTTGATGAAACTACTGCAGCTTGCTCAGCTTTTGTGACACGCTGAGCGTCTGCCAACATCGGGTTGGGAAATACAGGACTTGAACCACAGTTTGAGTTCGAGTTGTCGGCTGCCAAGGTCTAAAGCCCATCCTGTGACCTGCAGCGAACCCACTCGTGCAATGGTGCACTGTGTAATGCGTAATAAGTCGCTACTGTACTTAAGAGTGGACTTTTATATTACATATTTGGGGGGTTCATGCTTTGGCCAGGCTGCACGGCGGTCGAGTGGTTAGCGCGCAGACATCACAGGTAGGAGCTAGGAGTTCAATTCCACCCACGGCCATCTCTGTGTGGAGTTTGCATGTTCTTCCCGTGCATGCGTGGGTTTTCTCCGGGTACTCCGGTTTCCTCCCACATTCCAAAAACATGCTAGGTTAATTAGCGACTCCAAATTGTCCATAGGTATGAATGTGAGTGTGAACACACACAGAGAAATAAAATAAAATAAAATAAAATAAAATAAAATAAAATAAAATAAAATAAAATAAAATAAAATAAAATAAAATAAAATAAAATAAAATAAAATAAAATAAAATAAAATAAAATAAAATAAAAATTATTTTCATTATTATTTAATGTGATTGACTGGCCAACGGTGTGGAGCGAAGACAGCTGGGATAGGCTCCAGCACCCCAAACGAGCAAACTGTGCTCCACAATTTACGACCTTTAATATTACTGTACAATGTTTTATGGCTACAAAAGTGCTACCAAAGATGAGTGAATTCTAGCGCGGGTCATGGATACTGTGCGCTATTACAATCTGGGAAAAGAAGAGGAAGCTAATATTTTAAAAAGAAACGCCTGCAAGACAAACACATCAAGGATGAAAGTAAAGATCTCACTCACCGATGGTATGGATGGGTTTCCTGTAAGGCATGAGGCCGAAGGAATATTGGAAAATTCCACGAGCGTGGAAGAGAGGCAAGGAGATGCCCATGATCCTTTGCAGCAGTTCTTGTATACTTCTAAGCCAGGTTCCTCTCGGGTTCCCCACCTGATCAAACACCTCATTCTCTCCAAAGGAGAAGACTGGCACCAGGTGAGCTCTGGGTGGGAAAAAAAAGTTTGTCGAACTTATTATTATTATTATTATTATTATTGTTATTATTATTATTGTTATTATTATTATTATTATTATTATTATTATTATTATTATTATTATTATTATTCATTCATTCATTTTCTACCGCTTTTCCTCACGAGGGTCGCAAGGGTGCTGGAGCCTATCCCAGCTGTCTTTGGGCGAGAGGCGGGGTACACCCTGGACTGGTGGCCAGCCAATCACAGGGCACATATAGACAAACAACCATTCACACTCACATTCATACCTTTGGACAATTTGGAGTCGCTAATTAACCTAGCATGTTTTTGGAATGTGGGAGGAAACCGGAGTACCCGGAGAAAACCGAGGGTGGAATTGAACCCTAGTCTCCTAGCTGTGAGGTCTGCACGCTAACCACTCGACCACCGTGCCGCCATTATTATTATTATTATTATTATTATTATTATTATTATTATTATTATTATTATTATTATTATTATTATTATTATTATTACCTGGAAAGAAACTAAAGGAGACGGAGACGGCGTTCTACCTAAGGATGGACCTAGCCTTGATAGATTTTTATTGGAGATAAAATAAATGATAACTGATACCGCCTCCTTCCATTCCCAATTGATTCCACATTACACGGTGTGCTTTTTCCGGGAAAATGGCATGTGAGGGACTTGAATAAGCCTCTGTTTAGTTTAACTCTACGCTCAAAAAGCAAGCGTCTGACGTCGAGAGAGCCGCGAAACCTCTGAAAATTAGGCCCGCTGCGCTTACCCATGCTCCATCGCCATTTTAATGAAGCCTTTCTTCTTGGCTAAGAGCACGTTGTACATCCCTGGGTGAGCGTCGAGGGCCTCTGGGGCGCCGCCGACCGCTATTACAACAGCATTACCGCCGCACGTCCGCCGGAGTGGATAACTGGCGCTTTCTTTGTCAGATGGAATGAGGCCTGTGGAAAAACGGACAGAATCAGTAAGCTGAACAGTTTTTTAAAAATCTATTAATAAATTGCCATTTTGTGGTTGACTATGGACTATTATTATATTGAATATAAATATATTGAAAGACAAGTTATACAGTTTGTAGTGTTCTGGTTACTAAGCACCGATAAGGTAACATGGTCATCAAAAGATGTTATGCAATATTACTTTAGCTTTAGCCGTGGCATGACCGACATGATAGGATAAAAAAAAACATTCTCCTCCCATTCCATGTGGAAGTGGTAATGTCAAACCATCAAATTTTTTGTCATGTTTCCTGTTCCAGGTCACAGGTCTAAGGTCTACTAAGCACCGATAAGGTAACATGGTCATCAAGAGATGTGATGCAATATTACTTTAGCTTTAGACGTGGTTTGATTGATACCACATCTATAGGATTAAAAAAAAACATTCTCCTCCCATTCCGTGTGGAAGTGGTAATGTCAAACCATCTAAATTTTTGTCATGTTTCCTGTTCCAGGTCACAGGTCATAAAAGATAAAATAAAACAACAAAAAAAGTCAAAACAAATATATTGAAAGACAAGTTATACAGTATGTAGTGTTCTGGTTACTAAGCACCGATAAGGTAACATGGTCATCAAGAGATGTGATGCAATATTACTTTAGCTTTAGACGTGGTTTGATTGATACCACGTCTATAGGATTAAAAAAAAAAAACATTCTCCTCCCATTCCGTGTGGAAGTGGTAATGTCAAACCATCAAAATTTTTGTCATGTTTCCAGTTCTGACTGACTGAAGCCCTCCGGCCAACATCATAAATGTAAATTATAGTATCTCCCATCATATGTAGCTTGCTAGCTTCTGGAGCTCCTGAGTCTACCATGTTAAAAAAAAGATCAAATAAAACAACAAAAAAAGTCTAAACAAATATATTGAAAGACAAGTTATACAGTATGTAGCGTTCTGGTTACTAAGCACCAATAATGTAACATGGTCATCAAGAGATGTGATGCAATATTACTTTAGCTTTAGCCGTGGCATGACCGACATGACAGGATTAAAAAAAAAACATTCTCCTCCCAATCCGTGTGGAAATGGTAATGTCAAACCATCAAAATTTTTGTCATATTTCCCGTTCTGACTGACTGTGTTACCTTTACACTGGTGCGAGGGAGCTGTGGAGCGTTCTTGGGGGGTGGGGGGGGGCATTCTTGTTCCTACCTTCCATAGTGAGGTTTATGTTATGTAATTTGCAAATTTCCCACGTTCATGAACCTCCCTCTAATTCATGAGGTAACACTACACACAATCCCGAGAACTTCCACGACAACATAACGTACAATAAATAACCACCTAAGTACCACTGTTGTGAAGTATTAATTTGAAATAAAAATAGGTGAGTAGCCAACCTGCACACATGATGTAGTCTCTGAAGAAGGGGGCTCGAAACCACAGGGGCAGCATGAGCAGGTAGGTGGTAATGCCTGGAAATAGCCGCATGAATCCTGTGCAATACGTGCAGAAATTGGTAAAGGCCCCTGCCACCAAGATGCCATGTGGGTGGAAGCCTATGACGTAGTTGTGTCTCGGGTCCAGGTCAGCTGTCTTCAGCAACTGGGGATGAAGGGCGGGGGGGGGGTGAGAACATCATGTTGAGGTTTTAGATGTTAATGTTGTTAAAGAGCAGTCAAGTGACTTAATCTATGTACGCTACCGCTCAAAAGTTTGGGATCACTTGGAAATGTTTTTGGCAACCACTCTAAATTAGTCCAACAAGTCCAACATCCTGAAGTCGTTGCTTCACTGTTGGTACTGACACTGGTGTTTGACGGGTACTATTTATTTAGTTTAAGTACCAGGTGACGACCTGTGAGGCGTCTGTGTCTTAAACTACACACTCTCAGAGCAGCGTTTTTCTGTCCTTGTTAGACCCAGTTTGTGCTGCTCTATGAAGTGAGTAGTTAACAGCATGGTAAGAGATTTTAGTTTTAGTTTTAGATTTTTAGATGGCTTTTCTAATCATGTATTAGCCTTATAAAATGATTAGCTTGGATTAGCAGCCATACCAGGAGATTGATGCAGAGGACTGACAGTTGTTGATAGTAGGCCTCTATGCAAAAATGTACATCCTTCTTTGAAAATTATTTATTTTAATTGCTTGTGAAATGGATACAATATTTGTGAAATGCATGAAAATTAATTTTCCTTTGGAAAACAAAAAAATTTGCAAGTGATCCCAAACTTTTGAGCGGTAGTGTAGCCTCACGTCAACATAAAATACAAACTATAGCTGTGACATCGCTCACAACTGATGCCAAAGTGCGCCAAAGAAAAGGAAAGCCGCAAAAAAGCTAAGAGAGAGAAGACTTCATTCATTCATTTTCTACCGCTTTTTCCTCACAAGGGTAGCAGGGGGATGCTGGAGCCTATCCCAGCTGTCTTGAGAGGCGAGAGGCAGGGTACACCCTGGACTGGTGGCCAGCCAATCACAGGGCACATATAGACAAACAACCATTCACACTCACATTCATATCTATGGACAATTTGGAGTCGCTAATTAACCTAGCATGTTTTTGGAATGTGGGAGGAAACCGGAGTACCCGGAGAAAAGGGGTTCCTCCCGAGGGTGGGATTGAACACGGGTTTCCTCAATGTGAGGTCTGCGCGCTAACCACTCGAACACCGTGCAGCCCAATAATAAAATTATTTTTCATATTTAAAAAATTTAATAAAAATATGTGAACTAATAGAAATCAAAATACATCTAAATTAATATTTGAAGTAATTTTTAAAATTATTATATATGTAATGTCAGTGTTTTTTGTACTTTTTTTTGGCAATATTCATTAATTTATTCATTCATTTTCTACCGCTTATCCTCACAAGGGTCGCAGGGGGTGCTGGAGCCTATCCCAGCTGTCTTTGGGCGAGAGGCGGGGTACACCCTGGACTGGTGGCCAGCCAATCACAGGGCACATATAGACAAACAACCATTCACACTCACATTCATACCTATGGACAATTTGGAGGAGAATGTGGGAGGAAACCGGAGTACCCGGAGAAAACCCACGCATGCACGGGGAGAACATGCAAACTCCACACAGAGATGGCCGAGGGTGGAATTGAACCCTGGTCTCCGAGCTGTGAGGTCTGCGCGCTAACCACTCGTCCGCCGTGCCGCCCGAGTGTAACATTAGTAAATGAAATTGTAAATTAGTAGACTACAATATATTATATACTGTCATATATACTTTTTCATAGTACTTTTATTAAAAGTAAAGTTAAAATCCTGGACCTTATATATCCAATGCCATGTATCGTATCATCTATGAACCTATTGGTTAGTGTTCAACACAGTCGCGGAGCACATGCAGTATTTTTGGACATCGCCGGTCAGTGGCCACCCGGGCTGTGCGGAACCCATACATGTGTCTCTTATCCTCACTTCACCGGCTATCTGTTCTTTGGACCCCACGTGTCCTGCAATCAACACAAACCCTAAAAAAAACCCTTCTCACTCTTTTAAGGCGGTTGAACTGTGCAACTGCAATATTTAAAGACAAGCAAACTACTGTACTTAAACAAGCAGTCACTCAACAAGGTACTCAACAATCTGTCCGAGTCATCGCAGTGCCCGGAGGGTATATTTACACGGAACAGTACTTGGAGATGAATATGATGTGCTGTGAACGATTATTCACCGATAATCTATTATATTTGATATATTTGATAAATAAAATGAATGCAATTTTGAATTGCATTTGAATTGTTTTATGTTTTTTAACTAAAATAAGAGGTAATAAGATATTTGTCTTCTTGCACAGTTGTGCAGTGTTTTTCTGTCCTTGTTAGACCCAGTTTGTGCTGCTCTCTAAAGGGAGTAGTTAACAGCATGGTAAGAGATTTTAGTTTTAGTTTAAATTTTTAGATGGCTTTTCTAATCATCTGTTAGCCTTATAAAATGATTAACTTGGATTAGCAGCCATATAAGGAGATTAATCAGATTAATTTTAATTGTTTGTCAAATGGAAAAAAAATGTTTGTGAAATGCATGAAAATATGTTTTTCTTTGGAAAACAAAGAAATTTGCAAGTCATCCCAAACTTTTCAGCGGTAGTATATGTGCACATACACGTGGACAAGTCTTTAAAAGTCAAGTCTCAAGTGAAGAAAAGTCATGGTCGAGTCAAGTCTGATGTCATAGACTTGAAATTTGTGTCACTGGAATAAAATGCCATTTTAATAACAGAATAATCTATTATATTTCATATGTAAAATGAATGCATTTTTTTTAATGGTTTTATGTTTTTTACTAAAATAAGAGAAGTGAGATAAGACTTTGTTACGGCAATAAAGTGCTGACATAGCATTCAGGATTTAGCTTATGACATCACAGTCAAGACCCGACTTATTGATGTCAAAATCCAAGTCAATTTTTCAAGTCTTTGATGATATTGTCAAGTCGAGTCCAAAGTCATTAAAATTTCAGATTTTACAAGGACAGAAAAAGACTTCCATCCAGTTCGACTGCAAGTCATTTTCCAACCATTCCGTGTTATTCCCAGCGTCATCTGACTGTACGCTACGTTAGTACCGGGACAAAGAAGCAATGCAGAAGCAAAAGAGAAGCAGGGTTCTTTTAGATCATTCGTTGCGTGAGCGGCTTTGAACCGCAGCTTCCAATCAGATTGCGATGAGGTTGGATTAAAGCAGCTGATGTGTGACGAGTTAAAGCATCTTTTGGGTAATACAATGTTGACATTTGAGGATGTAGCGTCATGGAATGTGTCTGCGACAAGTAGCGGCCTTGGGAATGGAGAAATCCCAAGTACTTTGAATAGAGACGTGAGATAATAATAACAATATGAATGATATAAACGGTTCATATTGGTACCATTTTGTTCTGCCAATAACAATACTATAAAAATACTATAAAAAATATTTTTTATATTTAAAAAATGTAATATAAATATGTAAACTAATAGAAATCAAAATACATCTAAATTAATATTTTAAGTAATTTTTTAAATTATTATATATGTAATGTCAGTGTTTTTTGTACTTTTTTTGGCAAAATTCATTAATTCATTCATTTATTTTCTACTGCTTATTCTCACGAGGGTCGAGGGGTTGCTGGAGCCTATCCCGGCTGTCTTCGGGCAAGAGGCGGGGTACACCCTGGACTGATCGCCAGCCAATCACAAATAAAGTTATATATTTCTGGGAAAAAAAGGAAGGACAATTTCTCTATAAAAGCCAAAGGAAAATGTGGAATTACAGGAATTACAGAATTTTTAACCTGTGGAAAATTTTTGGGAAAAATCATGCATTCATTATCAGATCCATTAGATTTTTTTGGGATAGAAAACCTTGAATATTTTGAAGGGTAAATAAAGATTTGGCAAAATCTTTATTTGTGCGTCGTTTTTCTGTCCTTGTTAGACCCAGTTTGTGCTGCTCTCTGAAGGGAGTAGTTAACAGCATGGTAAGAGATCAGATGAATTTTAATTGGTTTGTGAAATGGATAAAAATGTTTGTGAAATGGAAGAAATTGTTTGTGAAATGCATGAAAATATGTTTTTCTTTGGAAAACAAAAAAAATTTGCAAGTGATCCCAAACTTTTGAGCGGTAGTGTATGTGGAAATACACATGGATAAGTCTTTAAAAGTCAAGTCTCAAGTGAAGAAAAGTCATCGTCGAGTCAAGTCCGATGTCATAGACTTGAAATATGTGTCTCCGGAATAAAATGCCATTTTAAGAACAGAATAATTATTAAATTTGATAAATAAAATGAATGCATTTTGAATGGTTTTATGTTTTTAACTAAAATAAGACTTTGTTACGGAAATAAAATGCTGACATAGCATTCAGGATTTAGCTTATGACGTTACAGTCAAGACCAGACTTATTGATGTCAAAGTCCAAGTCCATTTTTAAGTCTTTGATGATATTGTCAAGTCGAGTCCAAAGTCATTAAAATTGTGAGTCGAGAAAAACTCGACTCCAACAAAGTTTACATTTGAATTGTGACAAAAAAAAATTATGAGCGACAATTGGTAACATCTGTGACTTACTTATACTTTACTGTACTTAGAAATACGTATACTTACTTATTGATCATATCATCACATCTAATGGAGTTTCTATGTATGAGCCCAAAGTGATTGTTTGTGCTTCCATTTAATGTTTTGGTACTCAAACGATGTCCTACATTGGTGACAAAAACACTGAAAAAAACGTGTTTTGATTGACAACGTCATGTTCTGGAAGTGGAAGCGAAGCCAATGATTAACTGAACTTGGGGTCACCCACTCGTACTAAATAACACCAACAATGTGGAGACGATACAACACTGATTGGGTTCTTCAGATAACAGGTTGTACATTAAATATGGATATATTTATATTTATATCCACGCCAGGAAGAAAACCAACCAGTAGCGATGTGAGAAGGAAACTTGGCTCCTGATCATACCTGGAGATGGAGGTGGAGATGTTTATTCCACTGAGGGAAAACAAACCACGAAGAACCTTCTGTGCCTGTCGCTATCTCATCGAAACATGAAAACACTCATTATCTTATCTCCTCATTTACAATGTTGATCACACCCGCGGAAAAAAAAAAAACACTTAACACCGGCGATGGCGGTTTGACGCTTCTGTGGGTGCTTCGAACTACGAAGAGAAAGATTCATTGGTTGATTTCCAAAATCAATAATGAGCCAATTACTGATCCTGATTCACTGATGCTACACCTCCTCCATCTGAATTTAGCACCTAAAACGATTGAACAAGGGCGGCACGGCGGTCTAGTGGTTAGCGCGCAGACCTCACAGCTAGGAGACCAGTGTTCAATTCCACCCTTGGCCATCTCTGTGTGGAGTTTGCATGTTCTCCCCGTGCATTCGTGGGGTTTTCTCCGGGTACTCCGGTTTCCTCCCACATTCCAAAAACATGCTAGGTTAATTAGCGACTCCAAATTGTTCATAGGTATGAATGTGAGTGTGAATGGTTGTTTGTCTATATGTGCCCTGTGATTGGCTAGCCACCAGTCCAGGGTGTACCCCGCCTCTCGCCCGAAGACAGCTGGGATAGGCTCCAGCACCCCCCGCGACCCTCGTGAGGAAAAGCGGTAAAATAAAAATAAAAATAAAAATAAAAATAAAAATAAAAATAAAAATAAAAATAAAAATAAAAATAAAAATAAAAATAAAAATAAAAATAAAAATAAAAATAAAAATAAAAATAAAAATAAAAATAAAAATAAAAATAAAAATTGTCAACAGCAATGGTATAATTTAAAAAAATGAATGAATTAGAAGAAAAAAAGTCAAAATGATGTGACAAAAAGTCAATTATGACAATTATGTCATAATTACGAGCCTTTCTTTCGGTAGAAAATGAATGAATGAATGAATGAATGAACGATTGAACAAAATGTAGGCGGAAACCCACACACGGGGAGAATCGAACCCTGACTGTGTAGCATGCTAACCACTATACCACTGTGCCGCCCACAACATGGTTAGTACTTCACCTTTGATGTGTTACATTAGACTTACTAAGCATCGGGGCTACATCCTGTTTACTTGTGGGAACAAAATAATCTGTGACAAAAAGGCCCAAAATTAAAAATCTGCAAAATTTATTGGGATGTAATTGCAAATATGTGGGGATCCTGTGTACAAGATGAACACCACATTCACTATATTAGGTACAGTACACTTGTAAACACCAGCTTCAGCCTAATTGGGACCTCTATGAAGCCATGAAAACTCATCACGTGTACTATAGCGCCACCTGCCTTAGTGTGGATCAGTGCCCAACTTAAAGTAAATAAATGAAGAAACTTGAAATGTGAAAACCACTCACAAATCCTCTGACTTTATACACAACAGAATACGTTGTACTTAATTATTAGGTAATACCAACCTGATATGCACTTTCACTACTGGACCACAAGAGGGACCCAGTTGACTAAAGACAAAGCATTTGGACCACATTGGATTTAATTACTTTTAACATTTATTCAGTCATTTATTCATTTTCATGGTCGCAGGGGGTGCTGGAGCCTATCCCAGTTGACTTCAGGCAAGAGGCGGGGTACACCCTGGACTGGTGGCCAGCCAATCACAGGGCACATATAGACAAACAACCATTCACACTCACATTCATACCTATGGACAATTTGGAGTCGCTAATTAACCTAGCATGTTTTTGGAATGTGGGAGGAAACCGGAGAAAAGGGGTTGCCCCAGAGGGTGGGATTGAACACAGGTTTCCTAGCTGTGAGGTCTGCGCGCTAACCACTCGACCGCCATGCCGCCCTCCTTTAAACTTAAATAGCCAAAAACTTACCACTTCCACACGGCAGCCCAGTAATAAAAAATATTTTTCATATTTAAAAAATGTAATACAAATATGTAAACTAATAGAAATCAAAATACATCTAAATTACTATTTTAAGTAATTTTTTAAATTATTATATATGTAATGTCAGTGTTTTTTGTACTTTTTTTGGCAATATTCATTAATTTATTCATTCATTTTCTAACGCTTACCCTCACGGGGGTCGCGGGGGGGGGGGTGGGGGTGGGGGGGGGGTTTGTTGCTGGGGCCTATCCCAGATATCTTCAGGCGAGAGGCGGGGTACACCCTGGACTGGTGGCCTTTAACATTTAATTGATTAAAATTGTAAATTTAAAAAATCTATGATAATCAATCATCTACTTACAGTAATAAAATTAATAAATACAAAAAAAAAAGCTCCCTTAGCTTCATAATCAAAATAGGTGTGTCCAATGATGTGCATTGTTAGCTAGCTGATTTTCTCTCTTCAGAATGCCCGGTCAAAATGAAGTATTGCGGTCATGTTTTACATAAGGATCATGGAGTACGGCCAACCCCCCCTACCCCCCCAATATCAGTCTCAGTCTCACCTTAATGGGAAAGTAATCCCGCATGTAGTCCCAAATTCTGATGCCGCACAAATAAGGCACTCTCCGCCCTCCTCGTGAAGGAGTGTCATAGTCAAAGAACCACCAGACGGCGTAGAGGACGCTGACCAACCAGAAGCGAGTGAAGAGCAGATAGAAGAACAGGAAGATACATGTGGGTGCTGAGGAGAGAAAGCAATGTATTCAGTACATGGAATGAACAGAGACCAGTATAGTAATACACACTTAAGTAATACAAGTAATATGACTTTACTACTTGGTAAAAATACAATTTTCTTCATTTTTGGAGCATAAATTTACTAGCATTGAGCCAACACATTTGACAGCCATGTTGTTGATACCATCGATGTGACACACACTCACCCAAAGCCAGGAATGAGAAGACCCACTGCAGCACCGCAACGGTCTGCAGTCTCCTGTGCAGGGGCACGTCCACGGGGGCGAAATTAATCTTCATGTTGTCCACCAGGAATGACAGAACCCTTTTTCCACTACACTGCAACCGGTGGGAATCAAAAGAAGACAAGTCAAGTGGGTCCAAGGTCTCGTCTTCTTCTCCTCCCTATTCAACTCTTATCTCACTCAATGAAGGATTTCATTCGTCCTTATCTGCCTCACCTTTGACTTAAGACTCGTAAGTGCAGTTCAAATCTTGGGAGTGATTTTTTTTTTTTTCTAAATAGGCCAGAGAACTGTAGCTCTTTTCTTCTTTTTCTAACTCCCATGTTGCACAAAGTGTGCAAATGTCGGCGTCTTTTGGAAGCTGGAAAGCCAGCCCCATCTGTCTGAGAGACGTCTGAATTGCATATATAATCCCTCGCTACATCGCTGTGATGAATGAATGAGGAAGTAGGAGTCCTTATTTAGTGTTTTTTAACATTAGACACCTTTAAAAACACCCCTATATCACCTTTATCCTCATGATACCCAATTTAGTTAACAAAATAAGAGTATAATAGCCAAAAATAGTGGGTTAATTTAGAGTGGTTAATACAGTAAAGTCTCGTTATATCGATATTCTCGGGGGTCGGAAAAAATACCGATATAACCGGACTATCCATATATCCGATCCTGCGCCGAACTGCATTAAAAGTGGGCAATAATGCACTCGACATTGTTCTATAGGATAGAACATTGTTCTATAGTATAGAACAGGGGTGGGCAAACTACGGCCCGGGGGCCACTTGCAGCCCACCAAGCGTTTGAATCCGGCCCGTCAGTATTTCAACTTTTAACATACAAACTGGCAACAAACTGACAACATGTGTTAATTAGTAAAAAAAAAAAAAAAAAAAGGAAAATTTAATTATATAGTTTGATGTGGTCTGATGTTTACTACTATTTTCACCTTTACAGATAAAATTAGACAAATAATTCAAGGAAAATTATAAGCATAAAATACTGTGTGTGTAGCTGCTTTTGTATCGATATAAGCAGATCAAATTGGCTGGCGGGAGATAGAAAGGGCATCGTAGTAACCGGATTATCATAATAACCGGGTATCGTACTAACAGAACATAAAAAAAGAACATAAAAGACTAGAAATTTGCCAGGAAATGAAAATAGTATCGTAATAAGCAGTAATTTGTTATAACCGATATTGATATAACGAGACTTTACTGTATATACAAATATACTATATAACTCTATCCTGTCAGCAAAGATGGTCATATCGGTATATCATATATATATCGTATTATATGGTATATATACCGTATCTGTCCAAAAGTGGGAAGGTTTTTGTTCCTTATTTGTTTTTTGGATTTTATGTCTACTACATTCATTCATATCATGGTCATCTCCAGGGGGCTAAGTCCCCCCCTCCTCAGAACCTAGTGACGCCCCTGAAATTTTACTTCATTTAGCAATTAATTTAAGCAAAAACTACACATCATTTGCTTAAATATGAATTTTCCCCTAACAGCAAGCCACATCCAACTATGAAAGTGCATGATTTATTAATTTATATACTTATCTCTGTGATAGAGTGAAGCCGTTAAATTCGAACGATGACGTCACGAGGGGAAAATGTACTTGTATGTTATTGTTTTTCATATAACTTAAACGGTTACCGGCTATTGTATTGCATAAAATAATAATAATAATCATAATAATAATAACATGTACGTATGTGATAAGTGTGTGTAAGTGGCTTCTATGGTTGAAGGGCACCCTGTAAGTCAAGCTCTACCTATTCATACCGGAAGTAATGTAGTCTTTTCGAAATAAAGGAATATTTTCAGCCCCTAATTGGACCTAAATTTAGTTATTAAATAGTAACGTAAAATATATTATATTATTTTGTTTCAGTAAGCGGTGATCCATAATTATCAAATGGCTCTGCATGGGAGGCTTTCTGTTTTAGGCTTCCGTCAAAACCGGAAGTAGTTTGACATTGTCGCTAGCTTGACCTTTTCGTTGAGCAAGAAGCTGTCCGGATGCTGAGCGGGCGGGGCGGTTCTCTCTCGCCGTGTGTTGTTGTGATGTAGTAGGACGACGGAACCGAGCAGAACCGAGCATCAAACGTCACTACGGTTGGTTTTTTTAAAGAGCGAAATCTCTGACAATGCGCGTGTGCATTTTAAAACCGCGGTTTTAATTCGGACGACGTCGGACTTTATCCGTACCACGGGCATCGAACACGTCGTGTTCCAGGTGACAATATTCATCCATTTCGAAGTCGAAGGTTGTGCAGAACATCCAGCATGGCGTGGCCGTGCATCAGCAGGGCGTGCTGCATGGCCCGCTTCTGGAACCAGCTGGACAAGGCGGACATTGCGGTTCCGTTGGTGCTGAGCAAGTACACGGACGCCTCGGAGATGCATCCGGTTCCGCTGCAGCCTCCGTCGCAGGCCCGCGTCGCCATAGAAACGCAGCCGTCGCGCGCGCAGCGCCGCTCGGCTGCAGGTGCGCGCGCGCCCAGGAGGTGCGTGTCCGAGGAGCGCGTGTGCAGCTCGGTCATGCGCGAGGACTTTAAGCACTGGAAGGTTCGACCGGAACCCAGCTGCAAACCCAAGAACGAGTACCACGGCCCGCAGATCCCCTTCAACAGCGAGACCCAGTACCAGAAAGACTACAAGCCCTGGCCCCTTCCCAAAAGGTACGACCACCCGTGGATACCCAAACCTGCTGACCACCAGACCCCGGGCAGGTCCACACATGCCAGACATGTGGACAGTGGCGTGGAGAAGAGCGCCATTGCTGACAAAGTCCAGGAGAAAGACCTCCTCCAAGGCCAGGAGAGGAAAAAGAGGTCTACTAGAAAAGCTGAAGGAGAGAAGAAAGTGGTGCTGAAGGTGGAAGGACAAGGCAGGGCGGCTGTCGATGCTGTAAACAGACAAATTAAGGAGGACATCACATCGGGCAGCTCTTACAAGTGAGTAGAACCGTTGTTGTCATCCCGTTACATAAGTATTGGGACACATCCCTACGGAATGGTACATTCCAATTGTTATTGTGTCTTAAGATCCAGGATGCTAGCGTCTAGAGGGGTCAAAATCACTACGTTAGCAACACCGTTCCCGCCTACAAAGTCTTATTATGAGGTCTGTTATGAAGAAGTCGGAGTTGTAATGACATTCACAGACAGATCTGTTATGTTTATGTTCATATTTATGTTTATGTTTATGAACGAGGGCGATCAGGTAGCACTGAGTTTATTCGTGTAAATAGTAATAATGAATGAAATACCGATTGTATTTACTCGGGGTGTCACAGGATTAAAATGTGACAAGATTTCTCATTCCGAAAAAAAATCCTGTACAATAACCGTGCAATAACTGTGCAATAAACTGTGCGGCTTCTTGATTTGTATTAGCTTGATTGTATTTATGAGGAGTGTCACAGGATTAAAATGTGACAAGATTTCTCATTCCGAAAAACAAAACAAAACTGTACAATAATCGTGCAATAACTGTGCAATAAACTGCGCGGCTTCTTAATTTGTATTAGCTTGATTGTATTTACTAGGGGTGTCACAGGATTAAAATGTGACAAGATTTCTCATTCCGAAAAAAAAAAAAATCCTGTACAATAACCGTGCAATAACTGTGCAATAAACTGTGCGGCTTCTTGATTTGCATTAGCTTAATTGTATTTACTCGGGGTGTCACAGGATTAAAATGTGACAAGATTTCTCATTCCGAAAAAATAAAAAAAAAGTCTGTCGAATAACTGTGCAATAAACTGTGCGGCTTCTTAATTTGTATTAGCTGGATTGTATTTACTCGGGGTGTCACAGGATTAAAATGTGACAAGATTTCTCAATCCGAAAAAAATAAATAAAAAATCTGTACAATAACCGTGCAATAACTGTGCAATAAACTGTGCGGCTTCTTGATTTGTATTAGCTTGATTGTATTTACTCTGGGTGTCACAGGATTAAAATGTGACAAGATTTCTCATTCCGAAAAAAAAAAAAAAAACTGTACAATAACCGTGCAATAACTGTGCAATAAACTGTGCAGCTTCTTGATTTGTATTAGCTTGATTTTCAACTTTCTCTCTTGTGTGACTCTGTACTTTTGCTGGGTGGAGGCAGGGTCGAAATCATATTAGTAGATACAATTTTGGTCAGGAGAGCCGTCGCACTTTTCAGGTGTTCTACCTAAATGGCACGTATTGCTACGGGGAATTCCGGGTCAATGCGGAGGCAAAATTCATGCAACTGGCATAAGGCAGTCCAGGAAGTCGCCAAAAGGGAAAAGCAAAAAAATTGTGACTCAGCCAGTTGGCCCAAATCCTCTTGGTTTCCCTGGAGGGATCCACAGTGGTGGCTACACACCCACAGCACAAAACACCTAATGAGATACTGTATAATATACAGTATGTTTGTTATTGTGGCTGCAAAGAGAGGTGTTTTAGTAGTCCTCTTCTTTGCCTGTTGTTTTTTTTTTTTTAAGTACCGTATTTTCTGGACTATAAGAAATAAAAATGAATGAAAAAAAGTGCAACTTATAGTCCGGAAAATACGGTATTTGGATGGTAACGATTTTTTTTTTACAGTTGATTACTGTATTTTCTGGACTATAAGTCACTCCGGAGTATAAGTCGCACAATGCCAAAAATGCATTCTTAGGTAGGAAAAAAAAACATACATAAGTCGCACTGGAGTATAAGTCACACAAGGCCAGAAATGCATAATTAGGTAGAAAAAAACATACATAAGTCTCACTGGAGTATAAGTCGCATTTTTTGCGGGTAATTTATTTTCCAAACTACTTGACCAAAACAGACATTACGTCCTCTTGGAAGGCAAGTCCTAACAATGAAATAATAGAGAACAGGCTGAATAGATGTACGCTATGCTAACACATGCTAACACGTAAACATAAACAGAAAAGTTGTCCAGTGTTTATGTAACATAAGCAGTTTTTTCATTTATAAGTCGCTCTGGTGTATAAGTTGCAGGAACAGCCAACCTAGGAAAAAAAGTGCGACTTATAGTCCGGAAAATACGGTATTTCCCCGGCGGACCGCTCCATCGTGGTGGAATCTCATCAAAAACACTAAACCACCGTGCATGTCGAAACGAGTTAGCAGGGTAACTTAATTTAGTTTAATTTGAACAAGGTGGTTTCACTGTTTACTTTGCTGCTTTACTGTGCGGAAGAAATTAGCAATAAAGTTTAAAAAAAAAAAAGTAAAGTTGTACCAAACATAACATGTTACAGCTGGTTGGGTGCCGCCCAGGGCACTGCCCCTCCACATGGCACAGCACTTTTTTCCGTCTGTCTCGTTGTGCCAGTGGAGCCTCAAAACAGGTCGACTGTGGATTAATAGTGTGGTTGGTGGGCAGGAATCACACACGTAATGAAACAGCATAAATGCTATTTCTGTTTGAAATGCATTCACACATGATGGCCGCTGCATCACTATCACTATCGTCAGCTGCAAGGTGCCATATGGTCAAACAACCATACCTATATTTATCAGAATCTCCATAAAAGGAATTTAACCTTTTGCCTGAGGAGTCTGTGAATGAATTTCAATTTAATGACAGCAATTTTTTTTCACGGCAAAAATACCTCTGCTCCATCTATCTCTGACATTGCCAACCCCAGCTATTCTTAGCTAACATATGGCCTCTATGGTCATCTGCTGTCATTTTGGCCCCTACTGCTACCCTTCCTTGCCAAATTAATATAAAGCTGCGTCTTCAGCTTCTCCACTACTGTCTAGTATCTATAACTTACAGTATATTATATATATATATCATAGATAGAGGTGGTAGAACATCAACATTTGACTTTTGAGTGATACTTTTTAATGCTTATTGCTAGCAATGCTAACAAGATAATGTTAGCATGCTAACCCCGAGAATGATACTACTAAGTGTTCATTATCTGAAATGTCTACCCATGAAAATGGCTAAAAATGCTACTATGCTAATATCAGCATTATAGCAATGTGAACATGGTAACACATAACATGATAGTGGTGTTTATATATGTACATAGTATGTGTCAACCCATGTAAATAACAAAATATGATAGTATGCTAATATATTATTAGAGCAATGTGAACATGCTAACACATAACATGGTAGTGGTGTTTATATACGTATGTGTCTACCCATGGAAATAACAAAAATTATAGCATGCTAATATTAGTATTATAGCAATGTGAACATGCTAACACATAACATGATAGCGGTGTTTGTATACGTAGTATGTGTCTACCCATAGAAATAACAGAAATGATAGTATGCTAATATTAGCATGCTGGCAATGTTAACATGCTAACACATAACATGATAGTGGTGTTTATATATATGTGTCTACCCATAGAAATAACAAAAATGATAGTATGCTAATATTAGTATTATAGCAATGTGAGCATGCTAACACATAACATGATATTGGTGTTTATGTACGTATATGTCTACCCAAGGAAATAACAAAAAATTATAGTATGCTAATGTTAGCATGCTGGCAATGTTAACATGCTAACACATAACATGATAGTGGTGTTTATATATATATGTGTCTACCCATAGAAATAACAAAAATTATAGTATGCTAATGTTAGCATGCTGGCAATGATAACATGCTAACACATAACATGATATTGGTGTTTATGTACGTATATGTCTACCCAAGGAAATAACAAAAAATTATAGTATGCTAATGTTAGCATGCTGGCAATGTTAACATGCTAACACATAACATGATAGTGGTGTTTATATATATATGTGTCTACCCATAGAAATAACAAAAATTATAGTATGCTAATGTTAGCATGATGGCAATGATAACATGCTAACAGATAACATGATATTGGTGTTTATGTACGTATATGTCTACCCAAGGAAATAACAAAAAATTATAGTATGCTAATGTTAGCATGCTGGCAATGTTAACATGCTAACACATAACATGATAGTGGTGTTTATATACATATGTGTCTACCCATAGAAATAACAAAAATTATAGTATGCTAATGTTAGCATGATGGCAATGTTAACATGCTAACACATAACATGATAGTGGTGTTTATGTATGTATGTGTCTACACATGGAAATAACAAAAATTATAGTATGCTAATATTAGCATTATAGCAATGTGAACATGCTAACACATAACATGATAGAGGTGTTCATATACGTATATGTCTACCCATGTAAATAACAAAAAATGATAGTATGCTAATATTAGGATTATAGCAATGTGAACATGCTAACACATAACATGATAGTGGTGTTTATATATGTATGTGTCTACCCATAGAAATAACAAAAATGATAGTATGCTAATGTTAGCATGCTGGCAATGTTAACATGCTAACACATAACATGATAGCAGTGTTTATGTACGTATATGTCTACCCTTGGAAATAACAAAAAATGATAGTATGCTAAAATTAGTATTATAGCAATATGAACATGCTAACACATAACATAATAGTGATGTTTATATACGTATGTGTCTAACCATGGAAATAACAAAAAAATATTAATGTTAGCATGCTGTCAATGTTAGCATGCTATTGTTAGGACCATTGCTAAATGTCCCAAACATGTCCATTATATGCACACATTCCGTAAACTATCCTATCTTGCATTGTTAAAGAATCCCTTAAAAAATCCCTGGATCCAAACGGTGAGCCATATCACCCCCCCCCCCCAATTTAATCAGTTCTTCCATTTCTGATAATTCCCGAAAATTTCATCCAAATCCATTCAGAATCTTTCAAGTTAATCTGAACACAGAATATTCAAGAGTCAAATGCTAAGTATGACAAATTCGAAAACTGCCTCTCACCGCCCCCGCGAGGGTTCACCACGCCCTCCCCAGGGGGACCTGCCCCACTATTTGAGAAACACTAAAACCAGCCAAGTCAATCTACAATCCATACTGTTCTTTTAAACGAATATATGATGGTATTTTGGTCCTATTTAGAGCCTGCAGATCACAAAGGTATGTAACCGCTATGGATTTTGACAAGGCTTTCAAATGCCATAATATGCATGATAGTTAAGTCACAAGAGTGAGAACAGAAGCACAGCAGCCTTTGTTCGTGTTCTTTTTTTAACACAGACAAAGCCTAGTCTGTCATTGCATGATTTGCAGTTTCCAAAAGGGCAAATTGGGAAAGAAGAGCAAAAGTGAAGCAAGTGCTACAATAAAAGCTCTGATAAAACATTCCACTGTTCTCAAATATCTTAATTTTTATTTTTCTGCACAAAATAAGATGAAAAATAAACAAATCAAGAAAATCAGTAATAAATAAATATAATAATAATAATAATAAAACGGCAAATAATAAAAACTTAAGAAACCACATATAGTTGGTGGGTAGACAAATGATTTTTTTCAGATTAAAATGAACAAAGCATTATTAGAGCCCTGTAGACATGACAAAACACGACTATAGTCACATTTATACTTTTTTTATTTACAACATATTGCGCAACTGCAGGGTCTTGAGACACATGCTAACTCGCAAACTAGAGAGCTAGTGACCTAAACGGTAGCCTCCAAGTTATTTCCTTTAAACTTAAAAAAAAGCCAAAAACTTACCACTTCCACACGGATAGGGAGGATAACTATTAACAGTTATTTAACCTTTAACATGAACATGAATCAAACGTAATAATTTTTTTCTGGGTACATGATACCATACAACACTAACATTAAACTTTCATATCAAGGCGGGGGGCCTCAAACTAGTGTCCTGCGGGCCACATTTGGCCCGTGGGCCGCGTGTTTGAGACCCCTGTCTTTGGGTTTCAACTGATTTGTCCAGCTTTGATTTACGTATTTATTTTTCTTGCTCTGTTGTCAGCCACCTGTGTGAAAATGTTCACATATTGTTGCCAAAACATAATCCTAAAATCTCAACTGATACAACCAAAGCTGTTTTATGTAACCGATCTAATCTGATTTCAGCATTTGTGATTACATTTAATTCTGGAACTCTACATTTTGAATGAGTTGTGTAAGAGAGCGTCGTAACCTTTTTTGTTGAGCCGTGTTCATATCGAAACCACAAGAGTTACAAATTCCAAAACTGTTTGTAAGCCAAAAACAGAACAGCATCAGAGAGGCTTTGAGAATGACATGAGGCCCCGACCGACCCCAACGGAAGGGGGGGTATTGACTTTAAGCCAGGCTCTATGGCCGCTGACACACCAGGAAAAAGAATACTCAGAGAGAAGACGCCCGGTGCTTTATCGCCGTCCAGCAGTCGTTGAGGATTAGCATGACTGAGATAACTGCAAATACTGCATGGCAGTATTACAATATGCAGTGTCCAGATGCTAAATTGTACTGCATTAGTGATGTAACTATATATATATATATATATATATATATGATATTGATTGATTATCATAGACATGACTGGCAAGTTAATAAAATGCACAAAATAATACAGCAATCCCTCGTTTATCACGATTAATTGGTTCCAGACATGACCGTGATGAGTGAATTTTCCACATAATAGGATTCCTTATTCAATTTATTTATTACTGATTGTGAAGTTTGATATGGATGCTGTATGGTATCATGTACCCAGAAAAAAATATTACGTTTGATTAATGTTCATGTTAAAGGTTAAATAACTGTTAATAGTTATCCTCCCTATCCGTGTGGAAGTGGTAAGTTTTTGGCTATTTCAGTTTAAAGGAAATAACTTGAAGGCTACCGTTTAAGTGGCTAGCTCTCTAGTTTGCGAGTTAGCATGTGTCTCAAAGAGCCTGCAGTTGCGCAATATGTTGTAAATAAAAAGAGTATAAATGTGACTATAGTCGTGTTTTGTCATGTCTACAGGGCTCTAATAATGCTTTGTTCATTTTAATCTGAAAAAAATAATTTGTCTACCCACCAACTATATGTGGTTTCTTAAGTTTTTATTATTTGCTGTTTTATTATTATTATTATTATATTTATTTATTTATTACTGATTGATTGATTTTCTTTATTCTTGATTTGTTTATTTATTTTTCATTTTATTTTGTGCATAAAAATAAAAATTAAGATATTAGAGAACAGTGGAATGTTTTATCAGAGCTTTTATTGTAGAAAATCGGAACCTAAAGCACTGAAAAAGTTTGTATATTTTTCTGTTTTTAATAAATGCGTTTTTTTTTTTTTTTTGGAAAACCTGATGCAGCCCAGCCTTGCCCAGACCCCTAGCTCCAGTGGCCCCCAGGTAAATTGAGTTTGAGACCCCTGCTGTAAGGGAATGGGATCCACGCTACTTTGTACACTATATTATACTGTAGGTCACTGGAACAGTACTGCCTATATGTGTACTGTACTCGGTCATGGAACAAAATATGTATTCAGTATAAATCATCGTCAACCTACCGCCCAACAGAAAGCTTTAAGATTTAGTCAAAGATGGACAAAACCATTGGTTAGGGTGCAGAAAAAGGACAAAAAAGACCGTCATCTATGATGTTCATATCTTCACTAGGATCCAAAACGGAACACTTGTAACCCTAATACTGAGTACTGAATCCTACTCCAACTTGGTACTACCGACTGAGCCGCAGGCACGGAAGCAACAAGATGAAACATATTTCTGTTGTTATTACTGTTATTATTTTTCCAAGGAGGTTTGTGATTTGGCATGAGTCACTGCAGCAGACGCTATGCTTGTCATTTCTTGCTTTGTGACTAAAGCTGCTGACCCGACTGACCCGCTGTGGAAAGTAAAGCTTCTCCACTGACAGGAGTGGAAATGCGCCAGGACACACAGCAAGAAACCGCGTTCGAATGCGGTGCAATATGGACCACTGTTCTTCTAGGAGGAGAAAACAAATCCCTAAAATATCTCAACTGAGCGAAACGTTATTCTAGATTCATTAATACGCATCTACGTAGACTGAGGTATTAATGTAGTGTTGCAGTGTCGGGAAGTAACGATTATCGATATTAATGACGGTTAAAACCAGGGGTCTCAAACTCAATTTACTTGGGGGCCACTGGAGCTCGGGTCTGGGTGAGACTGGGCCGCATCAGGTTTTCAAAAAAAAAAAACAACACACATTTATTAAAAACAAAAAAATGTAAAAATAAAATAAAAATAAATATAATAATAATAATAAAATAAAATTTGCTTTGGTTCCAATTTTCTACAAGAAAAGCTCTGAAAAAACATTCCAAGGTTCTCAAATATCTTACTTTTTATTTTTCTACACAAAATAAGATGAAAAATAAATAAACAAACCAAGAATAAAGAAAATCAATCAATCAGTAATAAATAAATAAATATAATAATAATAATAATACAACAGCAAATAATAAAAACTTAAGAAACCACATATAGTTGGTGGGTAGACAAATGATTTTTTTCAGATTAAAATGAACAAAGCATTATTAGAGCCCTGTAGACATGACAAAACACGACTATAGTCACATTTATACTCTTTTTATTTACAACATATTGCGCAACTGCAGGGTCTTACGACACATGCTAACTCGCAAACTAGAGAGCTAGCGACCTAAACGGTAGCCTTCAAGTTATTTCCTTTAAACTGAAATAGCCAAAAACTTACCACTTCCACACGGATAGGGAGGATAACTATTAACAGTTATTTAACCTTTAACATGAACATGAATCAAACGTAATAATTTTTTCTGGGTACATGATACCATACAGCATCCATATCAAACTTGCACGGGCCGCACTAACATTAAACTTTCATATCAAGGCGGGGGCCTCAAACTAGTGTCCTGCTGGCCACATTTGGCCCGCGGGCCACGTGTTTGAGACCCCTGCCTTACAGTGTTTCTCTTTCCTGTGCCTCCACTCACTCACTCACTCACTCATTCACACAGGCATTCACATCCCTTGTGGTGTCATGTAAGTGCTTTACACCCTTGTCCTTGGATGGCATTGTGTAACGTGTATTTGCACAGTGGCTTCTTGGTCCATCCCGGCCCCTGAAAGCGAGCTAAGTCCTGTTACATAATCGCTGTGTGTGTGTGATTTCTATCATTCTTTCTCAGTTCTCTTTTCAGCGGGCATGTCCCCAGTCATCAGTATTTGTACCATGAAAAATGTACCATATTTTCTGGACTATAAGTCGCTATGCCAAAAATGCATACTTAGGTAGAAAAAAATATACATAAGTCGCACTGGAGTATGGAGTAAAGTCACATTTTTTCCGGGTAATTACTTGACCAAAACAGACATTTCGTCCTCTTGGAAGGCAAGTTGTAACATTAATAAAATAATAGAGAACAGGCTGAATAGGTGTAAGATATGCTAACACATGCTAACACATAAACATGAACAGAAAAGGTGTCCAGTGTTTATGTAACATAAACATTTTTTTCATTTATAAGTCGCTCTGGAGTATAAGTCGCAGGAACAGCCAACCTATGAAAACCTATAAGCCCGGAAAATACAGTACTTTGCATTATATTATTATAATTATATATTATTTGCAACTTATTCAGTAAATATCGAAGGGAAACAGCCCATAATAATCCGCAATCCCTATCCACCTGAGTCGAGATTAGTAGTACTTTCCTAAACGGGACCGGTTGGCAACAGAACCAAGACTTATTTCCCTCAATTAGATACAAATGTCATTTGTAAGCTGAGCTGACCGATAATAACGACATCGTTTTTTTTCCGACAGAACCGAATTTAAGGCTTACAGAGATGTAAAACCTGCACAGATGATCCGGGCCAAGTCTCAGTACCTACCCCCGGATGAGAAGACCAGGCTGGAGACCAGCTATAGTGCTACATTCAAGGGTCAAGCCCCGCTTCAGCCCACTGACAACAAAGCCATGGAGAGGAGGAAGATACGCAGTTTGTACAGCGAGCCGTACATCGATCCCACCAAACAGGTGAGGAATAGTTTGATCCCTTGAATGCTGAGAGAAGAAAATCAAGAGAAAGAAGAATTGCTGAGATGCTACGATGCTAAGTCAGCGCTACGTGATGATGGGGATTTGATTGACTACAAGGCAAAACTAACTACAATTTTAATTGATGTATTGCTAGTTCTACCCAAGGCCAACAGTCATAAGAATTTCTTGAATTCAAAAGTCTTCCCTGCAACTTTCTTCATCCAATGGTGGCTTATTTTGCAACCGTACTCAATTAAAAAAAAACACAAACTTGTCGTGTAACTGTATTAGTTAGCGAAGAACTACAGGGTCAATCGACAATGGGATCGTAGAGGGGCAACAAAGTAGAGGGACCATGACGTCTGGGTCATAAAGACACGTTACAAACAGGGGATGTATCTGAATCACCAATACGCGGGGGTCTTTTGGGAATACCGGGAGTACCGGGCAAATGGATTAGCTAGCATTGTCATAAAATTCTCAAACTATTTTGACAAATAAATGTGCCTTACAGGTCACCGTGGAATTGGGTAAACTCGGTACATACTGCGAGATTTGGTGTTAGATTATGTATCTGAATCACCAATACGTGTTTTTTGGGGGGGAATGGTACAGTACCAGGCAAATGGATTAGCTAGCATTGTCATAAAATTCTCAAACTATTTTGACAAATAAATGTGCCTTACAGGACACCGTGGAATTGGGTAAACTAGGTACTGCGAGATTTGGTGTTAGATTATGTATCTGAATCCCCAATACGTGGGGTTCTTTGGGGAATGGTACAGTACCGGGCAAATGGATTAGCTAGCATTGGCATAAAATTCTCAATCCATTTTGACAAATAAATGTGCCTTACAGGACACCGTGGAATTGGGTAAACTAGGTACTGCGAGATTTGGTGTTAGATTATGTATCTGAATCACCAATACTTTCAGGTAGGGATGCTCCGATCAAGGTGCCGATACCGATTATCCGATACAGACCACATGGATTAGGACAATTAAGACAAGGTCCTTAATTGCCAGGGGGCTTACAAAATAAGTCATTACTAATAACAATTGGTAAGTCATTTAAAAAAAGGGGGGGTCAGGTTGGGAGGGGTGCCAGAGAATTGACAACATTGGCTGGGGTCCTTGGTAGCTTCCACTGCCGATGAAGGCTGATCATTTCGCCCGATGGATTCAATTACTTTTGGGGTTCTTGGGCGAGTACCGTTCTGCGTTTTGGCTACGTTAGCAACATACTCCGAAAAGTGTTCGTCAAACGCCGTATTTAATTAAAGTTTAAGTCCACAGCAGACATGTTTGTTTTGTTTTGGAAAGGAACGTGGGTGGTAGCCGTTAGCCAAGACTTTAGGGTAGGGTAAGGTTAGCTAGTTAAGGTAAGAGACTACACCCCTATGCGGGGCATCGCGACAGGCAGCAATAGTACGAGCATTTATCGAAATGTATCGTTTTCGCGGAAATCAGCTGATACTGATTGATCGGAGCATCCCTATTTCCCGGGTAAATTGTTTACCCCAAAACAGAGTCGTAGACATTCAACGGAGGCATTTTATGTCTGATGTCCAACACCCTCAGGTGGACAGGTACACCGTCCCTCGCTCTAAAGCCAAAAAGGCCGCCGGGGCCGCGGCAGTCGGCCAGGCCAAGCCAGCGAAGAAAGCCAAAGATAAGCCGAGCTCCAAGAAGACGACCTCGGAGAACCAACCCGTGAGCCGACCAGCGATGGTGGACAAGGAGAAAAGTAAAGAGATGAACAACAAACTGGCTGAGGCAAAAGAGTAAAAATCCATTAGCTCTACTTCTATATTTTCTATATCTTATGTTGGTGGGGGGCAAGTCAACACAGAGGCTGCAAAATTGATTTTCCATCTTTTCTCTTCTGTTTCTTCACTCATCATCTTTGCAAGTCAGCTCGTCTCTGCTTTTGCTCCCATTGGCCACTTTCTCTCCTCTTCTGTCCGTATAATAATAAAAAAGAAAAACAAGCTCTGACATGACATGTCATTGTTCCATTGTCAAATCGCTTATAATCAAGAGTGGGCTTGATTGATTTCTTTCTACTTCCTGTCATTTGACGCCAATCCGACTCTGCTCGTTGCTGTCTTCTGGTTGCCGAGGCGACAGGCTGCCTGGCTAGCCAATGCAACCGCGAGCACGTCTGACTTCTGAGCAGATCGGTGTATCGGATTTATCAAAGATTTTTTTTTTTTTGGAGAATAATTGGCATGATCTACTGAATCTATCATTCCGAACAAAAAGTCATAATGAAATATTTAAAAAAAGATGACAAATCTTTGATAAATCAAGTCTGGTTGTCATGCATCTCCGAGCCTTGGCTTGGCTTGGCTTGGTACCTACTTATCTTCATGCTTTGTGTTCCTTTTCGACACTGTACCGATTCTTTGTACTTGTACTGACTGTTGTTTGCATTCCCTTTGTGCAAGTTCCCTCATTCATACTGTGATTGTTGCTATTTATTTCAGTACTATCCTGTAACCCAGTTTGGTGCCAGGAGACAATCTGGGTCACTCTTAACTGATTATGCATCAGCCATTACTCATGCATATGTTATAGAGTTCTTACAGTCTCTGTGGATGTAACTCAGTGAGTCGGTGACATTATTAGCAAGGCTAGCAACTGCTGTTTTGACTTTTTGGGTATGCCCTCGGGTAGTGGTGAGCATCACCAGTGGGATTAGAACGCTGTAGGGTAGCTGACATACGATGCTGCTGTGGTTTACCTTACTGACGTATTACCTTAGCGCCTCACACATTTCATTATGTTACAGCCTTATTCCAAAATTGATTAAATTATTTTTTTCCGAATAATTCTACACAATGTTTATGATTTTTGGTAATTTATTTAAAAAAAACTTAATAAAAAAAAACTAGGACTATAAATTGCATTTAGTCGTATTTATGGTAATGGTGTAGTGTCATGGCACCGCTTCTAACATTTAATTCACAAGAGCAGAAGCTGAAATAAGCCATTTTTTAAAGTATATATAAACAATAAAAAATGACCTACTTAATAAATGTCAGAATGTTCTCGATTATTTTATAAAATAATGCCTGAAAGCATCTCGATGTATAGAAACGTATTTTAACATCAAAACAAAAAAGCAGTTAAAATCTCCAAAGTAGACGTAATTAGTATCCTAATTAAACAACAATGCTTCCTAAAATACCACATTCCTATATCCGCATATTTAATATATACTGTAATTATAGTTGCACATTACTTACAGACACAGTTTCGAAGACCACAAGAAAACAACCACCCAAAAACCCAACCACAATCCCAATTAATAGTATTGATAGAGTTAGCTGTGAAGCTGAATATTTAGCTCAGATGCCTTCAGGTTCCACTAATCGTCCTTGAGATGTTTCTACAGCTTAACTGGTAAATCCGTACACATCCGTACACACATTTACAGTACATTTTTAAGGTTCTTTTTCTAATGGTAATACTTTTCAGGCCATTATTTGACCACATTGTCTTGTTCCGATTAGATTTATATGCAAGTATGTTGAGTAGTATGTTCTCCGGCAAGTTAAACTTGGTGGTTGTTGTGTATTAGTATTTGTATGAGGTATTTTATTTCATGAAGCAAACCACATCCCGAATGGAAAGCTTGGATTTTCAGTGTCATTTGTTTGGATAAAGAAGGGAACGTGATGTTGTTGTGTAAGGTTGTATTTGTTTCAACTAATTGTGACCACGCTTGTTTGTATTGCATTGAGGCTATGCTAGCTTATGTCCGATAAATCCTTCACGCCACACATGAAACACACTGAAACTGACAGCTGATACGCAGTAGAACCTCGAACGTCACTTTCTATGCTGATTATTGTCACTAGGGTTGTGGCGGTATGCTAGCGCAATTGACTAGGGACTGGTCGGCAGTCAATTAATCAACAACCGTTGGACAATGGACAATTTAGAGTCGAAAAGTTATACATGTTTTTGGAATGTGGGAGGAAACCAGAGTACCCGGAGAAAACCCACACAGAACATCCAAACTCCACACAGAGATGCCCACAATAGATTCTAACCCAGATTTTCCAAATCGCCGACATGCTAACCATAGGCCACCGTGCCGTCAATGACGTACACTACCGCTCAAAAGTTTGGGATCACTTGGGCATTTTTTTAGGCCAGTCAACAGCCAATTGTGCGTCGTTTTTATGTCCTTGTTAGACCCAGTTTGTGCTGCTCTCTGAAGGGAATAGTGGTGGTAAGAGATTTTAGTTTTAGTTTTGATTTTTAGATGGGTTTTCTATTATCTATTATCTATTAGCCTTATAAAATGATTAGCTTGGATTAGCAGCCATACCAGGAGATTGATGCAGAGGACTGACAGTTGTTGATAGTAGGCCTCTATGCAAAAATGTACATCCTTCATCTGATTAATATTAATCAAGATTAATATTATCACAAACAATATTTTTCCATTTCACAAATATTTTTTTATTTCACAAACAATTAATATTAATAATATTATAATATAATATACGTACAAAATACAATACATAATATATAATATAATATTAATATTAATATAAAAACAATTAATATTATAAAATATTAATATTATAAAATATTAATATTAATATTATAATAATATATAATATAATATATACAATATTAATATTAATATAAAAACATTTAATATTATAAAATATTAATATTAATTGTTTGTGAAATGGATAAAAATATTTGTGAAATTGAAAAAATATTGTTTGTGATATTATTAATATTGATGTTAATATTAATGTTAATATTAATAATAAAATTAATATAAATTGTTTGTGAAATGGATAAAAATATTTGTGAAATGGAAAAAAAATATTGTTTGTGAAATGCATGAAAACAAAGAAATTTGCAAGTGATCCCAAACTTTTGAGCGGTAGTGTACAAAGCGGACGTATTATCTTTGGAGGCCAGTGATTGACAGTTTTGCCTCTTTTCTGATATGTTGCAAAGCAAACCACTAATTGATTGATTCAGTGCAGGGCATAAGTGTTTACTCGGAATAACAAGCTTGCGATAAACGACTTAGAAAGTCATTGTAGCCTTAATATGCAGCATACAGGACAATAATAACATCAGCACAGTGAAAATAGAATCATAAATTAAAAAAAAAATTAAAGCATGTCCAAGTCCATATGCGTTTAGTGTAGCCTGTACGAGTAAAGTATGTTAAAATGACATCACGGGGCGTTTGACGTTAGAGGTTCCACTGATGTTCTTTACCTCAAATTATTAGAAAAATGCTGTTTTAGATTGAATCCCGTTGTGCGTTCCGCTACACACACACACACACACACACACACACACACCATCATTCCCTGTATTCTGTGTGCGACCATCACCAGCTACATGTATGTTCATGTCCCATCAGGACCGAATTCCAGACACATTAGCATTAGCATTTTGCAGCCTTTGAGTAAGGGTGGCGTTGTCACGTAACACGGGTGGGTGGGGTGGGAGTGGGTGGGGTCACTTCATGTAAACAGTGCTTGGCATGCCACACACACGGTGCTATCTTTGTGATTATTTAGAACAAAATAAGAATAGAAAGAAAAAAAAAACTCTAAAATTGACTGTGACGTACTTGTTTATGCTTGCTCATATTTTAAAGAAACATTACAAATAAACGGCCCCCCAAAAAAAAACACACACAAAAAAAATGTCTCCTGAATTATTGTATTACAAGTATAAGATTAGTGGTTGCAGGTATCTGTCAGTATTATTTCTTCTGTCCCATTTTTCGTCTCTGTGAGATCCATAAAAAAAATATCCACATGGAAGAGAACTTTGTTTCTATGCTAAGATTGCACCGCATTCTGGCATGAACGCTGGCATTCTTTGTCAGCTGCATGTTGCCCTCATGCCTACGCTGAACAATATATTACCTTTGCATCATATCGACCACGACATGGGGTGTCCAAATTTGGAAACCAGAAATTTAAACACAATTTATGCATGTAAAGATGCAACGGTCAATGCAATGTACAGTGCTTGAAATGATTTATTGGACCACCTATCAGGTAGATATTTATGTTGCATGTAAAAAAAACGAATATATAAAAGACCTACAATACTGCTCAAACGTTTGGGATCAATTGCAAATGTATTTGTTTTCTAAAGAAAAACACATTTTCATGCATTTCACAAACATTTTTTTCCCATTTCACAAATATTTTTGTCCATTTCACAAGCAATTAATATTAATATTAATATTAATATTGACATTGACATTGACATTGACATTAACATCAATATCAATATTAATATTAATATTAATATTAATATTAATATTAATATTAATATTAATATTAATATTAATATTAATATTAATATTAATATTAATATTTTAATACTAATATTATCACAAACAATATTTTTCCCATTTCACAAATATTTTTATCAATTTCACAAACAATTAATATTAATATTTTATAATATTAATTGTTTTTATATTAATATTATATTATATATTATTATAATATATATTATATATATATATATTATATATATAAATATTATATTATTATAATATTAATATTAATTGTTTGTGAAATGGAAAAAAATATTGTTTGTGATATTATTAATATTAATATTGATTTTAATCAGATAAAGGATGTACATCTCCTCCTGGTATGGCTGCTAATCCAAGTTCGTCATTTTATAAGGCTAATAGATGATTAGAAAACCCATCAAAAAAATCTAAACTAAAACTAAAATATCTTACCATGCTGTTAACTACTCCCTTCAGAGAGCAGCACACACTGGGTCTAACAAGGACATAAAAACGACGCACAACTGGCTGTTGACTGTAGAGGCCTACTATCAACAACTGTCAGTCCTCTGCATCAATCTCCTGGTATGGCTGCTAATCCAAGTTCATCATTTTATAAGATTAATAGAAGTAGCACAAACTGGGTCTAACAAGGACAGAAAAACGCTGCACAAATATCTGAGAGTGTGTACTTTAAGACAAAGACGCCTCACAGGTCGTCACCTGGTACCTGCACTAAATAGTACCCGTCAAACACCAGTGTCAGTATCAACAGTGACGCGGCGACTTCAGGATACTGGACTTCATAGCAGGACTCATATCAGGACTCCATACCAGTCATATCTCAGACTGGACAAAAACATTTCCAAGTGATCCCAAACTTTTGAACGGTAGTGTTCCTCTAGCCTGGCTGCAAAATCCGAGCATGTGGGCAAAAAAGGAGAAGAATTAATTTATGAAGTATTTTATGAAAATAAATGTACCCTACGACCCCATTGGATATTATTTAAAAAAGCAGGAGTGCCCCCCTTTCAAGCACTGTACATCAACACATGCATATAATATGATATTAAAGTTTTTTCTCATAAAATGGTACGGATCGCAAAATGCTCCCCAGGCCACACTTTGGACACCCCCGGTTGTAATATATTGAAAAAGCAACATCAAGTGTCTGCAAACTCATTCCAGACTACACAACCCAGTGCTGAAATACCGTGCTTTCTCACACTTTGGGAGGGGTCATGGGAAGAAGCAGGGGGGTGGGGGGCTGGGTTTATGGGTGATCACCTTTGGATGATGCTGTGCCACGAGCTGTCATATGCTAATGAGTGACATTGTGATTCATTTGAAGGGTTGTGCTAAAACAACACCACTACATACAACTCTGCCAGCCAATCCGAGATATTGGTTGGGTGCAGACCCTAAAGCAACACCTGTGGGGCTGTGCTCTACCTAATTCCAGGTAAACCCTCATAAAGAGACACTGTGAAGACGCAGCCTGCAAAAAAAAAAAAATGCCACTCATTCACATTCATATTCATGGAGTTGTGATTTGTAGGATTTTTATTTTATTTTTTTAATTTATTGCACACTGGCACACTTTTGTTTTAATGGCCAAGCACCATCACCAGTGGCGTCATTAGGCATAATTTAAAAAAATTTCTTAAGCCCCCCGAAATAATTTTATATTTTCTACTGATTTTTTTTTTTTTACAATTTTTTTTTTATTTAATAAAAATTTATAAAATAGGGCAAAAACAGGCTAATAAGCAAGCCAATAAGCAGGCTAATAGGTAGTAGGCTAGTATTACTAGTAGTAGTAGGTAGTAGGCTAGTATTAGCCTTATTAGCTAGTATTAGCCAATAAGCAGGCTAATAGGTAGTAGGCTAGTATTACTCGTAGTAGTAGGTAGTAGGTGGTAGGCTAGTATTACTAGTAGTAGTAGGTAGTAGGTAGTAGGCTAGTATTAGCCTTATTGGCTAGTATTAGCCAATAAGCAGGCTAATAGGTAGTAGGCTAGTATTACTAGTAGTAGTAGGTAGTAGGTAGTAGGCTAGTATTACCAGTAGTAGTACGTAGTAGGCTAGTATTAGCCTGCTTATTGGCTTGCTTATTAGCCTAGGTAGTAGGCTAGTATTAGCCTTATTAGCTAGTATTAGCCAATAAGCAGGCTAATAGGTAGTAGGCTAGTATTACTAGTAGTAGTAGGTAGTAGGTAGTAGGTAGTAGGCTAGTATTACTAGTAGTAGTAGGTAGTAGGCTAGTATTAGCCTGCTTATTGGCTTGCTTATTAGCCTAGGTAGTAGGCTAGTATTAGCCTTATTAGCTAGTATTAGCCAATAAGCAGGCTAATAGGTAGTAGGCTAGTATTACTTGTAGTAGTAGGTAGTAGGTGGTAGGCTAGTATTACTAGTAGTAGTAGGTAGTAGGTAGTAGGCTAGTATTAGCCTTATTGGCTAGTATTAGCCAATAAGCAGGCTAATAGGTAGTAGGCTAGTATTACTAGTAGTAGTAGGTAGTAGGTAGTAGGTAGTAGGCTAGTATTACCAGTAGTAGTACGTAGTAGGTAGTAGGCTAGTATTACTAGTAGTAGTAGGTAGTAGGCTAGTATTAGCCTGCTTATTGGCTTGCTTATTAGCCTAGTATTACTAGTAGTAGTAGGTAGTAGGCTAGTATTAGCCTTATTAGCTAGTATTAGCCAATAAGCAGGCTAATAGGTAGTAGGCTAGTATTACTCGTAGTAGTAGGTAGTAGGTAGTAGGCTAGTATTACTAGTAGTAGTAGGTAGTAGGTAGTAGGCTAGTATTAGCCTTATTGGCTAGTATTAGCCAATAAGCAGGCTAATAGGTAGTAGGCTAGTATTACTAGTAGTAGTAGGTAGTAGGTAGTAGGCTAGTATTACCAGTAGTAGTACGTAGTAGGTAGTAGGCTAGTATTACTAGTAGTAGTAGGTAGTAGGCTAGTATTAGCCTGCTTATTGGCTTGCTTATTAGCCTGCTTTTGCCCTATTTTATAAAATTTGTCAGTGATTTTTTTTTTTACTACTAGTAGTAGTAGTAATAATAATAATAATCAGAAGAAGAATAATGATGATAGTAATAATAATAGGCTAATTAATCATATAATAATGACTATTCTATAATTAATCACTGTCCACTGGACAGAATGGTTGCAGAGCTTGAACAGCGGTTTTGCAGTATAGATTGTGTGTACTTGTGTACATTTAATGGTGGCCTAAAACAATTGAGTATCTCTACTAAATCTGTCCTAAAATGGGAAAGTTATTGTTCCTTATTTGTTTTGGGGATTTTTTAAAATTTTTTGGATTTTTTTTTTTAATTTTTTGGATTTCTTTTTTTTTTGAACGTCTACTACATTCATTCATTTATATCTGTGCATCTCCAGGGGGCTAAGCCCCCTCCCCTCCCCCGTCCTCAGAACCTAATGACGCCCCTGACCATCACTACACTTTCCCCGTCTCTTAAGTATTTCTCTTCCATATGGACACCACAGTGGTGGTGCTGGGAGGGGTGCTTGCATGTAAGCCAGCTTACATGATGGAACCCTCAGGTTTTATTCACCTTGGAATGAATCAACTGAACTGAAATGAACTGAAGTCGCATATTTTCTCATACTCATGACATCACATGACTACAGTGGATATAGAAAGTAAATTTAAGTTTATTGTAATTGTAAGTTTATTTTTATTTTTATTTTTATTTTTATTTTTATTTTTATTTTTATTTTTATTATTGCCGTTTATAAGCATTTTTACTATTTATTTTAGTGTAGATTAATTTTTACAACAACAAACTTGTATATCTTTGTATATCCACTGTTTATTTACAGTAGTTAAATCGGTTTGCAAAGCATGCCATGACTGTTTTTTGTTTGACCTGCAATCTGAGCTTCAAAAGTACTACATATACACGACCGCTCAAAAGTTTGGGATCACTTGCAAATTTCTTTGTTTTCCAAGGAAAAACAAATTTTCACACATTTCACGAACACTTTTTTTCCATTTCACAAACAATTAAAATGAATCAGATGATTTTCAAAAAATGATCTACATTTTTGCATAGAGGCCTACTATCAACAACTGTCAAGTCCTCTGCATCAATCTCCTGGTATGGCTGCTAATCCATGCTAATCATTTTATAAGGCTAATAGATGATTAGAAAACCCATAAAAAAAATCTAAACTAAAAATAAAATCTATTACCATGCTGTTAACTACTCCCGTCATAGAGCAGCACAAACTGGGTCTAACAAGGACAGAAAAACGCTGCACAAATATCTGAGAGTGTGTAGTTTAAGACAAAGACCTGGTACCTGCATTAAATAGTACCCGTCAAACACCAGTATCCGTATCAACAGTGAAGCGGCGACTTCAGGATACTGGACTTCATAGCAGGACTACCAAAAAAAAAGCCATATCTCAGACTGGACCAAAAACAATTTCCAAGTGATCCCAAACTTTTTGAGCGGTAGCGTATATAACTAGGAAATACTGCGTAGGTTGGAGTTCAACGGGGGGTAAGTACTTCACATGAGGCAGTACGCGGTGAAGACACGTCTACGTTTTTGCACTGCATCGTTTGCATTCGAACATGCCGAGACAATCGCTTGTTCACTACAGGTGGTCCTCGGTTTATGACGTAAACCCGAGACCCGCTGGAGAAGGAAAGGAAAAGGAAAAGGAAAGCAAAGTCAAGGTTTGGAACTTGTTCATGACCCGAGGACCATCTGTGTTGCCCAGTGGAGCAGATTTTCTATCCCCGGATCTTAAACTTTAAGTCAGGGGTGTCCAGACTTTGTCCTGTGGGGCATAAAAAACCGCACTTTGGACACCCTTGCCTTAACTTATTATCAATCAGCATGATTTGTAGCTTTGGTTCCTGGTTTTAGGCGCCCCTCAACTGACTCAACAGGGTTCTCCGCTCAAACCAAGACTCAGACTTTGTGTTTGAACATGTCTTCTCTTTCCCCTTCTTGACACCTTAACCGTGTGCTGCCTCCTAGAGATACTAAAGAAGAGTTTCTCCGACCTGGTCATCACCATTCCCAGGGTGCTGCTGGAGGAGAACCACAACCACTGCTGGAAAGATCCGAACCACGAAGGAGCAGCGGAGTCGTACGATTTGCCCTCGATTTGAACCAGACTGAGTAGTACCTCCTGTCGACATCACACAAAAATGCATGGAACTGTTTTTTTTTTTGGTTGCCGTTTGACACCGTGGCATTATTAAAAAGGTGCTATATCATTTTTTTCTTCATACATGCATTGCATTTTAAAGCTACTGACAGAAATAGAATAATAAATCTAACCACAAAGTGCTGATGAAACATCTAAAGCAGCCTGTATACACTTCTAGGGTAAATAAAGGCATCACTTGAAGTACTGAATGATTATTTTGTACTTAATATCTAGATTTTTCCATGAAGCCAACGTTACTTGTATTTATCTTTCTCTTTCCCTATTAAAAAAAAGTTAATATCATACTATGTACAATATGTACATTGATAACTATAGTGTACTAAATTGTAGTAACAAGAGTGAACCACTAGATGGCAACACAGGCTGATAGATGAAAATACACAATTCACTTGAAAGGATTCATCACTGTAGACTGGAAATACTGTGTGTGGGTGCAGGGGGGACTTTTTATTGAATAATTAATATTAAAAAAATAATAAAATAATAACAATAATATAATTACAAATAATTAATATTAAAAAATATTAAAATAATAACAATAATATTATTACAAATAATTAATTTACAGGAAACTAGTTATACGGGAGGCAGGCAGATTACAAGAGTTTTCCACGGAAAAGGGGAATGTTGATGGATATAAAGTCAGGATGTTGGGGCCACTTATATTTATCTTTTTATTTTTATAAATAAAATTTAAATTAAATTTTTTTTATTTTATTTATAGCTCTGTGTTATAGTTAAAAACTGAATTTTCTGTTAATTTTTTTCTTTTTAAAAAAATTCTGGATATTTCAACCTTACTTGTACATTTTTCCCCAAATATTTTGACTTGATTCGCATATTTTCCCTTGTAAAATTACCCCTAATTTAATCCCCTAATCACCTAATTTGCTCGTTTCTCATAATAATACTACTTCAACAAAAAGTTTTTATGCTTCTGAGATTACACCTTTCACAATAATATCATTGCATTATTCTCGTAATAGGAAGTATTTTTTCCTCATAAGATTACAACTTTTTTCTGTTAATATCATGACTTAATGCTCATGCAGTTATTTATTTATTTATTTTTTAAAATATAAATATAATATGCTCAGGGTCGATAAAAAATGTCACAGACCACCAGTTTACCGCCAAATTTTTTTCTGTTTTTTTTCCTGTTTTTGTTGTTATTTTTAACATTTAAAAATATATTTTTTATTAAATTAGAAATTTGTGGGCAACCAAATTACTCATTTTTCCCAAATTTTTGCTGTTTTATTTTATTTTATTGTTTGTTTTGATTGATTTTTAAATGTTTTTTTAGCATTGTGCTGAGGGTCAATGACAAAGGACAACGGGCCACACTTTGGACACCCATGCCTTAAAGTTTTTGGTCTGGGTTCTACCGTTTATGATGATACTGACAGATGCTGCGCTATTGTTACCATTGTCACCTGCACTACCAGTACAGGAAATTTACTGCAAATTGACAGGAAATTTTACGGGAAGCAATTTAAACGTGGGGGTAGATGGGGACGGGGGGGCTGAGTGATATGCATCAACGTCAACTCTTGTTTGATACCACATCCAACTTCACTATCAGGTTACCCCCCTGGTTCTTGTGAACGGACACTTCACACACATATCCATTCAAGAGAATGTTGTAAACTTATGGCTGTGATGCTTTGTCGGGGGGTTGTGTGGGGGGTTGTGGGGGGGGGGGGGCACCATTTTAAATACTGTGCCGCTGTGTGGGAACTAGCCTACAGACAGTTAACCTTGACCACATGTTCCAACACTACCAACGGACCCTTTAATGACAACCCAGCGTAATGACTAACTTTGTCTTTGGAAGGAATGTCCAATGAACATAAACCTCCGCCTTTAAGAATGACGTTTTTTTTTTTAACTCAACGTAAAGATTCGAGAACCCCCCCACAAATACGCAATCAATGTGCAACTTTTGCAGCGATCACTTCACTTTGCGTTTGATAAATACTATCCACTAAAAATGAAATGATTCATATTGTGAGTCAAGTTTTAAAGAGCAGGGGAGGAAACTGTCATGTCACGTCATGACATCATCAGCAACTGTCGGATCTGCATGTTTCATAGAAGGGCATAAATCACCAAAAAAAAAAAAAGGTTGTATTAGCGTTCACCTTATGGTTAAATTAGAGACTGCAGAGGACTGTCGCTGACCCAAACATTAGCGCTGTGTCTTTTCTCTCCATGGCAACCAGCTTACATTTATGACCTGCAACAAAAACGTCTCATTAATCACTCATCAGATATTTCTATGAAGACAGACAAAAATGTGGACGCACGTAGTGTATCCTGTACCAGGGGTCATAATAGTCGGAATTTTAAAAAAACTGAGTTAATGATCAAAAATGGAGGGAGAAAGAGCAAATACCAAACTTCATGCTAATAATAGGCTTTTTGAGTTATGTCACTTACGTTTTGAAATATATAAACACTTCAAAAAACGCTGCTGGTTCATTAACTGGCCTTCATTGAATTGTCTAATAATATTGCCAAAGGGAAGCAAAATTGTCAAAGAGGTCAACAGTCTGACACACTGTGTCATCTTTCAAAGAACACATTACTAACACCACTAAATTCATCACACAGCAACTTAACACTCAAATGATTCATTCGTACATTCATTCATTTTCTACCGCTTTTCCTCACAAGGGTGCTGGAGCCTATCCCAGCTGTGTTCGGGCGAGAGGCAGGGTACACACTGGACTGGTCGCCAGCCAATCACAGGGCACATATACACAAACAACCATTCACACTCACATTCATACCTATGGACAATTTGGAGTCGCTAATTAACCTAGCGTGTTTTTGGAATGTGGGAGGAAACCGGAGAAATCCCACGCATGTACGGGGAGAACATGCAAACTCCACACAGAGGGTGGAATTGAACCCTGGTCTCCTAGCTGTGAGGTCTGCGCGCTAACCACTCACCCGCCATGCCGCCCTCCTTTAAACTTAAATAGCCAAAAACTTACCACTTCCACACGGATAGGGAGGATAACTATTAACAGTTATTTAACCTTTAACATGAACATGAATCAAACGTAATAATTTTTTCTGGGTACATGATACCATACAGCATCCATATCAAACTTGCGCGGGCTGCACTAACATTAAACTTTCATATCAAGACGGGGGCCTCAAACTGGTGTCCTGCGGGCCATGTTTGGCCCGCAGGCCGCATGTTTGAGACCCCTGATCTATGGTGTTCAGGTCAATTTTGACCCATATATATTAATGTCAAGAAAAGGTAGAAAAAGTTATTGTTTTTTCAGCAACATAACTTTAGTATAAAGTGAAATCAAAAACAGCAGAACAGGTCCAGATTTTGGTTCACTGTCCTTCTTGCCATTCTTTCCATGATCCAAATTGTAAATGTGAAATCAGCCAATCAAATGAGTGAATTCACCTTACATGTAAACTGGAAAAAACGGTCAAAATGAGAATCCCCTGAAGCCTACATGATGATAAAAGGAGCTGGTTGTCATTGTGTTGGCTAATTGTACACTTATGATTTCAGTTGTGGCTCAAAATATTGCTTTATAGTCATATTATTATAACCGTGTCGAAACCCACCCTAACAATACAGTGGTCATAATTACAACCAGACCATTTTAAAATGTAGTAAAAAAAATTTGGGGGGTTTTATTTTGTTGAAATAGAGTTTCCTGATAAAGTCAAAAAAACATTGATGCAATAAACAAATGTTATGTAATTCTTTTTATGCATCAACATGGAACAATAGAAATTTGGTGAGATAACCGCTAACACCTTTTTGCACCGATATATATATTTTTTTATTGGGGTGTGGAAATTCCTTACAGAAGCCAAAAACATGCATTAACATACCACTGCAAAGCCAAGGTTAGTGAACCCAGACGTTACTCGCTTATTAGCGCTAACTACCCCTTTGGAAATATACATCTACGCTTGGCACACAGACCTCTAATAACAAACGGGCTAACAACCGGTCATTACTGGGGGCTCAAACAGGAGATTTACAAATCTTGAGTTGAGTAGTATTGGACACGCTTGAAAATGGTTATTCCATCAAGGGCAAAAGGATAAAATGCTATGATTTATTTGCGGCGGCGGATAATTACCGGTGTCTTGTCACTTGTCAAGAACGAATGGACACAGAGTCAGTAGTCAGTAGTCTGTAGTCTGTAGTCTGTAGTCGCGGTTCTTTACAACGCCGCAGTAAATCTGAAATGTTTGTAAAGCCATAAATCCATAGCATGTGGTAAAGGTTGAGCTCTCCTTGGAGCTTAGCGGAATTGGCTGAATTGTTTTGCTTTAAAAGGTTTGCAGAAGATCAGCAGGGTTATTGAAAAGGTGTGGACGTGACTGAAAACTCAATGGAGTGGATTGAACAGGTTGAACAGAAAACGATAAGAATTGTTATTTATGGAAGTAAACAATCATTCATAATGGCTCGCAGAAAACATTGACCCCCCCAGAGGTTGATAGATTTGACGATTGTCTAAATTTTTTATTTAATTTTCTCTATTCTGAATATTGACAACCCCAATGCAGTAGTGTAGTCAAGAGAATCTCATGATCAATTTAATAGTTCCAAAAAATTAGCTGATTTTTTTGGACGCAGAACTTTGGTATATCCATCCATGGGGTATGCTGGAGCCTATCCCAGCTGACTATGGTACACCAGGACCGGTCACCTATGGGCAATTTAGAGTCTCCAATTTCCAAAAATTCCAACCTCGGTTTGTTTCTCAAAATATTGTGACTTTAAAAAAAATAATATTTTTTTCTTTAATATTTCAACTCTATTCTACTAATATGACAATATTTTTCCTCATAATATTAACAAATAATATTAATATAGTATTAACAAATTTTTGGAAAATTGCAACTCATTTCTTGTAAGAATCAGACTTTTTCCATTGAGTAATTTTTTATATAATTTTTTTTTAAAGTTCTGCTTTCTTCTTGTAAATCATAATATTGTGACTTAAAAAAATAATATTTTTTTCTTTAATATTTCAACTCTATTCTACTAATATGACAATATTTTTCCTCATAATATCAACAAATAATATTAATATAATATTAAATTTTTGGAGAATTGCAACTCATTTCTTGTAAGAATCAGACTTTTTCCATTTAGTAATTTTTATATATATATATTTTTTAAAGTTCTGCTTTCTTCTTGTAAATCATAATATTGTGACTTTAAAAAAAATAATATTTTTTTCTTTAATATTTCAACTCTATTCTACTAATATGACAATATTTTTCCTCATAATATTAACAAATATTATTAACATAATATTAACAATTTTTTGGAAAATTGCAACTTATTTCTTGTAAGAATCAGACTTTTTCCATACAGTAATTTTTTATATAATTATTTTTTTAAGTTCTGCTTTCTTCTTGTAAATTTTCTTTTTGTAATTATGACATTGTTTTTTCCTCATAATATTAACAAATAATATTAATATAATATTAACAAATTTTTGGAAAATTGCAACTAATTTCTTGTAAGAATCAGACTTTTTCCATTGAGTATTTTTTACATATTTTTTTATTTCTGCTTTCTTCTTGTAAATTTTCTTTTCGTAATTATGACTTTGTTCCCATAATATTTTGACTATATTCTCGTAACATTATTACTTTTTCCACAAACTAATTTTTCCAGAAATAATAACTTTGTTGTTTTAAAATATTACATTATTCTATGTATATTCTACAAATAAATTATGTATAAAATTACGGCTTTCTTCTCAATATTCTGACTTTTTACTTTTTTTTTTAGTACTGCTGCCATATTTGCTGTATTTTTAGTTTTCTAATTAGAACATAACATATATAAATATATTGGACATAACTGTAAAAAAAACATTTTTTCCTCAAATACAGAGAGTCTAAAGAGTATTTTATCCAATTACTTGATTAATTGAACAAAATGAATCAATACATCCCTTCATAGCCGCAGCCCTATAACTCATTAGGTTTCTGAAAGTAATTTTCCCAACACTAATTAATCTTCCAGACAGAAAAGCATTCCCACCATGAAGAGATGTCTTGATGGGTTGTAATTGTTTAAACGATAGTGTCTAAAAGCCTCAACACAAAGAGGACTACAGGAAGGAAGTAGTGCTCCTCAACGACCGTCAGTTCAGCATCTGAGGGCTTCCCCTTTAGTTACCCGACCTTCTGCTTCCATTCAGAAATCCCATTTTGGATCTGTTATTCCACTGGTGTTTGAGCAAAGATCTGTTCCAAGACATTTAAATCACGAAACAACGCTAAGCACTACAAGTCTCCGTGTTTAAAAATGGAACCATGTTCACGAGCAACACGTTCTGGAAGACGGATAGCCTCAGCCAGCAGCAATTGCAGGTTCTAATTGTAAAGTATTTGCCCTTGTTTTTTTCCTCTTGGCTTTGAAGTTTGAAGGCTTTGCTCCGTTCTTGTCCTGAGGTGCTGCCCAAGCCTGATTTATGAGGATGGTTTCCAAGGGAAGCTACTTTAAATTACATGGCCCTTAAACCTGAGCAGAAAGAGAGAGAGAGAGAGACGGAGAGAGGGGTGAATCGCCACTCTTGAGACCCCTAATTGCAAGACAAATCTACCTTCTCAGACCTGAGGAAAATGGGAAATGTGTTGAAAAGACTGGGTCACTTGGATAAGTGTGCAATTTGTCCTGAAGACCCATTGTGATCTGTCACTCACGTTGAATGCCTTCACTGCTATTTCTTCTTTTTCTTTATTTCGAACATGAAAAACATCCAAAACACCACAAACCAACTAAAACCAATACAAATAAAAATACCTATGTATATATAAAGCTACACATGTTCGAAAGGGAGTGGGAAGAAGTCAAGACTTATCTAGTCCCACCCCCCTAACCATCCAGATTCCAACCTCATCCCAACAAAACATATATTATTTTGGACATATATAGTCCAATACAAAAGAAAGAAAGAAACCGCTCCATCTGAACAGTCATCACAAGCTAACAAGGATATAAAAACATCAATGTTATGGTATTGTTTCGTGAGATTGAAAAATAAAAGTATGTGAGACAAAAAAAATCATAAAAAACATCCAAAACACCACAAACCAACTAAAATCAATACAAATAAAAATACTAATGTATATATAAAGCTACACATGTTCGAAAGGAAGTAGGAAGAAGTCAAGACTTATCTAGTCCCACCCCCCTAACCACCCAGATTCCAACCTCATCCCAACAAAACATATATTATGCCTTGTCTACACAGACATTGGACATACATAGTCCAATACAAAAGAAAGAAAGAAACCGCTCCAACTGAACAGTCATTACAAGCTAACAAGGATATAAAAACATCAATGTTATGGTATTGTTTCAGTGAGATTGAAAAATAAAAGTATGTTCATTCATTCATTCATTTCCTCACGAGGGCCGCGGGGGTGCTGGAGCCTATCCCAGCTGTCTTCAGGCGAGAGGCGGGGTACACCCTGGACTGGTGGCCAGCCAATCACAGGGCACATACAGACAAACAACCATTCACACTCACATTCATACCTATGGACAATTTGGAGTCGCTAATTAACCTAGCATGTTTTTGGAATGTGGGAGGAAACCGGAGTACCCGGAGAAAAGGGGTCCCCCCCGAGGGTGGGATTGAACACAGGTTTCCTAGCTGTGAGGACTGCACGCTAACCACTCGACCAATGTGCAGCTCAGTCATAAAAAATATTTTTCATATTTAAAAAATGTAATAAAAATATGTAAACTAATAGAAATCAAAATACATCTAAATTAATATTTTAAGTAATTTTCTAAATAATTATATATGTAATGTCAGGGTTTTTTGTACTTTTTTGGCAATATTCATTAATTTATTCATTCATTTTCTACCGCTTATCCTCACGAGGGTCACGGGCGTTGCTGGAGCCTATCCCAGCTGTCTTCGGGCGAAAGGCGGAGTACATTCTGGACTGGTGGCCAGCCAATCACAGGGCACATATAGACAAACAACCATTCACACTCACATTCATACCTATGGACAATTTGGAGTCGCTAATTAACCTAGCATGTTTTTGGAATGTGGGAGGAAACCGGAGTACCCGGAGAAAAACCCACGCATGCACGGGGAGAACATGCAAACTCCACACAGCGATTGGCCGAGGGTGGAATTGAACCCTAGTCTCCTAGCTGTGAGGTCTGCGCGCTAACCACTAGACCGCCGTGCCGCTAATAAAAGTATGTGAGTGAGGGAATAAAATTCTTTAAAATACCTCAGATTAAATAATCACACTTGAGTCTTACTACTTCCCTATTGTCACTGCTGTACCATTTTGCAGCATAGTCGAGGTAAATGTGTCAAAAAGAAAGGTAAACTAATTCTCTCATAAGCCACTTGTAATCGCCGGAAGGACTTATCGGAGCACTCATCCCTCTATAAAAACCTGGATTGATATTTCCCGATTATGATGTGCGTTTTGTTTTTGTGCGGCGGCGTAAAATGTTGCAACTTGTAAGGGATGTGAGGGAGAGTCAGAAGAGGAGGAGGAGGAGGAGGTGACAGTGCCATTTGGCTGAAGGGCACTCATAAACTTGGAAGAGGGAGAGAGTGCACCATTCCTTACAGGTGACTGTACCATGTGACTTCAGGAGCTATAAAAAGCAGGCCGACCTGTCCTGAGGTACAAGTGATCTCCAGAGGAGTAAAAGGGGAGGAGAACAGCCGGGCTGTCGGCAAAGTAGCAAACACCGACAGCCCCTTGAGCATCTGCAGGGTTCTTGTTCTTACCGACGTCGAGTCTTTACTACTTTGACACAATGAGCTGCAGCAGCGTCGCAGAATCGGAGATCTCAGAAGAAGAGCTTGAGCTTGGTGCTCTTGGTCAAGGTGAGAGCGAAGGAAGTCCCAAGGCATCGTTCCAGGACAGCGAGAGCTCCACTAGCAGCCCGAGCGACCCAGAGGAGGGTCAGACCAAGAAACGTAATAGGCCAGTTCGCTCCAAAGCTCGACGTATGGCCGCCAATGTCCGTGAGAGAAAACGTATTATGGACTACAACCAGGCCTTCAATGCTCTCCGGGTTGCCTTGAACCACGACCTTAGCGGCAAACGTCTCTCCAAGATCGCTACACTTCAGAGGGCCATCAATCGGATCTCTGCTCTTTCCGTGTTCCTGAGCACTAACCCTCCCGGAAAGCCCTGCACCCATCGGGAATGCAACAGGTCATCGGCGGCGCCGACGCCAATAGCGGCTTCTCAACTTGAGCCGACAAGAGTGACGATGCCTCGTCTGGAGCACCAGAGTTACGCTCCCTGGCATGCATCCGTATCCCAACATCTGCAGCCCCAACAGGGACCCCACGTGTACAGGCTCCCCATGGAGCCTCACGTCTACATGGATAGCAGCATCTCCTCATGCCCGCCATCGCCACACTACCCGTGTTACCCCACCGAAGGACACCTTTACACCTCACGTGGCCACTGTGGCAGCCCTCATGAACATCCGCCAAGCCCACTGCGATTCTCTCAGGTGGGTGAAGGGTTGGGGTACCAGCCTGGATTATGGGGCTCCTGCACTCAGGGTTACATGGACACTTTTGTGGAGCCGTCTCCGAATTTGGGACTTCCCTGGCAGATGAACTACCTGCAGGAGCAGGAGCACAATTTCTCTGTGGGCTCAGAAATACTGTGAACTACCGTGAACGCCGTTGAACTGTTGAATGATCTCAGGGAAGATTTTGGCGATCGGTTTAACTGAGTCATGGAATGTAATTCATCAAATATAAATATGAGTGCAATGATCAGGTGCAGAACGTTCTAAAAGACGCAAAACGGTGTTGTTGTCATTCACTGATGCTGGATGATATTATATTATATAATATTATATTTGACGTTGAGCTAAAAAATTCTGGGCTACACTGTTAGGTAATGCAAGTTTCTTCTTTGTATTTGCATCATAAGGAAGTATGATCATTTTGACACATCTGCCGCCATTTTTGTACAAATGTATTTATTTGCTCTTTGACTGTCTGTATATTTGTAAAGCTGTTTTCTAAACATCCAAATTAAATATTACAATTATATATTGTTTGTTTCTGGTGACTTCCAAACATCACCTGGACTTCTGCAACGAGTGCTAGATTATAGATTATAGCCTCTGGCCGGGAGGCTGTAACGCCGTGCGTGTAAACTGACAGAGGTCCTTTGCTCACTTGATGAATGCCCTCGCAAGTTCATTCTTGTCATGTTTTTGGAGCCACATAAAGTTAAATAATAATGGAATAATACATGGTCACCGTGCACATGGTTGATCTGTTATTATTGTTTTCAATAATGGCAATTGAGGGAAATGAAGGGTCTTTCTGCCGCAACGTGCTGGGATAGTCACATGACAACCACTCCAAAATGGGTAATAATAAAAATGGGTTATAATATTTGACACTCAAACAATGAAGATATTCAAATGCCTTTAAAATGAGCTTGACTAAATTGTCACATCCAACATATTTTGGAGCTTATTTTTAGATGAATTTAACATATGAAATATTTAATATTTATATATTTATATATATAATTTATATATTTATATAATAAACTTAAGGAAATAATAATAAACTTAAGGAAATAATAATAAACTTAAGGAAATAAGCTAGCTTACCTAATGATGAAGATGGCTTCACAAAGGACATGGGCTGTAATAATAATAATAATAATTATTATTATTATTATTTTTAGCTATTTTTAAAATAGCTATATTTTTAATATAGTAAGAACACTTTAATTGTAATATATCACATTCTTTTAAAGTATGAGGATAATTAAATGGCCTTAAAATGAGCTAGCTTACCTGACATTCCGCCATTTTGGGGCAGCCATGGCCTGGTATAGTCACATGACAACCACTCCAACATATTTTGTAGCTTATATTTAGTGAGAACACTTTAATTGTAATATTTGACATTCTATTAAAGCATGAGGATAATTAAATGGTCTTAAAATAAGCTAGCCTACCTGACATGCTGCCATTTTGGGGCAGCCATGGCCTGGTATAGTCACATGACAATCACTCCAACATGTTTTGGAGCTTATTTTTAGATGAACTGAGCACAAAAATATAGTAAGAAAAGATGAAGTTTAATATCTGACACCCAATGATTGTTAAATGAGCTTTAAAACGGCAAAAAATAAGCTTAAGGAAATGAGCTAGCTTAGCTAACACGCTAAATGTTGGGGGAAAACCATATCCTGGCATAGTCACATGATAACCATTCCAGCTTTTTTTTTTTTTATTTGAATTCATTGTAGAAATATAGTAATAACATTTGAATTGTAATATTTCACATTGTATTAAAGCACGAGGATAATTAAATGGTCTTAAAATAAGGTAGCTTACCTGACATGCCGCCATTTTGGGGCAGCCATGGCCTGGTATAGTCACATGACAATCACTCCAACATATTTTGTAGCTTATTTTTAGATGAATTTAACACATAAAATATAGTAAGAAAAGATCAACTTTAAAATCTGACACTGAATGATTATTAAATGAGCTTTAAAACGGCAAAAAATAAGCTTAAGGAAATAAGCTAGCTTACCAAACACGCTGCCATGTTGGTGGAAATTTGAATTTGTTGTAGAATATCGTAAGAACATTTGATTTGTAATATTTCACATTATATTAAAGCATGAGGATAATTAAATGGTCTTAAAATAAGCTAGCCTACCTGACATGCCGCCATTTTGGGGCAGCCATGGCCTGGTATAGTCACATGACAATCACTCCAACATGTTTTGTTTATATATGTATTGAACCAGGAGGTATAGCAAGAACAATTTAAGTGATTGTTAAATGAGCTTTAATGTAAACTTAGGGACTTCATGCTAACACGCATCATAGTCAGGTCAGCTGGTATTTGTATAAATTTGCGTCAGTCAAAAATGAACTAATTCTAAGCACGTATTGCTCGGGTTAGCCAACAACAGCCTGCTTTGCTCTCCCCTCCTGAGCGGCAAGGTCATGAAAAACACTTTTAATATTACACTGTAGGTATGGCGTTCACCGACAGATTTATGTGGGTTCAGGAAGGAAGACCGTGCCCCGTCATCAGTGCGGTGAAATCCCCTGTCGGAGCGGCACTGGCCCGCAGGTACAAATGGGTGTGGGAATTTATTTTTCTCACATCCTGGAGGCCGCACCAAGGGCCCTAAAGACCGTGCTGAAAAGAGTTGGCCTGGGGAGAACTAACGGCAGGCATGCTGGTGTACTGCGACAATTAACAGGCAGGAAGGAAAGGGAATTTTGGACAAAGTGATAAATGGAGAGGAGGAGTGGAATAATTGGAAGAATAAGATGCGCGTGGTGTGAAAAAAGGAGGACCGTGGTTTGGCAGACATGAATCACTGGAAAACCTTGACTCACCAGTGCGAGACGAGCGTGGCTGACGGCGCACAGTGACAGCATGTCTCTTTCTCCTCCTCCTTTGGCACAACGGCTCTCACTCGCTGCAGTGCCAGTTGATGTTCTCATCTTCAGCAGACTCCGTGGACATGCAATGACAGCATCTTTCAGTTGTCATAAAAATACTTTGGGGTTTGGGTTTTTTAATTTTGCAACAAAGCTCAACACAACAGCAAGAAAGGCACTCAAAAGAACAGACTTACTATGGAAATTGTTGGAATCAAACTATGGAATGGATTGAATAAGACCCTCAAACAATGCACAACGATGAGCCAATTTAAGAAACAATACAAGCAGTTGATGTTTGCTAAGAACCAGTCATGATGTGCTATATATATATATATCACTATAATGACACTTACTATGGTACCCATTATGTCATTGTATGATATCACCTGGTACTTCGGTATGTGACTAAATAAATAAATAAATATTTAAAAAAATATATTATATTTTTTATTATATAAAATATTATATATGATTATATAAAACACTAATATTTTTTTTATTTAAAAATAATAATAAATAAAAAAAAATATATTAGGAAAGCAGGAAGTGAACAAATGTAACAGTTACTGATTGTAAAAGTACCAGATGGAGGGGTAGGATTTAATAAGCTGTGCTTCTTCCTACTCCTTTTTGACATGTGGAACTGTGAACTGATTATGTGATGCATTCAATTGTAATCTGATGCATGTTCAAATGAAATTAAACCATTACCATTACCATAATTGAAAGAATTTACATTTTGCATTGTTGGGTCTTAACGAGGTTTGGAGTACAGCTTAAAAATGCAAAAAGAGATAATTAAAAATGTTCATCAGCTGATCAGAAGGTGAAGACCGTCGCTCAAAACAATGAGTAGCGCCGCCATTCTTGTTACTCACCTGAAAATTGGGTTTGGGCATGCTTGATGCCGGTGTTTCCAGGTGGCTTGTGGAAATGTTCCTCCAGATGGTGAAGATGGTTTCACAAAGGGCATGGACTGTCTGGAAATAACATCCGGTTTTGTAAACTTCTCTCGACATCCATTCCCAAAATGTTCTCAGTTGGATTAAGATCTTGGGATGGTCAACACACAGGATGGTCCAAAAGACTGAGCTTATTCCTTTGGAAGAAGTCCTTTGTCAGGCAGGCATTGGGAACTGCAGTGAAAAAAAGTCATTACGAGGACTTTCGAGTATTGAGGAATTCCGTCTGTCGTTTGACGCCCCTGCACAAGCTAAAGCTCAATTGCGCGTCTCAGGTGTGTCTCACCTTTCATGCATTTTGAAGCTCTACTGAGAATCTCCTTAAGATCTTCTCAACTTGTCTTAAAATTTTGATCAAGAGTATATTGGTTTCCACAAATTGTCTATGGGATTGATTTTTCTTGATCCAATGCTTGGTTGGTCTGTCATGGGTTTGGTCATTGCCATGGGTTCCCATCCAAGATCCAATGGTCCATGGTCTTCCTGTACCCTGTATCCTGTAGAAACAGCCCCAAAGCACGATGTTTGACAGTCGGGATGTCCTTGGGCTCATATTCACCATTTATCTGCTTCCAAAGGAGTTGATGCCAAAGAGCTCAATTTTGGTCTCGGTTAACCATAACATTCTTAGCTGAATAACATCGGAGTCAAACTTGAGATGGGCCTGTACGTGGATCTTCTTGAGCACTGTAGGATCTCAACCCATTACAGCAATATGTGATGATGCTTTTCTATGTGCTCCCAACTCCCTTGACATCATTAACCAGCTCTTCCTTTGTAACTCATAGCTGGGTCCTCACCTTTCAATTTTGGTCTCGAGTGACCATAACATTCTTGGCTGAATAACATCGGAGTCAAACTTGAGATGGGCCTGTACGTGGATCTTCTTGAGCACTGTAGGATCTCAACCCATTACAGCAATATGTGATGATGCTTTTCTATGTGCTCCCAACTCCCTTGACATCATTAACCAGCTCTTCCTTTGTAACTCATAGCTGGGTCCTCAGCTTTCAATTTTGGTCTCGAGTGACCATAACATTCTTGGCTGAATAACATCGGAGTCAAACTTGAGATGGGCCTGTACGTGGATCTTCTTGAGCACTGTAGGATCTCAACCCATTACAGCAATACGTGATGATGCTTTTCTATGTGCTCCCAACTCCCTTGACATCATTAACCAGCTCTTCCTTTGTAACTCATAGCTGGGTCCTCACCTTTCAATTTTGGTCTCGAGTGACCATAACATTCTTGGCTGAATAACATCGGAGTCAAACTTGAGATGGGCCTGTATGTGGATCTTCTTGAGCACTGTAGGATCTCAACCCATTACAGCAATATGTGATGATGCTTTTCTATGTGCTCCCAACTCCCTTGACATCATTAACCAGCTCTTCCTATGGAACTCAGGGCTGGATTCTCACCTTTGTCATCTTAATCGTTGTTATCCCACTTGGTGAAATCTTGCACAAAGCTCCAGAGTGAGAACAACGGACTTATCTTGTGAATTATTGCACCAATCACGGCCTTGTAGTCCATCCCAGTCTTGTTCTGGTGGAGAAGAGAACAAAAGAGATTGTCTCAGGGTTTTTTTTTAAACAAAGTGAACTTGGAGAAAGCTCCTTTTCAATGAGGTCCACCTTCCAATGGAGCTTTTGGAATGGTTGATCTACTTCTTTGCGGACTCGTGAGTCACCGAGAGGTTACCTCACCCTTCCAACATGTTAATGGAGCGTGTCAGTGATGCATCGTTTTTCCTCATCGTTCTGCCTCTGCGACACCTTTGGCTGCCAAACACATCAAAATGAAAACAAGTAAATATGAGAGAAATGATGCAAAGGGTGCGCTTGCGTGATATATGGGAATGAGTCAGACTTCAGAATGAAGCCTGCTGATGTTTTACATACCCCCTATACACACACACACACACACACACACACAAACATGCACTATGACATCATAGGTGTGATTGTGAACACCCCCGGAGGATATTTATGTACTACAGAAGGGAGATGGAAACAAATGTGTCCATTATAGTATAGATTCTTGTTTTTCACTGACAGTCATCACTAGTTTGACTTGCTGCTTCTTGTTTTTCTCTTCAATTAGATTTTATTATTTTTTTTTAGTGTTTATACGTGTTATTATGGAGCCACTTGCACCAGTAAATGCTGAAATGTTATGTCTGCCATTTCCAACTAATGAAACAAGATGTAGCTTGTTTTATTGATCTGTTTGGATGTGCAGAGTAGCGAGCAGTGCCAGTGGTCAACACTAGAGGGAGACATGACACTAGCGGACGACAGCAGGGATTTCATTGCTTTAACCACAAAGAAGAAAAAGCATGTTTTGAGGAAGATGTTGTTGCCCTGGAGGTTGGTACAAATCATTCCTTGGGGCGGATAATCAATGCCTACTACTTCTCTTGACGACTCGCACATCTTTATTTCTTGACCAGGCAGTTTAGTACGACAAAGTGGTGACGTTAACAAAAATAAACGTTGTAAATTCGCGAGAATAAAAGTTGCAAATTTACAAAAAAAAAAGTCGTAAAGCTGTCCCAACAATGGCTGTTACGATCAGAGATTTTGAGAATAAGGTCGAAAATATATGAGAAAAAAATATTTTGCTGCCATGTTATAAATAAAAGTTTGCCTATGCTCTATCGTCCCTCTGACACATACGACAATGATTATATTATTTATTCTCATAATATTACGACTATTTTCCTCCTAAACTTACAACTTTGTTCTTATAAATTTGCCATTTATACTTTTTTATAACTTTTTTCTAATAAAATTTCTAAATTGTATTCTCGAAAAATTTACAATCATGAATGTACAATTTTACACCTTTAAATTTACTACTTTATTCTCGTTAATTTACTGTCTCGTAAATTTATAATTTATTCTTGTAAATGTACAACTTTTGTTCTCATAAATTTACAATTTTACTTTTGTAAATGTACTACTTTGTCGTAAATTTACGACTGTTCCTCACAAATTTGTTACATTTTTCTAGTAAATGTACAACTTGTATTCTTGTAAATTTAAAATTGTAAATTTACTACTATAGTCTCGTAAAATGACTATTTTCCTGAAAATTGTTGCCTTTTTTTCCAAAAAAATTTTACAATTTATTCACGTAAGTGTACAACTTTTTTTCCGATAACTGTCCAATTTTATCTTTGTAAATTTCCAACAATTTTTCTCATGAATTTACAATTGTAAATTTACTACTATAGTCTCGTAAAATGACTACTTTTTTTAAAAAAAATTACAATTTATTCACGTAAGTGTACAACTTTTTTTCCGATAACTGTCCAATTTTATCTTTGTAAATTTCCAACTATTTTTCTCATGAATTTACAATTGTAAATTTACTACTATAGTCTCGTAAAATGACTACTTTTTTTCAAAAAAATTTACAATTTATTCACATAAGTGTACAACTTTTTTTCCGATAACTGTCCAATTTTATCTTTGTAAATTTCCAACAATTTTTCTCATGAATTTACAATTGTAAATTTACTACTATAGTCTCGTAAAATGACTACTTTTTTTCAAAAAAATTACAATTTATTCACGTAAGTGTACAACTTTTTTTCCGATAACTGTCCAATTTTATCTTTGTAAATTTCCAACTATTTTTCTCATGAATTTACAATTGTAAATTTACTACTATAGTCTCGTAAAATGACTACTTTTTCCTGAAAATTGTTGACTTTTTCTTTTGAAAATGTACAATTTATTCATCTAAATGTGCAACTTTTTTTTTCCTGATAACAGGTCCAATTTTATCCTTGTAAATGTAGTACTTTATTGACTTTATCGTCAGAGGTCATAATAATCACATCAACTCTGTGTGACATTATTATAGCAAAAATCCATACACTGTGTTAGTGCATCATAATAACTCATATTAGCATATCATTTTTTTCATCGTCATTTTTCAAAACAGTCCAAATATGCAAAAATTCTAATTTTACAAGATACAAGACAATGTGTGGAGAAATCGAGGCAGATGAGCGGATTCAGGACATCCCTGAAAATCCTCACTGGAGATCTCTGCAGGTGAAGAAGCAGCCGGATAAAATGGAGAAAATCTAATCTTGGCTTTGCTGGCAACACGTAGCATTAGTTCCTCTGCCAAGGAGGGGGGCGTTTCAAACCGCATCTGTTTGTTTGTCAGCCCGGGAGATCATGTTTGGAATCTCTTCTTTGGAGGTACTTTTTTTTTTTTTATCATCAAAGATGCTAATTTGGACATCATGAGAAAACGGCTACTCATTTGTATCCATTAAGTAGTAATTTTGCTACGCTTTATTTAGTACATTTACATGCACTAAAGCAGTCGGAAATAGTTGTTTTTGTCCAGTTTTCACATGTACTGTCCATCTAATATTATATATAACTATTGATGAACGGAGGTGTTATAATAGCCAAGATAGCCGGCAAATGTGGTTTTTACGGACATGTGGAGAGGTTTTTTTGGAGGCAGTCATCACAAAAATATAAAAATATAAATGTCATATGAATACACTTATGCGAAAAATATTAGACCACACTTGTTTCTTCAGCGTATTCATCCATTTTAATGCCCGGTACAGCTAAAAGAACATTTATTTGGACAGATATAATGAGGGCAACAAAAATAGCTCCTATAAGAGTTGAATTTAAGAGCTGATATATCCAGCAACCTCCATGGTTTCCTGGATAATAACCAAAAGCACTTAAGTTCTTACATCAATAGCGTTAGCGCTGTACTGCCAAAACATTAAACTTGTATGAGCTATTTTTGTCGTCATTATATTTGCCCGAATAAAGTTATCATTAGTTGTTCCAGGCATTAAAATGAACAAGAAACTGCTGATTTTTTTCCCATGACTATGTACTATATACAATATACAATTTAAATAAATACTAATGTTTTATTATAATATTAATTTAAAAATGCATTTTCTTTATGATACCAATCATTTTTAACATTTTCAGTAAAAAAATCCAAGTACACAGTACAAGAATGACACCTACTCACCAGTGTATAATACTGCATATTACTCACTTCCGAATGCCTTGTATGTTTATTTTAGTTCATTTAGCATTTTACGCAAAATAAATGTAAGATTTGTTTCAATATGCATAGGTTTTGACTAGTGGTATTCGATAATTATTGGACCGATATCAGTTTAAAAATGTGATATCGGTCGGTATCACACTTTTTCCCCCCCGATCATGAAAAGTGATATTTTAAAAATACTGTATACCAAGGGTCCCCAACCGCCGGGCCGGGGACCGGTCCATGGCGCATTTTCTACCGCGCCGCACGGAAATAATAATTTAAATTATTAAATAAAATAATTTATTAATGGCCGTATTCTGGACGAATTAAGGATGTCGTCATAGAAATCCATTGGCGCTAGCAATAAATCTTGTTTCATATATAAGACATATATAAAAGCAGTAGAAAATGAATGAATATAATAATATAATAATATAATAATATAATAATATAATAATATAATAATATAATAATATAATAATATAATAATATAATAATATAATAATATGTGATGAAAAGCGGTAGAAAATGAATGAATGAATAATATAATAATATAATAATATAATAATATAATAATATAATAATATAATAATATAATAATATAATAATATAATAATATAATAATATAATAATATGTGAGAAAAGCGGTAGAAAATGAATGAATGAATAATATAATAATATAATAATATAATAATATAATAATATAATAATATAATAATATAATAATATAATAATAATATAATAATATGTGAGGAAAAGCGGTAGAAAATGAATGAATAATATAATAATATAATAATATAATAATATAATAATATAGTAATATAACAATATAATAATATAATAATATGTGAGGAAAAGTGGTAGAAAATGAATGAATAATATAATAATATAATAATATAATAATATAATAATATAATAATATAATAATATAATAATATAATAATATAATAATATAATAATATAATAATATAAATACACATATCATGATTTTTTTTTTTTACGTGATAGATGAAGCCACAGAATTCAAACTGCATTGACAAGGACTAGAGCCCAGAAATTTAAAGTAAAAAAAATCGCCTCACCGGCCATAAAAAAAAAATACGAGCCAATGAGCTGACCTCCTCCGTCTTTTCCGTCTGTTTCAATCTTTCCAACAGTTCACTTTCATTAACTCAGAGGTCAATCAATACTCAAAGAGCCATTGTTCTGCCATTTATTTATCCAATCATTTGCGCTGACAGCTGTCAATAGTAAATTGTATTTTCCTCATTGGTTTGCCTGCAGTGTGAATTCTACGACCACTTGCCATTTTCTTTCGTTACGTGACGCCACTTTAAGTCCAATATGTCGCCATGCTGCATAGCCCGCAGCTTTAACCACTTCAATTTAGTTATGGGAGTGGGCCTACATAATTGTAAGAAATAAATTGCTCTATTCAAGGCTTATCGCTTCCACTTACACGAACCATGTCGGAATAAGAAAGCCACACCTTGTTAAGTAATTGGACAACTACTCACCCCTCTCTGGCCTTAATTAGTCACTCAATGTTTTGCTCTTCTTCAAATCAGCCTCTAATGAATAGACTTGTCCAAATTGATTGGTTCTGAATGCCTCCGTAAAAACCAGAGATACCAAAACAGAGTCGATGGTGAAAGAACCAAAGTTTGGGCTGTTGTGAACTCCTATTTAAATCATCATCCTCTGTGAGTAATAGCCGAGCTGCAAGGAGAATCCCATCCGAGTTTTGCCATTCGTCGTAGATAAAAAAAAATACATAAAGTGTCAGACTTGCTCGGCCTCGAGGGTTTCACTGTCGTTTTCTTTCACCGAGCTTCTTCCCTCGCTACGCTGCGGAGACTTATGATTTCATCAATTCTCCTTTCTAAGCTTGAGAACTAGACAGATAGAGCAATTACAGGAAGATCAAATTAGATAAAAGTATAAGGAATTGAAACCCGACTGTCACAGGAAGATGGACGACTCATGTTTGGCGAGGTTAAATCTCAAGAGGCTTCGCTTTTATTGTGTGTGTAAAAAGAATGAAACCCAAACATAATAACGTCAGGCTCTGCCTTCCGGTCCCCACGATTCGATGCACATACGATTTTTTGTATTAAAAGCAGAAAACAGTAGATCCCAGACAGTTAGACGGCTATAAAATCTTTATGCTTGACACAAGACTCGCTCCGTTCTAAACCTTCGCCGACGATTTCGGATTATTCCAATTATTCCATTAGGTTCACCACTCAACCCATAAAAAAACCTGAAGTGTTACGTTACGAAATTACCACTTGTAAAATCATCACCCGTCACCTGTCAGTAGTTTAGCCGGTAGGGAAATAGATTTGGACTCAATAGAAATTGAGCAATCAGTCATAATAGATCACCCACAACAACGCCTGCTATTATTATGATGCAATTCAGCGCTGGTTTTTTGGGATCACAGTTGTATCCTTGTTGGTATTTGCGGTGATGTTCCCAGGGACACGCCACATGCTAATGAGGATGTTAATGCTGTGCAGATAATGGATTGTTCTGACAATGCTGTGCATAACCATCCCATTAGCGATACCGCAATAGTGCATTATGACAAGGACAATTTACTGTGTTACCGGGCGTTCAACAAGCTTCATTTGCACCAAAAACGGCACATTAACTCATGTCAGCACATTGACATGTTCATTTTTTTTTTTTGCAAGAGGCGGTCAGCTGAAAACCCGGAAGAAAAGCCTTTTTTTTTAAAAGTCTTTCAAAAAAGTATTTTCGAGGACATCGAAGGAAATGTAGTCTAAATATTCACACATTGTAGTACCAAAAAATTTACTTGCGACTAACTAGGAACTGGTCTGCACGGTGGACAAGAGGTTAGCCCTCACAGCAAGGAGACCCGAGTTCAATTGCATCTCTGTGTGGAGTTTGCATGCGTGGGTTTTCTCCGGGTACTCCGGTTTCCTCCCACATTCCAAAAACACGCTAGGTTAATTAGCAACTCCAAATTGTCCATAGGTATGAATGTGAGTGTGAATGGTTGTTTGTCTATATGTGCCCTGTGATTGGCTGGCCACCAGTCCAGGGTGTACCCCGCCTCTCGCCTGAAGACAGCTGGGATAGGCGGTAGAAAATGAATGAATTAATGAATATTGGCAAAAAATAAATGTACAAAAACCCTCACATTACATATATAATAATTTTAAAAATTACTTAAAATTACTTAAATACAAATATTAATTTAGATGTATTTTGATTTCTATTAGTTTACATATTTTTAATACATTTTTTTAAATATGAAAAATAATTTTATTACTGGGTTGCACGGCAGTCGAGTGGTTAGCGCGCAGACCTCACAGGTCGGAGACTTGAGTTCAATCCCACTCTCAGCCATCTCTGTGTGGAGTTTGCATGTTCTCCCCGTGCATACGTGGGTTTTCTCCGGGCACTCCGATTTCCTCCCACATTCCAAAAACATGCTAGGTTAATTAACTCTCGCCTGAAGACAGCTGGGATAGGCTCCAGCACCCCCCGCAACCCTCGTGAGGATAAGCGGTAGAAAATGAATGAATGTATGAATGAATCATTTGAGTGTTAAGTTGTTGTGTTATGAATTTAGTGCTGTTAGTAATGTGTTCTTTGAAAGATGACAGAGTGTGTGACAATTTTTGACTCCAATTTTTTTTACTCCAAATTGTCCATAGGTATGAATGTGAGTGTGAATGGTCGTTTGTCTATATGTGCCCTGTGATTGGCTGGCCACCAGTCCAGGGTGTACCCCGCCTCTTGCCGGAAGACAGCTGGGATAGGCTCCAGCACCCATGTGACCCTCGTGAGGATAAGCGGTAGAAAATGAATGAATGTATGAATGAATCATTTGAGTGTTAAGTTGCTGTGTTATGAATTTAGTGCTGTTAGTAATGTGTTCTTTGAAAGATGACAGAGTGTGTGACAATTTTTGACTCCAATTTTTTTGACTCCAAATTGTCCATAGGTATGAATGTGAGTGTGAATGGTCGTTTGTCTATATTTGCCCTGTGATTGGCTGGCCACCAGTCCAGGGTGTACCCCGCCTCTTGCCGGAAGACAGCTGGGATAGGCTCCAGCACCCATGTGACCCTCGTGAGGATAAGCGGAAGAAAATGAATGAATAACTAGGAACTGGCCGGTCACTATTTAAAAGGTATGCCACGGTACTAAAAAGTCACAGTTTCAAAACCACTGTTTAAATTTATCCCAGTCACGTCTGGAACCAGTTAACCACGATTAACGAGGGGCAACTGTATTGTCATTTTGGTTGACCAAGTAAAAAAAAAAAAAAAATGACCAGCTGGAAGATCCTGCTGGAGGCCCATGACAACGGAGCACTCACTTATTTTGGATGAGCTACAGGGGTCGGCGCTCTTTCAAAGATGAATGGAATACCCCGGAGGATGGTACAGAGTGGCTCCTCCAAGCTCCATTATTTCTACTTAACATGCAGTCAGAAAAACTGTAGTTCACATCAGGGTAATGAGGCACATGGTAATGGCCAGGAAAGGCACAGAAGTCTTTCACTTAATGGGGCACTCAAAAAGGGAGGATCAGAAGCCACTATGGTCCTTGTTCTAAAATAACCGCTCCTCTGCTGCCCATTTCAGCAAGTCTGATAGAAATTCAAAGCCAGGGGCCGCTGAGGTGTAGCATCCTCTTTTAGGATCCAGTACAGGTTATGAAGTTCATCCCTCTTTTATCACAGTCTGGGTTCCAGACCCAACTGTGATAATTGGGAAGTAGGATTCCTTATTTAGAAATGCCATGATTTCATAGCTAGAGCATAGAAAACCTGTTTAGAACCTTCTCAATATGTTTTAACATTATTAGAGCACTCTAGACATAAAATAGCACCCCTATAGTTACCTTTACACTTATTACCAAGTAATACTAAGAGTAAATAAGCCAATCAAGACATAAATAAGACACAAGTGTGCGCATTACTATGAATATTCCCTTGTCTTTCTGAGGAGAGCAAAGTGAGTAGCAGACAGGAAATGATGTTGGGGGTTTCAGGAAGTAGGGATTATGTTTTTGTTTATTTCTTTCGGCTTTTTCCTGGTTACGGACTCACCACACTGATTTAGCTTGAGCCCTTTAAAATTCCGGATGCCCATCCTGACAAAGATCGATGGTGCTTACTAGTAGGGATTCGAACCTAAGGCGTTGTTCGCTCCAAAGTCCAAAACGCTAACCACTACACTCTCTGAATTAGGGATTATAATACCTGCAATAAAAGCCTGTTTTCCTCTGGCGATCAAGTCTGGTGCTTGTGTGTCTCACCTAGCATTACAGTGACATTACTGACACCTAGTGATCAGTGTAGAATACTACAAATTGTCAATGCCTTTGAATGAGTCTTCTTAATGCCTCATATTTGTATTTTACGTATCGCACGTCGCTCACACTGATAAGTAAAATCTAAATATTGGTCTTTTTTTATTGATAAGCCCGACTTAAGCGTTCACATATTTTGCATTTTTTGTTGCTTGATTTATTCCGTGAATTATTAGCAAAAGTTAATATAAGTTTAATAATCTGTGATGATCCCATTTTATCATGCCATGTTATTATTCATTAAAACTTTATTCAGGTTTTAGCTTGTTAAACTGTGTGTGGATTTGATTTATTCATGAAAACAAAAAATGAGATAAATTAAATCTATATAGTGTTAATATTTAATGGCCACTCTGCACTGAAAAAAATCAGGCCTCGTCATCAAAAAGGGTAAGAACCCCTGTACTAGTGTATGTACAGGTGAGCTCGTAGTTTTCCTTTAACTTCTAATAGTGCATGGCGACGACAAACAGGCAAGCAACAAGTCACCCACAAAGCGACAAACAGGCGTTTAAAGGAAAAGGTCTTCCAGCTGCAAGCAGTCAGCTTAAGTAGAGAGGAAAGCAATCAGCTGCACTTGCGCCAATCAACTTAATTAATGTCAGCTCCTGCGTGAGCACTGAGAACTGAGATGAAGGAAAAACCACACGTTCAAATTGGCACGAATACAAGGTGACTTCAATATCATGATTGGCACAATCAATTTGATTTGTTTTTGGTTGTTTGGCATTTATCTGCAGCATTTATGGTATTTGAGTAGTGACACGTGAGATTCACATGAGACGGCAGTCGTGGCCGCCATCCATTCACAGCATTACTCCATCTAACAAAGTATTTTTTTGTTTGTTTTTAGGCTTAGAAAAACACATTTTCACTTTTGGTGTTTAGGACGCACCCAAAGTAAAACGCGTCATATAAAAACTAATATAATATGATATGATATATGATATGATGTGGTATAGTATAGTATAGTATAGTATAGTATAGTATAGTATAATATAACATAATATGATGTAATATAATATAGTATAGAGTATAATATAATATAGTACAGTATAATGAAGTAGAATATAATATAATATAATATAGAGTATGTATAGTATAGACGCACCCAAAGTAAAATGCGTCATATAAAAACTAATATAATGTGATATGATATATGATATGATATGATGTGATATGGTATAGTATAGTATAGTATAATATAACATATGATATAATATAATATAATATAGTACAGTATAATATAGTATAATAATGTATAGTATAGTATAATATAGTATATAATATAATATAGTATAGAGTAGAATATAGTACAGTATAATGAAGTAGAATATAATATAATATAGTACAGTATAAAAATTAATATAATATAATATGATATGGTATAGTATAGAATAGTATAGTATAGTATAATAAAATAATAGAGCATGATATGAGTTTCATAGGTGCTGTCATGTTTCTAATAAATGCCACGTAAGTATCTCCAGGTCATGTTTGCCGACGCTAATCTGATTCCAGGTTCAAATTTGATCACACCGGCCCTGGCATTTGCACTTTTTGGAGCATTGACATTTGCATTTTTTGCCTATTATGACACTCTCCGTGGTGCTGCAGGTGTTTGTCATTTGGCATTATTTATGATAAATGCATTTTTTTATACCACCAGGACAACAGGCACAGTTGAGAAGAAAACTGCTGAGTAAAAGACATTGCAAAGATGGAAAGCCATAATAAAATTGTAATAAAAAGCAAATTGAGCTTTGTAACACCCATATCATCGGAGTAATGCCACCTCTGTAATATTTTTGTTTATTCCTTTCTTTTGTCCAAGATTATTAGATGTTGCAACACAGCTGAAGACGTCCCAATTGGTTGTGATCATTTAGCGCGCATTTATGACTTCAGATATTAGTTTGGCCTCCTGTCATTACATTGAACTCCTCAAATGTAATCAGTCTGAAGCTGTGATGCCTGAGGGAAAAGGAATCTGCGTGATTAATCCTGAAATGAAACAAGCCATTAATCAAGAACTTGGGGAGTGTAAAAAGTGTGAGGAAGCAAAGCAAGCGCTGGTTCTTAAAGGGAACAAAGCACGATGTGTTTTCTTATCTCTCATTTGTGCGGTAGAACAAAGAGAATACAGTCAAGTCTGTGTTTGGCTGTCTGCTTGGACATCACAGAAGGTAGGATGAGACTGGGCGCCAATGTGTGATTTGGAAAAGAGAAACCACTCCACAGATGCACACAAACTGTGCTGCTCTTCTCCTCAGAACTGACCTTCAAAGACCTATCTTTCAAGCTGGTAGGTGGAAAGACAGCAAAAGCGGCAGAGAGTGGCAGAGAGTGGCAGCGTTCGGTTATTTTTACACCAAGTGGAGTTTGTCTAATTTACACGGGGTCGGAACGTCAAATATTCTTGATACATACACCCACGCTAACTCCCAGGAATTGAGTCGGACTGTTCAGGTTGTCTTAGAAGGCATTTGGCTCCTATTGGTTCATGTTCAAAAACAAGACAGGACAACTCTATTCTGAGGGGATGGTGCAGGATCCAAAGTATTCACTCAATCAAGCAGCTCAGTGTATTCTCAGGGCATTCAATCGATTGCAACAGGACTGTTCGGGTTGTCTGAGAAGACGTTTCCCCTCTCATCCAAACTGATTCCGAGACCCGAGACCACCTTGCCTTTTAAGAAGACTAGTCGGATGAGAGGTGAAACGTCCTCTAAGACCACCTGAAAAGTCCAGTTGGGATTGATTGTGTCACCTCAACCAGATGCTTTCTGGATCCATCAACAAATTGGCAGAACTGGTAGAGTTCAACGGCTGCACGTTGAGTGGTCGAGTGGTTAGCGCTCAGAGCTCACAGCTAGGAGACCCGAGTTCAATCCCACCCACGGTCATTTTGCATGTTCTGGGTTTTCTCCGGGTACTCCGGTTTCCTCCCACATTCCAAAAACATGCTAGGTTAATTGGCGACTCCAAATTGTCCATAGGTATGAATGTGAGTGTGAATGGTTGTTTGTCTATATGTGTTCTGTGATTGGCTGACAACCAGTCCAGGGTGTACCCTGCCTCTCGCCTGAAGACAGCTCGTGGGGATAAGCGGTAGAAAATGAATGAATGGTAGAGTTCTTTTAAATTGGTTGGAGTCCTGGCACCGGCCCATCGAACACAAGGGTCGGGTTTGGGGTTTTGGGAAGGCCACTCCAGAAACTTACTGTTGGCATTGTCAAGTATAAACCTTAAAAAATATGAAACCAACTAAAATAAAATATAAGTAAGTCCTGTGGTGGAGCAAGGAGTCAAAGTGGTGAAAACAGCTCTTGTCTAACTAGGACAGCTTTAGTTTGGACTACAGAGAGAGTCCGTCCGTCCAGAGCTGTCCTATCTAAGCTACAGTATCTAATCAGACTAGAGGTGTCCTCCAGTTGTTGCACCTGAACTGATGAAGCCTGCTCAGCTGTGAACAATCCAGTGCGAACGTAACAACTTGGTTTCTAATCTAGCACTAGAGCCGTCGTATCTAATCAGACTAGTGATGCCCTACGTGGTCATTGAGCTGATGAAGCCTGCTCGGATGCAAGGCAAAACGTCTTCTTAAAACGAACCGAATAGTCCGATTGCAACAAGGAGGTTGGACAGCTGTACTTTGGAGCTTTTTTTGCAGCGACTCAATCAGACTAGTGTTGTCCAACCTCGTCGTTGAGCATGAACCGATGAAGTCGGTTGGATCAAAGTTGGATCAAAGGTGAAACGACTTCAAAGAAACTTTGCTAAATTTTTGAATATTACCTGGTACATGTGTTTGAATTTTCCACTATGGACCCTTAGGTTCGGTAGAGCTACTTATCGATTTCCACACAGTACACTTTCCAAGTGAAGGTATGCCACTGGCCATGTGAGAGATGGATCAAGTGGAGTCGTATCGACGCCAAGGCGACACTGGATGTGTGCCGAGCCCTATCCGCAGATCTCAGCTCTGACGCCCACCACATCATGACTTACCTGTAATACCGAGGTACATATCAGTCTGCGAGGACGCCTTTTGAAGGTAGAGGTGGCAGCTTTGGACAAGGCGAATTTCCTTCGAAAAAAAACTGTGGATGCGACAGACAGGGTGTTAGTCCCATCACCTTTTTTCAGTTTCTATCAACTTTTCCCTGAAAATTTCCGAACCAAACACTTTAGTCAAGCACTTAGCTTAGTGTGCCGGTCAACTGAATTACAATCTATCCTTGCAAGCATTCGAGCATGCCACTTAGTAAAAGTTGCATTGAGTGAAGCACTGATCTGTGGTTTGCCCTTCCTGAAGAGTCAACTTCAAATGAAGTGAAAATGTTGTAACATTGTGAAATCGCTCTTTAAAAGTCACACGGGAGAGAGCAATAGATAAGATTTCCTGCAGTCTTTTTGATTCTGAAAAATGAGTGTGAAAATGACCTTTGAGAGAGCCATGAGGAGCAAGGGTTGGTGTATCATTATAACCTTGAATGACAAGTAATGCGCCGCTTTTGCATGGGCACATTCGGCCCAAGGTTGAACAAAACATTTGCTGAATAGATCAGAGGGCTTCTCTGTGAATTACAGGAGGGATTTTCTTCTAAAAGGTGCCTGCAGCAAAATTAATCTCCTTTGAAATTAAATTCTTCAGCTTGTGTTTTGGCTCTTAAAGAGTCACGCAGAAGCTTTGATGTAATCGCTGCAACAGCATAGCAGAGCTTGCAGAGTTCCCAGTTTGCTTGTGTTCCCCGGAAACCAAAAAGGAGGAAAACAGTTTTTATCTTTTTTCGACGATACTGTAGATACAGTGTTCATACATTCTCAAAAGAAAAAGTACAAGGTCTCAGGAGTTCATCGGATTCTCGAACAGGTTGCTCCTGTGAGTCCAAGAAACTTGAGCTGCCGTGGGGCATCATGAGTGAGTGAAAAAAATATTGAAAGACAAGTGATGTGGCGTATTCTGGTCATAAGGCATCGGTAATGACCCAGTTCTCCTCTTATTCCATGTGGAAGTGGTAAGTTTTTGGCTTCATACTTTGTCCTTTGTTCACACGCCGTTTGAAGCCGTTTCTTCAGTTTATTCATTCTTTCATTCATTTTCTACCGCTTTTCCTCACAAGTGTCGCGGGGGGTGCCGGAGCCTATCCCAGCTGTCCTCGGGCGAAAGGCAGGGTACACCTCGGACCGGTCGCCAGCCAATCACAGGGCACATATAGACAAACAACCATTCACACTCACATTCATACCTATGGACAATTTGGAGTCGCTAATTAACCTAGCATGTTTTTTTTTGGAATGTGGTAGGAAACGGCAGTACCCGGAGAAAACCCACACATGCACGGGGAGAACATGCAAACTCCACACAGAGATGGCCGAGGGTGGAATTGAACCCTGGTCTGCACGCTAACCACTCGATCGCCGTGCCTTTCTTCAGTTTATAATAAATAAATTGTAGGATGACTAGTTAGCTCACTAGCATGCTATGACCATCTCTTGTGTCCCTGCAGAGATAGCCTGCACATTAGCAATGTCATGTAAACAAAGAATAATATCAGTGTAAAGGGGTGTTATTTCATGTCTACATGGCTCTAATGCAGGTTAAAAGCATATTTAGAAAGTCATAAACAGGTTTTCTATGCTCTAACTACAAAACAACTGAATTTATTAACATTGAATCCTACTTTACATAAATTCACTTATTGCGGTAAGGTCTGGAAACATGTAACTGTAATAAACGAGGGACTACAGTACATATAAATAATCAATGAATGAACCTTTACTGAAGTCCTGATTCTTGACCTGATTTTCTTGTTTTGACGATGGTGTTTCTTGAATTTGATACTGTTTCTCACCTCAATACTGGAACGCCGAGGAAAGGAGATGATGAAGGAGGTGGGAAACACCACAGAGAACAAATAACTTGTGACGTAACCGCAGAATTGGGGCAAAATTGTGTCGTAAATCTTCACCATTAAGTAAAAAAACATGTTAACAGGGGGTGAACGCTAACCGAGGTTCTACTATTCATTCAAACAAGTCAGCAACCAGTTTAATGGAGTTACGTACCAATACAGTAAAATATATGCAAGTTGCTCATGACTCACCCGTCTCTGGCGTCAGGTATCAGAAATCATCTTAAAAGCCATCAGGAGCCAGGGAAACGTTTGTCTTGTTTATGGAATTGCGGAATTGCTGTAGGGGGAAAACATCTGTCAAGTGTACGGAATTATACCATAGATCAAACACACAACAACCTCAGATGAAACAGCTTCCGACTAACGAGCAGCAACTAAAAATAAACAACGATGGAGTCGATGGAACATGCAAGCAAACTGCTAGCTAGCAAACTGGTTGAGGGGCAAAATTTGAAAACAGAGGTTACAAAACACGGACAATATCTCGGCTTGTATTTATTGCAGTTTTGTAAAAACTGTGCTTCTATCTTTAGTTAGTCTGTACTGGACTGCTCACACATTGGAAAAAAGTCATTGAAAAAGTCAGAGAAGCACAATAATTAGTACAATAAAGAGCTGAAGGTTGAGTCAGATTGCTATCTTAGGTTGGAGTAAAAAAAAATGAATAGGCCGATAATTTCACCTGAGCAAAAATTTCACTAAATGTTTCTTTTTTTTTTACTGTTAGAGATGTGCAGATGAATAAAGCACCACTGACAGTGTACCCTTGACAAACACTTACCACCTTTGTATTCATAAAGTGTAGAAGCTCTCCATAAAGCATACTGCGGGGGCATGCTACTCATCCAAACAACACATTATTCCAATTATAAAATGATACATCATTCAAGAGTTAAAAATTAGGCTTCCTACGGAGCATTACTAATTTTTCCATCATAAGTCTCATTAAGCTCTCTGCACGAGGGCCTGCAATTAATCACAGTGTATTTCTGGTAAACAAATACGCCAGATGGAGAAGATATCCACTGCAATCAAGATGATATTTTTTCACTTAAATCCATCTCTGTCGTGTATTCACACTGTTTTAAGAGCAGATCTGTGCTATAAAGTCAGGACTATGAAAATAAGAAAAAGAAAAATATATGATGCTCTCAATGTCGCCCTACACTCAAATAGAAACAGAAATACAAAGAACTGACTCCAAATTGTCCATAGGTGTGAATGTGAGTGTGAATGGTTGTTTGTCTATATGTGCCCTGTGATTGGTTGGCCACCAGTCCAGGGTGTACCCCGCCTCTTGCCCATAAGACAGCTGGGATAGGCTCCAGCACCCCCGTAAGGATAAGTGGTAGAAAATGAATGAATGAATACAAAGAAGTTTATTGACCGTTGAGGCAATCAAGGTGACACGGGCATTTAACCGAATTACAACAATTCTGCAAAGATGGGCGTTGGGAAAGTTAACGATTGATTGCAGTTCATTAATGCTAGGGAACCCAACCAGTTATTAGGTTTAGGGGGCAATCGCTTTTTAACACGGGGCCATGTAGGTTTGGATTTTTTTGGGGGAAAAAAATCTATCAAAAAGCAGAAAATCTTACCCTGGATCAGAGGTTCAATTATATATTTTTGTTAATTCAGTTGAATTTTTTCTCATATGTATTTAGGTTATTTTTCAAGTCATATATTTGCCTTTGGGGATATCATTTTTCTGCCCAAATCAAAAAATGTTTCAGGTCACATACAGCTTTATCCTCAATGTCAAATACAGATTACATTTAGATTACGGCTTTTCTTGGTTTAGTTCTGAATAGTATTTCCTATACACTGGAAAGACGTGGTGGTGTTTAATGATGCTTTCAGCTTTCTGCAAACCCTCATCGGTTGACCCCAGAAAGCATTGCAATGTGAAACTGGTCACATCTCCCCGGAGGCAACTGTGTTTGTGTACATGCAGGATGCGTGATTGGAGCCAGAGTCTCTGTGAGCATGTACTTAGGCAACAACTCTGCAATAACCTGAATGCATCATGAAGCGTGCAAACTTCAGCCTGTTTGTGTGCGTGCGTGTGAGTTCCCATTCATGCTGGCAAACATTGATTTTAACAGTGCTGGCAGAATTCTGCTCCAGCATGTGATTATAGATTTTGACTTTGCAATCATTTGATCCTCGACTCTGGCTTGCCTGGTTTACACAGACGCAATTTGGTGCTGTTGTCATCTTATGGCTATGGACACGCAAACATGGATTTTTTCGCCGAAATCTCTTCATGTATAATACTAATGGTGTATGGACATGTAGTGCTTTGTATAGGAGGATTTTAGATTGAATTCTATGTTTCATCAGGAGCCAGTGCAGCAAGGCTAATGAGAACTACACCAACGGGACTTGGCCGGACTGTCAGTGATAACTGACAACTGGACATGATGTTTGGGAGATGATTAGAGCAAAAGTTTTGTATGAACCCATGAAACTGTTATATGGAAAATGCACATCCTAACAAACCAATTTCCCTGGAATTTCCCCGCAAAATGAAAAAAAAATTCCATTACTGCTTCACCCCAGTTTAGGTTCTTACATCTGATAAACTATTTGAAAACAGGGTTTGGAATACTATTGAGAACCTGTAATATTAATTTATTCATCTGTACAAACCACTGTAATAGTTGCTGGCAAGTCCATATAAATACATATGCTCCCGCTCAAAAGTTTGGGATCACTTGGAAATGTTTTTGGCCAGTCTGTGATATGACTTTTTCTTGGCAGTCCTGCTATGAAGTCCAGCATCCTGAAGTCGTCGCTTCACTGTTGATACTGACAGTATCAACTATTATTATTTAGTGCAGGTACCAGGTGACGACCTGTGAGGCATCTTTGTCTTAAACTGCGTTGTTTTTCTGTCCTTGTTAGACCCAGTTTGTGCTGCTCTATGAAGGGGGTAGTTAACAGCATTGTAAGAGATTTTAGTTTTTGTTTATATTTTCAGATGGGTTTTCTAATCATGTATTAGCCTTATAAAATGATGAACTTGGATTAGCAGCCATACCAGGAGATTGATGCAGAGGACTGACAGTCGTTGATAGTAGGCCTCTATGCAGAAATGTAGATCTTTCTTTGAAAATCATCGGATTCATTTTAATTGTTTGTGAAATGGATAAAAATGTTTGTGAGATGGAAAAAATTGTTTGTGAAATGCATGAAAATGTGCAAGTGATCCCAAACCTTTGAGAGGTGGTGTACATACAAAGACTAACCGTCAAGATTAAATCATCAGTGTAGAACCCGTACCTTACACCCCCTCGTGACACTTCCGTCCATCCAAACCATTCATCCCATCTCCGGGGGTCCATGTTATCTGAAAGAGAACATTTCACATTGTTGATATGATAAATGCAGTTATTCTCCAATCCATTTTTCTGTAACTGGATATTTTTCTTCTACAACCACATGAGAATAATCTGGGAACTGATTTGGACAGACAGATTAGAAATTCTGTTTATTGTGTTTGGTTTATTTATTGTATTTATTCTGACTAAAATGTAAGAGGAAAAAAAAACAGGTGTGAGATCAAATCTAGTCTTCTAGCCAGATCTAGAAATCTAGCCAGATTTTTAATTGCTTGCTTCAGGGTTATTATCACAATGAGCAAATCCTTTCACAAGGCATTAATGTTTAGCTCCATAGACTGAAGAGTACATTTTGCGATGGGTTCTTATTTCAGCCTCTCATGTTTTCTCAGTAATGTTTGCATAGGGTGTGCTGACTCTTCTGTTCTGTTTCACGCTGCATGTAAATCAACCGTGGAAACAAATCTGCATGCTTCATTCTGTTATGCCGTTGTTAAAAGAAGCCTCACTCGCTGGGATTTAAATGTTAATTAAGATTCATTGAAAAAAAAAAAGGCACATATGAATATTTTCTTCAGCATGGTGTAGAGCGTCGGTCATATTAGTGACCTCGCATTAGCTCTGAAGATGGACGGGTCTTTTTAGCACTTCAGACATGGCCTTGTCGCAGTTGTACAGTGGATCCTCGCATATTTGCAACTCAGCATTCATGTCTTTGCACATTTGCTGAGTTTTGTAAAAAAAACGGAACCTGCCAATTTGCACTTTTTCAGTGCAAATTGGCTATGACTTGTTACAATCCGGACTCAAAACCTGCAGCAAGTTAATATATTGTCATACGTTATGACTGGAATCACAAAGGTAGACGGAAACACAGTAGTAGAACTAGCCAGAATACCTAGCTTAAAGGCTGGAATCTGACTTTCATTCCATCTGCTCTATTAAATTATCATGAATGATACAGATAAACTATATGACGGTGGGCTGATGATCTTTAAACCTTTACGGTCTACGTCACCGCAACGCAAGGTTAGTATACACTGATGCCTTAAAGCAGGAACAGAATCCAGGCTCGTATAAGTTACAAGCTAAACCCTGGTGGCTTGACAGTCATAATTACAACTTCCAGCTACATAAAAAAATAAATAAATGGGAAATCAATCCAAGGGCCGGATTAATCAGAGGCAAGGGTCGTATTCGTTGAACTCATTACATTGACAATAAAGGACTATTCGAAATGTATTCAGCCAGTTGTCCATGTCTGAGTTGCAAGCTAATTTTTTGTGTTTAACATCCACCGGAATAAATGTCAGTGACCGCATTAATACGATCTGAAAATTCGAGTCAGTGTTTCTTATTGTCGTTTTGAGACAGAGAAATTCATTCTACCATTTGATTATTTTGCAATGAACCATCTGTCACAACTGGCATCAAGTCAAGTCCTTACTAGTTCATTCCCGAAAGGCCTTCCTTAATACCCACACAAACATTTGTTACCATAATAAAGTAATAGAGACAGGGCTTGATTTTATACACACTCCTTACTCCTAATGTCTTCTCTGGCATGGTTAAGAATTATCTTTCTTCCTTACATCTTTTTGCCTTGCCTTGTTGTTCCGTCACAGCTGCGCCTTTTGCTTTAGTTTCTTCCATTATCGTCACTTCGTGTAAGAGACAAGCCAAAAAACGTTGTTGAGATATTATGGAAGGACAGCACTGGCAAACACCTTCAATCAAGCATGCCCCCACCCCTTCAGAATAAAGACACGGTGTTTAATAAATAGTCTTCTGCCAAGAGAAGATGCTCGCGGAAGCCTCAACTGCCATGTTTGATCAGGAAATGTGCAAATTCTGTGATTTTTACTTTAGATATAAAAAAAAAACTGGGGCGGCACGGCGGTCGAGTGGTTAGCGCTCAGACCTCACAGCCAGGAGACCAGGGTTCAATTCCACCCTCGGCCATCTCTGTGTGGAGTTTGCATGTTCTCCCCGTGCATGCGTGGGTTTTCTCCGGTTTCCTCCCACATTCCAAAAAACATGCTAGGTTAATTGGCGACTCCAAATTGTCAATAGGTATGAATGTGAGTGTGAATGGTCGTTGGTAAAGTGACTATGGGGGTGTTATTTCAAATTTAGAGGGCTCTAATGCTTGAAATGTATTCGTAAGCCGGTTTTCTCAATTTTATTTAGTCAGGAACGGATATTTTCTTGAAACTTAGCTATGTTATTTTGCTGATTACTAAACCGTCTTTTTTTCCTCCCACATTCCAAAAAACATGCTAGGTTAATTGGCGACTCCAAATTGTCCATAGGTATGAATGTGAGTGTGAATGGTTGTTTGTCTATATGTGCCCTGTGATTGGCTGGCCCAAAGACAGCTGGGATAGGCTCCAGCACCCCCTGCGACCCTCGTTAGGAAAAAGTGGTAGAAAATGAATGAATGAATATTTAAAAAAATTGAATCATACAGAAAATAAATTTATAATAATGGACAAATATTAATATTTATTTATGAATCCTCCTCTGACTGCACGTCACTGAAGCTAGCATGGAGTAAGTGGAAATAAAAGGTAGATCCTGCATAAAGTGTCTCAAGTGTATAAAATGGAAGCATCTTTGATCACTATGCAACATCTTTGTAATCCAGCTTATTGGTTCCCTAATTGAGAAGTAGGGGTAACGACTACACAGAGAGAGGCGGTCAGAAATGAAGGATGGGGTGAGATACTGAAGCGTTATGCTGCTGAGACGACAGCAAGTGTTTCTGTCTTGTCCGGGGTGATCAATGTCTCAGAGAGAAAAGCAGCAAGAGGAAGAACCGGGATCCGGTCTACTGACTGGCAGCACCCCACCCGCATCCTGTTTCAACAATAGTCCGATCTGACATTTGAATGAGGTTGAAATGCTACTATTGTGAGAAACAGGTGAGTTTGTTTTTCTGGAAAAAACACCATTGAATGTGAGATAGGAGCAAATCGACACACAATGATGTGTGTGAGCTTTGTTTTTCTGCAGCTGCTCATGCAGGGAGGACAAGTTACACAAGGCTGCCTTCTGCAATTCAACACAGGGGAAACGTGGAGGCAAAGCAATATCAATGCTGATAGATATAATAGCATTGAGCAGAGTGTGGGAGGCAGTGGCGCTCTTTAAAAAGTGGATGTTAAACCAACCAGCACCTGTCAAGTGGAAGTATCAACAAATTCACAGCTCACTCCCGCAAGGCGACGCAACAAGCCCACACAGCATGCATCCTGAATACTGTACACGGCATTTGCTCTATATTGGGATAATTCTTGAAGCAAATGCATCAGTTATTTTCCCCCCCATTTATTAAGCCTACTCAACCAGCCGTAGCGTTTTGTGATTAAGAATCCAAAGCAGTTGAAGGGACGGCTCCCAATGATGTTGGATACAGTTAATCCTCAACCCCCAAAACCCTGCAAGGTTGGAAGCATTTTCTTTGCAACCAAAATATTGTGGGAAAACGTGCATTCGATATCACCCACAAGCTTGGACACGGAAAGCAGCGCAAGACATTAACATTGTCATGGTCTGCATCCCAAAAGACAGTCCAAGTCGATAGTCAAACAAACCGTTAAGCTTCACACAGCACACAACTGTGGTGTGTTCAAGGATCACCGAACAAACAGCGAAATCCTGATTAAAAAAAGTTGGTGTGACACAAATACATAAACATGGAGATCTTCTCTCAGTCGCGTTTTTTCCATATATATTGATTTTTTTTAATTAGTCGCTGTCTTGTGGTTGACCATGTCCTGTTTTAGTCAAAAATATACATATTTGAGCAAATTTTAACTGTTTTTGGCCTCAATTATGCATTTTCAAGTATAAAATGATATCAGACATAGCATCCTCATCAAACAAGTTGCAGGATAAACAAAAGGCTAGGGTACGTGGGTCAGTGTTGCCAGGAAACAAGTGACTGGTTCTCTAGAAAACAAGCCGAAAACAACAGGGAACTTGGGAATTTCTAAGCAACTTTACAAATAAAAAAAAAACAGACCTGGCAACACTGATATATGTTTGTGTGTGTGTGAGCGAGTCCACATTATGTCTTATTTATACTCTATATGTCTTATTTTCTCAAGTACATGAAGCCTTTCTTTCTCCAAACTTCTGATACTTTGTTGTAAAAGTTCGGTCACCTCTTGGTGAGCCCCGGGGGCATGTAATCCTCCATGTTGGCAGTCATTTATTCATTTATTCAGCAGAGAATACAAATATTTTGGATGCATTTGACTATGTACTAGCTAAGGCTGCTAGTTAGCTAGAGAAATGCTGGCTTTTGGAAGAACAGCAGTAACAAGCACCTTCAGGATGCAAAAACATTTTTGTTTATTATTGTCCGATTAGCAGGAATAATGACATTACATGAGGTGTTCAAAGTCATGGTGTATAATAAATGTTATATTGTTGGGTCCACTGAACTAGCAAGGATCAGGAAATGAGCAAATTCAGTGATTTTTTTAGTCAAGGAAAAGTTAAGAAACTGAATATACTTCAATGGAGAAATATCAATACGTGTTTTTATGATGTGATTGTTTTGTTTTTCACCTGCCTTCCCCTGACTGCACATCAATGCCACACAGACACTCGAATCCCGAGCCGTCAGGGCTTTTGAAGGATACGTTTGAAGGTCACGAGGAGGGCCGTCTTTGGTGCGGAAATGTAAAGAAGTCCACTGGGTCACTTGTGTTCGACTCAGGCGTCATTGATGACTCATCTTCTTCGCCGTTGCTTCATGTAAAACACAATATATTCTTCACTTTCCAATAAAATAACAGAGAAGCCGGTGCTATTTCTTTGTTGTTTCTTTGTTGTGTTTTGTGTTTTTTTTACCTCATGGTGGAGCCACTTGGTGTGTCAGTGTCATGCACTGCACCTTGCACGCTGCTAAAGGACTGCTGGACGCTACTCAGCCTTTTGGACAGTGGAGGGGCGATGACGCGAACGCATCACCAATGCAAATTGGTCTGACTCCCCCAACACACACACACACACACACACACACCGTGCAAAGCGTCTCAAAGCGATTGAAAGAAAACAAGCGTGTGTGCGTGTGAGACAGAGAGAGAGAGAGAGAAAAAGAGAGAGAGAGAGAGAGAGAGAGGGAGGCTGAGAGCTTATATAAACGCTGCTTTGGGAAGCTAGGGAGCTGCAGGAGGAACATTTTTTACAGGAATATCAACCACGACGACATATAAACTGACGACGTCATCGCTCACATCCTGCGTGCATGTCGGCCATCGAAGGTAAAAAAAAAAGATGTTGTGTTTTGTGAATTGTGAGGAGGGATGGAAAGACTGCAGACCTGTGATTCTTTACATGCGATACATGCACTCTGGGTCTGCTCCAATGAACCAGAAACACCATCTTATAATGCTGCCAGCTTGCTCTAATCCGATCAAACCTGGACTTCAACCAACTTGTTCGGCAAACTGTTGCTTCCGTGGGAAGGGAAGGGAACACCCCTACTTTTTGAGGGTGCGAGATAGACAGGATGATTTAGATTTTTTTGTTTGTTTGTTTTAATGGAAACTTATTTGAAACGGGTTTCAAGTCACACATTGATTTTTACCTGAAGCTATAAGAATCCTTTTAAAGTCAAACAATGAGCGATATACCACTTTTCTGTGTAGTATGTACTTTCAAGTACGGAAGCAAAGAACATGAGCATATACTAGTACGTCACATCAGTCACATTCATAGCAATTTTAAGGCTAAAACACAGATAGCGATACGTACCTAGCTTGTTTTACGTCAATTCATTGAAGCAACACAGTAAGAAGAGTTGAATCGTAATATTTAAACACACAATTAAAGTATTAGAATTGTTAAAAGGTGCAGAAATGAACTTAAATGGCAGAAAATATGATTTTGTAAAAGAGCTAGCTTACCGGACGCACCTCCATTTTGGGGAAATCGTATCCTGGCATAGTCACATGACAACCACGCCACAATATTGTGCAGCTTAGTTTCTATGAATTAATAAGAAAAATATAGTAAGAAGAATTTCATTGTAATGTTTGGCACCGTATTAAAGTACTACAATTGTTAAAAGGTGTCAAATTAGGTTTAATGGCAAAAAAATACGTATTTGGAAATGAGCTAGCTTACCCGACTCACCTCCATTTTGGGGAAATAGTCACATAACAACCACAACCACATTGTTGTTGTCTATGTATTCAGAACATAATCTTGTAATATTTGACACCATATTAAAGTACTAGAATTGTTAAAAGGTGCGGAAATGAACTTAAATGGCAGAAAATATGATTTTGTAAAAGAGCTAGCTTACCGGACGCACCTCCATTTTGGGGAAATCGTATCCTGGCATAGTCACATGACAACCACGCCACAATATTGTGCAGCTTCGTTTCTATGAATTAATAAGAAAAAGAATTTCATTGTAATGTTTGACGCCTTATTAAAGTACTAGAACTGTTGAAAAGGTGTCAAATTCGGTTTAATGACAAAAAATAAGCATTTGGAAATGAGCTAGCTTACCTGACTCGCCTCCATTTTGGGGAAATAGTCACATGACAACCACAGCTACATTGTTGTTTATAAATTCAGAACAGAATCTTGTAATATTTGACACCATATTAAAGTACTAGAATTGTTAAAAGGTGTCAAATTAGGTTTAATGGCAAAAAAATAAACATTTGGAAATGAGCTAGCTTACCTGACTGACCTCTATTTTGGGGAAATAGTCACATGACAACCACATTGTTGTTGTCTATGAATGCAGAACAGAATCTTGTAATATTTGACATCGTATTAAAGCATTGGGATTGTCAAAATGCTTTAAAAACTTTCACAGGTAAAAATCATTATCCATGAATATAAAAATAACTACATTGTACAATCAGTGTACAGTGTACAATCATTCCTCATTTATCAGCTCCAGACCCGACCATTCAAGTCGAATTTCCGCAACTGACTATTTTCATAGAGGGAATATAGACTGATTTTGACTTTTTTTAAACCATTATTAGAGCCCTGTAGACATGAAATAACACCTTATAATCACCTTTACGTGATTCTTTGTTTACAATACGTTGCGCAACACTAATGCACATGCTATGGGATCACTGCAGAGACAATATATATAATAGCCAAAAATGTACCACTTCCACACAGAACGAGAGGAGACTTTTTTTCTTACTCTGCCCTGTCGGCCATGCCATAACTGACTCCATGAATTGTTAGAAAAATGTAATAAATGGCATACAAAGAGCAGCAGTGTTGTTGGGGCTCGTTTATGGGCAGCATGACAACAACATTTAGTTGCCGTTGTGACCAATTCACTTGAATAGTTTGGAAAATAAACATGTCCTATTGTTTACTGTCTGCTCTGTCGTGGGTGTGTGATGTAAGGACATGTTTGGTTAGACAGTTGATGTGCGCTACTTTGATTTGATGGGCCAAAATGTGTGGTGAAATTGCAGGAATTGGACAAAGGTGAGCATAATTTGTGGGGATTAGTTCAATTTGCGAGAATGGCAAAACCCTGGGAGGTCTGATTTTTAGCGCGTTTAGCGGCCTGATCTGCTAAGATCCCAAATAACGAGCGCTAAATTGTGTGGGCAAACCTAAAAACCTGTTACCGTGTGATCTACTGTAATTGTTTGCACAATTCTTAACAAGTGCTGCAGACCGTTCTACTTAAATGAGGATTTTGTGTCTGCTACCGGCGGTACCATGGAGAGAATGGGAGAGCAGAGATGCTGGAAGCAAAAAAAATGAGTTTTGAAGCCATGCAACTTGAGATCTTGGTGGAGGATGCAAATAAAATAATATAATAAATGCAGTTTTGCAAGGATCTTTTTTTTTTTCATAGGAGATATGCCATGACTCCATTCCAGCAGCTCTAAAATGGTATTGATTTCCGATTTCAGGTTTGATAAATCGCATTGCAGGTGTTAAATGATTACATTTGCATCTCCTCCTCGCAGTATTTTTTCGCATTCTGATCATCTGCATATGTTCAGCCTAACGAAGAAGGCAAACACGCAAAACTGTGCACACTGATAGTAGATGCACACAAACCTTTAGTAGATCAGGCCCTTCATGTTACTATGACTTCTTATGTTCTTAAAATTTAATTTCAGGATTTTTTTTTTTTAATACATTGCTAAATTTCTTCCCGGATTGAAGCAAATGGAGCAGCTCATCACACGACTGTAATAATAATCCCCACTTCATAAGCACTTAATGTGTTTTCAAGGACCGTATTCACAAGTCTCTGATTGCATGGATACTGGTACATATAGATAATCACTCTGCTGCCAGAGTATGAAACATCTGCACAGAAAGATAATCCAGATTAAAAATAGTATATAAAATAATGTAATGTGTCAGGATGGATTATGAATTAGAAACAAACAGCAGAAGTGAAATAAACAACACAGCTGACAGCAAGGGAGATGTTGCAAGATGCTGCAAGACAGAACGCATATGTCAACTTGGACTGTGTGTCTAATCCTCCAGGCATATGCGGTACTTTTTTTTTACAGTAATAATAGTAAAATATTTCTGTTTTGTATTTAGTTGTTCATATTGTGTGTGTATATGTGTGTGTGTGTGTGTGTTTCCCCCAAGGATCATCCTGGAGTTGGTGACCACAGACTTGGATATTAAATCCCTCTCTGCTGTGACGCATCCATTGTTCCACCAGCAGCACCGTTGGACTCTGTGCCAGCGAAGGAGCGAAACTAAATGTCTGCGACATTGCCAAAAGCTACACTTCCTGCCAAGTTAATGAAGTTGTAAGTAGGTTACCAGAGCTGTCATTTTCACACCTAATCCATGAAATGGCCCCTCCTCTTGGATGAGAGACTGTAACCCCAGCCGGTATGGCGTTGCTGCTCTCCAGGCTGCACTGCCCCTTGAAGCGGGCTCAGATGCTCCTGCTGTGCCTGGGCATCGCCTACCTTATGGCGGGCAGCATCCTGCTCATGCAGCGCTCCAACATCAGAGTAGCCCAGCCGAGCTTCCCTGTGCTGCCGCCTTTACTCGCGCTCGCGGCGCCTCCGACTACACTGTGGACTGCAAGTTTGGGTGTGAGGGCGCGCTCCAGATGGGCAGTGGTGCAGTCTGCATCTGGTGGGAAGGCCAAGGTGGGACAACAATGGCCGACGTCCCGGAGTCTGGGAGTCCAACACCTGCATCGGCATTGGTTTCATAGTATATTACCAGACAGTCCAGAAGATGGAAGTCCTGTCCGCAAAAAAAGCAACCAGCAAGGTATCTATCTACAGTATGTATCTATCCATAAATCAGTTTATTTGACCCTTGACCTCGCTTTCTGTAATTAATTACCTGCCTATACAACATGGGTTCGTTGGGCTATTGACCGGGGAAAAAAGTCAGGACAATTCCGACGTCCCTTGGCTGCCAGGCATCCAAATTTCACGGGACACAGAATTCCTGGCTGCACTGCTGCAGATATGCGATATGATATGAAAAGAGAACCATAAAATCACCTTAATTTAGACAAAAACACATTTTTACTTACTTTTCCAAGAGTATTGTGAAACTTACAGAGGATGAAACTCCTTCTTTAAGGAGACTTCGGAAGTCAGAGCACCTTGGTGGAGGATCTACAGTAAACCTCGGATATATCGGATTCAATTGTTCCCACTGGTTTTGTCCGATATAAGCGAAATCCGTTATATGCGTATACTGGAAAATGTCCGTTTTACGCATATATCGGATTTATATCCGGTATATGCGTAAATCGAATTTTATCCATTATAAAAAGGCACTTCCTTGACGATGTTTCCAATGTACCTGGACGCGCAGGCAACGCTGCAAACGCTGCAAATGACGTCGTATAGCGGCCTCTCACGATTCGGCGAATCGGAGCGCCACGATGCGGCCATCCGATATATGCGAGGGAAATTTAATGGAAATGCATTGGAACGGGACTGGAGATTTTGTCCGAAATCCGTTATAAAAAATCCGAAATATGCAATGAATTTTTATTGGAAATGCATTACAGAAAAATTGGTTCTTTTTTATCTGTACGTTGTGAGCGAATTTCCGATATATCCGAGTCCGATATATCCGAGGTTTACTGTACTAGGTCCTCCAAGTAATTGAACCCTGTGTCTTCCACCGCTAATGATCTGCGTTGATCATCACAAGAGGTAGTATTTGCGGCATGTGTTGGCAGTTAAGTTCCACATGGCACGGTTTTAGGGCAAGAAGGTATTTATTGCTGTATGCCGATCATGTGATTTTTTTTATTGAAATTGGACAATACTGATCAGCCTACCTACCCAACAACCAATATTCCCAATGACTTCCAAACGTGGGTACAGGCGTCTGTACCCAAAACCCACAATGGACACTGAAATAACTAAGAACTGAAAAATAAATAGTTATTTGCATAATGCATAATGACAAGCTAAAAAGCTTTTGGTAGGCAAATCTGGGGCTTTTTGTCAACTCACATCAGCTCTGTGTTTGCCGAGCAAAAAAAAAAATGAAGCATACAGAAAAAAAGAACAGCAAACCGACTGTGAAACACGGAAGAGACTCGTTTGTGTTCTAAGGCTGCTTTGCAGCATACGACACACAGGGTCTTTAATCTGTGCGGGGTTCAATGGAATCCCAAGACTATCAAAGCATCATGGAGACAAACGTGTTGCCCAGTGGCATATCTCGATCTCAGTCGCAGGTCATGGATCCGTCAACTTGACAATGAGCCAAAACACATTTAGGAATACCTAAGGGCCAAAGATTGGACTATTATGAAGTGGCCTTTAATGATGGTAATGGTAATGGTTTAATTTCATTTGAACATGCATCAGATTACAATTGAATGCATCACATAATCAGTTCACAGTTCCACATGTCCAAAAGGAGTAGGAAGAAGCAAAGCTTTACTTTTACAATCAGTAACTGTTACATTTGTTCACTTCCTGCTTTCCATAATACAGTTTAAGGGTTTTTTTTTTAAAATAATGTACCTCGTACCGAAGTACAAGGTGATATAACCATTGTTAAGGAGAAGTGGGCCAAAATAGCATTAGATTCGTGAAACAACAGCCTTCCATAGAAAAACGGAGTGAGACCTTTGATTAGTAATACAGTTGCTTTATATATGTGGGGGGAGGCGGGGCCGTGAGCATACACACACAGTGCTGCAAGGGAGCCTAACAAGGAGCAATGCAAGGTAAAATACTTGAAATTAGGAGGGAAAAAATATGATTGCAAAGCCAAATTCCCGTTATTCCCGTTTGGGATTAATAATGAATGTTAAAATCTTGAGTTGGGTGTCTTGTAACACCCCTAGTGTGCACCTTTGTTGACAAGTTAACTATGACACTGGTCTAAAATAGAATATAAATAGAGTCAGGCTTAGAAGAAATGAGATTAAGTCTTATTGGTAAGGCAGGCTGAGGCAGTGTTTGCCACTCATGAATAATAAATAAAGTGTTTAGTTTTTTTTGTTCTTGTTTAGATGTTTCCACGTATGTGTGTGTGTGTGTGTTTGTGTGTGTGTGAAGACAGCCTGGAGCAGAGGTAATACGAGGGTTTCACATAGCACCTCTCCCCGACAGTCTTCATTTTGTTCACTGCCGAGCAGGTGATCATGTCCTGAGAACATTCACGCCATTTTTATTCACGAATATTCGCATTCAGTGGCATTAGTAGTTGCATTAGTAATTATGACAGACAGTTCAAGTTCCTGTTTAGAAGCTTTTTCCATGACGTGAGTTCTTCATAGTATCCTTGAAGATGTACTCTGGTTTAAAGTGCCTGTCTGTGCTTTTTGCTCTGAGATGATGAATACAATGTATTTGCTCTCCTGGCTCAGACTTTAAAACTTTAAATGCATCCTACACGATCCCTAAATCCTTTTTTAGGGAGTAGACAATTGCCCGGTCACTGAGGAGTAATACAGATGAAAAATGTTGGTGGGAGGAAAGAGATCAGTTTAGTAACTGCCATCTGGCAAAGGTGCTTATATAAAACACATATAAGCCAGAACTTTAATTACCAAGATCTACTGTGGTTTAGAAGAGAAATCGTTGGATGGGAATATTGGTTATACCGTCTCTTGAAAGACTGAATCGTCCGTATCTAGTATCTGTTCGGTAGTATCGCAACACACATAGTCCCGTATTACCACGACAATCAAAAATAGTCTGTAAAACACCTTTGCCACGGGCTAAGCTAATTGATATAATCTAGCGACCGATACCGATCACAATTTTTCAATTTATTTATGACTGCTCTTGGCGAGGGGTGTCGTATAAATCGGAGACATGAGGCCCAGAACCCCTGCTATTGGCACAAAAACATATTTTACTTACTTTTTTAAGTGTACATATTAGGGATCGACCGATATGTTTTTTTTGGAGCCGATACAGATACCCTTAGCCGATGGCCGATTTTTGGCTGATTTTGCTTGGGCCAATATTTGTGGCTGATACCGCTTTTGATCCCTCAATTTACATGACCATGATTATAGGTTATAATCATAACCTATAAATGCGATTTATAATCCGGAATATCCAGAGTATTTCTAACTAAGCAATCTCACTTCACAGAAATTCACTTATCACTGTCGGGGTGTGGAACTAATGAACCACGCTAAACGAGGGGTATAAGTCGCTCTGGAGTATAAGTCGCAGGAACAGCCAACCTAGGAAAAAAAGTGTGATTTATAATCCGGAATATCCAGAGTATTTATAAATAAGCAATCTCACTTCACAGAAATTCACATATCACTGTCAGGGTGTGGAACTAATGAACCACGCTAAACGAGGGGTATAAGTCGCTCTGGAGTATAAGTCGCAGGAACAGCCAATTTAGGAAAAAAAGTGTGATTTATAATCCGGAATATCCAGAGTATTTATAAATAAGCAATCTCACTTCACAGAAATTCACTTATCACTGTCGGGGTGTGGAACTAATGAACCACGCTAAACGAGGGGTATAAGTCGCTCTGGAGTATAAGTCGCAGGAACAGCCAACCTAGGAAAAAAAGTGTGATTTATAATCCGGAATATCCAGAGTATTTATAAATAAGCAATCTCACTTCACAGAAATTCACTTATCACTGTCGGGGTGTGGAACTAATGAACCACGCTAAACGAGGGGTATAAGTCGCTCTGGAGTATAAGTCGCAGGAACAGCCAATTTAGGAAAAAAAGTGTGATTTATAATCCGGAATATCCAGAGTATTTATAAATAAGCAATCTCACTTCACAGAAATTCACTTATCACTGTCGGGGTGTGGAACTAATGAACCACGCTAAACGAGGGGTATAAGTCGCTCTGGAGTATAAGTCGCAGGAACAGCCAACCTAGGACAAAAAGTGTGATTTATAATCCGGAATATCCAGAGTATTTATAAATAAGCAATCTCACTTCACAGAAATTCACTTATCACTGTCGGGGTGTGGAACTAATGAACCACGCTAAACGAGGGGTATAAGTCGCTCTGGAGTATAAGTCGCAGGAACAGCCAACCTAGGAAAAAAAGTGTGATTTATAATCCGGAATATCCAGAGTATTTCTAACTAAGCAATCTCACTTCACAGAAATTCACTTATCACTGTCGGGGTGTGGAACTAATGAACCACGCTAAATGAGGGGTATAAGTCGCTCTGGAGTATAAGTCGCAGGAACAGCCAACCTAGGAAAAAAAGTGTGATTTATAATCCGGAATATCCAGAGTATTTATAAATAAGCAATCTCACTTCACAGAAATTCACTTATCACTGTCGGGGTGTGGAACTAATGAACCACGCTAAACGAGGGGTATAAGTCGCTCTGGAGTATAAGTCGCAGGAACAGCCAACCTAGGAAAAAAAGTGTGATTTATAATCCGGAATATCCAGAGTATTTATAAATAAGCAATCTCACTTCACAGAAATTCACTTATCACTGTCGGGGTGTGGAACTAATGAACCACGTTAAACGAGGGGTATAAGTCGCTCTGGAGTATAAGTCGCAGGAACAGCCAACCTAGGAAAAAAAGTGTGATTTATAATCCGGAATATCCAGAGTATTTATAAATAAGCAATCTCACTTCACAGAAATTCACTTATCACTGTCGGGGTGTGGAACTAATGAACCACGCTAAACGAGGGGTATAAGTCGCTCTGGAGTATAAGTCGCAGGAAGAGCCTATGAAAAACCTATGAAAAAAAGTGCGACTTATAGTTCGGAAAATACGGTACCATGTTCTGGCATGGTCGTGTGGTGCATCGACCCCAGGATGCAGAGATGAGGATCCAGGTAAAAATGTATTTATTGGAGATGCAAAGCAGCAGCACAATGCACTATATTGTGCTGCTGCTAATAATAATAACAATAATACTTTTTATTTGTATAGAGCTTTTCAAAATACTCAAAGACACTTTACCGAAAAACGGAGTAAAAACAAGTAAACTGTGTAAAAGATATGTTAAAATACAACATTCATTCGTTCATACACAGTTAAAACATGAGTAAAAGCGGCGCGGGGCACAGCAGTCAGGTATAAAAAGTTAGACATTAAAAAGGTTTTTAGTTGTTTTTCAGGTTTTTAGAATGGGGCAAAGAGTTCCAGAGGGAGGTGGTAGCGATGGAGAGCATGTCCAAACAAAAAACGACAATGACCACAACTAAAAAAGCGTGCACCTGAACTAAATAGACATCACAGAAAATTGGAAACAGGTGCGGGAGATAATTGAAAGCAACTGAAAACCGAACAGAGCAACACAGGAAGTGAATACAAAATAAGAGCATGAACCAGAACCATGGACAGAGGAAAAAGAAGAAAACAAAGAGCTGTCACGAGGGGGTGAAGCTAATTGTGACATACAGTATTTATTAGTTTTTTTTTTATGTATGAGCACATCAAATACGTGTCATTTCCTTATGGAAAACATGTACTAAAACCTGCTGTATAAAGATTGTAAAGATTGCTCTACCCATAGCAATAAAACACACTAAAAAAATAGGCATATAATTCCGTCTGCTGGAGGGAACTAAATGTCTTACAGGGATGAGTCGCAAATTCCAAAGTCACAAAGGGATACGTGAAGGTCGTGGTTGCAAGAATGCGGTACAATTTTTGCACCGCAGATGCAAATCCTGCATTTTTTTCATTTTTTTTTTTTGCATGGTTTTGCAATACGTAGTTGTGTTTAATTTATTGGCACACACAAATAAGATATAGGGGCTACATGCTGGATAATTGGAGTTTCCGAGTTTTCTGACCCTGGTTCTAGGTCAGCACAGCATGTAATGAGACCGCGTCTGCTGTGGTTTGATAACTGTCTCCGCATCACTGATAAGCTCGGCTGTTTCCGACTCATTTTCGGTCATGTGTAAAACATCTACTTCTGCCTTTTGTGATGATTCTGAGATCATCTAAACCAGGGGTCTCAAACTCAATTTACTTGGGGACCACTGGAGCATTTATTAAAAAAAAACGAATTTATCAAAAACAAAAAATTTAAAAAAACTTCGCCTTGGTTCCAATTTTCTACAAGAAAAGCTCTGATAAAACATTCCACTGTTCTCAAATATCTTAATTTTTATTTTTCTACACAAAATAAGACAAAAAATAAATAACCAAATCAAGAATAAAGAAAATCAATCAATCAGTAATAAATAAACAAATATAATAATAATAATAAAACGGCAAATAATACAAATTTAAGAAACCACATATAGTTGGCGGGTAGACAAATTATTTTTTTCAGATTAAAATGAACAAAGCATTATTAGAGCCCTGTAGACATGACAAAACACGACTATAGTCACATTTATACTCTTTTTATTTACAACATATTGCGCAACTGCAGGGTCTTGAGACACATGCTAACTCGCAAACTAGAGAGCTAGCGACCTAAACGGTAGCCTTCAAGTTATTTCCTTTCAACTTAAATAGCCAAAAACTTACCACTTCCACACGGATAGGGAGGATAACTATTAACAGTTATTTAACCTTTAACATGAACATTAATCAAACGTGATAATTTTTTCTGGGTACATGATACCATACAGCATCCATATCAAACTTGCGCGGGCCGCACTAACATTAAACTTTCATATCAAGGCGGGGGCCTCAAACTAGTGTGCTGCGGGCCACATTTGGCCCACGGGCCGCATGTTTGAGACCCCCGATGTAGACCATGTTGGCAGGGACGCCATGATAGATGTTTTCGTAGTCAAACGAGACCCCGTGTTTGAGACCCCTGATCTAAACCATTATCATTATTAAAGAGTCGTTCAGTAGCGGAGATTTGACTTGTTTATTCGTATCTCCATGATCTCCTGTTTGAGCAGGTCCAAAAAAATGCACACATTTCACATTATACTGTTTATTGGCGTCGCCACACGTCCTTATAGGTGGTTAATGTTGTTAGTATTCTTCATCCGATGCCGCCAGGAAGAGCCCCGTCCTACTCTGCCATCTGTCCTGAGTGTTGAAGAAGGCAGCGCAGTGTCAGGCTTGAGCACACTCATTTCTATGCTCCCTGATAGTTTGGGCCGCTTCCCTCCATTAGGCCCAGCTGCAAATGCCTTGGGCTTCGTCTTCGTTTTGATTAAAGCAATGACCTACCCCCCCCCCCCCCCCCCCCGCCCCCTGGCTATGTTAGATAGGTAGTGCTCACACCTGGGTTGGCACATCATTTTTTATGGTAGCTCTATTTTACCAGAGCATCCAGCAAGCATCGTCGCCCCCACAAAACACACAAATTTGTCCTACCAATATAACACCGTGAACTATTTATAATTTTTGCGTGTATTCATTAACATTTCCTTACGATGCGTAACCTTCTGCACGCTACACTCCTCCACCCTTTCTTATATAGATGCCGACTTTTCAGTAGAAAAGTAGCTACTGGTGGTCCTAGATGTTGCTACATGATGTCAGTATCTACTTTGCATATCATTTGCATGTGGTGTTGTGAAATACTGCAGGAAAAGAACATAACCTCCCTATGAGAGACAAAAAAGGGAGTTAAAAAAAACTTAATTACTTTTAGAATTATTCATTATTGGTTGGTTCATTTATAACTGGACATGATTTCATCACAGTAAAAGAACTTTTAATATTTTATCTGAGCCAGAACAATAAGAACACTTTAAATTTTGAGTCACCAAATACCAAAAAAAAAAAAAAAAACGGCCGCAGAAAAAGTCACTAGTCGCTTTTGAGAATGTCGCCAGATCTAGCGACAAAATTGCTAACTGTGTAGACTACCGTATTTTCTGGACTATAATTTGCTCCGTAGTATAAGTCGCACAAGGCCAAAAATGCATCATAAGGTAGGAAAAAACATACATAAGTCGCACTTTTGTTATTTTGCTGATAACAAAATAATCAATTGCAGGGGTTGCTGGAGCCTATCCCACCTGTCTTCGGGCGAGAGGCGAGGTACACCCTGGACTGGTGGCCAGCCAATCACAGGACACATATAGACAAACAACCATTCACACTCACAGTCATACCTATGGACAATTTGGAGTCGCTAATTAACCTAGCATGTTTTTTGGAATGTGGGAGGAAACCGGAGTACCCGGAAAAAACCCACGCATGCACGGGGAGAACATGCAAGCTGTGAGGTCTGCACGCTAACCACTAGACCGCCTTGCAGCCCCCTGTTTTTCATCAGAAAAAAAAAGGTTTAGTAATCAGCAAAATAACATAGCTAAGTTTCAGGAAAATATCCGTTCCTGACTAAAAAAATTGAGAAAAATACATTACATTACAATACAAATACACTTCAAGCATTAGATTAATTTGGAGTCGCCAATTAACCTAGCATGTTTTTGGAATGTGGGAGGAAAAAAAGAAGGTTTAGTAATCAGCAAAATAACATAGCTAAGTTTCAAGAAAATATCCGTTCCTGACTAAAAAAATGGAGAAAAACGTCTTTCAAGCATTAGAGCCCTCTAAATTTAAAATAACACCCCCATAGTCACTTTACCAACGACCATTCACACTCACATTCATACATATGGACAATTTGGAGTCGCCAATTAACCTAGCATGTTTTTGGAATGTGGGAGGAAACCGGAGTACCCGGAGAAAACCCACGCATGCACGGGGAGAACATGCAAACTCCACACAGAGATAGCCGAGGGTGGATTTGAACCCCGGTCTCCTAGCTGTGAGGTCTATGTGCTAACCACTCGACCACCGTGCCACCCTTCACATATATGGAGCTTTAATCTTGTCCTCTAATGCATTACCGCCCGCACACTGTGGGGTCATTTTGATTGCTCTACAAGCAAATAGATTGTCTGTATTACAGGAATAAGAATGAAGTACGGGATGATAAATTAAGCAAAGATGGATATTATGTTTCACCACACACGCCGGTGTGTATAATTACTGCGAGAACACTGTACCTGTTGATGCGAAGGCCGTGCTGGCGCTGTTTGAGGGAATGATTAGTGCCAAAGTGATGACAAAGGCAGCCTGGTGCATAGCCAAGTCAAATTTAAGATGTGTAAATCAACACTTACTCCTTGAGTGGGCATCCAACATTCAAACGAGAGCTAAATCAACGTGTGCGGATTCAGTTGCGTACAGTGTATGTGAACGTTTGCGTTGTCGGTGACCTTTGATTGACTGGGTATTTGCATCCCTGAAACATTCCTGATATCCCTGATATTTTATCTGAGCCAGAACAGTCAGAACACTTTAAATATTGAGTCCCCAAATACCAGAAAAAACCACTCCAGAAAAACATAAACACTTTTTTCATTTATAAGTCGCTCTGGAGTATAAGTCGCAGGAACAGCCAACCTAGGAAAAAAAGTGTGACTTATAGTCCGGAAAATACGGTATTTGGACGGAAACTATTCTTTTTTTTCAGTCGATTACCGTATTTTCTGGTCCATAAGTCACTCCGGAGTATAAGTCGCACAGTGACAAAAATACATAATTAGGTAGAAAAAAAATACATAAGTCGCACTGGAATGTAAGTCAAATTTTTTGCGGATAAAGACACCTGTCAAATAAAGTCTCTTCCATTCAAATATCTCCATCACGGTGGGAAAGACCAAAGAGCTGTAATGGGACAGGATTATATATAGACCCGAACAAGACTGGAATGGAATAGGCAAGATGTCACCTACCGGGGTTAAGGATGATTGTATGAATGGTGGATGGTTGGTGATGTCAAAGGAGTTGGGAGCACTAGTAATATATACAATGATCCCCACTGTCGGTGATTGGTGCTTCGAAAAAGAACGAGGAAAATGAGCGTAGGAGCCGGAGCTATAAATATAACATCAGCTACTGTAACTAAGCAATCCCACTTCGCAAAAAAATCACTTATCACTGTCGGGTGTGGAACTAATGAACCACGATAAACAAGGGATTACCGTACTCCTAATCTCAATTTATTACGTGGATAAAGACACCTGTCATATAAAGTCTCTTCCATTCAAATATCTCCATCACGGTGGGAAAGACCAAAGAGCTGTGATGGGACAGGATTATATATAGACCCGAACAAGACTGGAATGGAATAGGATGATTGTGAGAATGGTGGATGGTCGGTGATGTCAAAGGAGTTGGGAGCACTAGTAATATATACAATGATCCCCACTGTCAGTGATTGGTGCTTCGAAAAAGAACGAGGAAAATGAGCGTAGGAGCCGGAGCTATAAATATAACATCAGCTACTGTAACTAAGCAATCCCACTTCGCAAAAAATTCACTTATCACTGTCGGGTGTGGAACTAATGAACCACGATAAACAAGGGATTACCGTACTTCTAATCTAATCTTTATGTGGATAAAGACACCTGTCATATAAAGTCTCTTCCATTAAAATCTCCATCAGGGTGGGAAAGACCAAAGAGCTGTGATGGGACAGGATTATACATAGACCTGAACAAGACTGGAATGGAATAGGATGATTGTGAGAATGGTGGATGGTCGGTGATGACTGGGTATTTGCATCCCCGAAAATATGTTTTCTGTAGTATTAACTATAAATTGTTTAGTTTTGGTAATAACAATATTTTCTGATACGCACACAGGGACCTACATTGGTTGCTTCCTGCACAACTCCAGCAAGCGAGCCCTCGGAGGAATTATGCTTTATGACCTACGGAAAATGACCAGCTCTCTGTGTCAAGACACCTGCTCAGAAAGGTAATGCTTTCTCAGTGAGCCACCATTCGGAGTATGGCGGGCGGGGGGGGGGGGCGGGGGTTGGGGGGACGACGACAGAAGCCCCGCTGTCTGACTAAACGCTTTGGCTCTCAGTTTTCTTCATGAAAGCCTCCTGTGTGTTGAGCCAGCGGAGAGCCAGGTGGCTTGGTGACAGTAAAAGATGAAGCGGGTTTGGGGGGGGGGGGGGTGGAGAAGTGGCGAGTGCATTTAAGGGTTTGGATCTCCAAAAGTAAGAGGTGTATGTGTGTGTGTTTGAAATCCTGAAGGAATGACATCAACGTTTGGTGGACGGAGCAGCCTTCACATGCTTTTTTTTTTTTTTTGTGTGTCGACACTTGATGGCGTTTTTTCAGCGTTTGACAGCATTTCTGCACGAAGCGGTTGGACTCCGTCAAAGCAAAATCAAGAAAGGAATTAGTCCTTTTAATACCTTTTAATACCCGAGATGGAAGCAGATTTAGCGCTTCTATTGCATTCAGTACGACCACACCGCTCCCGCGCTCACCCCGGATCCACATGGATGGGAAATCCTGCTCGTTACCCGAGCAGGCCAATTACTGCAACTGGTGAAAAGTAAAAAGTCAAAGCAATTTACGAGGAAGCGTCTAAAGGAAAGGTCAGTTTTGATGAGATCTCTGTTTTCACCCAAGAACCGAGGATAAAGATGAGGGGGGGGAGCCAGCCAGTTTCACATCACTCATGATATGTTATATATATATAGAGTTAAAAAAAAACCCTCAAACACCCCATTACAAAGATATGAACAGTCCATAATTTTTATGGTAGCTCTATTTTACCAGAGAGAGATAGAATAATCCCGTTCCGACCAGCAAGCACAGACCTGATATATGTCCATGAAACACACAAATTAGTCCTACCAATATAACACCGTGAACTAATTACAATTTTTTCGTGTATTTATTAACATTTCCTTACGATGCGTAACCTTCTGCACGCTACACTCCTCCACCCTTTCTTATATAGATGCCAACATTTCAGTAGAAAAGTAGCTACTGGTGGTCCTAGACCAGGGGTGGGAAAACTTTTTGACTCGCGGGCCGCATTGATATGACAAAATTTACGGGGGCGGGGGGGCAGACTATATATTTTACATGTAACAGTCCACCTGGTATTATTGTATCTGTAAAATTGTCATGCAATCTGCTATTATTATTTATTTTATATTTATATTTAAATATTTTAAAAATAATCAAATATTATAATAATTACAATAAAATTAAAATAATAATTATTATATTATTATTATGTAAAATATGCAAATATAACAATAATATTATATATAATTAATATAATAATTATAATAATCATAATAGTTCTAATAATAATTATAATAATAATAATAATAATAATAATAATAATTATTATTATTATTATTATTATATATCATCAATAATAATAATAATATATAATAATAATATAATAATAATAATAATAATTTTTATTATTATTATTATGTGCTTGTGTCCCTTTTTTCCAGGAGCACTTTGTAAACAACAGACCATGTCAAAAAACGAAATTGATAAAACCATCAAAAGGTTGGCTCAGGCCATGATGCCAGGTTGTATGTTGACTTTAAATGAAATACTTTGGAAAGATTGGGCGGGCCGTATTCAAACACTTGGCGGGCCGGATGTGGCCCCCGGGCCGTAGTTTGCCCACCCCTGTCCTAGACGTTGCTACATGATGTCAGTATCTACTTTGCATATCATTTGCATGTGGTGTTGTAAAATACTGCAGGAAAAGAACATAACCCCCCTATGAGAGACAAAAAAGGGATTAAAAAAAAAACTTAATTACCTTTAGAATTATTCATTATTTGTTGGTTCATTTATAACTGGACGTAATTTCATCACAGTAAAAGAACTTTTAATATTTTATCTGAGCCAGAACAGTGAGAACACTTTAAATTTTGAGTCCCCAAATACCCAAAAAAAACGACCCCAGAAAAAGTCACTAGTCACTTTTGAGAATCTCGCCAGATCTAGCGACAAAATCGATAACTGTGTAGACTACCGTATTTTTTGGACTATAATTCGCTCCGGAGTATAAGTCGCAGAAGGCCAAAAATGCATAATTAGGTAGAAAAAACAAACATACATAAGTCGCACTGGAGTATAAGTCGCATTTTTTGTGGGTAATTTATTTTCCAAACTACTTGACCAAAACCGACATTACGTCCTCTAGGAAGGTTCTAACAATAAAATAATACAGAACAGGCTGAATAGGTGTAAGATATGCTAACACATAAACAAGAACAGAAAAGGTGTCCACTTTTTTCATTTATAACTCGCTCTGGAGTATAAGTCGCAGGAACAGCCAACCTAGGAAAAAAAGTGTGACTTATAATCCGGAAAATACGATATTTATAACTAAGCAATCCCACTTCACTGAAATTCACTTATCACTGTCGGGTATGGAACTAATGAGCCACGCTAAACGAGGCATTACAGTACTCAAACTAATCTCAACTTCATTATGTGTATAAAGACACCTGTCATATAAAGTCTCTTCCATTCAAACATCGCAATCACGGTGGGAAAGACCAAAGAGCTGTGCTGAGATAGGATTATATGTAGACTTGAACAAGGAACTGGAATGGAATAGGCAAGATTTCACTTCCCGGGGTTAAGGATGATTGTGAGAATGGTGGATGGTCGGTGATGTCAAAGGAGTTGGGAGCACTAGTAATATATACAATGATAATGAATATAAATAAACGTAAATGTTATTCTTATTTTCTTCACTGTCGGTGATTGGTGCTTCGAAAAAGAACAACGAAAATGAGCGTAGGAGCCGTAGCTATAAATATAACATTAGCTACTGTAGATTTGAGCAAAGGAGGTTTGACTTAAACGATACATTGAAATGTTAACTAATTTCCTCTGGGATGTTAGGACAGCTTAGCCCGAGGCCGATAGCTGGAGGTTATTGATCGCCCTTGCTTCGGGCGATAACCGGCAAAAATTGTGTGTGTGTGTTGTTAGTGGGTACCAGTTTGCAGGTTTGGAGTATGGAGCTGAATGCCACTGTGGGAACAGGATCAATAGCCCGCAGGCCCCCGAGGAGGATTGTAGTCTGGCGTGTCGAGGGGAGAGGGGATCACCCTGTGGAGGTGTGGGACGTCTCTCCATTTATAAGGTCCAGGAGCAGTTGCCGGGTCACCGGAAATGTGAGTATAACCTTCCCTTAAGTGAAGATTAAATTTGACTTTCTTGAGCAAAGAACATCAAGGTAATCCCCCAAAAGAACCCCCAAACACCCATACTGTACTCGGAGTGTCTGGACTTCTTCTTCGGTTTTTGAAATGATTTCTGACTCTCCGCGCATGTCGATATCAAATTGCTGACAAAGCAACTTAACAAGAGCGAGCGCAGCCTCTCCAGTCTCATGTGTCCTCAGGCCACGTTCAAATCCTTGAAAACATCTTCCATCCCTTTTTATCCCCCCCCCACCCCCCACCACCCCATGCCCAGCGAGGATGCATGCGGTACTTGCCTGCAGTGGAGTGTTATGCTCGGCTTTGCAAATAATTCACATGGATTCCCACCTGGCTGTACTCGATTCAACATCCCAGCAGGGTCTTGAACGCATCCATGCCCTGTCGATAACATGGTAGCTCAAATGCTTTCTGTTTGTGCTTGTGAAAAAAGTCACATGGTCGCACACGATATTGCGGCTAAAAACAGGCGGGTATAATTAACGCACATAATGGGACACACCTATTCTGACGATAAAGCCCGCTATTAAACACCTCCAACAAGGTTTTAGGATTTTATATGCAGTACATAATGTAATAAAAAAATAAAAAAATAAAAAATATGTAATAAAGTATAAAAAAATATATAATAATGTAATAATTTTTGTATTTATATATTACTGGAATTACTTTATAGGTGTGCATCTTTTTAGCTGTTTTTATATCTTTAAAACGCACATAAAAGAGAAAGACATGTGTGTTTATGTCTCACTAAGGACTATCTCTGCATGATAGGCAAAATTGCCCCCCCCCCCCCCCCCCCCAAAAAAAAAAGTTCAGTTTTTTTTAAGATGAGATGCGTTTGCATCCACGGGCATTAAGAACAGTCCCAATATTGTCGCTAATTTCATGCTAACCATGAAAGACCGTGAATAGTAACTGTGTTAGTTAGCAAATAACTAGACATTCAACTGTTGATGACATCATAAACGGGCGACGGAGCTGATTAACAAGCTTTTTTTAGTTTTTTTACATTAAGAACAGTGTATGATGTCAAATACGCCAACTGGAAAATGCTAATTTGAATGTTATCCAAAAGATTATGGATTTTATATGCAGTACATGATAACATGTAATAAAAAATAATAATAATAATAATATGGAATAAAATGTAATAATGTATAAAAAAAATAATATATAATATAATAATGTAATACATTTTTTTTATTTATATATTACTGGAACTATTTACTGGAATTACTTTATAGGTGTGTCCCATTCTTTGCTGCATCTTTTTAGCTGTTTTTATATCTTTAGAACGCACATAAAAGAGAAAGAAAAAAGTGTTTGTCTCACTAAGGACCATGCATGATGGGCAAAATTGCCCCCCCCCCCAAAAAAAAGTGCAGTTTTCTTTTAAGACGGGTTTTAATCCACAGGCATTAAGAACAGTCCCAATATTGTCGCTAATTTCATGCTAACCATGAAAGACCGTGAATAGTAACTGTGATAGTTAGCATATAACTACACATTCAACTGCTGATGACATCATAAACAGATACGGCGGCGAACGGGCGACGGAGCGGACTAGCAAGTACGCCAACTGGAAAATGCTAACCGGGGCCAAATTTAAGATAAGATAAGATATGCCTTTATTCGTCCCTCAGTGGGGAAATTTGCATGAAGGGGTGGGGGATGAGGGGGACAACACTAGGAGAGGGGAGGGGGAAAAAACAACAACTCCAAACTAGACAAAATTAAATTTGAATGTTATCCAAAAAAAACCACACTAACCAAGGTTCCACTGTAATTTCATTCAGGTATTAAGCAGTTTCTCCTGAAACTGATAGGTCATATTTGCGTATTTCTTTTGTTGACAGTCAGAAATGTCCACCAGCGAGGCTGCTTCAGGCTGATGAAGGACACCATCGACACCTTCCCCGTCCATTCGCTCCAACCCAACCTGACCACACAGTCCTGCATTGAGACATGCACAGACAAGGTTTGAGTTCAGTCCCTAATAGTGCAAACCTTTTGTTGTGAATTGTCAGCCATTTATCGTGTCAAAAGGACAAAAAGTCAGACTTTTTCCTCGCTCTAATGAGAAGAAACGTGGATTCGTGCAATGACGTCCCCGAATGCTGCTTTGTCTTCTCCCAAAAAGGAAATGTCTGATATAAATATTACCCGTGCGTGTGTGATTAATTATCACAGTGCGGCGTGTCGGTGTAATTATGCTCAACTTTCCCCAGTAAGTTTTCCATGCCCCGGTTATTTCACACAGTGCGTTATTATGGATGTGCAGGAACGCCACGATGGATCCATGCTGTGAATAAATATGATGAGTCATAAAAGGCATGCGTGCATATCATTTCTAGGAGCTCCCACTGGCTGTGATGAAGAAACCCCACTGCTTCTGTGCTTGGACGTCTTCTCTGTTTAGTCTCCACCAGCAGTCCAAACAACAATGTATGGAAAACGCTGGTGGGAACTACACCAGGAACTCCACACCTACAGCGACACCTGAGCAGGACTACTATCAGGTGTACCACACACCCGTCCTTGGTGAGATATTACACACACTTGCCATTGTTTATTGTGAGAAAGGGGAGACGAGGGAGAAGCTGGTTCATGATGTCAAGGGAGTTGGCAGCACACCTGAAATACAATACTAAGTCGCATTTCACGTTAGGATCTGGGGTTGTCACGCTGTAAATTTTGTGAAATCACAGTCAATTCATACCGTCTGTGAAATGTTTGCAGCATTTCTTAAAATGCTGCTTTTTACGTATATTCACGTCGTCCACTAAACGTTTCAGCGTTGACTGGTCCGATATGCCCTGAGGCGTTTGGGTAAATAATCCTGACTCCTGAAATGACGAGGGAGGAGCTGTTTCACGATGTCAAGGGAGTTGGCAGCACAGTCATTGAGGAGCTTCTTTTTTAGGGGAGCAAAGTCCATCCTGAAATATACAATACTAAGTCGCATTTCACGTTAGGATCTGGGATTGTCACGCTGTAAATTTGTGAAATCACAGGCAATTCATACCGTCTGTGAAATGTTTGCAGCATTTCTTGAAATGCTGCTTTTTAAACTATTAAAGAGCAGCTTTTCTTTGTCTCAGCGTTGACTGGTCAGATGTGCCCTGAGGCGTTCGGGTAAATAATCCTGACTCCTGAGATGACGAGGGAGGAGCTGTGTCACGATGTCAAGGGAGTTGGCAGCACAGTCATTGAGGAGCTTCTTTTTTAGGGAAGCAAAGTCCATCCTGAAATATAACACTAAGTCGCATTTCACGTTAGGATCTGGGATTGTCACGCTGTAAATTTGTGAAATCACAGGCAATTCATACCGTCTGTGAAATGTTTGCAGCATTTCTTGAAATGCTGCTTTTTAAACTATTAAAGAGCAGCTTTTCTTTGACTGATGTAGCAAAGGGCACATGCTGTATCACGGTGCTCCAAAGAAAGTCTATCTATCTATCTGTCTGTGAAATGTTTGCAGCATTTCTTGAAATGCTGCTTTTTAAACTATTAAAGAGCAGCTTTTCTTTGACCATGTAGCAAAGGGCACACACCGTATTGCAGCTCTATCTATCGATCTATCTATGAAATGTTTGCAGCATTTCTTGAAATGCAGCTTTTTAAACTATTAAAGAGCAGCTTTTCTTTGACTGATGTAGCAAAGGGCACACACCCACCGTATTGCGGTGCTCCAAACGTCTCAATGTTGACTGGCGGAGGCGTCCTATTGGTCGGATGTGCCCTGAGGCGTTTTCCCTATTTATCTATCTGTCTGTGAAATGTTTGCAGCATTGTACTGCATATTGTGAGTTCTTTGTGGTTGTACTGTCATCTTGTGCTGATACTACAAAATGTCTTTTCCGGATTCCAGGTGTAAGGAAAGAATGTTTTTCCCTATTTATCTATCTGTCTGTGAAATGTTTGCAGCATTGTACTGCATATTGTGAGTTATTTGTGGTTGTACTGTCATCTTGTGGTGATACTACAAAATGTTTTTCCAGACTCCAGGTGTAAGGAAAAAATGTTTCTTCCTGTTTATCTGTCTGTGAAATGTTTGCAGCATTTCTTGAAATGCTGCTTTTTAAACTATTAAAGAGCAGCATTTCTTTGACCGATGTAGCAAAGGGCACACACTGTATCACGGTGCTCCAAAGAAAGTCTATCTATCTATTTATCTATCTGTCTGTGAAATGTTTGCAGCATTTCTTGAAATGCTGCTTTTTAAACTATTAAAGAGCAGCTTTTCTTTGTCTGGTGTAGCAAAGGGCACACTGTATAATTGTACTGCATATTGTGAGTTTTTTTGTGGTTGTACTGTCATCTTGTGGTGATACTACAAAATGTTTTTTCCAGATTCCAGGTGTAAGGAAAGAATGTTTCTCCCTCAGAAGTCCAGTTCTCTGGTGGCTCTCTCCAGTTTTCCCGGCGCAGGCAACACTTGGGTCCGACACTTGATCGAACTCATGACAGGCTACTACACCGGAAGCTTCTACTTCGACGGCACCTTATACAGTCGAGGTGCGGTGCGGGAAAATACGTGCGGTGTCGCCTCGCAGGTGATGATTATTATTATGATGATTATTATTATTATTATTATTATTCACCGCCGCCAGGTTTCAAAGGAGAGAAAGACTTCTGGAGGAACGGACGCAGTATTTGCGTGAAGACGCATGAAAGCGGGAAGAGAGAGATCGAAATGTACGACTCCGCCATTTTGCTGATCCGGAACCCTTATCGATCGCTTATGGCGGAATTTAACCGCAAATGCGCCGGACATCTTGGTCACGCGACGGACGCTCAGTGGAAAAGCAAAGGTAAGTACACGTTCTGTACTGTAATACATAAAGTACTTCTAACAACAACTACCGCCTCTCGTAAACACAGAATGGCCAGAATTCGTCTCCAGCTACGCCCCCTGGTGGGCGTCCCACGCGTTGAGTTGGCTGAAGTTCGGACGGCGCCTCCTGGTGGTCCATTACGAGGAGCTGCAAAGGGCCCTCCTCCCTCAGCTCCGCCTCATCACGGCGTTCCTGAACGTCACCCCCAGCGAGGAGCGGCTGATTTGCGCCCAGAACAATCAAGATGGCTACTTCAAGCGTCCGGGGACCCGGCAGCCACCCTTTGACCCTTTCACCCCTCGCATGAGGCAAACCATCGACTCCTTCATTCGTACCGTCGACCAGGCTCTACAAAGCAGGAACTTTAGCGGACTTCCTGGGGAATACCTTCCCAGATGATGCCGTGGAACGTTCCGTTCCGTGCTACGGTGAACGTGAACAACTTGTGACAACTTGTGTTTGGGGCGAGCAAATTCCCAAAAGGATGAATCTGTCAATCAAAATGCAGAAAAGGGGGGGCGGGTTCTCTGCATGTTTTTAGTATTTCTTTTAATGTACATCCACATTAAAAACAACAACATGCCATGCCGATAAAAGCCTCGATGAAATGCTGCAATCGTCGTAGTCAACTTTAACATCGGGATCGCTACGCTGACATGAAGAAACATCACAATGGTTTGTTCCGCGTTTGTGATTTCATTTTTTTTTTTGATAAAGTTTTAATCAAACTGAGCAAAAAGAGTGACGGTGTTTGAGTTTTGGGGCTGATTTTTAGAATGTTTGACTATGGAAAGCATATAAACATAACCAGGGTGTCAGCTGGGATAGGCTCCAGCATACCCCCAATGACCCTAGTGAGGATAATGGTAATGTTAATGGTTGAATTTCATTTGAACATGCATCAGATTACAATTGAATGCATCACATAATCAGTTCACAGTTCCACATGTCCAAAAGGAGTAGGAAGAAGCAAAGTTTATTAAATCCTACCCCTCCATCTGGTACTTTTACAATCACTAACTGTTACATTTGTTCACTTCCTGCTTTCCATAAATACAGGTTTTAAATTTTTTTATTTTATTAATTTTATTTATTAATTTTTATTTTTTATTATTATTTATTTATTTATTTATTAAGTAGTGTTTAAAATGGATGGATGGCCGATTAAAACATACTGTACTTTACGGTTAGCATTGTCCTCATACGACCATTTGTTCACTTCCTGCTTTCCATAATACAGGTTTTTCATTTTTTTATGTTATTAATTTGATTTTTTTATTTTTATTTTTATTTTTTTAAAAAATATTTATTTATTTTTTAAGTAGTGTTTAAAATGGATGGATGGCCAATTAAAACATACTGTACTTTACGGTTAGCATTGTCCTCATACGACCATTTGTTCACTTCCTGCTTTCCATAATACAGGTTTATCATTTTTTATGTTATTAATTTTATTTATTTTTTATTTTTTATTATCTTTTTTAAATTTATTTATTTATTTTTAAAGTAGTGTTTAAAATGGATGGATGGCCGATTAAAACATACTGTACTTTACGGTTAGCATTGTCCTCATACGACCAGATACAGAACAAAATTTGTAGTGGGCTCGGGGCTGGTAAACAAATATAGTTCATTAGCTCGTCTAAGTCTCGAGTGACCTGGAATAAACAGTCGTATACATTCAAAGAATTCCCGTCCGGGAAGAACCGCAGTCATCTGCTGAAGTCGCCACACTGACGGGCTTATTTTAATTCTCTCAAACAAGGTGTCTTATTCACACACGGGTTGATAATTTCACACTAAGCCTCTTTGGCAAAGCATTAACCGGAGGCCTCGGAATCGAGTATCTTATAAAAACTGAAAGGAAGTGACAAGAGAGAAGTTGAGAAGACGGGAACGCCGCATGATGATGGAGTCAAGTGAGCTTCTTCTTGCTTCTTCTTATATCAACAGTCCTGGTAGGAACGTGTCCGTATTATTAGTTCCTTTTGCTGGGACTTATTCACGGAGAGAAACAGCGTCACTCTGTGGTGAAATCTGGTATGACAAGTCAGTGCCTTTTTATAATGCGCATATATAAGTAGGACACTTTTTCTGATGATTTAAGCTTTTAAGTGTCCGGCGATTACATAATCAGGTCAGGCCCCTTGAAATGCTCACAATGAAACAAAAAATGGTTTAATTTCTTTTCCCTGACCTCTTAGGTTCCCAAAAAACATCATGAAGAAATGGAAAAAAACATGTCAATCTATAATGCATAGGTGTCAAATTCAAGGCTGGGGGGCCAAATCTGGTCCGCACGGCAATTTCATCCCGCCTGCGAAACTGTTGGGAAAGTAGAAATTCAATTTGCTCACCTCATGGACCGTACTAAAAAGAGTGGTTACATGATGCCCCCCCACACACACACATAGTTAAGTTCCAAATGTGCAAATTGTAAATAGTTTATGGTGTTGTATTTGTAAATAAATTATTTTGATGCAAAACAACCCGTTTTTGTGTTTTGGTGTATGTTGGTATATTTATTTTTTTTTCATAATTTTTTTTTTTTTAGTTGGGAACTGATATTTTCCTCAAACTTACCCATGTTCTACTGCTGAGGAGTATAATGTTCCATGTTTATAAAAGCCATAGAACATAATATTCTGTGCTCCCTGAACAATCAGTCAAAATCATCAAAAATGGCGGGTACTGAAGGAGTGGAATCAAAAGACAACAAAGTTTTTCATGTTTTTAATACTTCCAATATGTATAAATATATGTTGGAAATTTCAGGATGTCCAGTCCAGTAGGGTCCACAGCCTAAATGGGGCTTTGAGTTTGACACCCCCCCCCCCCCCCCCCCCCCGACTCTTCCTGCTGCTGCTGCACTGCTTTGCTCTTGATTCGGTTTCTGGTGTGCCGGGGTCCACGCCGTCTGGAGGACAGACAAGAAAAGGTTCAGGATTACTAAACGGGTAAGGTACCAAAACCCAAACTCAAACACTGGATTATAATCTAGCCATTTTTACACCTGCTAGCTTCATGTTGACATTCTTTTTCCGATGTCAGATCAACATTTGCAATAAAAGTTACTAAACACGGGCACTTGTTGAAAAAACTTTGAGACTCTGTTCTAAAGATATAAAAACAGATAAAAAAAGAGGCAGCTCATTAATGCACATAATGGGACACACCTATTCTGCCTACAAAGCTTGCTATTAAAACACCTCCAAAGCCTCCAATAGGGTTTTTTTTTATCCATGCTGGTTAGCATGCAGACCTCACAGCTAGGAGACCAGGGTTCAATTCCACCCTCGGCCATCTCTGTGTGTAGTTTGCATGTTCTCCCTGTGCATGTGTGGGTTTTCTCCGGGTACTCCGGTTTCCTCCCACATTCCAAAAACATGCTAGGTTAATTAGCGACTCCAAATTGTCCATAGGTATGAATGTGAGTGTGAATGGTTGTTTGTCTATATGTGCCCTGTGATTGGCTGGCCACCAGTCCAGGGTGTACCCCGCCTCCTCTCGCCTGAAGACAGCTGGGATAGGCTCCCTTGTGATGAATGAATGAATTCCCCTTCAAAAAGACAATGTTTAAAAGGCTGTATTTTGTAGTTGCAGTTCCCTTCATTCGCCACAAGATAGCGCCAGAGCCACACTACTGGAACAGATGACACCGCAGTTCAAAGCTTGTAATCCAGCTAATCCATCACAGTGACGTGAACTAAACGTTCATTCAACCTTCTTGGGAGTACAAATGGATTTTTTTTACATCAAAAAGCCGACAAACACGTAAAGATATCGAACATCATTGCAGGCATCAGTGATCCTGTGAAGGACTTGGACGTGTGTACAGTACATTGATGAAAACAACCGTAATATGCTGCTCTAGAGGTGCTATTGTGTAATATTATTAAAATACTTGTATTGTAATATTCATTCATTCATTCATTCATTTTCTACCGCTTTTTCCTCACGATCGTTATTTACAATAATTCATATACATACTTTAGTCATTTTGCTACAGTATTGAAATATATTCTCAACAACTTTATTTCAATGGAGTCGCTTAGTCGAACTTTTCATTTTCATTGTATTATCTGCAATCCTTTCTTATTTTATTACACTTTTTATATAATAATCAAAAATAGGCAGACTCCATTGCAATACATCGTAGGATTCAATATTTATAAACTGAATATTTTGGCAGTTAAAGCATAGAATACCTGCCTCAGACTTTCAAAATCTGCTGTTTTAACATTATTAGAGCCTTCTGAATATGAAATAACACCCCTACAGTCACTTTTACACTCCTATTTGGCAGTTAAAGCATAGAAAACCCGCCTAAGACTTTCGAAATTTGCATCATTAGAGCTCTCAATATGACCTAACACCCCTACAGTAACTTTTACACTCCTATTTTGGCAGTTAAAGCATAGAAAATCCGCCTAAGACTTTCAAAATTTACATCATTAGAGCCCTCTCAATATGACATAACACCCCCACAGTCACTTTTACGCTCCTATTTTGGCAGTTAAAGCATAGAAAACCCGCCTAAGACTTTCAAAATCTGCTGTTTTAACATTATTAGAGCCTTCTCAATATGAACTAACACCCCTACAGTCACTTTTACACTCCTATTTTGGCACCCGCCTAAGACTTTCAAAATTTGCATCATTAGAGCCCTCTCAATATGACCTAACACCCCCACAGTCACTTTTACACTCCTATTTTGGCAGTTAAAGCATAGAAAACCCGCCTAAGACTTTGGAAATTTGCATCATTAGAGCCCTCTCAATATGACCTAACACCCCTACAGTCACTTTTACACTCCTATCACCTAATATAGTAGATATAATCCAAAAAAAATAAGCAATTTAAGACATAAGACCAATAAAGATTAAATTGTCTTATATCGCAGTTTTCAAAATGTGACTTTTTCCACCCACCAGGTATACCTTGAAACCGGTAGGCGGTCATAAAGATTATGAGCCATCATTAGTGGTAACGGGCAAAGCGGTATGGATGATGTAAGACGCGGCCTTCTCCGATAGCTAGCTAGGACCACAGCAGACGATTTAGCCTGTTGACCAGGCTAAATGCTAAATGCTAATGCTAGTTTTGGCTATTCTATCCATAATATTTCTCATCCATTAGCGGCGAGTGTACTTTAAAAGCATTTAATAAGTATATGAGGCCTATTTAGAGGGCACTTGAACGCAGCGCCGGTCGCAGTAATGTTGCTGAACATCCTAAAATCGAGTTTAAGATGTTTTTTTTTTAATCATAATCACATTTATTAGCGACCACGTATCGGATACACGATGCCGTTTATCGGATACTTCAGGCTCGGACACAAAAAGAGAACACACGGGATGTTCCGGGCGTGTAACAAAAAGCTATACAATGTCGGACAATAGCGCTGACAACAATTAGCCACGGCCGGGCGGAACGTATGTAATCCGGTTATCCAGCAATGACGTCGCATTTGTGCGCGTCTTTGCGGCGCATTGAATGTTTTATAGAGCGGAGACGACACAGCGAAGTACACTGCGGCGTCCAGGCGTCCCGAGCCCTTAAAGGGCCGTGATCCTGCATCATGGGGGTTAATGGTTTCACGTACTGGGGTGTTGGTGGTGGTGAGGGGGGGCATCGCAGGTTTTTTCTCGAGCTTTCTATCACGGAACATTTGAATGCAGCATCTGTTGTCAGAGCCGGGGAGGTGTATGCCCCCTTTCCCAGAAGCCCCTTGGGCTGCTGACAGGGTGATGGATGATATCTGCAGCCTGGGCCGCATTGCCTCCCTCGTTGCACACAAACACACACTGAGAAAATATGCTGTGGTTGCCGATGGCAACAAAGCTAATATCCGACATATCAAGGGGAATGGAAAACCTTGCAAGAGAAAACAATGAAATAGTTTGCAGAGGAAATTGTTTGTTTACGTTTGTAAATACGGGATTTTAATTCCAATACAAATGACACTTGTAAATATATTTGAAAAAAGATCATACAACAGCAGTATTTATGTATTCTTAGCAGTACTACTCCGTAACCAATCTAATTAATACAAGTATCATATAAAAGTACTGAATATCCTCAATTTTTCGGGGGTTACGGGACCCCCCTTCCAATTCTGACTGTGTTATAAATGTTCTCCCGGTGTTCCAACAGCATTCCAAACATTGTTATCGCATTCGAAAAACACATCACTAGGAAGCGTCGCTTTCTAAATTTGCATCATTAGAGCCCTCTCAATATGACCTAACACCCCTACAGTCACTTTTACACTCCTATTTTGGCAGTTTAAAGCATAGAAAAGCCGCCTAAGACTTTCGAAATTTGCATCATTAGAGCCTTCTCAATATGAACTAACACCCCTACAGTCACTTTTACACTCCTATTTTGGCAGTTAAAGCATAGAAAACCCGCCTAAGACTTTCAAAATTTGCATCATTAGAGCCCTCCCATTCGAAAAACACATCACTAAGAAGCGTCACTTTCTAAATTTGCATCATTAGAGCCCTCTCAATATGACCTAACACCCCTACAGTCACTTTTACACTCCTATTTTGGCAGTTAAAGCATAGAAAAGCCACCTAAGACTTTAAAAATTTGCATCATTAGAGCCTTCTCAATATGAACTAACACCCCTACAGTCACTTTTACACTCATATTTTGGCAGTTAAAGCATAGAAAACCCGCCTAAGACTTTCGAAATTTGCATCATTAGAGCCTTCTCAATATGAACTAACACCCCTACAGTCACTTTTACACTCCTATTTTGGCAGTTAAAGCATAGAAAACCCGCCTAAGACTTTCGAAATTTGCATCATTAGAGCCCTCCCATTCGAAAAACACATCACTAAGGAGCGTCGCTTTCTAAATTTGCATCATTAGAGCCCTCTCAATATGACCTAACACCCCTACAGTCACTTTTACACTCCTATTTTGGCAGTTAAAGCATAGAAAACCCGCCTAAGACTTTAAAAATTTGCATCATTAGAGCCTTCTCAATATGAACTAACACCCCTACAGTCACTTTTACACTCCTATTTTGGCAGTTAAAGCATAGAAAACCCGCCTAAGACTTTAAAAATTTGCATCATTAGAGCCTTCTCAATATGAACTAACACCCCTACAGTCACTTTTACACTCCTATTTTGGCAGTTAAAGCATAGAAAACCCGCCTAAGACTTTCGAAATTTGCATCATTAGAGCCTTCTCAATATGAACTAACACCCCTACAGTCACTTTTACACTCCTATTTTGGCAGTTAAAGCATAGAAAACCCGCCTAAGACTTTCGAAATTTGCATCATTAGAGCCTTCTCAATATGAACTAACACCCCTACAGTCACTTTTACACTCCTATTTTGGCAGTTAAAGCATAGAAAACCCGCCTAAGACTTTCGAAATTTGCATCATTAGAGCCCTCCCATTCGAAAAACACATCACTAAGAAGCGTCGCTTTCTAAATTTGCATCATTAGAGCCCTCTCAATATGACCTAACACCCCTACAGTCACTTTTACACGCCTATTTTGGCAGTTTAAAGCACAGAAAACCCGCCCAAGACTTTTAAAATCTGCTGTGCTGTTTTAACATTATTAGAGCCCTCTCAATATGAACTAACACCCCTACAGTCACTTTTACGCTTCTATTTTTGGCAGTTAAAGCATAGAAAACCCGCCCAAGACTTTTAAAATCTGCTGTGCTATTTTAACATTATTAGAGCCCTCTCAATATGAACTAACACCCCTACAGTCACTTTTACGCTTCTATTTTTGGCAGTTAAAGCATAGAAAACCCGCCTAAGACTTTCAAAATCTGCTGTCTTTCGTATTCCATCGGAATATCATGTCATGTTGCTAAGAACGAAAAAAAAGAAGCTAATTTTACGACAAACCAACAAGTCCGTGCTTAGTGTGACGTAAACTTTAACGTCAACGTAATCCCGAACTCTCTCTCTTCATCACAATCCCGTTAAAAAAACCCGTTGGGACTCACCGCTAACCTATGAGAATGTAACATGTAGACGTTAGCCTCATGCTAGCAGGTAGACGTTTCTCGACATAATCCCACACACACTATTAGCCTGTACTAGCCTGGAAATTGTTTGTTTACGTTTGTAAATACGGAATTTTAATTCCAATACAAATGACACTTGTAAATATATTTGAAAAAAGATCATACAACAGCAGTATTTATGTATTCTTAGCAGTACTACTCCGTAACCAATCTAATTAATACAAGTATCGTATAAAAGTACTGAATATCCTCAATTTTTCGGGGGTTACGGGACCCCCCTTCCAATTCTGACTGTTATAAATATTCTCCCGGTGTTCCAACAGCATTCCAAAGATTGTTATCGCATTAAAAAAAACACGTCACTAAGAAGCGTCACTTTCGTGTAAAAGTTTACTTTCGTAAACTTTAACGTCGACATACTCCCGAACCCTCTCTCTTCAATTACCATTGTTCATTCACGTCACAATCCAGTTTAAAACCTGTTGGGATTCACCGCTAACCTATGAGAATGTAACACGTAGACGTTAGCCTCATGCTAGCAGGTAGAGAAGGCGTTTCTCGACATAAATCCCACACACTACTAGCCTGTTACGACTTATCCAAAGAAATGTGTGCTGAGATGTAAACAATATAACCAACCACGCTGCGTTCAAGGACTGTCGTACAAAACAAATTAGCCTTGACAGCGTACTTCCTGGTAGCTTTTGTGTATTCAATGTAATTTTACTGATAAAAATGCTCTTAGTGGATGTCAGTGATATTCTATGAACCGGTCTATACTGCAACAATGTATTATGTGTGTAGTATGTAGTATATACATGAAAGTACCCCCCCCTTTCTGTCATTGTCCTTACCTACTGTCCTGCTTTCCACCGCCCTATTGATGTTTCAGCAGTTAGGCCCCAATCCAGCGGTTTTATCACCTTAGCGACAGGCGCAGCATAATGATGTGGCGCTTCGGGGGGGGTGGGGGGTGGGGGTAAGGGGGGGGGTTGAGATGAGTGTCTCTCTCCACTTTCACTTCCATCTTCCTCGTCGTCCTCGCTCTAGAAGAACGTAAAGAAAGGAAGGCAGTGACACATGGAGAGAAGCGGGGGACAAATATAGAGAGGATGGCGCTGCCGGAGTGGGGGGGTGGTGGGGGTGGGGGTGGTGGGGGTGGGGGTGTTTTAAGTGACTAATGTGGGACAGAGCAGAGTGGAAGGTTGTCTGGCTTCTTCCCGTGCACACTAAGCACCCGAGCCACTTCAATTGGGATTCAATTCTACTACAAAACACGGAAGGAAATCAACCTTGTGGATACGCGTTCATAGACGTAGAAATACAATATGCTAGAATGTTATTGTTGACACAAAAACAATAATTACAACAATAAAATGTAAATATTAGGAGAAAAAGTTGTCATTATGTAATATTATTAGGAAAAATAACATCATTTTAAGACCAAATATTATGAGACAAGGTTGCACGGTGATCGAGTGGTTAGCGCGCAGGCCTAACAGCTAGGAGACCAGAGTTCTCGCCACCATCTCTATGTTCTCCCCGTGTATGCGTGGGTTTTCTCCGGGTACTCCGGGTTTCCTCCCACATTCCAAAAAAAAACATGCTAGGTTAAATTAGCGACTCCAAATTGTCCATAGGTATGAATGTGAGTGTGAATGGTTGTTTGTCTATATGTGCCCTGTGATTGGCTGGCCACACCAGTCCAAAGTGTACAAGACAGCTGGGATAGGCTCCAGCAACCCCCCCCCCCCCACGACCTTCATGATAAGAGGTAGAAAATGAATGAATAAATATTAAGATATAATATAAATATAAAGACACAAACAAAACAAAACAACAAATAAAGTTTTAATTTTTTAAAATTAGTTGCGGAAAAACAAGTTATAATGCTAAGGGAATGAAGTCAAAATATGATGGGAAGAAAGTCATATTATTTAGAAATAAAATTAGCTTGTAGCGACTTGTAGCATCACTGTGTTAATTAGTAAAGAACTACAAAGTCAACTGCTGATGACATCATAGACAGGTACTAGCAAGCTAACAGGCTGCTTTTGCGATGAAAATACATTAAGAACATAGTTGGACCGCACTCGGCAAAATTTTCTTGGCTAACCGAAAATCACACAAACGTTTTCGTGGAATTTATTTCAACAAAAGCGAGGAAAAAAAGATGTACATGCTAGCTTTTTACGTTTAGTAAACAGTCCATTATGTCCTTTTTTTTGGATGATGAAAGTTTATTCCTACTAAGTCAGCCTAAACTCCAGACTAACACAAAGTGTAAAGTTAGTCCACCCGCCCACTGGACACACTTGAGAACATTCTAGGAATTTCTTGTGTGTTCGTGCACGGATGCGTTCACAAAAACACAACAATTCTTACCCACCAATTTCCCATATAAAACTATTTCAAAGTTTTCAAAAAAATGTAAAATGTCTGACTATGTCTGGCGATATATAAAAGCAGGAAGACAAAATGAGGCGGAATCTGAAGCAAACGAGCAACACTAGCCGTCCGGTGGCAAAAGGGGTTAAAAGGTTTCACATGTCACAACAATGCAAGGTCACATTCAAGTCCCAGTCACAGGATAGCCAAGCCTGGAAGACAGAGGACAATTATCCCGGTCTGTTACAGTTCAATAAGTCCATCAAGCTGCAAGCCAGATACCACGTTGCCCTGGCAACGCCTCTGAAGTCAATCACAGATCGCGGGGCAAAAGAAAGGGGAGATAATACGAGACGAGGGGAAGGGAAGGAGGCAGCGAGGCCTGCAGAACCGACGCACAATTCACACCAATCTTTCATAGGCTGTTGATGCATGACAAAAAATAATAATAATAATAATACTATATGAAAGTATCCTGAGACAACTGACTTGTTATAGATTTTGACATTTGGCCGTCATGCCTACATGCACTTAATATTGTCTTTAGTACTGTTTGCAACCATAAGCAATAACAATAAACACAATATGCTAGCACTGCTAGCCTGAATGGTAATGGTTTTATTTCATTTACAATTGAATGCATCCCATAATCAGTTCACAGTTCCACATGTCCAAAAGGAGTAGGAAGAAGCAAAGCTTATTAAATCCTACCCCAACCATCTGGTACTTTTACAATCAGTAACTGTTACATTTGTTCACTTCCTGCTTTCCATAATACAGTGTAAGTTTGTTTTTTTTAAATAATGCACCTCGTACCGAAGTACGAGGCGATATGACCATACAATGACATAATGGGTACCATAGTAACTGTCAATATAGTGATATTACAGTATAGTATAGTGTTATTATTTCAATTTTTTTTATTAAAAAAACATTCTTTAAAATGAAAAACTATTTATTAAATTTTTTATTATTTATTTATTTATTTATTTATTTTTTGTCACGTATGATATGACCATATACATAATGACATAATGTGTACCATAGTAACTGTCAATATAGTGATATTAAAGTATAGTAGAGTGTCATTATTATTATTTTAAAAAATGTAAAAATTTTGGAAGAAAAAAAATTATTTAAAAAAAAATGTAATTTTTTAATTTATTCTTTATTTATTTTTGGTCACATATGATATGACCATCCAATGACATAATGGGTACCATAGTAACTGTCAATATAGTGATATTACAGTATAGTATAGTGTTATTATTTAATTTTTTTTATTAAAAAAACTTTCTTTAAAATGAAAAAACAATTTATTACATTTTTTAATTATTCATTTATTTTTTGTCACGTATGATATGACCATATAATGACATAATGTGTACCATAGTAACTGTCAATATAGTGATATTAAAGTATAGTAGAGTGTCATTATTATTATTTTTTAAAAAGATAAAAAAATTTGAAAAAAAAACTAAAAAAAAAAATGTAATTTTTTAATTTATTCTTTATTTATTTATTCGCATATGATATGACCATCCAATGACATAATGGGTACCATAGTAAGTGTCAATATAGTGATATATATAGCACATCATGACTGGTTCAAGACTCTTCATCCTTGTATTGATCAAACATCAACTGCTTGTATTGTTTCTTGAATTGGCTCATCGTTGTGCATTGTTTGATTTCCTTACTCAATCCATTCCATAGTTTGATTCCACATACTGAAATGCTATGGCTTTTTAACATTGTCCTAGCATAGAAGTGTTTTAGGCATATTAAATGTATAATAAACCAAAATACTGTTTGAGAAGGCCCCTTGACAGTTGCTAATATAGAATAGAGAATCAGTCAATAGCTACACCTCCACGGTTTTATTGAGTACGGGCAGAAGCAACGAAAGGAAACAAACCAACAGAGGTAACGTACACAAAAACTTAATTCAGTTGACAGCACAGATAAGGACACACGAGTCAGTCGCAACAAACCAGCATTGGGGGACTCTGGGCTTTTAAACCTGACTGATTGTAATTGCCACCAGCCGTGTGCAATTACACTAGGGGTCAAGCTGCTGCAACTTCCCAACTAAAGGTAGTGCAGCACACCAAAATAAGAGCGGAACATGACACTTTGCACTTAAAAAAAAACAAACAAACTGCATAGCCGTAGCTGTATAGTTTTACACCAGGCATCCTGAAACCCTCATAAAATAAGCATTTATTATTTGACTTCACTGAAAATTACAGTATTCAAAGTTTTTTCATCATTAAACTAAATTTGAAACACTTATATGCTAGGACTACGTTAAAAAGCCATAGCATTTCAGTATGTGGAATCAAACTATGGAATGGATTGAGTAAGGAAATCAAACAATGCACAACGATGAGCCAATTCAAGAAACAATACAAGCAGTTGATGTTTGCTAAATACAAGGATGAAGAGTCTTGAACCAGTCATGATGTGCTATATATATATACGTATATATATCACTATATTGACACTTACTATGGTACCCATTATGTCATTGTGTGGTCATATCATACGTGACAAAAAATAAATGAATAAATAATTAAAAAATTTTATAAATTGTTTTTTAATTAAAACAAACTTTTTTTTAATTAAAAAATTTAAATAATAATAACACTATACTATAATATCACTATATTGACAGTTACTATGGTACCCATTATGTCATTGGATGGTCATATCACCTTGTACTTTGGTTTGTGACCAAAAAATAATAAAATAAAATAAAATAAAATAAAATAAAATAAAATAAAATAAAATAAAATAAAATAAAATAAAATAAAACAAAATAAAATAAAATAAAAAAATATTATATTTTAAAAAAAATTATATTAGAAAGGCAGGAAGTGAACAAATGTAACAATTACTGATTATAAAAGTACCAGATGGAGGGGTAGGATTTAATAAGCTTTGCTTCTTCCTACTCCTTTTGGACATGTGGAACTGTGAACTGATTATGTGATGCATTCAATTGTAATCTGATGCATGTTCAAATGAAATTAAACCATTACCATTACCATTCCTTGTTGGTCCAAGCTCATAACCCCCCTATACGTTAAATGTGTGTATATACTTGTCAGAAAACTGTTCATAATATAATTATCCAAGAACATTACGGTAAGATTACCGACACTCAGTGACTAGTGTAGTTTAGACAAAAATTACATACAATTATCTTTAATATGTAGAATTATTTCTGGAAAACTGTATTTACTATATTTACTATATTCATATATTGATATAGTGTACATGTAAACAAACGGTCGCAAGTGCACAGCACTTAAGGGAATCTAACACTAATCAAGTTAATAAAAATTACCTGTCATCATGCCTTTGATGAAAAGATGAAAAGGAAGAAACTTTGCCCTGGCTGCATTCACAAATATAATTCTATAATGTATATAATATAATAATATAACACTATGGGTGGCGCAGCAATTTCTAATCTTTATTGGATTGCAAAGTAACTGAATTTTAGCGCTGAAGAGGGGGATCTCGTAATGAAATGTGCATGTCGTCGCACAGGTGCATGTGTGCAGCGTCATCACTGTGTGTGTGTGTGTATTTGTGTGTGTGTGTGTATATATGTGTGTGTGTGTTCAGGTGACTGTCTGGCCTCCTGCCGCAGTGTCTGGAAAATCAGACACTGTCCCACCCCGCACCCCCTCTGAAAACCAACCCCCTCTTCTTTTCCGACAGTGCACCGCTATCAGGCATACCTGACACCCCCACTTCTTCCATCACCCCCCCCCCCCCATCCTGCTGTGATAAGAGAGCCCGTGAATACAAGCAGATTCGCAAAGACAACACACACACACAACACACACAACACAACCAGACAATGGACGCAATGGAGAAACGTAAAAAGGAATATTTATCGCTAAGCACGTCTCATTTCATTTGTCTTCCCTAAATCCAAACGTGGATAAAAAAAAAAAACGGCCTTATTATGTTTATCACGATTATGTGGTAATCGTGTCACATGACCAACTCGGAACAATGCAGCGTAATCTCCAGCACGCACTCGGCTCCATTAACTGGAACCTTTGGTTTATCAACACCCATTCAAGGCCCGCTTCCTGTAGGAAAACACAGTCTTGAGTAAAAGAAAAAAATCATAAATTAAATTAAATTAAAAATCTTTTGTCATTTGTCCCAAAACACTGCATTTTTGTAAAAACTAGATATGAATAAAAATTTGGCAAAAACAAAATGTCAAATTAATTACTTAATAATTAATATAATAACCGTTATAATAATTAAAATAGTTTAATAGTAAAAATAACAGTTTAAATACATAAAATTTAAATACAGAAAAAAAAATTCTTTATACATATGTTCATTACATATTCATTTAACCCATTTTAAGTCAAATAGTAGTGACAGACCACCTAGAAGGCATTTGTGATGTCAATTTTTATACCAATTTATGTCCAAGATATGTTACATTGTTCATGCTAAATGTTTTTATTAGCTTATTAGCATTTTAGGGGAAGCATATCCTGGGATAACTCAGAATATTGTGTAACTTTTTTTAAATATATGTAATTATTTTTAAAACTATTTTAAAAATATATATAGTAAGTACAGTTAAATTGTAATATTTGACACTGTGATTCTTAAATGGCTTTTTTTAATGGTGAAAAACAAGCTTTTGCTAATGAGTTAGCTTACCTGGGGGAATATATCCTGGGATAGCCAAATGACAAAAACACGAGACTATTTTGTAGTTTTTAATGTGCGAATTAAATAAAAATATATACAGTAAGTACAGTTAAATTGTAATATTTGACACTGTGATTCTTAAATGGCTTTTTTAATGATGAAAAACAAGCTTTTGCTAACGAGTTAGCTTACCTGACAAACACTAGGGAAGCATGTCCTGGGATAAGTCAGAATATTTTGTAACTTTTTTTTAAATATATGTAATGATTTTTTAAACTATGGCAAGTATTGTTAAATTGTAATATTTGACACTGTGATTCTTAAAAAATATTTTCTTAAACCTTTTTTATGGTGAAAAACAAGCTTTTGCTAATAAGTTAGCTTACTTGACAAACACTGGGAAAGCATATCTTGAGATAGCCAAATGACAAAAACTCAAGACTATTTTGTAGCTTTTAATGTGCGGATTAAATACAAATATATATATAGTAAGTACAGTTAAATTGTAATATTTGACACTGTGATTCTTAAATGGCTTTTTTTATGGTGAAAAACAAGCTTTTGCTAATGAGTTAGCTTACCTGACAAACACTGGGGAAGCATATCCTGGGATAATTCAGAATATTGTGTAACTTTTTTTTTTAACTATAGCAAGTATTGTTAAATTGTAATATTTGACACTGTGATTCTTAAAAAATATTTTCTTAAACCTTTTTTATGGTGAAAAACAAGCTTTTGCTAATAAGTTAGCTTACTTGACAAACACTGGGAAAGCATATCTTGAGATAGCCAAATGACAAAAACTCAAGACTATTTTGTAGCTTTTAATGTGCGGATTAAATACAAATATATATATAGTAAGTACAGTTAAATTGTAATATTTGACACTGTGATTCTTAAATGGCTTTTTTTATGGTGAAAAACAAGCTTTTGCTAATGAGTTAGCTTACCTGACAAACACTGGGGAAGCATATCCTGGGATAATTCAGAATATTGTGTAACTTTTTTTTTTAACTATAGCAAGTATTGTTAAATTGTAATATTTGACACTGTGATTCTTAATTTTTTTTTTCTTGGTGAAGAAAACAAGCTTTTGCTAATGAGTTAGCTTACAAATACTGGGGAAGTATATCTTGGAATAGCCAAATGACAAGAAAACTCCAGACTATTTTGTAGCTTTTAATGTGCGTATTAAATAAAAATATACACACGAAGTACAGTTAAATTGTAAAATTTGACATCCAAGTATTGTTAAATGGCTTTACAATGTTCCTTCCTGGTACAAATTAAGCTAGTTTACGTGCATACGCCGCCATTTTGGGGCTAGTCACATGACAACCACTCCAAAATGTTTCTTATGCATCACTTAGGGATTTAATGACTTCAACTAAGGCTCATTTTGACATATTTAAAATCTTATTACGGGTTGCATGTACACCGGTTATTAATAAACAAAACACCGAAACCTGGCATCAACATTTAAACATGAAAGAAACTGAAAAGGTCAAAGATGGAAAAGCAATCGGAGTTTTTGCAATGTGTTGCTTTCATGCTCCAACGCTTGTTTGACTTTCAACAAAGTTGCTAATCTCCAGTGCGGGGTTAGCAGAATATCTATTGGCAGCGTGATGTTTATTGGATGCTTGGCAGGCGGCTTTGCTTTGTTACTCTTGATGATTTCATCAGAGGGCTTCTGTGCTGCCAGACTTGACTGCGTGTCAGACAGACCCTAATAAAACTGTCTGGCTGTTTTGTGGGCGCCGCATCTGACTGCTCAGCACTTGTCGCACTGTGCCCGGGCTGTTTGGTATTCATGGGGCACGGCGGCCCTTTCGGCTCTTGCTGGGGGAATTCTGGAGCACAGACACTGATCATTTGGCATCCGCCGTGCTCAATACCGAACCAAACGGGAGGCGGCGGCGACGGGGGGAAGAAAAAAAAAAACATAATTAAACAGAGCGCGAGGTCGGAGACAAAGACAGGGAAGGGTTTTAAACATATCACCCAGCCGCATTCCTCATGCGGAACGGAAATAAGAAGTGCAAAACGCTAAGCGGGTCAAACTGGAAACAATGAATTATCTTCACATCTTTCACCTCGTTTATTGTAATCACATGCTTGTCGTCTTTTCCATTACGTTTTTATCATTTACAGAAATGACTAACTCGGTTTTGGCTTATTACGGACATGGAAAAATACTCAAGAGGACATAAGAATCCCACCAAACTGTGGCCGCAATCATTAATATTGATATGTTGTCGCTAACGAACCGACAGTGGCTATATCTTATTGTCTGTCTCTTGTGCTCTCCGCCTGCCAGGTATAACTGCCGCTCGTATTTTATTCATATTATTGATTTCCCCGATAAATTGACAAACTCGTTTGGAAATAATAAGTCACGACAATTACTCTCGATCCTGCATACAACTCTTCGACATTTTATTGTAAAATTTATTAACTGTATTTTGTTAAATACAACGATTTATTATGAAATAGTCTGTGACCACTAAAATGTAACATTTATTCCTGAGGATTTTTCAATATAAACACAACAACAACAAAAACAAAAAAAAGGCCTATACAGGAACAAAATGATTAAAATTTTAATCGGATTAACCACAGTTTACAAATGAATTAATCATGATTAATCACCATGCATGTCTCTTGTATGTTTCTATATTTTTTCTGAACTAGACTATGGGCTGGAGTTACAGGTACACAACAACAATCTGACAAAAAAAGGTCCTATACAGGAACAAAAATGATTACAATTTTAATTGGATTAACCACAGTTTACAAAAGAATTAATCATGATTAATCACCATGCATGTCTCTTGTATGTTTCTATATTTTTTCTGAACTAGACTATGGGCTGGAGTTACAGGTACACAACAACAATCTGACAAAAAAAAGTCCTATACAGGAACAAAAATTATTAAAATTTTAATTAGATTAACCACAGTTTACAAATGAATTAATCGTGATTAATCATCATGTATTTATTACATGTCTCTTGTATGTTTCTATATTTTTTCTGAACTAGACTATGGGCTGGAGTTACAGGTACACAACAACAATCTGACAAAAAAAAGTCCTATACAGGAACAAAAATTATTAAAATTTTAATTAGATTAACCACAGTTTACAAATGAATTAATCGTGATTAATCATCATGTATTTATTACATGTCTCTTGTATGTTTCTATATTTTTTCTGAACTAGACTATGGGCTGGAGTTACAGGTACACAACAACAATCTGACAAAAAAAAGGCCTATACAGGAACGAAATGATTAAAATTTTAAATTGGATTAACCACAGTTTACAAATGAATTAATCATGATTAATCACCATGTATTTTATTACATTGTCTCTTGCATGTCTGTATATTTTTTCCGAGCTAGGCTATGGGATGGTGTCACAGGTACTTCCGACAGTGTTGTCATTTCATAACGCAGTACAGTACAGTACAGTACAGTACAGTACAGTACAGTAAAACTAAAAGATACCAGACACTTATACGACATAATTAAACTAGGCCATCTGTGCTGTCGTTCTATTTTTGGGACTTCTAGAATGACCTTTAGTTGTTGAGTAGACGTTGATGCTCAGAGTTCGGTGAGTCCATAAATGCACCTTTGCATGTGCGAATTCATACTGAAATATCGATACCTCCGATACCTCTAATATTCTCCAATCTAAGTATCGTTACTTTTGATACTTTGGTCATTTAAAGTAATTAATATTTGTCTGAAATGTTTTTCTGTTGAAATGATGACCGATCGTAAACAGCGACGTGTAAATCATTCTTATAGTAGTTATTAATAATTAATCATTTATTTTGATACGTATGTGATTGTGTTTTTTGTGTTGTTGTTGTTGTTATTAGCTTGGCTATATTACAAATCTCCCCGCGAAATCGACATGCTTCAGGGTTTAAAATAAGCATAAACTACTGAAATTTATTATTAAATTAGTAATTTATCAAAATTAATAATTTAGTTACTCAATAAATTAATAACAACAATTGAATGTTTTTGTATTATTTATGCTATGATATGAAATACAAGACTTTTTACATTTTACCAGACTGTATGCTGTTAAGGTGTTAAGGTAGGTATGGGTGCACCGTCATAACAGAGAGGCGTGGCTTGCAATGAACGGAATGACCTTCACATGTTTCATATTTCCAAACCCAGCTTGACGTGGATGTCCCCCGATTTTGGATTAACCTTTGCAATAAGATTGACTGCTGTAATTATCGGAGAACCCACCGCGAATGAATGATAGAATCTTATTCACGGTGTATTTACACGTTTCAATTTTGCGTCTCATGGCTGCAAGTAGCTATGATGCTTTCAAGGACCACTGAACAAAATCAGTAAAGCATAAAAACATGAATGTAAAAGTGTAAAAACAGTGGAATATGTATGTTACCGTGTTTGATAGCCTATTTTTATGCTGTAAAGCTAACTTTTCGGCAACGTGTTTTTTTTTTTAACAACTTTGGTGTATTGCCAGAGCTTATCAGCATTAGCTCGAGGTGTGGCACTGTCCTGTCCTCCCTCGTCCACATCATCCCAACATTTATTACAATTTCATTTAGAGTTACGGCGAGTGACGTCATTAAAACGACAATAAAAGCAGACATGCACGATTCCGTCGATGTATAAGCGAATGATCATTTAGTCTCCTTTTCATGTATGAAATATCTACGTTATGACCGCCAAAAGTCGATTGTGCCCTCCGCCCACGTCCCAAGAGCCTAACCTGTGATATTTTTATCAGGAGAGCTCACAAGTTAGGGTCTCAGGGAGCAGGTGAAGTACGACAGAGTCTACAGACGAGACGAGGCGTTTGTATTAACAATTCCAGTTCTCTTTCTTCTCTCGCTCTATCACTCTCTCTCTCTCTTTCTCGAACACACACACACACACACACACACCGGTACTCGCATTGTTGATTCTCCACAAAACTTTGTCCTGGTCTGACTCTTGGTAAGACATACAGATGTTCCTATAGAACAAAAGGCGAGAAAAATGACAGCAGCAAAAAAAAAAAAAAAAAGGGTGTAGATTTGTTGCAGACGACTGAATGATTTCCCCCACAAACACAACAACAAGCCTGCTGTGTGCTAACTAGCCTTTGTGTTTCAAAAAAGGAAAAAGCGCCGCAGCAAAGCAGCCTCTTTGTCCTCCAGCGCCGGACCATCATTAGTCTAGATTTTTGTCTCCAGTAGGACCTGGAACCGCCTCATGGGACGCTTCGTTTCCACGCTTCGAAAAAAAAAAACATTTATGAATCCTACATAGCTCGACATGGGAAAAAAAAGCTAGCTTCGGAACTTCAATTTCCGATTTCCGACTCTAAACACCTTAAATGGCAGCAATACGCCGGAAAACTGTCCGAAAAGACACGGAATATATTACAGTTGTGGAATAACCCAACAAAGTAGAGTAAATATTAACAGAGAGATATTGGAGACATTCCCATGTCATATCATGTACCCAAACACACGTCTGACACCCCCCCCCCAAACACACACACACACACACACACCCCCGCCCAAACCCACTGCATCCACACACTCCCCTCCCGCCACACGACTCCACCCCCTCAGAGAGAGAGAAAAAAAAAAAATCAAACAGATGCGTCTGACTGTCTTCTCTCTAGGGAAGGCCGAGTAAAGTGTCGGCTTCCGGAAAAGAGCAACGCTCATTCTTCGCCTTTTGTTCTCCTCCTCTGAGCGATAGATGAGGAAGAAGAGGAGGCAGCGGGAGAAAGAAGGCATTAAAGGGAAAGGTACATGATGTTGGGGAGGGTGGGTGGGTGGGAAGATGAGACGTCTGCGGGAAGTCGTGGCCGGATGCAGGTCAGTGAGGTCGGAACCCCCCCACACATAAACACACACACACAAATGCCCCCCCCCCCCCCCCCCGCCCCCCTCGGCATCACTCCATCTCAACATCTTCACTACCACCTCCAGACACGGGGACACCAAACGCGTCATAATTTCATCCTCCCTCCAAGCGTCTGCCAACGATCAGGTCCCATCACTGGAAAAAACAAAAAAAAAAAAACCAAAAAACCTTTGCTCCCGCCGGATGCATCCTGCTACCAAATCCCCACCCCCCCACCCCACCACTCGCCCCCCCATCTCCACCCCGCACCCATGTGACTGCCCTCCATCCAAGCCTCGCCCCTCCCATATTATGACAGCAGGTCTGTACCTGTCTGCTTGGCTCTCCTGTCTGCAGCTGCTTTGCCCAAAGTGAGCTACTGCAGCAGGAGTCTGCAGCAACAGCCTTGCTCTTTCTCTCCCTCCCTCTCTCTCTAACACACACACATACACACACACACACACACACACACACCCTCCATCCAGTCTTTGTTGGTGAACACATTCCTCCCTATATGCTGATCAATTTCTTGTCTTTTTTCCAGCGGTGCTCAAACAAAACACGTAATACCGCAGCAAAACGATAACAATAACATGCACGTGCATATCGCCATAAATGGCCTCTCACGTGAAAATTGAGTACAAAGTGTCATCGGAGAAAACGCACACAAACAAGGGGTGTGTTTACACACACACAAGTCACCGCAAGAGACGACAGCGGAAATGAAATGAAAATGAAACTACATACAGTAGTACATCCCGATATAGAAGTAATTCTAATATTGTATGTGCAAATGTGAACACAAAAAGATGATCCAATATTTATATCCGGAAGCCTAAAAATCACAACCTTTATATTTTAATAATTCACAGCAACTACGCCGTCAAAGCGTAAAGCGGCACATTCCCACCGAGAAGCCTGATGTGCAAAGTCACCGTGCTACATTTTTAACCTCTAAGAATCCACAATGTGTTCAAATCAGTCCTGTGCCGGACTTGAACTCATGAAATCACATATAGGAAGCTTTCTGGAGTGTGTCATGTGACTATATGAGGATACAGTATCCTTACATAAGCTAGCTCATATCCAAAAGCGTATTTTTTTTGCCATTAAAGCACATTTTTAAGTCAATTAACATATATTTATTGAATCAATTTATACAAAAAAACAAGCTACAAAACAACTTGAAGTGGTTGTCACGTCTGGACACGGCGGCCCCAAAATGGCAGCGTGTCAGGTAAGCTAGCTCATATCCAGAAGCGTATTTTTTTTGCCATTAAAGCATATTTTAAAGTCAATTAACAATTGTAGTGCTTTAATTGGGTGTCAAATATGACAATCCAACTGTATTTACTATATTTATTGAATCAATTTATACGAAAAATAAGTTATAAAACAACTCGAAGTGGTTGTCACGTCTGGACACGGCGGCCCCAAAATGGCAGCATGTCAGGTAAGCTAGCTCATATCTTATCTCATAGCTTGTTTTTTTTGCCATTAAAGCACATTTTTAAAGTCAATTAACAATTGTAATGCTTTAATTGGGTGTCAAATATGACAATCCAACTGTATTTACTATATTTATTAATCAATTTATACAAAAAAACAAGCTACAAAACAACTTGAAGTGGTTGTCACATCTAGACACGGCGGCCCCAAAATGGCAGCGTGTCAGGTAAGCTAGCTCATATCCAGAAGCGTATTTTTTTGCCATTAAAGCACATTTTTAAGTCAATTAACAATTGTAATGCTTTAATTGGGTGTCAAATATGACAATCAACTGTATTTACTATATTTATTGAATCAATTTATATGAAAAATAAGTTATAAAACAACTCGAAGTGGTTGTCACGTCTGGACACGGCGGCCCCAAAATGGCAGCATGTCAGGTAAGCTAGCTCATATCTTATCTCGTAGCTTGTTTTTTTTGCCATTAAAGCACATTTTTAAAGTCAATTAACAATTGTAATGCTTTAATTGGGTGTCAAGTATGACAATCCAACTGTATTTACTATATTTATTAATCAATTTATACAAAAAACAAGCTACAAAACAACTTGAAGTGGTTGTCGTGTCTAGACACGGCGGCCCCAAAATGGCAGCATGTCAGGTAAGCTAGCTCATATCCAGAAGCGTATTTTTTTGCCATTAAAGCATATTTTTAAGTCAATTAACAATTGTAATGCTTTAATTGGGTGTCAAATATGACAATCCAACTGTATTTACTATATTTATTGAATCAATTTATACAAAAAACAAGCTACAAAACAACTTGAAGTGGTTGTCACGTCTAGACACGGCGGCCCCAAAATGGCAGCGTGTCAGGTAAGCTAGCTCATATCCAGAAGCGTATTTTTTTGCCATTAAAGCATATTTTTAAGTCAATTAACAATTGTAGTGCTTTAATTGGGTGTCAAATATGACAATCCAACTGTATTTACTATATTTATTGAATCAATTTATATGAAAAATAAGTTATAAAACAACTCGAAGTGGTTGTCACGTCTGGACACGCCGGCCCCAAAATGGCAGCATGTCAGGTAAGCTAGCTCATATCTTATCTCATAGCTTGTTTTTTTTGCCATTGAAGCACATTTTTAAAGTCAATTAACAATTGTAATGCTTTAATTGGGTGTCAAATATGACAATCCAACTGTATTTACTATATTTATTGAATCAATTTATACAAAAAACAAGCTACAAAACAACTTGAAGTGGTTGTCACGTCTGGACACGGCGGCCCCAAAATGGCAGCGTGTCAGGTAAGCTAGCTCATATCCAGAAGCGTATTTTTTTGCCATTAAAGCATATTTTTAAGTCAATTAACAATTGTAATGCTTTAATTGGGTGTCAAATATGACAATCCAACTGTATTTACTATATTTATTGAATCAATTTATACAAAAAACAAGCTACAAAACAACTTGAAGTGGTTGTCACGTCTGGACACGGCGGCCCCAAAATGGCAGCGTGTCAGGTAAGCTAGCTCATATCCAGAAGCGTATTTTTTTTGCCATTAAAGCACATTTTTAAGTCAATTAACAATTGTAATGCTTTAATTGGGTGTCAAATATGACAATCAACTGTATTTACTATATTTATTAATCAATTTATACAAAAAATAAGCTACAAAACAACTCAAAGTGGTTGTCACGTCTAGACACGGCGGCCCCAAAATGGCAGCGTGTCAGGTAAGCTAGCTCATATCCAGAAGCTTATTTTTTTTGCCATTAAAGCACATTTTTAAGTCAATTAACAATTGTAATGCTTTAATTTGATGTTTAATATGACAATCCAACTGTATTTACAATATTTACTGAATCAATTTATACAAAAAACAAGCTACAAAACTTGAAGTGGTTGTCTTGTTGGTTAGCATATTTCCAAAAGCTTATTTTTAGCTCCTTTAAAGCCATTTAACGACTCTAATGCATTAATAGGGTGTCAAAAATACAGTCCTATTGAATGACTACATATAAAACAAAGTATGGACATAACACCATTGGGCTAATAGCTAAGATGCTAATAAGACACTCGATAAATGTCACTGTTTCAATGATTTTCAGTGAGTATATGTTTGTGTTTGCTACACAAAAGATGTCAAGTTAGGTTATTTTAAAATAAGGCATACATTTAGCATTTAGAACAACATAACGCAAGTCATGCATAATTAAAAAGAAAAACCTTTTAATACGTCGAAAAATTTGTATTTAGCTTTGTAGCGGAATGTTCCAAGTCACGGCTAACTAGCAATACTCTATACTACCAAAACGCCAGGGGGGCGATGTTTTCCCGAGCGTGAGCAACCACAACTCTTACAGACTAGCTATTTAGCTTCCTGTGTAGAAATAGATATCAGTGTGCACAAATCTAGAAAACAAAAACGGCATTACTCCCAACACTGCATGTACATATCACGTATCTTTTAGTCATAGGTTCAATAAAACATTAAGAAAGTAACATACACTCATATTACATGAATGTATTTCATTTTATATAAAAAGCTTGTTTTCATTTATGAGAAATATGTCCTATCACTTTCAATACTCTTGATAGATTCGGACTATGACCCTGGTTGTCAGCGAGGGGACGATGAGTAAGATCTGCAAATGATATCATTGATTGATTATGCCTTTAACAAAAACGAAAAACAGTCCCGCGTCTTTTATGGATCCTGGATTTCTTTCTTTCTACAGAAGAAAGGCTAGCCAAGCGCCGGACATGCGACAATCCCGCAGCCAATGTCAAAACCGTGGCCAGGTTGAAGTCTATGGGGGATGGTTCGCCGTCACCGACCGCCTCAGCGATAGCGGCAGTGGCGCAGAGACGGAGGGGGGGGGGGGGTTAGGAGTCGCTCTATGCTTAAAGCCGGCGGGGGCCAGCTGGCGGCCGTATAGGTGATCAATCAGCTCCATTACAGCAGTGTCACTGCAGAGTCTGGAGCGTCCTACCCATCACCCCTCTGTGTACACACACACACACACACACACATTAGCCGCATCGTATCTAGTCTAGACTGGAAATAGAAGCCATTTGAGTGATGAAAATGCTCCACTAGAGCCAACGCCGTGCAGTGACAGATAAGCAATCCAGTCACTGTTACACACAAATGACATTTTTAGATCCGTTTGAATTGCACAGAAGATGAAGTAGTTCAAAGCATCCAAAAATAGGACAGGCTGTTTTTCATTCTTAAGTTGCACCGACAATGAACCCACAGAAATGATGCAAGCAAGAGACGCTCAATATGCGATGAAGCAACGCCTTTTCCAGCCCGGCCACAGGGACATAAATGACCATCATGTCTTGTCACACCAGTCAGCAGATCCTGCCCTTGTCCCCTGCCCTTCTCCAATCAATGCCATTGATCTGTCCCGGGGGGGTCAAGGGGCGAGAACGTATCAATAGGAGAAGAGTGGCTGATGCAGCATTCAGAGACGGGCTGACTCCAGACAGATCGATGACGTCCCTGTCTGCCATTGGTGCGTATGATTATTCATTTGCCATTTACTCAGCTGCGTTTGGAGAACAGTGGGATGCTTAGAAAGTGACAATATGGGGCAGCCAGATCTGACCAGTTTAGTCTGCCCGGGGAGAACTCTGAAACTGATATAGTGGCAGCCGACAGTCCTTTTTGGGTAAATATTGAAAATAATATATGTAGTCACAATTTACAATGTATTAACTCATTTGGTCGCAGCCCAAAAGAAGGTTTCCCAAAAGCAGTCCCTCTCGGTACTGTCCATTTTTGATGATTTTTACACTTTTGACATTTTTGGTTTTGACATTTTTGATTATGATTTTCAGTTAATAATGTGTTGTTGGGCTGCATAGACCAAAATATGTCTGTCTGTGTCCATCTTTTTGGTCAATGTTTGTATACACAAAAAGATAAACTAGGTTAGACTAAGATAGACTAAGGTTAGACTATCATCTTTCATCCGGAAAAAATAACTTTTCCGTTTTTCCGTTTTTCACACTGCACCAAACATGATCTCTTCTACTGTGCAGTTGCATCATCACCTCTTTGTACCTCTCGCATTAAAAACATGTATAAATACGTCTTTGGGAGTGAACGATTAGGATGAAATAAACTTATAAACTCCACTGGACCTCATCCAAATTTACTCTCCAGCGCGGTCACTGAGGTCCGAGGGCCAGCTCCAACTTGTGGTGCCCAAGACGAGACTTAAGACCAGGGGAAACTGAGCCTTTTCTGTGGTTGGCCCAAAGCTATGGAACTCTCTCCCCTCCCAAGTAAAAAAGGCCCCCCAACATCGAAAGCTTTAAGTCTCGTCTTAAAACCCACTTTTATTCTCAGGCTTTTAACTCGGAGTGAGTCGTATGGTCCTGTGTCTTTTAGTTCTTTCTTTTTATTTTAATTGGTTTTATTTTTATACTTTTATTGCTTTGCTTCTTGTTTTTAATATTTTAGTATCTATTTTACTATTTTATGTCTTATTTATGTCTTATTTATGTCTTATTTATGTCTTATTTATGTCTTATTTATGTCTTATTTATGTCTTATTTATGTCTTATTTATGTCTTATTTATGTCTTAGTTATGTCTTATTTATGTCTTATTTGATCTTTTAGTTTTGGATTAAATTCAATTTGTACCTTTATTTATTGTATTTTATTTTTACTTTTTATTTTACTAGTCTGTGCAGCACTTTGGAAACTCTGTTAATAAAATGTGCTATATAAATAAAGCAGATTGGATTGGATAAATAAGTCTTTGGTAAAGAATGAGTTAATAACTAACTTTTTTTTGTCCTTGATTGTCACATGTAAGGAATCGACTTTCTGTTGTGCTTCAACCCCCGGCCTGACTCCATGCGAGCATAACAAATGTATGAATGTTTTGAATAACTAAAGAACCTTGAGTCTCAGGGCAGACTGACTTTTCAAAGAGGCTATTATAGCAGCTGGATGGCATGCTTGAAACACCCCTATCTAATCCCATAATTTATTTGTTCAACCATCCCAGAAATGAAGACCCAGCTGGAAGCAATGACTTTTCAATGTGCTGTTGGGCCAGTTGGACAAAGGGGAGTGCTGAGACAGCACGGTTTTCGAACCAACAATGCTTTGCTCAACACATCTGGAGGGAAAAGTGGCTTTCAGAGGTGAGAAAGATGGAAGAGTTCACGGTCCTTAAAATAATCTTGGTGCTAATCTTGTCAAAACTAATCTAAACATACGTCATACGTAGAGACAGACGGATATTCACAATCAATTGGAACACTAGACCCGTGGAATTCAACTAAAATCCAAATAGTCCCGGATCCAGAAATCGGTCCGGTCCGAACGATTGACCCCTAGGATCGGGATTTGAGTGGATTGTTCATATAATTCAGAGACTTCTTATTTTTCGTGACCTTAGTTTAAATTTGAGTGGGTATGTTTGGTCAACTGGCACTGTCCACTTTTCACTTTGAGAGCACCATGTGTATTTTCTCTCGCCTCATGGTCAATTGCCTCTCACTCAGTCTTGTTTCTTGGTCAGAGGATTTTGTGAAACTGATAAACCAGTACCGTAAAGTCTACAAAAAAGTCTCCTATCCAAACTTAAAATACTTCATAATTGATTGACTGTAGGTCCTGGTCCGTATTTTGTCCGGACTCAGACCATGTACGCTGTAGAAACCCTCCCCCTGAGGACACTAAGTGGGTTTCGAATAGAGGATAAGGGAATCTTAAAGAACCAAATTATAGAACGAGAACCAGATTGTTTATTCCTGACAACAATACCTAATACAGACGTCCGGGCTTCTCTGCAGTCCCTGTATGCCTACAAGTAAACGGGTCTGATTACATCGCAACTGCAAAAAAAAGCACCCTTCCTTTCCCTGCCCGGCCTTTTATACACTCGAGGCTGGAGTCCTGGACCAATCAGCTTTCGCCACTGCCCTTGCTCGAACCGCTTTCATGGTGTTTCGCCAATTAGTGATGCCTGCACGAGTCTATCAATGAAGACAGTATAATAAAATTCCTGCAAAGATCTACTATTAAGTTGTCAAGGGGAAATGCTGCTTGCATGAGTTCTAACCAGAATCAAGAGAAGACGTCATATTTGATTGATTGATTTTCAAATCCTCCTCCTCAAATACAAAGCTACTACATGACCAGGCACCATTGTACCTTAAAGACCTTTTGATGCCTTATCAACCCAGAAAGAACGCTGCGCTCCCAGAGCTTACATTTACTTGTGGTCTTATGAATTTTTACAAGTACAATGGGCGGTACAGCCTTCAGCTATCAGGCTTCTCTACTGTGGAACTTCCTGGTTCATTCCGGGGGGGGGTCAGAGTCAAGAGTACACTTCATCCTCGCAGACTGTTGGTTGTCTTGAATGCATGAGTTAGATGTAGCAGTTAGCTATATATCCGTAGGAATGTCGTCTTGTTTGTTTTTATGCGGATGTGTGATCATATGAAGAATAGGATCGAACTTAGAAAATAAAGGTGGATCTTGGGTTGCTCGGGAATTGCGTGGATCATATTGTCTTCCAGAAACCAGCTTGTTGACAGTGGCTCCGTTGGTCTCCAACATGAATACCAGGCAGGTGTCGGTATATCTCCAGATATAATCATAGATTAGCTAAAATAGCTGTAACCCAGGGTGACATGTAAGGGGTTTGAGCTTTTGAGATTTATCTCAGGTTTCTTGCTATAAATGTAAAAAAACACTATTCTCTTTGTTATCGTTGTCAATCCATGCTCGGTGCTTCTGCCAATTGGACTCCCCAAAGATCGCAATAAAAAAAAAAACTCACCTTTAAAGACTGGTTAGAACGCTTAGTCGAGAACAATCCAACCTGAAAGCAACATCTAATCTCCCCCACTTGAAAGCAAATGACTGCTTTCTTCTGAAACGGCTTTAAACAATAAACGAACCGTGGCGCATCTTGAAATGCTGGGAAATTGATCTTTGGTGCAGATGAAAGCACCAGTTCTTTTTAAGCCTTATCCAAAATGTAGCGCAGTTTTAGACTTAGGTGTGTACTCACACTAGGACAATCATACCGTGCCTGGGCCCACTTCACACCTGAAGCACGGCACGTTTGGCGAGTGTGGGCACACGGATCCTCGCTCAACCACGGCACACTTCCGGGTATTTTTACACAATTCCATGCCCGTGTGCGACATAGTGGAGTCATGTAATGCAATTGCTCATTGAAGGTTATTAATGATAACCATTCATTCATTTTCTACCGCCTTTTCCTCATGAGGGTTGCGGGGGGTGCTGGAGCCTATCTCAGCTGTCTTTGGGCAAGAGGTGGGGTACACCCTGGACTGGTCGCCGGCCAATCACAGGGCACATATAGACAAACAACCATTCACACTCACATACATACCTATGGACAATTTGGAGTCGCCAATTAATTAACCTAGCTTGTTTTTGGAATGTGGGAGGAAACCGGAGTACCCAGAGAAAACCCACGCATGCACGGAGGAGAACACGCAAACTCCACACAGAGATGTGCCGAGGGTGGAATTGAACCCTGGTCTCCTAGCTGTGAGGTCTTTGTGCTAACCACTCGACCACCGTGCCGCCGTAATGATAACCAATGAAATTAAATACAAAGACTGAAAATAAATTCAAAAATTAAATCTACAGCACTCTGGTATGCCGTTATGCATACCTTGCATAACGACAAATGACTCAAACAACTCTCTAAATATGACCGGAAATATTCTATAAAAATCAGAAAAATTGCAAGACAACCAAACGGGCGCAAGTGAGAATCTATTCTCAATTTAAACAAATGCCTTAGGAATGAACTGTTCTTCATTCTAGATCTCCTAACATGAAATGCTAGCATTGTAGCACTGAAAAACGTGTTTGTTTTACATATCTAATGCGGCCAACGCCGCCATTGTGGTTAACCACGATGCATTATGTCTGAAAATACTGACCATGACTGAAGGTCAAACATAAAACGAGAAAACCTCAGCGATAGCAAACAGCCACTGAGGTTTTTGCACAGTGCTGTACCATATAATACTGCTATGTTGCGTACAGACTGATGTCATACGTGTACTCCAAGGAAAGCTAGAAGGTTGTACAGTTAACTCCCTGTGTATAATTCTAAACCATACAACCTACTACCTCAACCTGGATGCACACATTTTGTAAAAGCGAGAAATTATTTCGAACCAGAACATAACCATAGTGACGGTTTTGTGTTGTGCATCGCTATGCAATGCAGTGCATTGTGGAAAATATCGTTCAATTTAGTCTGCATAAAAGAAAAACGATGTTCGCACCACAATGACAAAGACCCACAGAAGCGAGCTTGTGCTGTCAGATTTGCCACAAGATCGGATCTACGGGTTTGTGCCACATGGTTATATAGCCAAAGTTGCAAAATAAAATAAGGAAAAAATAACACAACAATACAATATTGTAGCATCAATTCATTCACAAAGAATAAACGCGACAATCAAAACAATGTAAGTAATCTGAGTATGTCAATTTACTACAACAGGAATCCTCAATATGAAATATGGTGGCAAAGACAGTCACACCCTACACTGGTCACCAGCCAATCAGGGGAAAGTATATTCAAAGAAACATTCACACCCATGGGAAATTTAGACTACGTCCCCTTTGTTTACACCTGTTTCATGCACCAGCTACAGGAAGTGTTTTAAAATGGAGAAGCGGCAAAATGTGTAGCAAACAGCTTACCACTTCCACACCGAATGGGAGGACAACTTTTTGTTCACACTGTAATGTCGGACATACTATGTCTGTCTCCACATAATGGAAGGTAATGTCTAACTAAAGTAACATTCAGGGCGGTAGTGACCAGAATATTTTCAATATTTCAATATTTTTTGACTAATAATAGGAGAAATGTTCGAACCACAATTTAGCGAGGGCCAACTGTATTTGTTTTCTTATTAATTAATTTTTTAAGACTAATCTGTCTTGTTGATAGGAGGAGAATATGTATTTTTTAGTCATTATTGTTATTATTTTTGGGAGGCAATATGTAACTTACATTGAATATTGCAGTGTGTGTTTATTTGTGAAATGCATTCAGTGGTATCGTAGTATAAACAGTGTTCATTGCTAATGTCAGGTACATTATCGGTATCGGTAATGAAGTGAGGACAATATCGTATTTCGGCAAAAAAAGCCAATAACAATCATCTCTAATATCAACCTTAACCGCACTATAGCGTAGCCAAGTGAGTGATAGGATTATGTTAACCTACCCTTCCTGGATGTCTTCCTCATTTGGGAAATTTGATGGCTGGAGTCATTTTGGAGTTCAATTCCCTAAAAACAAAAGGGAAAAACACTGTTTTACTGTTATACAATGGTATGTATTTTAACATAGCAGTTGCGAAATAACTCCATAAACAACTAGCTGATGTATCTCGTTGTGGAGGAATAACACGCCAAAGCATTTCCCACAAAGCCGCCCCCTCCCATCCATCGGGGTTTTACTGTTATGGACTTAGAATCCCCACCAAAGACCACAGAACTGCCCGAGTCGTCTCCTTTCTGGCCTGCAGAAACGCGCCTGTGGTGAGAGGTTTATTTAACTTAGCCAAGACCACAGCGTGTAGAGAGCTGAGACAGGGAGAGATGCCAGTGTAATCAAGCATGCCACGGTCAGCTACCATTAACTGTGCCAGTGCCAGCGAGCCATCCACAATGGAATATTCCAACGGCCGCAGTGCGACAACACAACAAGACGGCAGACGCAAAAAAAAAAAAACTGACAGGACAATCATACAATTGGGAAATACAGACTCGGGCATTTTCAGGCAAGGAAGCTGTCGTTAGTTCAGGACGCCCCCTCTCCCAATTATAAAACTGAGATCACACTACCAGAAAGTTATTTGCGGTATTCAGTTGACACTGTGAAGAGACATTCTTTGTCTCAATCAAAATATTTTTCCCCTCCCAAAATCTGGCATTTCTTTTTTTCAGGAGTCATGGCAACCTTTGCGTGGCAGTCTGCCCAGTACCCTGAGGAGGGTCGAGATAGCGGCTAATAGCGCCTGCCACTCTATGGACAACTCTATAGGCCTGCTTCAGATTTCTGGTATAACGCCAGATTGTTTTGTTTTTTTTTACACGTTTTCACCATGTGTTAAAATGTGTACTATACAGGAATTACAGTAATCCCTCATTATTGCAGTTAATAGTTAAGTTAATCTACGTCAAACAGGATTCAGTATTAATAAACAAATATTTTTGTAGTCACAGCACAAAAAAAACCTGATTATGACTTTTTAAATACGATTGTTACCATTATCAGAGCTCTCTACACATGAAATAACACCCCTATAGTCACCTTTACATTCATATTACCTGATATGGTAGACATAATCAGAGAAAATAAGCCATTTGAAACATAAATAAGGCTCACGTACATATGTTTTTTAATAAATGTCTTCCGGACGTGTGGACAGGAAGTGATGTTGGGGATTCAGAGTTGAGTTTTATTCATTTATATGGACAGGAAGTGATGTAGGGGATTCAGAGTTGAGTTTTTAATCATTAAATGTACAGTGTTTATTATTTATTTAAAGATAAAATGTATTATTAATTGAATAATTCAATAATTTAATAAAATAAATTACATTAACGATGGCTGTGAATTGAAATATTGAAAGACAAGTCATATGTACAATTCAAGCCACTAGGTGTGAATGTTTTTATGACATAAAAAAATGACTTTAACATAACATTTCTTTTCCGCTGCGAAAAAAAGGTTCTCTTCCCGTTCCGTGTGGAAGTGGTACGTTTTTGGCTTCTTACTTTGACATTCTTTCCCGGTACATTTGAAAAGCTAACTAATTAGCTCGCTGCTAACGTTGCTTAAAACCGTGGCCGTCTCTTATGTCCCTGCAGCGATCCTGTGACCGGCGCAATGTGATGTAAACAAAGAATAATAGGAGTGCAAAGGTGACTATAGGGGTGTTATTTCATGTCTACAGAGCTCTAACAACGGTAAAAGTGCTGGTGCCAGCAATTCATACAGTGGTTTGTACAGATAAACAAAAACTACCGATAATTATTAATATTATTTCAAATTGTGTGTGTGTGTGATGGGTTTAAGACCAGGGCAAATTGGGATTGGGATTCGGCCTAAGTCAGCATTAGCATGTTTATGAGTGCTGTTTTTTGTGCTAACAAGGTTGTGGCAACTTGGAGACAATAAAACCACCACATGCAAAAACATCAGGATTAAAGTATCTTTAAATTCTATACTACTACTGCTGGGATGGCAGGCTAACAATATAGCAGTATGGAACGTAGCAACATAGGTTGTATTGAAACAGACGTATTCAAAACATACTCCCACTGAGACGGTCATCTCATATCCTGAAAGCCAGGAGACCAGGGTCAAAGTTCAAATTAGAAATGGAGGAGTGGGGGGTTGAAGGCCCTCCCCGGGGGACGGGATGAACCATTGGAAACCAGACAGGGGAGGAAAAACCAGACAGATTTTCCGAGCAGGTCAGAGATATAATATGATGGATCAGCGGTCAGTGGGGTAGGGGAGGGACAGGTGGACGCAAAAGGACATTTGGCTTTTCTTTTAGTGGGAAACTCCATTTACAAAATAAAAAACATCTACTATACATATGTGCATACATGTACTTTTTTTTTTTACCCAAAATGCATCACACTGACAGACTTATTTACGTTGTTATTCTCCGCAGGCCACTCTAGTAAATTTCCGTTCCATTAATTAAATTTTTCCTCAAACCATGACAGAAAAACAGTCAATTTATTTATTTATCTGGGTAATATCTTGTGTACTTTAAAGAGCATGTCTACACAGTAAAAAATACTGCCATTCAACACTGAATACTTCATTGAAGATCGCTCTATTGTTCACACAATACACAAAAAAATTCCAGTATTATGCAGAATGTAGGACATTATGATCCAAGCCTTTGAGATGTTTTTTTAGTCTGCCAATCCCAAATCAGGTCATTTTGTGGTTATTAAAAAGTATGCCTGTAACAAACCCAATGTTAGTGCATATAAAAATATAAAAACAAGGTTGTCTGTACTGTACTATTGTCAATAATACAGTAAAACCTGCTTTAATTGGTCCTGTTTATGTCATCAACGTCGACCAATTTGTTAAGTCTTCTTATGACTAAAAAGTGATCAACAACATAAAAAAACATAAACATAAAATTTGAGGGGCTGCACAGTGGTCGAGTGGTTAGCACGCAGACCTCACAGCTAGGAGACCCGGGTTCAATTCCATTCTCTTTGTGGAGTTTGCATGTTCTCCCCGTGCATGCGTGGGTTTTTCTCCGGGTACTCCGGTTTCCTCCCACATTCCAAAAAAACATGCTAGGTTAATTAGCGACTCCAAATTGTCCATAGGTATGAATGTGAGTGTGAATGGTTGTTTGTCTAAAAATGCCCTGTGATTGGCTGGCGACCAGTCCAGGGTGTACCCCGCCCCTCACTTAAAGACAGCTGGGATAGGCTCCAGCACTCACCGCGACCCTCGTGAGGATAAGCGGTAGAAAATGAATGAATGAATGAATAAAATTTGAGTGTTTTTGAAGGAAAAATTAGTATTTTTATGCTGGCGTGCGCAGCCTTAAAATTTACACACAGTAACTTCCTGTTCAGTGGAACGAGATTTTCCGTTGATTTTTCGTTTTTTCCGATTCCTGCCACCCCCTTGTGGCCGTTTTTATGGCTTAAAATTGCTCTGAAGTGAAATACATTATAATACGATATAATATAATATAATATAATATAATATAGGGCGGCACGGCGGTCCAGTGGTTAGCGCGCAGACCTCACAGCTAGGAGGAACAGGGTTCGATTCTACAGAGTGCAGGATTGTGTAACATATGTATTGTCATTTTTTTTTTCATTGTACTTTTCTTAAAAGTCATGTTCAAATCTCGGGCGGCACGGCGGTCGAGTGGTTAGCGCGCAGACCACCTCGCAGCTTGGAGACCCGGGTTCAATTCCACCCTCGGCCATCTCTGTGTGGAGTTTGCATGTTCTCCCCGTGCATGCGTGGGTTTTTCTCCGGGTACTCCGGTTTCCTCCCACATTCCAAAAACATGCTAGGTTAATTAGCGACTCCAAATTGTCCATAGATATGAATGTGAGTGTGAATGGTTGTTTGTCTATATGTGCCCTGTGATTGGCTGGCGACCAGTCCAGGGTGTACCCCGCCTCTTGCCCGAAGACAGCTGGGCAATGACCAGTGGTAGAAAATGAATTATTATTATTATTTGTAGTTATTATTATTATTACTTGTAGTTATTATAATTATTATTATTATTATTATTATTATTATTACATTGATGGGATCGCAAATAAATCTGTAAGCAAGGTTTTGGTTATGTCGGGTACGTCACAAAAAAATGTAACATAAAGACAAGCATTTTGTCTTCAGGATCCATCATTTTGTTGGAAAATAAACAATTTATATGTTTAGTTTTTGACGTAGCAACCGTAATGGGAATACGCCGCTTGCGCATGCAAACACGTCTCACGCCTTAAAGACATCATCATAACCTTAACCTCATAATGGAGCGACGCATCCAATTGGTGCCGCCTGGAATGTCATTATAATAAATATTCTGTGACCGTCAAGTTACGAGTGCGACGCTGCCGCCGCAGGAATGCTTTTCTTAGGCGATGACTTTGCCTGACCCCGTCTGTCTGTCTGTCTGTCTGTCTGTCTGTCTATGCGGCTGCCTAGCACCAGACGAAAAACGCTGCCGTTTAAAGGCAAGCGTGATTGGCTCCAGCCGACTAATCAGCAGCCAATCAGTACGCAGGGGAGAGAGTCGGACGATGAGCGGGAAGAGGCTGAGCAGAAACAACAGTCAAACGTGAGCCATTCTTTGTATACGCTCGTCATTTTGGACTGAATACATTAAAATTCTTAATAAGCAGTCACTTGGCCGGAGATAATGTACGTAATCGTAGCAAAACAACAACAAACCAACCGTGTTTCTGAATGGCACGGAATCGATTAGACTTCAAGCTCTGCTCTCAGACTGTACTTTTGACGATGCCACAAGCGAATCGATACCTAATGAATTCCAAGCAGCTGAATTACAGAAACATAAACGTATCCCACACACGAGTGCATAAAGTAACTTGTACGGATCAATGAGAACAGCATTACAAAGCCAGAGCGATGTATCTACTTAATTGACCTAAGCATTTCTAATTCTTTCAAACAGCGATTAAAATGGATTTCACCGTGTGACGTCTCGTCAGGCGATATAGGCTGGAGAACCTGAAGGAAGCGTCAAAATAAAAGCATGGAATTATTTTTTTGGGGTGTCACAAGATCTTACGAAATTAAAACGCAACAAGATTTCTGGTTAAAAAAAAAATGTCTCATAGGCACTAGGCCTGGGATGATAGTAAATAGATTAACTAATTAATCGCACCATAAATGAAAATGAACATGATCGTTTTGTCACGCGGATGTGCGTCTGTTTCCCTCATTTCCCGCCTCCAAACAGGCAGGAAGAGAGTTAATTGGTTTCGGGACCTTCCATAGAACATCAACATGAACGGAGTGAGACCTTTTGTCAGTCATACAGTCTCTTTGTTTCAGTGGGTGGAGGCGGGGCCGCTAGCATACACACTGAGTGCAGAATCATGTAATGTAGTAGAAATAAAATGTGTAGATTGATTATATTAATTAAGATTAATAAGATTAAGATTAAGATTAATATATTAATTCATTCATTCGTTTTCTACCGCTTTTCCTCACGAGAGTCGCGGGCTGTCCCAGCTGTCTTCTGGCAAGAGGCGGGATACACCCTGGACTGGTCGCCAGCCAATCACAGTGTACATATAGACAAACAACCATTCACACTCACATTCATACCTATGGACAATTTGGAGTCGCTAATTAACCTAGCATTTTTTTTGGAATGTGGGAGGAAACCGGAGTACCCGGAGAAAACCCACGCATGCACGGGGAGAACATGCAAACTCCACACAGAGATGTGTGGAATTGAACCCTGGTCTCCTAGCTGTGAGGTCCTCACGCTAACCACTCGACCGCCATGCAGCCCGATTAATTCTAAACCCTTCCATAGAACATCAACATGAACGGAATGAGACCTTTTGTCAGTCATACAGTCTCTTTGTCTCAGTGGGTGGAGGCGGGGCCGCTAGCATACACACTGAGTGCAGGATTGTATAATATATGTATTGTCATATTTTTTTTCATTGTACTTTTCTTAAAAGTCATGTTCAAATCTCGGGCGGCACGGCGGTCGAGTGGTTAGCGTGCAGACCACCTCACAGCTAGGAGATCCGGGTTCAATTCCACCCTCGGCCATCTCTGTGTGGAGTTTGCATGTTCTCCCCTGTATGTGTGGGTTTTCTCCGGGTACTCCGGTTTCCTCCCACATTCCAAAAACATGCTAGGTTAATTAGCGACTCCAAATTGTCCATAGGTACGAATGTGAGTGTGAATGGTTGTTTGTCCTGCGGGCCACATTTGGCCCCTGATGTATACCATTGTTTTCGAAAAGGTCATTCGGAAAGAGAAAAACTCCTCATGTAAACGTGGCTATTGATGCCATGAGCATTAACAGAAGTCACTTCTTCCATGAAAGAGGAACATTCCGACTGTTACATCGTCAGATACCCCGTAATCCAGACTAGCAAGCGGCATCAGACATTGAAGTTTCTTCCGATTCCGTGTGACCGGTGTTAGAAAGATCTTAAAGTATGAAGCCACACATTGGTTGCTTTTTGGCATCCGTATTGACAGATTTGACCCACAATGGCAGCCACTACAAACTGCTTTTCAAAGCTGAAACTGAACCCCTTTGAAAAGGCAACATGCCTACTTCATCAACATCAAGTGTGTCTTTTCGGGGTCATCTGTGCCAAGAAAAGGTTCATCAAGAGAGAAACTAACAAAGACATGAAGTGCCTCTCCTGGGTCATCTGTACCCAACACAAGTTTCATCAGCAGTGAAAACCACAAAAGAGATCAAGTGGATCCTTGAAGAGGAAATCTATTACCGGTGAAGCATCCTCTTCTGAAAGCTGGGACCCAAAAGCACTCCAGCCCTTCACGAGTCCCGTCTGGATGGAATTCATCGAGTGATGATGGTCTCCCCAGACCAAAAAACCGCTTTAGCCCATGTTACAGTCACAAGACCTTTGCCAGTCATCAGTCGGCTCTTAGAGACTGAAGAGCCGTTTTTTGCATATTATGCATAGACGGCTGAATAAAGCCTTAAGGGATATGCTTGGAAATGGAATTTGCCCGGAATCAAGTGGAGCAGTTATTTTCAACTGGTGGGCCGTGACCCGACAGTTTGTCAGTGGGTACCCGGCAATCCGGAGTTATTCCAACAAGTGAAAGAAAAACTCGAGGAAGTCGGTATCACGTGATGTTGATGTTTACGTTTTACTGCGCATGACCCATTGACTATTCTGGTTGATTATAGCGGCGCATGTACTAGATATACGCGATTGGAATATTCCTTTCCATGGATACCATTGCTTTCGGGAAGGTCATTCGGAAAGATTCCATTCGGAAAGAGAAAAACTCCTCATGTAAACGTGGCTAATGGTATCCATGGAAAGGAATATTCCAATCTCTTGTCTACATGCGGCGCTATAATCAACCAGAATAGTCAATGGGTCATGCGCAGTAAAACGTAAACATCAACATTACGTGATACCGACTTCCCCGAGTTTTTCTTTCACTTGTTGGAATAACTCCGAGTTAACTCGAGTTTTTCGTTCGTCCGGTCTTGAAATCTTGAAAAATTGGTCAAAAACAAACTTTCCTTAGCAGCTATTCCTTTCCATGTATACCATTGCTTCGGAAAGATTCCATTCGGAAAGAGAAAAACTCATCATGTAAACGTGGCTATTGAGGTATGGAGCATTTCAAAGACAATGTCCAAGTTCCCAATGCAATAATCGTCAAGAAGCGGTGTATCGCTTCAAACTGTTAGCATGCTAATGAATGCAAAATGTTCGTTCTTCCGAATAGAATCATAAAAGCACGTTTTGTCGTGCCGCATTCAAAACGCAGCAAGTTTTTTTAGCATCGTGAGAAACAACAAAACAGACTTCCAAAGGCTCAATTGGACTACCTTGTCATCAAACGCAGCACTCTAAGGACCTTCTGAGAAAAAAACATCCATGGACAGGATGTGAAAACGTGACACGTTCAAGGTAAATACGACATTAGCCTGCCCGATACATTACACTGCTAATGTTGTTCTGTTAAAAAGCGTCAATAATCTGATCTGAATGCTGCTCTTAAGTGAACTTTTAGCCTTGATAGCCTTGCTAAGTAGCATTAGACGGCTGTAAAATAGTCCTACAATTAGATGCTTGTGATATGGAGACTCTTTCAACGTATTATTCACGATTAAAATGCAATGCAATGCACTGTAAAACACTTACGTTCATTGCCAATTCATTGGAGCCTAATTAGCATTCCCAAAACTTTGACACGCTTTCATGCGGTTTGTAATGATATACCCGATCGGTTGGTTTGTTTTGCATCGCTATTGATGCAGATCTGCATATTATAAAATAAAATGCCTTTCACCGAACCGACACTTGAATAGCGGAGAGAAAAACGTCCGGGTGTGCTCTCATGGCGGCTAATAAACGCAGGTGACTTGCAGGTAAATCAGCATGGCCTGGCCATTAGCGTCTAAATTGCTTTCTAAGCACTTTCTGAATGGAACGCAGAACATGCTCGGAATAAATAAATCATTCACAGTACGGCATGCAAATGTCAGATTTTTTTTTTTCATGCTGGTGGAGTGCTCAAATTCAGCCATTTGTTATTGTTTTTTTTTTCATAAACAAGCTTCATACATATGCAAACTAGCAAACACTTAAGCTGTGATGTTTCTAGCATCTGCTTTAATGGGTTTTTATTGTATTTGCAGGAACTAAGGCACATATCGGTCACTCTCTAGGACAGGGGTCTCAAACACGCGGCCCGCGGGCCAAATGTGGCCCGCAGGATACTAGTTTGAGGCCCCCGCCTTGATATGAAAGTTTAATGTTAGTGCGGCCCGCGCAAGTTTGATTAATGTTCATGTTAAAGGTTAAATAACTGTTAATAGTTATCCTCCCTATCCGTGTGGAAGTGGTAAGTTTTTGGCTATTTAAGTTTAAAGGAAATAACTCGAAGGCTACCGTTTTAGGTCGCTAGCTGTCTAGTTTGCGAGTTAGCATGTGTCTCAAGACCCTGCAGTTGCGCAATATGTTGTAAATAAAAAGAGTATAAATGTGACTATAGTCGTGTTTTGTCATGTCTACAGGGCTCTAATAATGCTTTGTTCATTTTAATCTGAAAAAAATAATTTGTCTACCCACCAACTATATGTGGTTTCTTAAGTTTTTATTATTTGCCGTTTTATTATTATTATTATTATATTTATTTATTACTGATTGATTGATTTTCTTTATTCTTGATTTTTTTTTTGAATGAACAAACCACGACTGCAGTCATGCAGCATCAATACCTGATCATCATATTTACAGTATATGTTATTCCATCTCTACATACAGTACGTATATTAGAAGTCGAGCAGAGTCGAGTCGAGTCGGCGCAGACAAGATGCAAACAAGACAGGACAGAGCAGGGATTATATGTTTGGTCCCAGCACCCTCCCCAGGGATTATACGGCATCCTGGTGTTTCCACCGATGTCCCCCCCCCCCTGCTGGGCTAACATGGCCTTTTTGTCTGTTGCTAAATCTTGAGGAAGAACCCATTCAGGAACGGTCACACACCCCAGGGGGTGCTTTTTGCGTGGAGCAATGATCTTAAAGGGCTTACAGAGTATTGTCACACACATTTCACCCCCCACCCGAATCACACACACACACACACACACACACATATATATAGTATATATATAGGAACACCAGCCAACTTCAAAACAATGCATCAGTTTGTCCATGGCAGGGGTGTCCACAGCTAACACCAGCTAACCAAAGATGGCCGACCATCTGTGTGTCTTAGGTCCTGATGTACAGTCAGACCTTGGTTGACTTTGTTCTTGTAAAATCGCTGCTGGTTTGTTCCCATTTTTGCTATTGTTTTTTCCCCTTATTTTATGTTAATATTATGACTATTCACATAATATTTTATATATATTTTTATATAATTTTATGACTTAAAAAAAACTGGCCTTTCTTTACTATTTATTTCAAATTAACAATTTATGTCATTACATTACAAATATTAATATTTAGACTTCTTTATTTGAAATTTTTGCTGTTGTAGGTCTTTTTTTTACAATGTGCCGCTAGCCAATAAAAAAAATATATATAAATAAAATGCTGCTAAAATTATATTATTTTTCCTTATCATGTTACAAGTTCATTTTTGTAACATTCTTCATATTTTTTTTCACTTTTTCCCAACCTAATTTTAATTTTGGTTTTGTTTGTTTCTTACATTACATTTTTTAATTTTTTAATACTTCAGTTTTATGCTACTAAAATGTATTTATTTTTAAATAATAATAAATAATAAATAATAAATAATAAATAATAAATAATAAATAATAAATAATAAATAATAAATAATAAATAATAAATAATAAATAATAAATAATAAATAATAAATAATAAATAATAAAAATGTGAAATTACAACTTTTGAAATTACACAATTTTGTCTCTTAATATATAGATTTTATTCTTGTAAAAAAAAATGTTTTCTTGTTAAAAAGCATTTTTAGAATTTTCACGGGCCAACAAAAAAAAAAAACAGTCGCGGGCTGCAGCTTGGACACCCCTGGGCTCGTGGGATAGCACCAAGCAGGAGCCAGAACTTGAAATCCCTCTTCTGTCGTTAAAGTCTCTCGTTAGGGAACGCTTACCCTTCCTAGTGAAATACTTCAATGGACAAAAACACTCAAAGAAAGTCAAATATTACGGCGTGATTAACGATGTGGGCCTCTCAACCCAAACTATCTAAGCTGATGGCAAATTAGCAGTAAAAATAAAGCCAGCACAAAATGTCTCTGGGTGTGTGTTTACACAACGCGTGTGAATGAGCGAGTCCTGGTAACCCAATTAGTGTCCATCCGCTGTCGGAGAAGTGTTTAAATGCCAACAAAGCTCAGTGAAAAAAAAGTGAAAGGAAAACAGCTCACAGGTGTGATTAAAGCTGTGACATCGTCACTGCTTTGGGTGGGAACGACCCCCCCCCCCTCCCAATAAGGACAGCGTGGTCATTCCTAAGAGGTTCCCCCCCACCACCACCTGGCTGGAGGTGAAGAACACAATAAACCTCCCACTTTTCAAGTGTCGCTAAATTACGACGAAGTATAGGGCTCCAAAAGAAAAGAAAAATAATCCGAGATTTCCAGAATAAAGTTGTCAATTTGAAAAAAAAAACAAAAAACTGTCAATTTACAAAAAAAAATTGTGAATTTATGAGAAAAACTGTCACAAATTTTCGAGGAAAAAAGTTGTAAATTCATGAAAATAAAGTCGTACATTCTTGAGAAAACAAGACGAAAAGTCATAAATTTAAGAGAAAAAAAGTTGTAAATATCTGTAAAAAAAGTAGTAAAAAATCTGACATAAATTTCCAAGACTAAGATAATAAATTTACGACAAAAGTTGTACATTTAAAAGAATAATTTGTTGTTAATTTACGAGAAAAAAATTATGAAGTCGTAAATTCACGACACAAAGTTGTAAAATCACAAAAATAATAAAGTAATAAATTTACAACCAAAAATACAAGAATAAAGTAATTTCACAAAAATGAAGTTATAAAGTTACATGAGTAAAGTCATAATGTTTTGACAATAAAAAAAGTAAAAAAAAAACAAAAAAAGTACAAAAAAGTAAAAAGTTACAAAAAAAGTAAAAATTCACGAGAATAAAGTCGTAAATTAATAACAATAAAGTCCTAACTTTACAAGAAAAAAGTTGTAAATTTATTGAAAAAAAGTCATAAATATAGGATAAATAAATACATAAATGTAAGACTACATTTACGGGAAAAAAAATTACGAGAAGTCGTAAACTTACAAGAATAAAGTCGTAATATTACGAAGGAAACTTTCCTTTTATTGATAACTTGGCAGCAAAACAGAGCAGTAGAGCACCAACAGATTAGCATGATTAGCCTCTCTCGCTTCCGCCTTCCTTACCCCCGCCCCCTCCAAAGGTCACGTAAGGTCCTTTTCATAGCTGTCTCAGGCAATGCCTGTTACGACGGAGTATTAAAATAATATGAATCATAAATTTGTGAGGATAAAGTGGTATATTTTAGATATACATATATATATGATCACAGATATACTTTCTTATGTTTATTTGTAGTAACTGTTAAAAAAAGCAGCGTTCACCGTCGGCCCGTTTTTGCTGCAAAATCTCCCTCCTTTTATTGCTTTTTAATCCAATCACATCACCGCCCCCCCTCCGTCCCAGCCCCCAGCAGGTGAAGTCAACCAGAGACTTTCCCACGGTCCAAGACCAGTTCCAGCACCCTGACCCGTCCCGAGGGCCAACCATCTGTCTGTTGTGTTTGCAGCGTTCAGGGCAAAAGCGTCAGCTGCACAACCAAATTCAACGTTCCAGCGCACGCCTCCTCCATGAAAGGAAGCCTCACATCCATTCAGCGAGCGCACACACACACACACAACACACACACACACACACACTTTCAACACATTTGCATTCCACATTCTTCTGCTTGGAATCAGCTTAGTGAAATTAAATGTTGAATTTTGCGGTAAATGTTTTAGCATTTAAATTCATTGGGCACATTTGGAATAATTATTCAGCTTACTGAAATTAAATGTTGTATTTTGTTAATAAATAAACATCATTTCAATTAAATACATAATTTTTTTTGCATTGTAAATGCATGAAAAATATATTTATTTACATTTTTATAATAATGTGTTTGTGTTCTGGTAGGCTCTCAAACCAAAATGCAAAATTAACCAAAAAACAAAATTAACATTGAATTTCAATGCAAAACCATAAACACACCAGCACTAAACACACACACACATACACACACACATTAAAAAGTCTTACTTTTACTCATAAAATGTAGAATTTTGTAGAAACCGAAGCGCAATAAAAGACTAAAAGGCAAACGTTTAAAGCTGAAAGCTTAACAAGCATCCCCACAAACAACTTCCACCAAAGTCCACACAACTAAAAACCCCAAACTAAGTTGATCGTTTCCTTTTTTTTACCCCCCCCCCCCCCCCTTCCTCCTCTCCCCGCCATCCAAATGCAAAAGTTGTTGGTCCTTTGCGGAGACAAAGTGTGTTTCTGGTGGCTTTGAAAAGCGTGACATTGCCTGATGGGATCATGAGAACGGACCTTCATGAATGGTCTGCTCCTCATAGTCGGGGCCGTCACCATGGAAGCAGATGCTCCCCTGCTTACCTCCTCGCCTCCTTGCCTAGCTCCTCGCCTCCTGTCATGGCGGCCCGCGTGAAAAAAGAAAAAGATTCTTCTTTCTTTTCCGAACTTGTTCCGCCGCTGAAAAGATCCATTGAGGAGGTCATCGGTCTAGACGTGTTCGTCCATGGAGCGCCTTGATGGACCTCCTCCCTCTTTCTCTTTCTCTTTCCCTCTGCGGGGGGGGCGGCGGAGGACATTGGAGACCGCGTTTGAAAAAGAAGCAGTTGGGTTTTTTTTTTTTTTGGGAAGGGGGGGGTCCTTTCTTTCATCGATCCAATGAATATCCAACCCTCTGTCTGTGAAAGCGATATTCTTGGATTTATTGCTATTTTCATTCATCATTAATGCAGTAATGCCTTTTATAATTACCTTTTTTTTATTGTAAATTAATTTGAACCCTTTTCTGTTAAATACTTCAACAATCCAATTCAAATTGCATCTAAATTCTATTTTATATAAAGCATTAATTTTATGTCATTTTCATTTTGTGACTTAATTGTATTAATGTTTCATTTAAATTCACCACAAAAATATTTGTATAAAAAAAATCTGTATACTAAAATAGATTCATATATTTTGAAAATATTTTAACACATATTATCTACACATTACTTCAAGAAATAAAGACATCATGCATTTTGACATGTTCATTTTGGCCCTGCTCGCAAAAAAATCCAAACGTGCAAAAGAATGGAAAATAATCCCACGGCGTGCGTGTAGCATCCCCCGTGTGTCGCGCTGGCCAGCCGCTACGCAGGAGGCCAATTCAAGGGCGACACGGGGGGTGGGGGGGCGGTGGGAACAATGGCGGCAGAAAAAGAGCAAACTGAAAGAGCAGAGGAAGGAAAGCAAAAGAAGCAGTGAAGTAAGAAGGAACGCTTTTGTGTTGGAGTACAAATCAAAGACGCTTCCGCGCGGGAAATGTCTGTAAGGTTTATGCACCAATCAAACCGCAACAACTCCCGACGTGACAGCTTTTTGTTGTGCTTTGAAGCAACTAAAAAGGAAATATAAGTGAAATATTATAGGGACAAACCATCTTTATTTATATTTGGACTTATTTCCGCAAAACCTAAACGTGAGCTAAAGGAAATGTATTTTTTTTACCCCTAAAAAAAAAAAATCACCAGCACAAATGTGTCATGGAGTACTTTTGTACTTGTACAAGTAATAACTATCGTTATTAGTGATGTCTGATAATTATCGGTACCCAAATGTGATATCGGCCGATATCGATATTTTTTCCATGATCATGAAAAACAATATACAACACATAAGTAGGTGTCATGTGACACATTTCGATATCGGTAAATGAGAGTTGGACAATATCGGGGTGTCGGTTTTCATCAATAAAGCCAATATCGGACATCCAAATAATAATAATAATAACAACAACAACAATAATAATAATAATAATCATAATAATAATAATAATAATAATAATAATAACAAATAATAATAATAATAACAATAATAATAACAAATAATAATAATAATAACAAATAGTAATAATAATAACAAATAATAATAATATACAGTATGTATTTTCCCTAGTGTATCTCCACCCTTGTGGGTCCCAAACCAGTATGCGGACTCCACATGGGTCGCTGGAATCGGGTCAAGGTCAAAGAAAAGCACCCAATAGTGTTGCGATACGACAAACAAAATACGACTAATATGACTAACGTCATATTTAGAAGCGTTCGCTTGGCATTGCGATATCCGAATTGGGATTTAAAGCTAACACAAACACATTATTACCAAGTGGTGATGCAATGAAATAAATAATTCTTCATAAAAATACTAGTGCAAATAATACACTAATAAATAATGATAATAATGATAGCTAGCATACTGCAGTGATTAAAATGTATGTCAAGGCCTTTAAAAAAAAATGGTCGCCATTTCTGTGCTAAAACTGAAACTAATGAAATTCCACATGGTGGAGGTCAAACATTCCCAGTGAAATGTCAGCTCTTAAATAATGAAATGCAGCAGTTGCATTTGCTTTTAGAAATGCTGTTAAGAATGTTAAGTCGGGGGGGGGCGTATAAACCTCGCATGGTTCATTTTGATGTGTGTCATTTTTATAAACAGGCTAAAACCATTCTCATTTGTTTTGCATTGTTTTGGTTTCCCTTGTTGTGTTTTTAGAACGTGCCATGGGTCTACAATAAAAATTAAATAAAAACTGCGTGCCGCACTTTGAACACCCCTGTCCTTCCTCTTTAGAAAGGCATGACGTTGATGGAAGTGGAGTAACTTGAGGACCGTTACTGCTGAGGTGAGATGCTGCACAAAGCAAACGAGGCGTCACCGTCTAACCCTTTTTTGTGAGGGCCTTTACTGCTCGCGCTTTTTCCATCAAATGACATCACTTCCTCTCGTTGGGACGTTATTGTTGCGCAAGTAGTAGCATTGAAACCATTCGATTGAATACATTCGATTGGATCGATATACTATTAAACAACTTGCTTTCATGTCCAAATGTAATAACGGGATTTTAAAACGTATCATTAAAGTTCAATAAAAGCATAGCCGAGCGTATTAGCATGGATGCTAATCCTCCCCGCGGACACACTTGTGGTGTTTTAACACGCACACACACAAAAAAAGTGCCCCTCCCTCACAAAGACACACACTAATTCACCGACGTGTGTGTGTGTGTGTTAACAAGCCTCTCATCCTTGTCTTTTTAATGGCGACACAAAGCAGCTTGCACACACACACACACACACACACACACACACACTCCTGCAACACACTGCTCTTTTTATGGACACACACTTTGCAGCACTTTTGTGACTGAAATGTGTGTGTCGTGTAATGCATTTAATTGGACTTAAAAGTTAACGCAATTCAAAATTGCAGCCATAGATTGGTAATTAATTTGTCAAATTATTATTTACATGCGCTTTTATTTATTTTAATGCCTTAAAGCAGTAGCAATGCTGTTAAAAAAAATGACATTCGCACGCATGTACGGATAAAAAGCCGCAGAAAGATGGATGGTGAGTGGAATGACGCTGAAACAAACGCGGTTTCACGGATCCCTGCTGATAAATCCGAGCTGCTCTGGGAGGCCCATTGTTGTCTCAAACACTCAAAGAATCCCGTTTGAATCACCGAGTACACAACGACACCCTTCACACAACAGAAAACAGAAAGAGTCATCCAAATAAAATTAAAAAAAACAAAGAACAAAATTGACTTACAACAAAATTACATGAAAAATAATAATAATAATAACTTAAAAATATATATATCATGAAAAACAACACAATTACACATAATAAAATAAAACAAAGAAAACTAAACAAAAATAATTTAATAATTAAACAAAATAAGCTCATCATAAAGGAAAGTAAAATATAATTAAAAAAAAATTAAACAATAATGAAAAACATAAAAAATCCTGGATTTGTTATATCATTTGTCATTCCTTTTTTTCATGTAGAAATAATTGAATTTTTAAATGGATGTATTAGAATTTTCCTGAGCTACTGTATATAAAAACTATCCTATATTATTATTAAAAATAGTGGTAGTATTTTGGCATTGTTTTTAAATAATGCCATCCAAAATTGGAGCCTTCTTTCCCATCTTTTTATTTATATATATATATATATATATAAAATATAAAGATTGGCAAGACTGTGTAAGACATCTTTTTTCAGTCTAAATATGATATATATCATAAATATATATATGGAATATACCAACAGGGGGCCTTCCTGTGTGTGTGTGTCACATTGAAAATGTGCTAGATGCTCAGAGGTTCTGTTCTTTTAAGCTCAGACCGAGTCCCAAACATTCATGGACACATGGACTTGACGTTCTTATCCCTCCTCTGGTCCTCATTTCCATATGAATGCTTCATATGCTCCGAGATAAAAAAAAAAACAGCTATTTCCATCCTCATCCTTATTCACAGCTGCTGCTGCTGCTGCTGCTGAGATCTCCGACAAAGACCAAAACCACTCAGCAATAATATATTCTATGTAATAAATACATTTAATACACATATGTAATAAATATTATATACATATATATTTAGTAATCATATTCACATCCATCTTAGACAGCAACAACACGTGTTTTTATTACCTATCACACCCGGAAATCACGGGTTATTAATGATTATGTCTTCAATTTTGTGCACACAAGCAACGATGCAAATGAATATGATATCAAATATCAAATTTTTTTCTTCAAAACACACACCCCTGCCACCGGTGTTATTTGTTTACCAAGCTAGCAAGCAACAATCCGACAAGAGACCGGAATGAAGTTCTTCACCGTCGTTCCCTGACATGACAACGTCGCTACCGTCTGTTCTTCCTCTCCGCTGCGTTCACCGTGGTGACACCGAGACGGAAACATGAATTTTGTATCCTGAGCAAGGAGACCGAATCTCCCATTCCCTTTAAGAGGACAACAGCTGGCAGACACAGACAAAAAAAAAAAAACGACAATTCAAATTCACTAACCCCCCCCCATGCATTGATGCATGAAATGAGACACAAGTAAATCCAATTTCTCACTCAGTATTCAAGGGAGGGATCATATGATATTAATACTGTATGTATGTATAGCTCAATATAGATCAATAGTTATGTACCTTTATAGTATGGATACGTATGGATATGAAGTTTTCCCATAATGCATTGCGTCTGAGCAACACATTAATTGGGGTGCTGCGATGACGTCAGCCCTCTGGGCTGCTTTTTCCTCCAATTAAATGCATTGCTCAAACAAAATGCATTATGGGAAAAAAAAACTCATTTCGGTACAAGTTCATTTTGTAGTGTTTTTGAGTGTTAAGTTACTGCGTGATGAGTTTAATATTGTTTGTAATGACCTCTTGCAATTTCCAGTAGATTTACAAGCTCGTCAAGACTTTTTTTTCATAGTTTATGATTGGCTCCTGTCAAATGAAGAGATGGTTGGTTGTCACGGACTCATGTGTGCCACAATATGCCATTTTGTGAAGTGGACATGTGTGGTAAATCTGCATTATTCCCCTCTAAGCGAAACGAGAAAATAAAAATGGAAAATAAAAATCAAGATACACGATTTTTACAGGCAAAAAAAACCTTTTCGAGATTTAAGAAATTCAAAAGATCTCATGGAAATCTCAGTTTCAGTTCATTTTTATGGCTGAAGTCCTCCGTCCAGTCGGGTAAACATCTGCCAACCATCAACCAGATGTGCTTGAACTCTCCTGTATTTACACTGCGATAATGACGACAAAGGAAGTGGACAAGATAAAAGTGTCTTACTATCTTGAGGCTGACCAAAGTTACATACAACTTTGGGAGAAGAAATTCAAAGTGAACAAAAAGACCGATACCATCAGAAGCTGAGAGACTTTAGGTGCAGACCGAGTAGAGTTGAGATCGGATTCATTTTTAACCAGATCCGACGGGGGTTGGTGTATCTGGACTGAGTAATAGTCTGACGGTTTCCAGGACCGAGTGGCCTCGGCCAAGTGATGGATGACATCACTCCCACACACACACACACACACTACAGCACTACAACAGAGAACCGAAGTTCAGCAGGTTCAGACGTCGGCGACAGAAAGACAGATGCTAACGACTGACGCAAAAGCTTCACTTTATTTATGGACCGTTCCATGCCAGCATCACGCTAACAAACACATTCGTCATTATCACATATATGTAGCCTAAAATCACTAGGTTCTGATATACAAATCTAACCCTAACCCTGACCCTGACCCTAACTCCTGACCTTAACCCCAAACCCCAACAAAGAAAAATGATCCTGTTCGGTAGCTCATCTGGCGGTCCCACAAATATTCATTGCTGCTGTTTAATTTCTTTCAGCTGCATAATTCTTTCAGGTTTCAACAGCAAACCTATCAGCCCCAAAGGTCTAAAGACCAGACTCGGTCAATACAAAAGCAGACACATAATTACTGAGCACACTCTCCTGCAACCCCTCCTGGCCTCTTGTAGCAGCTGTGAGCTTCATATCCACAAGAGCAGCAGTCAGGACGTATTAGGTTTCCTCTTCCCAGGTCTGGCTTAAAAGCCTGTCCCATAATGGCCCTTCAGTCACACAAACACACCGCGACTCTCTGAAGATAAAAAAAAAAACGGACTCTAAAGACATTCATGCAGCCTTTTTGGAAGGCTTTTTTTTTTTTTTAAATATTGTAAAGGCATCTGAGGTAACCACTTTGTTCTATCAAAACAACAAAAAAACCTATATTGTCTTGCCAGAACAACTTGTTTACGACGCAAAAACAACACCGCTCGTGTCTTGTGTTTATGTGGGGATGCAATTACCATGTAATTAATGCCTCGTTGTCAGGTCATAAACTAGAGACCCCAAGTTGACCATAAAAATAAAGCTGACCTCCATCGCAGCGGGATGTATATTTCATCTATACCCAATAGTAACACAATCATAGCCTGTTAATTAAAAAGGTCATTAATATAACGCAATTGACATTATGTAGCGGGGAAATACTTTTAGAAAAAAGTATACATGTAAAAGCTGCGGTCTAACAAGAAAAATAGTAATAAAATAGGATTAGGAAAATGACTGAGCAAAATATGACACTATATACAGATTATAATATATGCAAATGACCTACTGAACCATAAGAACCCAGATATGGACCAACATTTGGTGTTTACATGAGCGTGCTTGTACTGGTAATATCCAATATGAATATCCAAATATGACCGTATTCGCATTGACACAAGGAGATGCTTTTAAAAGTCCCCAAACGGACCCCAAACAGACCCCAAACGGACCCCAAATGGACCCCAAACGGACCCCAAACATATCAATACAAGGCAGCACAAATGGAGACAATTAACAATCGACATGAACAAAAGACCATGTTTAAAATGAAACCGTATAAAACCGTATATAGTTTGTAGAAGTCCAAGGTTAAACTTTGGACTTTCCAAGTATCGTGGCCAATAAAGGGTTAAGATCACTTCCCTAAACAATAGGAAGAGTCGGCCCTTCCAGTGACCCGAAAAGAGCGTCCTTTGTCTCCCTACTAATGTTTGCTCTTGTCTATTGTGTCTACATTACTCGTCCACCCGTCTTCACCCCGCAGTTTGGACAGGGGTGCAGTGAGACGACCCTCACCGACCCCCACCGACCGAACCCCCCACCCACACACACACACACAAAGACTCTCTCATATGCCCAATGCAATGCAGTCAAATACGGTATTTGATCTTTTTGTCTATGATATTTTAAGACTTAAAAATTAGGAAACAAAATATCCCAATAGACACTCTGTTGGTTTGGTCTGGATTTGTTTGAGTAAGGACAGTCGGATAAAATGACATGTAAATTGATACTCCATCACTGATATGACATCACCCGCCCATTGGGGATCCTTGGAGTAAATACATGTTTCCAACACCGCAATGATATTTGAACAGTTTTCCATTTTCTGATAAAATATAGTCAAAATATGAATTAAAAAACTGTTCTTTTTTTCTTCCAGCAGTCTCAGTAGAGAAGCTCAAGTCTCCAGACACCTCCTCCAGTTGCACAGACGGGACACCGAGGCATTCCCAGGCCAGCTGTGAGACATAATCCCTCATACGTATATGTCCTTGGCCTCATTCCGACTGGACAAGCCCAGATCGCTCAACTAGGGAAGCGCCCGGGATCGGAACTATGCGTCCGAGCCACTTCGACTGGCGGTTGAACTCCCGACTCCTCAAGTTCCTCAGCTCACTCTCTAAGGTTGATCCAGCCACCCTTTCAGTCACTACCCAAAGCTTGTGTTACACATTCCCAAGTGTTCCCAAACAGGATACTTTAATGACTCAAGCTAGCCAAAGGCTGGGCGGCACTGGATTTGTTTACAAAGTAGACACATGACGTGATAAACGTTTCCTGTCCTTCACGTAATGTGTATCGTGTGGGAACGCTAACATTCCCGCTTTGGCTCAACCCAGGGTGCACAGAACAAAAGTTAAAGTGCTAGCCGTCAAGCTAAAGACCCGGACTGTCAACTCAACGTCCAAAGCGACTCTTAAGATGTCAGGGAATTTTACCAACGTACCTTCGCACATCCGCACCAGCTGACATTTGTGACACATCTACCATTACAACCCAAATAATAAAGACTTTGTATATTTAGAAGTTAGCCATGGAATCCCACAGGGGTCCGTGCTTCGACCGGTACTGTTCAGTGTTTCTCTTAGACAGTATTATTAGAAAGTACTTTGTTAACGGTTGTTTTCAGTGAAACTAACCATTTACCCAAACACCAGACATGACAGGAACTTGTAACTTTAACAAGTAAGTAGCCGGGGAACGGGAAGTCTGGACTTCCTTGCATAGGCTTCTGCCCCCACGACCCCGAAAACAAACCCCGCAAAAATTTGCACATTTTAAAAATAAAAAACCCACCGTTTTTGTGCCCTAGAATTTCCCGAATTAGGTCATTTATTGGTATCAGCTAGATATTTGCACCCTCACTCACGGTGCAACCAAAGTCACACATGTTGGAACACACAATTTAACTACAGCACAAGTACGATGTGGGTATCAAGCTAGATGCTAATATACATGCAAAACAATACAATTTTCTACTTATTTATAGCCCGCAAGGTATGCTGGGTAGCCTGGGCTTAACCAGAGAGTCGAAAACAGAATTTATTGACACAAAACCCAATAAAAAAGCATATCTACCGTATTATATATCATACACATAAATGCATCCTGACTCGGGAGTTTAACCGCAGTCATTGTTTGGGGAGCAGCTGCTTTTCATTGTGAGTGACACCTCAGCCGACCAATAAATCACAGCGACTAAGTGAGCTTTCCTTGCAGACAACAAGTGGGCTAATTTATAACCAAGCGCGACACCGACGAGAGGCTATAATTGGCCGCGGAGGTCAGGGAGGTTAGGGAATTAAATGCAAGCGTACCACACAAAGTCTATACACTTTCCATACGACCGTCATGGGAGAGTACTGCAACTTTTTGACGGTATACTTCACGAGAACTCATTAACAAGAACTTAATTAATGTCCCACTTACTGAAAATAGACACCTATATTCGTTTGTGTATATTTATAGTGAGAAGTGGTTGGGGTACTGTTATTCATAGTCATAGAATGATCGGATCATATGTACAAAATACCCAATAACAAGTACTGTCAATCCGTTACCTTAATGACAACCTAAAAGTACACGCAAAGTCAGAAAAAAAAAGTCTTACCATAAAGATCCCAGCATCCCAAATCAAGAATGAAAGACTCCTCTTTTGTCCAACTTCCATGTTTCTTGCACATTGCACCCCCACTCTTCGCTTGGAAAAGATGGGGGTCCACTGCTGCAGCTGTGCACCCCCGTCACTATCTGCTCAGATGCCATCCTCTCGTGCACGCGGGACGATGGGGGGAAAAAAGGCGACGGAAAACAAAGTGATCCTCTTACTCGGCCTGGGGGAAAGTAAGACGAGACAAACAAGGGGAAAGCGGAGCGTTAGAGGCCCAAGCGGCCGAAGAGCGGCTTCCAGTTGACTTGTGGCTCTGTTGGCTGAGTGGGAGGAAACAAGCTAGCGAGAAGGAAAGAGTGGATAATACGACCCCCCCCACACACAACGCTCCCTCTCTCGCTTTCTGTCAGACTCAATCCCTCCTTTTCTCTCTCGGAATATGCTCGGCCTGCAAGCACCCCCCCCCCCTCCTCCTCCTGCTGCTGCTGGAATGCAAGGCAACACTTTCAAGAGGCCCTCTTCCACAACCCGCACACTCAATGCACCTTGACCTCCTGGTCAGACACACTCTGTGTGTGTGTGTGTGTGTGTGTGTGTACATGGAAGGGTATTGTCAGTCAGTGGTACGTTTACACGCACACATCAGTCATGTGACCGACAGGGTTTGTCACACTTTGATGTGAAGTTCCACTTTAAATGCGCTCTCTCTTAATTCCATCCTTGGGTGCCATCCCAAACACTAGGGGGCGATATTGGTCATTTTTGCTTCTTTAGTTGTGTGCAGAAGATACATACTGCGCCCCGCCCCGCTTTTAGCCTTGTTTTTTTTTTTTTAGCACTGAAGGAATGTTTGGATATTGTATTTTAATGCATATTTTACTCAGTTTTTACTCAACTCTATTTTTTTTCTACTGTAAAGCGTTTTTGAGTACTCTGAAAAGCTCTATACAAATAAAATGTATTATTATTCAAATGTATTATTACATGCTAGCATTTTTCTCTCTCATTAGAATAACTTTTTTCCTTTTATTTTGACTTTATTGTAAAATAAAGTAAAATAAAAATAAAAAATTAAATTGAATTAAAATAAAATTATTTTATTAAAATAAAATTGTAAAATAAAGTATTTTGACTTTATTGTAAAATAAAGTCCGACTCTGACTTTTTTCTCTCTCATTAGAATAATTTTTTTCCTTTTATATTGACTTTATTGTAAAATTAAAATTAAAATTAAAATTAAAATTAAAATTAAAATTAAAATTAAAATTAAAATTAAAATTAAAATTAAAATTAATTTATTAATTAATTAAGTTATTAAAATAAAGTTGTAAAAAAAGTATTTTAAAATAAAAATTAACAAATACTTCCTTTTTTGCATCCCACAATATTTGGACTATATTCTCGTATTATAATTTACCCCCAATGTCATTTTACAAAAATTACATAACTATTTAAAACCCCTTAAAAATACCTATTTTAATATTTCAACCTTATGCTACTAAAATATTTTTTAACCATTTTATGAGTTTATTATTTTTTCTCCAACTGTTTTGACTTTAGTCATCCCTCATTTAATGTGGTTAACTGGTTCCAGACACGACCGCAAAAAGTGAATTTCCGCACAGTAGAATGGAATATTTTCATAAAAAAACCTGTTTATACAAGTATTAGAGCCCTCTAGACAAGTAACAGCACCCCTATAGTCCTATTATTCTCAAATTGTAATGCACTAGCTACAGGATCACTGCACAGACCACTGCCTTAAACATTAGCAAGCTAGTCAGCTAACTAGTTAGTCTCCAGTTTATTTATTTATTACTGGATAAATTAAACTTTTAAAGGTTTTAAAACAGAGTGGGAAGGACAAAAAAGCCCAAAACTTACCACTTCCACACAGGATGTGAGAACTTCTTTTCACTCAATAATGTGGGACATGCCATGGTGGACTCCATTCAATGTGAAGGTCATGTCTCATCAATGTAACATAACATCAACACACAGAAAAAAACATTTTAAAAAACGCCAGCAGTGTTCCATTTCATAACTGACTTGTATTTTAACTAAACTACAGCGATATTATTATTATTATTGTAGCAGCTAGCATGAAAAACTATATTTATGTGGCGGACTCACACACACACCTTGCTAGCCGCTAGTCCCAGCGTCATTCGGCGTCGTTAGAGTGGATACCTAGCTTTCAATTTCGCTTCAAAGACGCAACAAAATGCTCGTTTTAATTCAGCATATTTTTACCTGCGGACTGGAGTCTTGTGGTGGAAGAAAAAAGCCATCCCAAGGAGAGGACATCGTAGGTGTTGTCGCTACTGTTGTCAATGAAGGAACTAAAATAAGTATCAATGCGCCATTGGAAAGAAGTTTCGGTAGTGTTTTAAATCATTAAAATACGACAGATAGTGTTTTAAATCGTCAAAATACTGCAACTATTATGTGTTAAATGCATGATCACAACATTATATCCAACCATGGAACGTTGTTAGAGGTGTTTTTAAGAGGGCTTCATAGTAGAAATAGTTACGTCCCAATAGTGCGGCTAGCTTAAAGATAGCAGCAAAGCTAGCGCATGTTAGCTTGTTTTCTGGCGTTATGATGTACAGAAAAGGGAAATAAATTTTCAGATAATACCTGCTCCATCTTGCTTGGAACATTTGTATTGTAAATATGTAAACATATTTGATTTGCATTTTTTTCGTTACTTTTTGTCTACTACCGCAGCCATAAATTGCTATGTCATGGCAAAGCTAGCTCATATTAGCTTGTTTTCTGGCGTTATAATGCACAGAAAAGGGAAATAAATGTTACCACGCTAAAAAATAAGGCTTGCTCCATCTTGCTTGTAACATTTGTATTGTAAATATTTATATTGTAAATATGTAAACATATTTGCTTTGCATGTTTTTCGTTACTTTTTGTCTACTACCGCAGCCATAAATTGCTATGTCATGGCAAAGCTAGCTCATATTAGCTTGTTTTCGGGCGTTATAATGTACAAAAAGGGAAATAAATGTTATCACGCTTCAGAAAAGGCCTGCTCCATCTTGCTTGTGACACTTGTATTTGTAAATATATTTGCTTTTCATGTTTTTCGTTACTTTTTGTCTACTACCGCAGCCATAAATTGATATGTCATGCAAAGCTAGCTCATATTAGCTTGTTTTCTGGCATTATAATATACAGAAATAAATTGCTATGTCATGGCAAAGCACTAGTTCAAAGATAATAGCAAAGATAGCTCATATTAGCTTGTTTTCTGGCGTTATAATGTACAGAAAATAACTAATAATATGAATGGATTTTACTCATCAGTCACACACTGGCCGTGGTAATCTACATCTGTAGACACAGCTGCCCTGTAGTAGTCTGACAGTGCTAAAAGTGATTAATAAAGAAAACATCATGCATGCAATGCAAAAAGACAAGAAAATGTATTTATTTGGCCTAAAAGGGCCATAAATAAAATTTTTATTCTATGGATTTATCAACAAGCCACAGAAAGTGCACGGCTGTCCACCACAGCACTTGAACTCGTCTCATTCCGGAACAGCCCACGCAGACATGAGACCCATTTGAGATACTTTGATAAACCTGAAGATTTTCTTCCTGCCTTAGAAAAATAAAAGCCAACCGGAAGTGTAACACGCGGAGAGTGGTGGGGTCGGGTGGGGCGGGGTTATTTGAGCTGAAATCAAAACAGCAACAACACGGGTAAACTATGAAACTATGTTTCACAAAGCCGAAGCCGAATGTGCTTTTCGCTGCAGGATTGCCTTTTTGTGCTCCGCTGACTTCCTCCAACGTCCACCTCGTCCTCTTCCTCTGTTGCGTCCAATGAGTGAAATCATACGCGCCATGATAAAAGCAGCAAAACGCTAACAGAGGAATAAGCTAGAAAGCGAGTGAGCCCTGGATTTAGAAAAAAGGAAGGCATGGGTTAAGAGAGGTCCATGGATTTTTAAAGCCCATGGTGGGGCCCCGTAGGGGGGGGGGGGGGGGGTAAAGGGGTGCTTCATCTGCCGTGGGCGGCCACCTTGCCAAGGGTGCTCATGATGCGGCTGAAGCGCTCGCACAGCTCCAGCGTGGAGGAGGAGGGCACCTTGGGGGGGTCGTGGAAGTTTTTCATCTCCGCCGAGCAGTCCAGTAACTTGGGCAGGAAGTCGGTCAGCTTTTCCTGGAGGTTGGCTGTGAACACAAAGTGGGGGGTGGGACGTGGGGGGCAGACAGACGGACGGCGATAAGAAAACCAGGAATCGGACGGGCTTTGCTTGGCTCCTTTTTTTTTACCTCAAAACACAGACGGCAAATATTTTGACAAGGATATCGTACCAGGCAGCACGTCCGCGAACAGTCGGGTCGGTGCGTGACAAAAACGTTGAGCAGAACAAACGCCTGCTGGACTGATATGGAGCAAAGTGATATGACATCAGGTGTCTAAACCCGTGGCCCAGGGGCCATTGCCAGGACACCCTTGTTTTTTTTTTTTAACCCGTTCACAGCACATTAAAAAAACTGAATTTAGGAATAAAACAAAACAAAATTTTATGAAATTGTAATTTTACGAGAAAGAACTCGTGATATTACGGATAAAAAACTTTAACTATGTTAGGAAATCAGGAAGTGAACAAATGTAACAGTTACTGATTGTAAATGTACTTCGGTACATGACTAAAAAATAAAAAAAATAAAATAAAAATTAATAAAAATCAATTAATTAAATTTTTTTTTAATAAAATCAATTAAAAAATTAAATAAAAAAATATATAAATTATATTAGCAAAGCAGGAAGTGAACAAATGTAACAGTTACTGATTGTAAATGTACTTTGGTACGTGACAAAAAGAATTTTATTTAAAATTTAAAGAAAAGAATAAAAATTAATAAAATCAATGAAAAAAAAGTTAATATCAATTAAAAAATTTAATTACATTTAAAAAATAAAAATTATATTAGGAAAGCAGGAAGTGAACAAATGTAACAGTTACTAATTGTAAATGTACTTCGGTACGTGACAAAAAAAATTTATAAAAAAAAATAAAAATTAATAAAATCAATGAAAAATAAAAAAAAGTAAAAATCAATTACAAAATTAAATTAAATTTAAAAAATAAAAATTATATTAGGAAAGCAGGAAGTGAACAAATGTAACAGTTACTGATTGTAAATGTACTTTGGTACGTGACAAAAAAAAAAAATAATAAAATCAATTAAAAAATTAAATTAAGAAATATGAATTTATAAAATCAATTAAAAAATAAAATTACATTTAAAAAAAGTTATATTCGGAAAGCAGGACGTGAACAAATGTAACAGTTACTGATTGTAAATGTACTTCGGTACGTGACAAAAAAATGTAAATTAAAAAAAATAATAATAAAAATCAATTAAAAAATTAAATTAAAAACATAAAAATTATATTAGGAAAGCGGAAGTGAACAAATGTAACAGTTAGTGATTGTAAAAGTACCAGATGGAGGGGTAGGATTTAATAAGCTTTGCTTCTTCCTACTCCTTTTGGACATGTGGAACTGTGAACTGATTATGTGATGCATTCAATTGTAATCTGATGCATGTTCAAATGAAATTCAACCATTACCATTACCAGATTGCTTCCAGATGCGATTACTCGCCAATTCTTTATAACCTACGTAGAAATCCGCGGTCAACAACAACTCACGTTCCATCTCTTGCCCCAAGTAGGAGCACCAGCGGTTCCTCATGTCCTCCACCGCCAGCAGGTCCTTGTCAGCGTCGTCGACCAGCAGCAGTGGGATGTAGGGAACCACCAGCTCGTTCATGATGCCCAGGCCGGTGGTCACTTCGGGCTCTTCTCCCGTCTCAAACATGGCCGCCGCTTGCTCGTTTAATTTCTACAGAAGGAGAAACACATGTGAGGAAAAAGCGATAGAAAATGAATGAATGAGTTCTCCTCATATTTTGTGTGGAAGTGGTAACTTCTTATTTTGTCTTTCCCCACCCTCGGCCATCTCTGTGTGGAGTTTGCATGTTCTCCCCGTGCATGCGTGGGTTTTCTCCGGGTACTCCGGTTTCCTCCCACATTCCAAAAACATGCTAGGTTAATTAGCGACTCCAAATTGTCCATAGGTATGAATGTGAGTGTGAATGGTTGTTTGTCTATATGTGCCCAGTGATTGGCTGGCGACCAGTCCAGGGTGTACCCCGCCTCTCGCCTGAAGACAGCTGGGATAGGCTCCAGCACCTCCGCGACCCTCGTGAGGAAAAAGCGGTAGAAAATGAATTCAAATGCTAGGCTACATCACATCCAGTGGACTAAACATCTTGCTCCACTGAACTCCATGACCTTCTACTCTGGGGTGGAGAAAAAAAAAATAAAGCTTTCCTGAAAATAGAGCGCGGACACAAGTGCATCAGCTATGTCAATGTTGGCAATGTTTTCAATTAAAACAAGAGCATGAGGTAAACAGCAGAGCCAGGGTTTTTTTTTTTTTTTTGGACAAAGATCTGAGAAGAGCAGCGAGGCCGCGCAGAGCCAAGTTTCGAGGTTAGCCGAGGACACGCTTGTCTCATGCTAATGTGTTTACACTCGCTGGCCCCTCCAGCATCCTATTCCCACTACGGTGATTACATTAGAAGCACAATGCTAGTCTAAGGTTACCGAGTCCGGTGCGAGGCAGACCGTCGCTAAATACCAGCAGCTCCAACCGAGCGATGTCAGAATGAAATAAAAGAGGGTTCGATTCTCAGTCTAGAGCCCCCGTTTAATGTTTAATGTTAGTGCGGCCCGCGCAAGTTTGATATGGATGCTGTATGGTATCATGTACCCAGAAAAAATTATTACATTTGATTCATGTTCATGTTAAAGGTTAAATAACTTAATAGTTATCCTCTCTATCCGTGTGGAAGTGGTAAGTTTTTGGCTATTTAAGTTTAAAGGAAATAACTTGAAGGCTACCGTTTAGGTCGCTAGCTCTCTAGTTTGCGAGTTAGCATGTGTCTCAAGACCCTGCAGTTGCGCAATATGTTGTAAATAAAAAGAGTATAAATGTGACTATAGTCGTGTTTTGTCATGTCTACAGGGCTCTAATAATGCTTTGTTCATTTTAATATGAAAAAAATAATTTGTCTACCCACCAACTATATGTGGTTTCTTAAGTTTTTATTATTTGCTGTTTTATTATTATTATTATTATATTTATTTATTACTGATTGATTGATTTTCTTTATTCTTTATTTGTTTATTTTTCATCTTATTTTGTGTAGAAAAATAAAAGTTAAGATATTTGAGAACAGTGGAATGTTTTATCAGAACTTTTATTGTAGAAAATCGGAATCGTCTCACCAGTAAACAATCCCGACGGTAGTGACCGAGCAAGGCTTCATCGTGCCCTCGATACGGCCCCTTCGCCAAAAGCTCCTTGTTGTACTGGTACGAGTAGATCAGATACATCAGCGCCTCCACGTAACTGAAAAGGAAGACAGGGGGACAGAAAACATCTTTACTGGTTTTTATTAACATTATTAGAGCCCTCTAGGCATGAAATAACACCCCTATTTCATTTTCATTTTCTAACATTTATCCTCATGAGGGTCATGTGGGGGGGTGCTGGAGCCTATCCCAGCTGTCTTCAGGCGAGAGGCAGGGTACACCTTGAACCGGTGGCCAGCCAATCACAGGACACATATAGACAAACAACCATTCACACTCACATTCATACCTATGGACAATTTGGAGTCGCTAATTAACCAGTGGCTAATAGTCTAAAAATAAAGAATTCATTTCAAGAAATGCTGCAAATGTTTGACAGACAGTATGAATGGCCTGCAAGAAAATACGTGTCACATACGGCAATTCCACAACTTCACAGAGTGAACGATGATAGTGCAATATTTCCTTTACTATATCATGATATGGTATCATAATTTTTGGACTATTAATATTAATATATTTTGTGGCCGTATTCAACCACAAAACAGTAATTCATTCATTCATTCATTTTCTACCGCTTATCCTCACGAGGGTCGCGGGGGGTGTTGGAGCCTATCCCAGTTGTCTTTAGGCGAGAGGCGGGGTACACCCTGGACTGGTGGCCAGCCAATCACAGGGCACATATAGACAAACAACCATTCACACTCACATTCATATCTATGGACAATTTGGAGTCGCCAATTAACCTAGCATGTTTTTGGAATGTGGGAGGAAACCGGAGTACCCGGAGAAAACTCACACATGCACGGGGAGAACATATGTGGAATTGAACCCTGGTCTCCTAGCTGTGAGGTCTGCGCGCTCACCACTTGACCGCCGTGCAGCCTTGTTTTGACTTATTTTAATGAATAAAATAAGCTTAATTCTCAAAAACTGTTTACATTGTGGGGCGGCACGGTGGACGAGTGGTTAGCGGGCAGACCTCACAGCTAGGAGACCATGGTTCAATTCCACCCTCGGCCATCTCTGTGTGGAGTTTGCATGCGTGGGTTTTCTCCGGGTACTCCGGTTTCCTCCCACATTCCAAAAACATGCTAGGTTAATTAGCGACTCCAAATTGTCCATAGGTATGAATGTGAGTGTGAATGGTTGTTTGTCTCTATGTGCCCTGTGATTGGCTGGCCACCAGTCCAGGGTGTACCCCGCCTCTCGCTTAAAGACAGCTGGGATATGCTCCAGCGGTCCCCTGCGACCCTTGTGAGGATAAGCGGTAGAAAATGAATGAATAAATGTTTACATTGTGACCGCAAGGCATGCTGGGTAGCCCGGCACCATGTTATGTTATGTGCTGACTTGCTATGGGTGTGACAAGCGTGTCAAGCTAGTTGTAGGCTAGCATCTTCACTTTTGAAGATCTGAATTCACATGCAACAGACTGAAAATAAGTTCTCATACTTTGTCTTGTGGAAGAGCTCCAAGCCAGTTATCATGAAACTGGTTGTCTCACGGAAGTTCCTGTAGTCCTGATGCCACGTCTGTCAGGGAAAGAAGGAGCACAAAAGTTGAGGTCATACGAGTTAAGGTCGACCTTCCAATGACGCCGCATTGCTGACCTCATACTCGTCCATGTTGACCTCTTCTGGCTTGATCAGGTCCAGTTTGGCACGTGCCACGTTCATAATGCTTTTGCATCTGTTGGGGAGGAAGAAGAACGGTAATGGTGAGTCGCAGTCAGCAGATGAGACGCTGGATTCAACCCCTGGGCCATAACGTGGCCTAATGAATCAGTCTTTAGTGCTGAGGAAAAGTAAAACACTCCTCTGGTGGCTCATATCCAGGCCACAAGCGCACATAAATCTCATTATCTTGCTCAAAATAGAGAAGTGACAAATCAATTTTTTCCACTCAAGAATTTGGGTTGAGGCCAATCGGCGTAAGAAAAAAGGAGGAAGTGATGGGAAAATATGGGAATATGGGAAATAACCTTACAGAGAGCATCATGTAGGAAAGGGGATGGTAACGTTATTAACCAGTAATGTATTTTTTTACTATGCTTCAATTCAAGGTGGAAGGACAATGGGAAGGCGCTGTCCTGCTGCACTTGCTGAGTCACATACTGGGAGTCTCTGCTGCCCTCTGCTGGACAGTTTTTGTAATTCACATGGCAATGCTTATGCATGTACACCGCTATGTAAATGATTGATAAAAATGAAGTTAATATTGAGTGACAACAGATTCTAACAAATACTGCAGTGATTCCCAAAGAGTGGGCCATGAGAGGTCATTATTAGTATGATTCAATTTTGCAAATATTATTTTTTTAATGATAAAATATTTATTGCTTGATTAAAAATATATAAATTTATAGGGCTAAGTAATAAACTATTGAGTGTTATTGACCTGTCACAATATTTTAGGAACCTTTTACAGTTTATGATTGGATCATCATGCCAGTCTTGAATGCAGTTATGAAAAGTATGAGAATTAATTATGTCTTGTGTGTACACCACAGATTTGGGCTTCTTTTATCCCCCTGCTTTCATTTCAATCCTGAATAATAATAACAATAATAATAATAACCATCATCATAATCATCACCATAATAAATTATTATATTTTTATTATTTGTAATAGTATAAAATTATAATATAAAACAATATAAACAATAAAAATAAAACAATATAAATTAAATATAAAACATAATCATATATGATTATTATTATATTTTTTATTATTGGTAATAATAACAATAATAATATTGTCCAGGGTGAATATACGGTGTAATAATATTGTATTATAATAGTATTATAATTTTTATATTTTATTATTATTTTGGCAACAGACATTTTTTATAATAATAACAATGTTTTATAATAATTATAATAGCATTATAATTTTTATATTTTATTTGTATTTTTATAATAATAATAATAAAATATAAAAATTATAACACTGTTATTATACAGTATTATTATAAGTATTATATATTTTTATTTTTATAATAATAATATAAAGATTATATATAATTTGATTATTATAATTTGTTATTTTTATTATTATTTTTACAATAATAAAATATAAAAATTATAATAATATTATTATACAATATTATTATTATTAAGTTAAGTGCTCTGAGAAAGCAGCATTTTGTCTATGTACTGTTTATAGGACAAAGGTGGGCCACAGACATTTTTTAGATTTTCAAGTGGGCCCTGAGTTAGTAAAGTTTGGGTACTCTACTCTCAATATTGCTCACTTTCCACACAAAGTGCAATGGTAATTTTTTATTTATTTTTGTTTTATTTAGTTTGACTGTAAAGCAACATTCCCCATTTGGGACTAACAATGAACTGAACGTCTGAGTGGAAAAGGAGAATTAGAAGGAATCACAACGACAGGAGGAGCTGTCCAGCGCACTTTACCTCTCATCAAATGCCAGGTTCCGGTCCGCAAACTGAGTCAGCAGAGTCCTCTCCAGGATCTTCTTGGGTGCTTGGTTCTGGATGAAGTACACAATGACGTGCTGGAGCCGGTAGTCTTTCTCAGGCGGCGTGTCCTCTTGGGCAAACCTCAGAAGTCGAGCATATTCCAGCTTGAGAGCCTGAACAAACGATACAACGGCCATTAAAAATCAAATCATATGTATGTACGCTATAGTATTACGTCTGTAGCATCTGTGACTGATTTGCATGAAAAGAAGGAAGAGAAAGAAGGAGAAGAAGGAGAGACAGTGTACCTTAAAAAAGGCTGCCTCGGGCCCATTCTTTTCAAATACTCGGCTGGATTTGCCAATAGCCATAATTACACCCTGCATGTTCGGGGTCATCATTGCCTGCCCGGGAAGCAGCAACCGCATTAAACAAAATAATAGTCTCTTGTGATGGAACAAGTGCGGGCAATGGCTGAGTTATTCACTCTGAAATGCTCAAATGCAAGCATGCCAGACGGACATAAATCTGCACTCCATGCATTGGTTCCACGAGTGGGAGGCTCCATCCCTGCACTACACGGATTACTGGGGAATCTGGAGGGTTACAGTCCGCAGAACAGGTTGGTTCATTTTTATGTTATCACCCAGGAGCCCCCAGGTACTGGCTTTTTAGTGGGGGGGGGCATACCGGAAACTTGGTATCGTAATGGCACCACAGCCCATGTAAATGGGAAAAGTTGATTAGTGGATGGATGGATGGATGGATGGATAGATAGATCGAAAGAGAGAGACAGATAGATCGAGAGAGACGGTTAGAAAGAGAGAGACAGAAAGATAGAGAGAGATGGAAAGATAGAAAGATGGAGAGAGAGACAGAGAGAGAGAGAGACAGAGAGAGAGAGACAGAGAGAGAGACAGAGAGAGAGAGACAGATAGAGAGAGAGACAGATAGAGAGAGAGACAGAGAGAGAGACAGATAGAGAGAGAGACAGAGAGAGAGACAGATAGATAGAGAGAGAGACAGAGAGAGAGACAGATAGAGACAGAGAGAGAGAGAGAGCGACAGATAGAGAAAGATGGAGAGATAGAAAGATAGATAGAGACAGATAAATAGAGAGACAGATAGAGAGAGACAGACAGATAGAGAGAGACAGACAGATAGAGAGAGACAGATAGAGAGAGAGACAGATAGAGAGAGAGACAGATAGAGAGAGACAGATAGAGAGAGAGAGATAGAGAGAGAGACAGATAGAGAGAGACAGATAGAGAGAGACAGAGAGACAGATAGAGAGCGACAGATAGAGAGAGAGAGCGACAGATAGATAGAGAGAGCGATAGATAGAGAAAGATGGAGAGATAGAAAGATAGATAGACAGATAAATAGAGAGAGAGAGACAGATAGACAGATAGAGAGAGAGACAGATAGACAGATAGAGAGCGAGAGAGACAGATAGACAGATAGACAGAGAAACAGATGGCTAGATAGAGAGAGAGACAGATAGATAGAGAGACAGATAGAGAGAGAGAGAGAGACAGATAGAGAGAGAGAGAGAGACAGATAGAGAGAGAGAGAGAGACAGATAGAGAGAGAGAGAGAGACAGATAGAGAGACAGAGAGAGACAGATAGAGAGACAGAGAGAGACAGATAGAGAGACAGAGAGAGACAGATAGAGAGAGAGACAGATAGAGAGAGAGAGACAGATAGAGAGATAGAGACAGACAGATAGATAGAGACAGACAGATAGATAGAGACAGACAGATAGATAGAGACTGATAGAGAGAGAGACAGAGAGAGAGACAGAGAGAGAGAGACAGATAGAGAGATAGAGACAGACAGATAGATAGATAGAGACAGATAGAGAGATAGAGACAAACAGATAGAGACAGATAGAGAGATAGAGACAGACAGATAGATAGAGACAGATAGAGAGATAGAGACAAACAGATAGAGACAGATAGAGATAGAGACAGATAGCGAGAGAGACAGAGAGAGAGAGACAGATAGATATATTTTATTATATTAATTATAATATATAATGATAATAAATCATAAAATAATTACTAAATAATAAATAATAATTATTATTTATTTTATTATATTCATTATAATATGAATAAGTACTGGTTGGGGCACTGATCATAAGTATCAACTGGTATCAGTTGGGGGGGGGTGGTTATTGGGACAGTAAGCAATTGTCTTCTGCTGTGATTTCACAAACTTAATAGGCGTTCCCCTTCATCACCGCATCCACACCGAGTGGATCCCCAAGCCGAGACGCTCGGGTTTTAGCAATCAGTGTCAGTATTTCAATTGAGGGGCCATTTTGTTTCATATTGTGCAGGAAAGCAGCACCCAGCATTCTGCAAATAGTTAATAGTAAGTTAGTAATAGTAACATTTGATAATGGCCGTGCACGTAAACGCCATTCCTTCCACTGGCATCCATTAGTGACCAAGCAAAACAAACGTCTATTTATCACACAAAGGCCGGATTTAGTGGGTATATCTCTACCTCATCATCATATCCTCCCTCTTCTGACTCAATGACAAAGGTCCCCACGTTGGGAATGGCCACCTCTACTGTGTGGTGGCCTGGGGACTCGTCCTCCATGACAAGGTCAGGAGGCGGAGTCGAGGACGGGCTCAACTGGACTTCAGTCTGAGGGCGGTGGGAGGACAGTGAATAGACAAATCTGACACAACTGGGTAGTAATTATCCAGGATTATTAATAGTAATAGTGTTTTTTTAATCTGAGCTATCTTCAGGATTCTACCATAACTTCCTGTTTATATTTCTTCCCAGTAAAGCAGGGGTCTCAATCACCAACTGTATGCAGGGCACATATATGCATATTTTTCAAGTATTTACGCCAGGGGTCGGTCTCAAACATGTGGCCCGCGGGCCAAATGTGGCCCGCAGGACACTAGTTTGAGACCCTCCGCCTTGATATGAAAGTTTAATGTTAGTGCGCCCCCGCGCAAGTTTGATACGGATGCTGTATGGTATCATGTACCCAGAAAAAATTATTACGTTTGATTAATGTTCATGTTAAAGGTTAAATAACTGTTAATAGTTATCCTCCCTATCCGTGTGGAAGTGGTAAGTTTTTTGGCTATTTAAGTTTAAAGGAAATAACTTGAAGGCTACCGTTTAGGTCGCTAGCTCTCTAGTTTGCGAGTTAGCATGTGTCACAAGACCCTGCATGTGCAATATGTTGTAAATAAAAAGAGTATAAATGTGACTATAGTCGTGTTTTGTCATGTCTACAGGGCTCTAATAATGCTTTGTTTATTTTAATCTGAAAAAAATCATTTGTCTACCCACCAACTATATGTGGTTTCTTAAGTTTTTATTATTTGCCATTTTATTATTATTATTATATTTATTTATTACTGATTGATTTTCTTTATTCTTTATTTTTCATCTTATTTTTGTGTAAAACAAAAATTAAAATATTTGAGAACAGTGGAATGTTTTATCAGAGCTTTTCTTGTAGAAAATTGAAGTTTTTTTTAATTTTTTGTTTTTAATAAATGCATTTTTTTGGGGGGGGGGGTTGTTTTTGGAAAACCTGATGCGGCTCAGTCTCACCCAGACCCTAGCTCCAGTGGGCCCCCAAGTAAATTGAGTTTGAGACCCCTGCAGTAAAGCTTCTGTCCACCAGGGGGAGGCTGAGGCTATATGATACTAGGTACTGCCACATCATATAGAACAGCAGTACAATATTTTAAACAAGTCAGCAAATTTGTAAAGGTGGTTTATGGCTCCTTTAAAAGAAACCACCAAGAGGTAAAGAAGAAAAGGAAAATGAGCCTGGCCAATCACAGGAGGCCAACTAGACACACGCTGAGTGTCTTCTCGTGTTTTACATACGGCATTTAACAATGCTTCTGGGCTCCTCTCCTCCTGTTCGGCAGCCACTCTGGAGATGGCTCTCTCCGTGTCCTCCTGCAGGTGCTTGGAGTCACTGGTGGGTGACGGCTGCTCCATGTACTCGGGATCCTGCTGGGGGGCTGTGGAAGCATCCGCAAACCATCACAGAGAAGTTTTTGCTTGAAAAAAAAAATGGCCGTGCTATATCTTCAAGATAAATATTGATTATAAATGAAGTACACTGACCTGCATTGTCTGGGGGGCTGCACTCGATACTCATAGGTTGTGGTGAAGAGGAGGACGTGGAGGTGCTGGATGGAGCTGATGCTGATGCTGCTGCTGCGGCGGCGGCTGTGGCAAGAGTCAACTTATCCTGCTGAGCCTTGCGGGCCTGGAAGGCATCCCACTCCTCAATCTCCTTATCCAGAAGCTCGTTGTCCTCCTTCACGTATTGCTTCAGGTCTGGAGGAAGTTTGTCCATGCCACTCAGGATCTGGCCCGTTTCTTTATCAAACTCCTCTGTGTAGATACAGAAACTGTTACATAAATCACCACCAATCATTCATATGTTACCGTATTTTCCGGACTATAAGTGGCACTTTTTTTCCTAGGTTGGCTGTTCCTGCGACTTATACTCCAGAGCGACTTATAAATGAAAAAAGTGTTTATGTTCCATAAACACTGGACACCTTTTGTGTTCATGTTTATTTGTGTGACTTATGTATGTTTTTTTTTCTACCTAATTATGCATTTTTGGCTTTGTGCGACTTATACTCCAGTGCAACTTATGTATGTTTTTTTTCTACCGAATTATGTATTTTTGGCCTTGTGCGACTTATACTCCAGTGCAACTTATGTATGTTTTTTTCTACCTAATTATGCATTTTTGGCCTTGTGCGACTTATACTCCAGTGCGACTTATGTATGTTTTTTTTCTACCTAATTATGCATTTTTGGCCTTGTGCGACTTATGTATGTTTCTTTTTCTACCTAATTATGCATTTTTGGCCATGTGCGACTTATATTCCAGTGCGACTTACATATGTTTTTTCTACCTAATTATGCATTTTTGGCCTTGTGCGACTTATACTCCAGTGTGACTTATGTATGTTTTTTTTCTACATAATTATGCATTTTTGGCCTTGTGTGATTTATACTCCAGTGCGACTTACGTATGTTTTTTCTACCTAATTATGCATTTTTGGCCTTGTGCGACTTATACTCCAGTGTGACTTATGTATGTTTTTTTCTACCTAATTATGCATTTATGGCCTTGTGCGACTTATACTCCAGTGTGACTTATGTATGTTTTTTTCTACATAATTATTCATTTTTGGCCTTGTGCGACTTATACTCCAGTGCGACTTATGTTTGTTTTTTTTCTACCTAATTATGCATTTTTGGCCTTGTGCGACTTATACTCCAGTGTGATTTATGTATGTTATGTTCTACCTAATTATGCATTTTTGGCCTTGTGCGACTTATGTATGTTTTTTCGACCTAATTATGCATTTTTGGCCTTGTGCGACTTATACTCCAGTGCGACTTATGTATGTTTTTTTCTACCTAATTATGCATTTTTGGCCTTGTGCGACTTATGTATGTTTCTTTTTCTACCTAATTATGCATTTTTGGCCATGTGCGACTTATATTCCAGTGCGACTTACATATGTTTTTTCTACCTAATTATGCATTTTTGGCCTTGTGCGACTTATACTCCAGTGTGACTTATGTATGTTTTTTTTCTACATAATTATGCATTTTTGGCCTTGTGTGATTTATACTCCAGTGCGACTTACGTATGTTTTTTCTACCTAATTATGCATTTTTGGCCTTGTGCGACTTATACTCCAGTGTGACTTATGTATGTTTTTTTCTACCTAATTATGCATTTATGGCCTTGTGCGACTTATACTCCAGTGTGACTTATGTATGTTTTTTTCTACATAATTATTCATTTTTGGCCTTGTGCGACTTATACTCCAGTGCGACTTATGTTTGTTTTTTTTCTACCTAATTATGCATTTTTGGCCTTGTGCGACTTATACTCCAGTGTGATTTATGTATGTTATGTTCTACCTAATTATGCATTTTTGGCCTTGTGCGACTTATGTATGTTTTTTCGACCTAATTATGCATTTTTGGCCTTGTGCGACTTATACTCCAGTGCGACTTATGTATGTTTTTTTCTACCTAATTATGCATTTTTGGCCTTGTGCGACTTATACTCCAGTGCGACTTATGTATGGTTTTTTTTCTACCTCATTATGCATTTTTGGCCTTGTGCGACTTATGTATGTTTTTTTCTACCTAATTATGCATTTTTGGCCTTGTGCGACTTATACTCCAGTGTGACTTATGTATGTTTTTTTCTACCTAATTATGCATTTATGGCCTTGTGCGACTTATACTCCAGTGTGACTTATGTATGTTTTTTTTCTACATAATTATGCATTTTTGGCTTTGTGCGACTTATACTCCGGAACGACTTATAGTCCAGAAAATACGGTAATTGAAATGACCTATTTTATCACTACTACTGCGGTCCAGGCACCACAGAACTTTCCTGGCAGCGCTAACACTGATGCCACGAGCAACAAATCGTACCTAATTCATTTGAAACTTAACTTAATCCATGCATACCTTCGATGAGAAATGGCTTCTTGTCATTGATATACATGAGACAGTAGGCACTGGCATTGCGGTAACCTCCAAACGAGTCTCGCACCAGCTCCTCCCAGGATGACTTTGTAACAGAGATATCGTTGTACTTCATCCAGCAATGCTGATGAGGGTCGTAGATGTAGGCCCAGTAGTGGCCTGCGTTGGCCTGGCCTTCGTGGACCAAGACCGCGTGGAGCCGGTAAGGAACCTTTCCGTGACAAAAAAAACACGTTTGATGAGTATTCAGATGAGTATTAGAATGAAAGGGAGTGTTGCTTATTACTGTGTTATTATCACCTGCATCATTGCTTTGTCGGAGTACATCATCTCAATGGTTCGGTGGATTCTTGAAATACTGCCCTGTAGATCTGATGGGGAGGAATATCATAAAATTAGTAGGTAAATGAGTTCTTCCGTGTAACAATAATATTAACAATGTCACTGGAGCTTGGTTAACATGCATGTTGGTGCTTTTTTTTCCCAGAAAAGTACATTCTAAAGCTAGGAGACCAGGGTTCAATTCCACCCTCGGCCATCTCAGTGTGGAATTTGCATGTTCTCCCCGTGCATGCGTGGGTTATCTCCGGGTACTCCGGTTTCCTCCCACATTCCAAAAAAAACATGCTAGGTTAATTGGCGACTCCAAATTGTCCATAGGTATGAATGTGAGTGTGAATGGTTGTTTGTCTATATGTGCCCTGTGATTGGCTGGCGACCAGTCCAGGGTGTACCCCGCCTCTCGCCCGAAGACAGCTGGGATAGGCTCCAGCACCCCCTGCGACCCTCGTGAGGAAAAAGCAGTAGAAAATGAATGAATGAATGTGTACATTCTAAACTACCTCCTTTTAGCGGTTTTTATATCTTTAGAAAGGGAAAGACGTGCGTTCATGTCCCACATCAGGACTGTACGTGATGAGTGAAATCCCCCCCCCCCCCCAAAAAAAACCTGCAGTTGTGAATAAAGATTTAACCATCAAGTACTAGAACTGACATTACAAACCAGTCGTGGTCTCACCTCGGGTGTCGTATTCAACTTCACTCCTCCATCGGTGCAGGCATGCCTCCAGGACCCTTAATTCCTCTTCGGTGATGTGGCGTGGAGCCGGGTGCATGGGAAGGTCAGGAGGTAGTCTGGACTGGGTGAAAGGTTTATGAATGGGTGCCCTCTGCTGCTGGGCTGCAGTGACGGCTGAAGCAGGGCCTGGGGCAGCGCCCGGGCTGTCTGACGGAGCCAAAGAATCCTGCTCGGCCACGCTGCAAGATGGATTCCAGGATATGAATAAATACGGTCCTCCTTTTTGAAGATTGCTACGAAACATACGTACGTACCTTGGAAGCGGCAGCTGTTGTCCCGTTGCACCACCGGGGGGTGCTGACGAGTCAATGTCTTCCACAGGCGACGTACACACAGGTTTACTGGAAGCAAACTCCATTGCATACTGGAGGACATCTGCCAGAGGAAACCTCTTGGGGCCAGACCCGTAGCTCAGATACCTTCAATTCAACGATGGCATCCAAAGGAAAAAACGTGAGGTCTTCATATTTTTTGGGCTTGATTATGAAAAGCCATTTTGGGAGTGTATTGTACCTTTCCAATCTCTGCTGGAGCAGCGTCAAATGTTCTTTTAACCTCCTGATCTCCTCTCTCTTGATTCTGGTTATTTCTCTGTTTCTGTCCATGTATCTAATAAAAATATCAGACAAGAGCAAAAGGTTCAGTGTCAATAATATTTGCCAATGTTGTTAATACGTGTATCACCTGTCCATGTACAGCATAGAAGGGAACTCGAGCTTGTTGTGGATCTTCTCAGGTCGCCCGAGTGCTTGATTAAACTCAAATCTTGACAGCTCAAACGTCAACACAGGAGGGAGTTCCGTGAACCAGTGCTGGAAGGTAAAAGAATAAGTTCAATGTTTTTGGGAGTTCATCAACATCAGCAGTTTCGATTCCACTAGTCCATGTCAAAACCCCAAAATAACTTTGTGATTGGGACTGTAATTAACACCAGTCAAAGCGGACCAAGTTGCTACCTAGTGTTCGTACCTTTTGACATGGCGGCTGCAGCTCTTTTTGAAGGCAGACCAATCAAATACGACGAGAATACTTCGACATTAAGCATGATTTTTGTCAGTATTATGAATTCATCTTAATAATTACTTACCACTTCCACACCGAACGAGAGGAGCGTTTTTTTTTTCTTCTATTGGATCTCAGCCTTGGCTTAGTAGCGAGTTGAGAATTTTCAATATTTTTTTTTACTCATAATCGGCAACAGTCAACCACAAAACAGCCATCACTTATTATTAGTGAAGGGCTGCACGGTGGTCGAGTGGTTAGCGTGCAGGCCTCACAGCTAGGAGACACAAGTTCAATTCCACACTCGCCCATTTCCCCGTGCATGTGTGGGTTTTCTCCGGGTACTCCGGTTTCCTCCCACATTCCAAAAAAACATGCTAGGTTAATTAGCGACTCCAAATTGTCCATAGGTATGAATGTGAGTGTGAATGGTTGTTTGTCTATATGTGCTCTGTGATTGGCTGGCGACCAGTCCAGGGTGTACCCCGCCTCTCGCTCCAGCACCCCCGCGACTCTCGTGAGGATAAGATAGATACAATAGACTGTAGCGTCTGCTGCATCGGCCATCTTGCTTGAATGACACCGACCTCTTGTCCGGACCTCGCAGAGTTCTCAGCAGAGTGCAGGGATTCGATCTCCCCCTCGATCATCGCTGCCTCAAGACACTCATGGAGATCCTTGAAGCCATTCACCTGCAGCGGGTACTGACCGAACAGCTCTGTGTTCTCAAATTTTTTACCTGATGGAGAGCACATACACACACACACACACACACACACCGGAAAGGTGACTATCAAATGGGCCTCAGATTGATCCCTGAGGAATACCTGTTGACAACTCTACTGGCTCTGATCTACACTACCGCTCAAAAGTTTGGGATCACTTGCAAATGTCTTTGTTTTCCAAAGAAAAACAATTTTCCAGCATTTTTCAAACAATTTTGTCCATTTCAAAAAATTTTTTTATCCATTTCACAAACAATTAAAATTAATCGGATGATTTTCAAAGAAAGATCTACATTTTTGCATGGAGACCTACTATCAACAACTAATCCAAGCTAATCATTTTATAAACAGATTATTAGAAAAGCCATCTAAAAATCTAAACTAAAATATCTTACCATGCTGTTAACTACTCCCTTCGGAGAGCAGCGCAAACTGGGTCTAACAAGGACAGAAAAACGCTGCACAAATATCTCAGAGTGTGTACTTTAAGACAGGTCGTCACCTGGTATCTGCACTAAATAGTACCCGTCAAACACCAGTGTCAGTATCAAAGGTGAAGCGGCGACTTCAGGATGCTGGACTACCAAGAAAAAGCCACATCTCAGAATTTCCAAGTGATCCCACTTTTTTTTGCTTGTTCTGAAGTCATCAATGTTACTTACATGGTTGTTTACACTACGACTGACGAGAGGCTAGAAAAGAGTGCTAGCAGACATGCTGTTGTGCCGTTAAGGTCGCTTTATGAAGAACAGAACCAGAGGGACCAGCTTTTGGTGGCCCTGGGCCAGTATTGTCATGCATAATAACCACAATGTCAATCTGCTGTCAAGGTCTTCCACAATCAATGTATCTGCATTCCTGCTCGACATGAAGCGTATCTCATTAAGACAAGGTCATCTTTCATCACCAAGGGCAAAGAATCTTTGTTTTACGCAATCAAATCATGGAAACTCTTTCTCCTGCTACTTCACTCGATTCCAAATCAGCCACCTCGTCTCACCTTCCAGGACACCAACAGCAAGGAAGCGTCCGTAGAAAAGCTCCACCATTGGGTTTTTTGGCTTGTCTTCTTCCCTGGAAACAAGAAAATTAAAAAAAAAAATGTATCATATATTCTTTGTTTTGGAACAAAGTTGCTCGAGTTTACCTGTCTTCTTCAGCCTTCATTTGAAAGGCATCTTCCAGCCAGTCCAAGAGCTTGTGGGTGAACTCGCTCACATCCTGCTGCGGTGCAAAGAACACGACATATAGTACACAGCAGAAAAGGATCAAAACCGCGACTGAAGGCTGCAAGCTGATTTGGGTCAATGTATCCCCCGAACTGACGAGTGGAGAGGAGCCTCCACAAGATGCTGGCTTAGTGCTGCTTATGTAAGGATTAATTGTTGCAGACAAGAGAGGTTAAGTGTCCCGTAGTCAGTGGAGCTGAGTCAGTAAAAAAAGACAATTCCAATGAGCAGGAAAAAGCTGAAGCTGGAAGGGCATTCTTGGGAATTCTTGCATAATCGTGGCTCTGCTTTACGTACGGATGTGTTTCTACTACATCAGGGGTCTCAAACTCAATTTACTTGGGGGCCACTTTAAGAAAAAAAAAAACGCATTTATTAAAAACAAAAAAAAAAAATTAAAATTTGCTTTGGTTCCAATTTTCTACAAGAAAAGCTCTGAAAAAACATTCCACTGTTCTCAAATATCTTACTTTTTATTTTTCTACACAAAATAAGATGAAAAATAAATAAACAAATCAAGAATAAAGAAAATCAATCAATCAGTAATACATAAATAATATAATAATAATAATAAAACGGCAAATAATAAAAACTTAAGAAACCACATATAGTTGGTGGGTAGACAAATTATTCTTTTCAGATTAAAATGAACAAAGCATTATTAGAGCCCTGTAGACATGACAAAACACGACTATAGTCACATTTATACTCTTTTTATTTACAACATATTGCGCAACTGCAGGGTCTTGTGACACATGCTAACTCGCAAACTAGAGAGCTAGCGACCTAAACGGTAGCCTTCAAGTTTATTTCCTTTAAACTTAAATAGCCAAAAAACTTACCACTTCCACACAGATAGGGAGGATAACTATTAACAGTTATTTAACCTTTAACATGAACATTAATCAAACGTAATAATTTTTTCTGGGTACATGATACCATACAGCATCCATATCAAACTTTCATATCAAGGCGGGGGCCTCAAACTAGTGTCCTGCGGGCCACATATGGCCCGCGGGCCGCATGTTTGAGACCCCTGTACTACATTATTTGTATCGTCTGTTTTACTGAGAAGGCTATGGCTTACCTGTTGCGACTCACTGGACTTGAAGGCATCTTTGAGTATTTCCACAGCTCGTGACGGGTCCACATACTTCCTCTTAGAGCCCACCATGAGCGAGAAGAGGTTCCTCAGCTCCTGCATGAAGGGAAGGTTCCTGTGCTCCTGGTAAAGGCGACACAAAGCAATCATTCGGAGGTTGCCGATGTAAAAGTGTCCGTTCAGATGAGCGGCGTCGTGAGATGGCGTCTTACCTTCTGGTTGCGAGGCAGCTCATGGATCCTGGTTGGTGGAGAGTAGTTGAGCACCAACCTCTGGAACTCCAGCAGGTTAAATAGAGACTGAGGGATTGAGGCAGTACAAAAATATGCAAAGTAAGTATAGAGTACAAATATCAGAAAGAGTTACCACATTGTACACATTCAAATAAAATTCACCTATTATATAATTGTCAATAATATTCATTAATTCATTCATTTTCTACCGTTTATCCTCACAAGGGTCGCGGGGGGGGTGCTGGAGCCTATCCCAGCTGTCTTCGGGCGAGAGGCAGGGTAGACCCTGGACTGGTCGCCAGCCAACCACAGGGCACATATAGACAAACAACCATTCACACTCACATTCATACCTATAGACAATTTGGAGTCGCATATTAACCAGTGGCTAATAGTCTAAAAATAATTAATTTCAAGAAATGCTGCAAATGTTTGACAGACAGTATAAATGGCCTGCAAGAAAATATGTGTCACAAATGGCAATTCCACAACTTCACAGAGTGAACGATGATAGTGCAATATTTCCTTTACTATATCATGATATGGTGTCATAATTTTTAGACTATTAATATTAATATATTTTGTGGCCGTTTTCAACCAAAAAACAGTAATTTATTCATTTTCTACCGCTTATTCTCACGAGGGTCACTGAGGGGTGCTGGAGCCTATCCCAGCTGTCTTCGGGCGAGAGGCGGGGTACACCCTGGACTGGTGGCCAGCCAATCACAGGGCACATATAGACAAACAACCATTCACACTCACATTCATACCTATAGACAATTTGGAGTCGCCAGTTAACCTAGCATGTTTTTGGAACGTGGGAGGAAACCGGAGTACCCGGAGAAAACCCATGCATGCACAGGGAGAACATGCAAACTCCACACAGCGATGGTGGAATTGAACCCTGGTCTCCTAGCTGTGAGGTCTGCGTGCTAACCACTCGTCCACCGTGCAGCGCTGTCACTAACATTTTTTTTTAACTTCCTTTTTGAGCTCCAGTGCGGAATACCGACATTCTGCATATTAAAATCATTCAAAATGGTTGTAGAACATTAAAAAAAAGTATCTTCTGCATATGTCAGAGGAACAATAACAAAACCTAAAAGGAAATGTAATTCAACTATGGTTAAAGTACAAGTACTTGCTTTAAATGATTATGTTGTTTACCCAAAAAGCTCACAAACATTACAGATCATATGATTTTGAGGGGGGGTGGGGGGTGTTGTTTACTGCAAGTCTTGGTCAAAGAGCGCCAAGCTTGAGTTCATGCAGCGCCTTCTTCTAAAAAGGCCGGGAGTCACATTACAGCGGAGCGAGGAAACATGTGATAAGAGTATCCAGTGTTCATCTAGCGTACTTTAGCACTCGTCACATTGTAAGTACTATTAGAATATGTGCACTCCAGAACTAATAATATGCATTTTAAATACCGGGTCTGATACAAATATGATTTCCACTTGAAAAAAAAATTATGCATGTGCGCCCACCTGAATGACGGCACTGAACCAGCAGGTGTTGCCAACATTTTTCAAGCCCACAGGGCAGTTATCTATCCTCTTCCTGTCGTGCGGGTTGGGTGAATCGCTCCATACTTCCGTGTGGGTACGCTTCAGACTCGCCTTGTTCTCTGCTATGCTGGCTTCCAAAACTCTAGGGACATGCAGGTGGGAAGAATAAAACGTAACACGAATTACAACACTTGGTAAGGGCCTTTTCATATTTACAGGTTCTTAAGTGAAATCGGCAGTAGAAATAATCAGCAAACATTAATGGGCTGAAATGTTGCAACTCGACACGGGTCAATTACCAGTATCGAAGTATACCACGGTATCGGGGAAAAAAAATTCCCGCGTGAAAGTGGAGGTCGTCTTTTCCACTTCATGGAAATACTTTTGTCACGTCCTGTTTTATTCCTCACTGTCGTAACTGGGATTGGATATGTTGAAACCACAGGCATGTGCTGTGTTGCCAAATGTTAGGTACACTTATCCACAGCGTTGGCTGCCTCCATATCGTAGTCAACATATTGAGGGTCACAGAATGTGGAGAAGACAAGAGTGGAAAATAAGTGGTATAAAAACCACTTAAATATTTTCCACATATTCTTTTATATGGCTTATTCTGCCTTGACTTTTTTGTTTTTTTAATAAAGATATTTCAAAATATCATATTTACAGCTATAATTATAACACCGTGAATGGAAAATAAGTGTTATAACAACCACTTCACATATGTTCCACTTTCATCATATTCTTTTATATGGCTTATTCTGCCTTGACTTTTTTTCCTTTTTCAATAAAGATATTTCAAAATATCATATTTTATAGTTATAATTATAATACCGTGAATGGAAAATAAGTGGTATATGATGTGCTATATATATTACTATATTGACAGTTACTATGGTACCCATTATGTCATTGTATGGTCATATCACCTTATACTTCGGTACGAGGTGCATTATTAAAAAAAAAAAAAAAACTTAAACTGTATTATGGAAAGCAGGAAGTGAACAAATGTAACAGTTAGTGATTGTAAGTACCAGATGGAGGGGTAGGATTTAATAAGCTTTGCTTCTTCCTACTCCTTTTGGACATGTGGAACTGTGAACTGATTATGTGATGCATTCAATTGTAATCTGATGCATGTTCAAATGAAATTCAACCATTACCATTATCCTGATTCAATTCACTCCTTGGTCAGGAATGGTGACATCTGATTGGCCCCCCGTTACCAGCAAGTACACTCTTATTGGCTGCAGGCTACTTTTATATCAGTATTATTGAATGGTTGAGTGATATTGCAAGGTGGTTTCACCTGCTGATGGTCTGCTCTTCATCGGTGATGCCCGTCTCCCTGAATGCTCGATTGGACTCTGCCAGGCTGAGGGCAATAGCTCTCTGCAGGTCATCTTTATCGTCTCCCGTCAGGTCAATGACATCTACACCAAAGTGACAACAAGACATAAATATGTACTGTTAGCCAGTTTACATACAGTACACTGCATGAAACTGCACATTGTCAAGTCCCGAGGCGCTTACTTGAGTCTGCTTGACTGCCCACGCTGATGTATCTGTCGCCGGACACCTGAGAAGTCTGGTAGTAGGTGGTCTCATCTTGCTGCCGAACCTTGGCGTTCTTCTCTGTCAGAAAGGTGACGGCCTCAGCCAGGTCTCCATTGCTGGCCTGCAATGTGGAATACATGATGTTGGAACAGAACCAACTGTGGTGGTGTATGTGTGTGGGTTCCATGATCTTACCTGCAAGGCCTGCTGGAGGAGCTGAACGTCGGTGGTGCCTGTGACCTCTCGTAACTGGTTTAGTAGCGTCTGCTGGTGCTTTTGAAGGAAAAAAAATTGTGACAGTTAGAAAAGGGAGCAAAAGTTCTATGGCAAGATGAGACAAAGACTGAGTTAAGATGAGAATTATTCATTCATTCATTTTCTACCGCTTTTTCCTCACGGGGGTCGCGGGGGTGCTGGAGCCTATCCCAGCTGTTTTTGGGCGAGAGGCGGGGTACACCCTGGACTGGTGGCCAGCCAATCACAGGGCACATATAGACAAACAACCATTCACACTCACATTCATACCTATGGACAATTTGGAGTCGCTAATTAACCTAGCATGTTTTTGGAATCTGGGAGGAAACCGGAGTACCCGGAGAAAACCCACACGTGCACGGGGGAAATGGTCGAGGGTGGAATTGAACTTGTGTCCCCTAGCTGTGAGGCCTAACCACTCAACCACCGTGCAGCCCCTCACTAATAATAAGTGATGGCTGTTTCATGGTTGACTGTGGACTATTATGAGTCAAAAAAAATATTGAAAATTCTCAACTCGCGACTAAGCCGTGGCTGAGATCCAATGAAAAAAAACACTCCTCTCATTCAGTGTGGAAGTGGTAAGTAATTATTAAGATTAATTCATAATACTGACAAAAATCATGCTTAATGTCGAAGTATTCTTGTATTCGATTGGTCTGCCTTCAAAAAGAGCTGCAGCCGCCATGTCAAAGGGTGCGGAGGAATATTAGCGTGATACTCCTGTGAAGCAAGGATACGACAATAACACTAGGTGGCAACTTGGCTTTGACTGGTGTTAATTACAGTCCCATCACATGCAAACATGCAAACTCCACACAGAGATGGGTGGAATTGAACCCTGGTCTCCGAGCTGTGAGGTCTGCGAAGATGAGAATTAAGTCAACAAAAATCAGAGTAAAGCAATACTGGACATGTGAATCCTCCAAATTAGCTTCAGACGCCACAATCTCCACATATTGCACTTGAAAAAAAAACACACTAGTACGGGGACATGGAATGCACCGATGCGAGCAAAAAAGCGAGTCTTCAATTAAAGACTTAAACTTAAAGGTGATGTCATGGAGTTAAACACTTCGACAAGTCACTTAAATACTATTAGAAATTAGTTTGATGTATGTGCAGTTGGCGTACAGTAACGACAACATTTTTCTGTCATGTGATTGGTTAAAATTACCAGTGCACTTGAACGCATCATCCTGTCCCAACACAAAAAAGGAGACAGACACTGTGTGGTTCATCGCTCTGTGTGCGTTATATGAGCAACTTGTTTAGTACTATTACATGTTTACTACTTTACCAAGATAAAGGGTTAACTGGTTAACTGGGTTAATTCTGTAATGGCATGCTTTCTATTGTATAATATTTATGTTTGTATAAGTGTGAAGTGACAGTGATGGCACTATGGGGTGGATTGAGTTGCTTAAATGCGCTGTCTGTCCAGGAGGGGGCGCTACTGTTACTTTAAATGCCTTCTTTCTGCCCAGGCATGCCTGCTAACTGTTCATAGCTGCGCGCGCACACTGCAGGCATGTGCCTGTACACAAGCTGCGCGTGAGTGATACCCATTAATGCCACTCCCCTTTTTGGCGCCGAATACCAGACCTCATTCCGTTCAGCACGTAATTATTACGAATTTATTTTTTTGTACATTTTTTTTCCTCTGAAACCATTTTTGAGAACATATGTTAGTCGGTAGAGGTAGTGCACTTTATTTTGTGTACTTTTTGGATGAGAAAGTGTCAATTTACTACAAGCTGCTAAATCCGATCTGACGCTCAAGACTGGGCTGCGCATGCGTGCCTTCCTTACCATGTAAACAAAGCCATCATATACTTTGCAGATGAGTAACATCGACAGTATTAGCATAACATTAAGAACCGGACCAGCAAACAAAACACTATGCTTGTTGTCACCTATTAATGTTCAACTAAACGACTCATTCGCGGTGCAATTTCATTTGTGAGTTTATGAAACTGGCGTTACGTGACACTTGCCGTTCATTACTTCTATTGACGCCACAGTCGGATAATGTTACTAATGTTTGCGTTTGTTAGCAAACGCAGTCAAAGTTTTGCACTACACTAAACTAACCGTGTTAACTAATTCGAACACTTGCTAACAACTAGCAAAACAACAGCCAGCGTCTTAGGCTACGACGATGCTAGGCCCCATGTAAACAATTCAATGTGACTTAATTATGGCAATATGAGACATAACCCCGATATAGCTCCATTGAATATGGAAAGACATGCTGAATATATAGTCTCCAATGTATGTATATCTATCCTACAAACAGGCTGGACACGAAAATAAAATGTCATTGCACTTATGCTAACATTAGCTAGCCACGGAGTTAGCTTGAAGCTTACCTTTTGAGAATGCTGGAGGACATTTTGCTCCACCGTCATGGCCGCTTTAACGTCAAATGTGATCAATTGCAATCGGGATCAAAACGCAGCGATGAATGTCTCCTCAGTGACGATAAACACGGCGGGAATTCTTCTGCGACATTACGGGCGCCATGGCAGAGTGACTTGCCCAGATTGTCGGCAGGCATGAACACATCGATGCCCTGCAATGATCTGCTATCGATTACTCGCGTCTGTGTAGTGTATTGGACACAAGACGTCACCGCCCATTTCATTTTCAATCGTATGATAACATTGTACATTGTTGTTTAAAAAAATGATTTTATTAAATACAATGCATTTTCAGCGTGGGAAGAAACATACCTTAATAACGATGTAAACAAGATTAAAATACATCTGTGTACTATTATGAATAACAGCTTCAATATACACTCAAATATTTATGCTAACGACTAGGCCATAGCTTTGCCTTTAAATATATGTAAATTGTTTTTTGTTAGCAATTTTATAAAATTAAATAAATCCATATAAAAATATATTTATTATATTTTATATATTAATTTTATTATATATTATTTATATATTATTTAATATATATTATATATAGTTTTTAATATAGTTAAAATATGTTTTAAAGCCAAAAATATATTTATTATTATTACTATTAGTATAATAATTTCCTTTCATTTTTCTTTGAGCGTCTCTTTGCTGTGACACTCCCGTCCAACCAGTGTGGAAATCACCCTGCTTATATACTTTTAACCAGCAGGTGGCGACATCCTCCTTTGGAGCTTCACCTAAACACAGACACACAAGTTACATCATCACATCAATCAAGAGGTCTGTTTTCATTACTGCAAATTAATTAATATTATATCATATCGATATTGGGTCCACGTGACGAGATGTTAACATGAATTTTAAGACAAGTACAATATAGCCACATCCATGCATTGTGAAAGTGTGCCACTTTTATACTCCAATACAGTCAATAAATTGCTGTTTGTTTCAGTTGTGTACTCATAAAACACAAGCCATTAGTGTTATTAAAAATACTTTTAAATACAGTTAAAACAGTTGACTCTAATTATAATATTATTATACAGTCATCCCTCCCCCTCTTCTTTGTTCTAAACACGGGTTTTAACACTTGTGGGGAAGGACAAAAGATCCAAAAACATACCACTTCCACACCAAATGAGAGGAGCTTCTCAGAATTTTCAATATTTTTTTACTCCTAATAGGCCACAGTTAACCACGAAACAGCCATCACTTATTTAGTGAGGGGCTGCATGGTGGATGAGTGCTTAGCGTGCAGGCCTCACAGCGAGGACACCCGAGTTCAATTCCATCTCTGTGTGGAGTTTGCATGTTCTCCCCGTGCTTGCGTGGGTTTTTTACTCCGGGTACTCCGGTTTCCTCCCACATTCCAAAAACATGCTAGGTTAATTGGCAATGAATGTGAGTGTGAATGGTTGTTTGTCTATATGTGCCCTGTATTAGGAAAGCAGGAAGTGAACAAATGTAACAGTTAGTGATTGTAAAAGTACCAGATGGAGGGGTAGGATTTAATAAGCTTTGTTTCTTCCTACTCCTTTTGGACATGTGGAACTGTGAACTGATTATGTGATGCATTCAATTGTAATCTGATGCATGTTCAAATGAAATTCAACCATTACCATTTGATTACATTTACTGACCTATATAGCATAATCACAATAGATGCTATCTTACGGACGGTGGCCCGGTGGGCTCACATGCATCAGGCTGGAGCCAAGGTCAGAAAGGAAGGAGTCCACACAGACAAACGACTGTCTCTGGTTTACACGCTGACCTCGGGTTAAACTTGTGGCTCCTTCCTTTGTTTGAAGAACTTGAGCAATTAGAGGAAATCCAAAGGTTACCGGTGGTTCAGACTTGATAAGCATCTTGAAACGGAGAAGTTGACAGAGGAGAAAGGTTACTGGGAGTTTAAAGAGAGTGCACTCAGTCATGGGGAAGATTAAATAAAAAAAAAAAAAAAAAAAGGAAGTCACTGCTGTTTTCAGACAAAAAGACGTTTGTTTGCTGACTGGATTTCCTTTTCAAAGCATGAAGCTTGAACTTGGATGCTGAAAGTCTCATGAATGCACGCTTTTGTCGATTGGCCGCTAAATAACAACACATGTATTTACTTTTTTTTTTTTTTTTTTACAGTTACATGTTTGTTTTGGGGTCGGAATTAAGTTTTATGAGGCGCATCCTTGGGCCTTCACGGTACATCTGGTGACCTCCATGTGTCCTCCTCCTGTCTTTCCTGTCTTTGTTAACGTTAAGCTTCCACAAGCCTCACTTTTAATCAAGATGCAGATGTGCTTTTTAGATAATAATCACTGAGTTTCACTAAAGGGACCTATTAGGTTCATATTTCAACCCTCGAACTTTGTAGATCTTCCAGAATCTGCACCTATTCCAGTGTATTTCCTTCCTCCGAGCACATCCACTCCGCTGTGATTGGTCAGCTCATGATCTAACGGCTAGAGGCCCCCCCGACTTACTGTGTTGGGACTCAAACGTAGCACCTGGAGGATCCTCACAAGGGTTGCAGGGGTTGCTGGAGCCTATCCCAGCTGTCTTCTGGCGAGAGGTGGGGTACACCCTGGACTGGTGGCCAGCCAATCACAGGGCACATATAGACAAACAACCATTCACACTCTCATTCATTTGAGTCATCAATTAACCAGTGGCTAATAGTCTAAAAATAAATAATTCATTTCAAGAAATGCTGCAAACGTTTGACAGACAGTATGAATGGCCTGCAAAAAAATACGTGTCACAAACGGCAATTCCACAACTTCACAGAGTGAACAATGGTGCAATATTTCCTTTATGGTATATTATATATTATATATATTATTCATTCATTTTCTACCGCTTATCCTCACAAGGTTCACAGGGGTTGCTGGAGCCTATCCCAGCTGTCTTCTGGCAAGAGACAGGGTACACCTTGGACTGGTGGCCAGCCAATCACAGGGCACATATAGACAAACAACCATTCCCACTCACATTCATACCTATGGACAATTTGGAGTCGCCAATTAACCAGTGGCTAATCATCTAAAAATAAAGAATTCATTTCAAGAAATGCTGCAAATGTTTGACAGACAGTATGAATGGCCTGCAAGAAAATACGTGTCACAAACGGTAATTCCACAACTTCACAGAGTGAACGATGAATGAATTCCAAGAAATGCTGCAAATGTTTGACAGACAGTATGAATGGCCTGCAAAAAAAACGGCTGTTTTGTGGTTGACTGTGGCCTATTATGAGTAAAAAAAAAAATAATTGAAAATTCTCAACTCGCTACTCAGTCATGACTGAGATCCGATGGGAAAAAAAATGAGTCCTCTCATTCAGTGTGGAAGTGGTAAGTTTTTAACTCCAGTCTCCTAGCTGTGAGGTCTGCGTGCTAACCACTTGCCCACCATGCAGCCTACATTCAATGCCAGTTCTTGATCAAGACCCCCCCGAGGTCTGAAAGGCGACGTAGAAAAAGAGGAAGACATTGAACTAGGTCATGCATTTTACAACTTTATTTCAGAGATATCAGTGCAAATGAACACCAAAAAAAAAAAAAAATGAAAACATATAAAATGAAATTATGCTTCTGGTCTTCACATGAAAAAAAAAAAAAATCTTTTAAATATTTGCTGCTACAAATTCTTCGATGCACAATGCAGATCTATGATTGTACGTCAATTTCCCCCACTATAGCCCTTTCACAGAGCTTTTGTTAACCAGTAACAGAAAAAAATATTCACGTTTATATTCTTCACACATTTTCATCAACTGGTTCAACAGTCTGTGGTTATTTAAGGACCATTCAGATTCTCAAAGAACCTTTCGGTGTGATTAAATTTAAAAAAAAAAAAAAAAAAAAAAAAAAAAGAGCGCAATTTTTTTTTTTTTTTTTTTTTAAGACTTAACATTTCCCCCGCATCATCATCATCATCATCATCATCACCAATCGGGATACAAAGGTAGTTCCCATGCGTCTGCATGCAACAGGCAGCAGTGAGGAGAGTCGGACATTAGTACACAACACAGTGCAGGATAGATTATCATTTACCACATAGAGACACATGCAAAGAACAAACCATTCGAGCAAAAACAAAAAAAAACAAAAAAAAAAAAAAAACAAAAAAAAAAGGATATATCATCCTCTTGCCTTTGTATGTACACTTGTACGCATAGAATTCATATTTACATATCAGGGCATTAAAAACTAGGGTCATATCTTTGCTTAAACATTACAAAATAGTCATCTTTCATACTGAAAGTACTATTTACACAAATACATTTAACCATTGTGAAAATGTATTCATAATAATATGCAGATGTAGTAAAAGATCACAATACTCAGTTGGATAAAGCAGCAAGTGAAGTTGAAATGAAAAGAATACAGTACAATCTGTGTTTTTTTTTTGTTTTTTTTTTTTTTTCAGAACAAAGATGTACCCGCCGTCTTCTCGTCGTTATCATGCACTTCGTTTTTTTTTTTTTTTTTTTTAATTTTAAAATGAATCAATAGACAGCCACATACGTTTTCATAAACCACAACAGTTAAGAAATGGAAGAGGTGCGGGGGGGGGAGAAAGGGGGGGGTCACGAGCTGTCAAAAATTGCCAACAGATAACACTTGACATTTTTTTTTTTTTTAACCACATGCCATTGAATTATTGTGTAAAGGACAAGGAGGGCCGGTCTTCTCCTTCATATAAAATAATCAAGAAACAAAGCCAATGTGCTTGATATTCAAACGCTGTGTGCACAAATATAAATGGTGCGTTCCATTTGAGGGGGGGCACGAGGGGGGGGTGTCGGTGGTAAGCTTAAATTTGACAAGACTCCTGCAGACCTTTTTTTTTTTTTTTCTTTTTCCAGAAACCTCTTTTCCAGAAGAGCTTGAAAGCACCACCGCTAAGGCTAGGTAGCTAGGAACCGCACCAATCCGCAAACACTTCCCACTTCCCTGAATTTGCACCGTTCGAAAAATAAATCAAAATAAAAACAAAAAAGTCAAAAACATTGTGTCTCACTCCGTTGCCGTTGTTTTACACTTTTGAGTGAATAACCGAAACATTCATGGCCTTCCTTTTTCCGTCAATTTCGACACTTGTGACTACTATAAAAACGTTAATGGCACTCTTAGTTAGCGTTGTTAGCGTGTTTTGATGGCGAAAAATAAAAATAAAACATGTCCGCCGAACAGAGTGTTACTATTTTTGGAGTCATGAATAATAAATTTGAGTTTGAAATGTTCTAGTTAAATGTTTTATGCTTGACAATGAGGATTTATTCAACCAATGAAAAGCCTCGGATAAGAACTGCGGTGAAATTAATGCTCTTCAAAATAAAAGCTTATTCTGCAGAGTTTTAGTTAACTTTGTGCGTCGTGTGGGCGATTCAAATCGAACGTTTAGCAAAAGACGCACCCGTTTTTGCGGTAATGAAGGACAGAAATTAAAAAATGTGACTTTTTTTTTTTTTGCGTCTATTCGTGACTCAGACTCCGCTTCTCCTGGCTGTGCTTGTCATGGCGGTGTGTCGGCGATTGCGGCGTGGAGCTCAGACTTTGTTCGTAGACATGAACATCGCCGACCGGTTCTTCCTTAACGTGGACCGTAGTCCGAGTTCCGTGCGCTTGGTCCTTCGACTCCTTTCTTAACTGAACGCTGCCCTTCTGGAGCATGTAGTACAGGATGGGATTAGAACGGGACAGGCGAGGAGAGTCCGGGTTTGAGTCCTCATCGTTCCCTTGACTACTCCATCGGACGGGACTCTCCGGTTCCTGTTTGACCAGATGAGGTGGGTCCCGTTTTTGTGTCGGATGATGACCTCGGGGGCCGTCGCCTACCGGAGGAGGGGCAGACAATGTTCTGACATGACTTGGAAGCCCTGAGTTGACCGAAGCATGGGGGTGCCAGCTGGGCAGATGAAGGAAGTTGTGGTTCTGGGCGGGTTGACCGATGAGGCTACCGTTAGCTCTGCCGTTGGTCTGCAGGATGGACGGTCCCCCGCGGGACTCCTGGGATAACTCCTTCAGGCAGTTGTCGGAGAGGAGTAACTGTTTCAGAACATTGAACCCCCGACTCTCTCGGGGAAAGGGTTCTCCCGGTGGGCTCCTGGTGGGAAGATCCTCTTCCTTGAGATTCCTCGGTTTTTCAGGCTCATCCTGGACGCCGGACGAGGCAAACATGGTGTTGCCCCTTTCAAAGGTTCTCGGAGAGCCGGTATTGGTCGATGCGTCAGTCGGATCCGATCCCAGATGTCTTTTCTTGGGACTTGGACTGGGATAGTCTTTAGTTTCCTCTTTGACCGACCTCGGTTGGGACTCGGTCTGCACAACGGCGCTACTGTAATAAGTAGCGGTTTGTTGTTTAAGCAACTGGCTAAGCAAACCGTATTTCGCAATGACTTCCACCGGTCGATGTTTTGCTTTTAAGTCCGCCTGATCATCAGGTGGGGGGGTTTGTTTCTCAAAGCTGCTCCGTCTCTTTCTGCCGATAAAGATCTCAGCCGGAGACGGTGCCACTTCCTCCGTTTTCACCCTCACGTTAACTGTCGGAATGGGTGAGCTGTCGCAGATGTTTGAGATCCCGGGACTGCCGTCATTGGTAACGCCTTCCGAGTCTGCACTCCGACTAATCCCGACCGGTATGTCCTTGCGGTGCACTGACGAAGTATTCGAACCCGACCCCAGGAGGAGCTGCAGAACAGTGCGTCGCTCCAAAAGGTTTTCGATCTGCGAAGAAGGAGGAAACGTTTCATGTCGGTTTAAAGGTGTGCCTTCAGAAAGCGGAACGGGTGTGGTTCTGTTGACCGGAGCATTGAGTCTTTCTAACGAGGATAAGGGTCTGCCGGTATCAAGGTCCGGACCCAACGCTTTGGCGCATGGGATTGGCGGAGACGATGAAGCAATCCCAGAGTGAGCCAGATTTTGTAACAGTTTACTGGCACTGAAGGCCGGCTCTTTAGCCTTCTCAGCAGGGAAGACTTTAGACTTGCACAAATCCAACGGACCGGACTGCACCTGAGGGGATGGAGGGTACGGGGACAACGCACCACTTCGACTGAGCGCAAACGGTGGCGGCGGTGCCGGGACTACGGGTTTGTCGATTGGGCTTTTTGTCCGAGACTCCTCCCAGGGTACGAGTCCTTTGGGTTGACTCCGAGACATCGTAGCCATCGTGATATCCAGTGGGAGTTCCTTATCTGTCGCCTTATTAGCTACGTCGTTATTTCTGCGCTCGAGAAGAAGCTGCATTAATGTGACCTTGGACTTGGATTTCAGGTCTGAGTTCATTTCATGATCTTTGATCTTCGTTGTGTTTATTCCCGACGGATCAGGTTTCCACTTTTTAATTAAGGATTCAGTTAGTTTCTCCAAAGGGGACGTCGATACAGACGAGGAAGATGCAGAAGACGCAAGAATGGGCGGCGGTGAAAATGTCGTATCGCCGTACGTCGTCGCATTGGACGAGGAAAAGGATGCGGAGGAGGAACAAGGAATGGGAAGACTTTGTCCCTTGTCTTGTTTGTTGGCCCGGTTTCTCATGGAAAGATCCATAGGAGAGCAGCTCGAGTAGGAACTCTCCGCGTCGCTGCTGTCCTTGGTGAGGGTCTTCTCATGCGTGGAGGATTCGCTGTCTGACGTAACGGACGAGGATCCGCTCGGCGGCAGAACGCCGTAGCCGTCCTCCAGATGTCCATTTTTCGTGAGTTGTTTCTGGTTGTTGTGATTGTTGAGTAGCAGCAACAGTAAACTGCTACATGTTTGCGGCGGACGAGTCGGACGCGAGTCGAAGCTTCGTTTTTCCCGAGTTGATTGGCCGGGAATGTTGCTTAGATTGCGCGGCGGCGTGGGGGACGAGTTTCGGGTGTGGTCACACAGCAAAGCGGGGCTCCGTGGACTGGACACGGTTGTTCGAGAGACCGTGTTTGATGTTGGGATGACATTCGCAGAGCTTAGCGTCTCTGACGTTCCCGGTATGTTCCCGGGTATTTTTTCCAGGCCGTGCTGCTGGTTTGCCATGGCGGCGAGTCTCTCGCTGGCAGATCTTCCGGAGAGCTGAGCTTTGAGCGCGTGCTCCCGGGAATATTGCTGGAGATGGGCTTCGCTGGACAGCAGAAGGGCGAGCTGACTGCAGGCGACGCTTGGTTTAGGCGAAGGCGCGGGGCTGGAACGTATTTTCACCATGTTAGCAACGGCCTTCAAACGCTCTGCGCAGGATACCGATTCGGAAGCGGTGGTTGCGGAGGGGGGCGTGGCGCTGTGTGCCGCCCGGGGTGATTCCGGCGGTCTGTCGTGACTGTTCCCACGACGACTGTACGGGGTTTTGCTGTGATTTTGAAGTTTACTTGTTCTCATTAAACCCTTCAAGCGACTTGACGCCGTCCCATAAACGGGGGGCGGATCTTTGTCCGGCGGCGGGGCGCCGCACGGAGACGAGCACTCGCTGGGCGGTTTATTACTATGCTGCGACATCGCCACGTTCTGAAGTCGTGAGCTGAACGACTGAAGCAGTGACGCCAAAAGCGTACTCTCCCCGCCGTGAGGAGAACCCTCCCGTGACCCATTTTGAAGCCCCACCCCTTGCCCGTTAAGCTCCACCGGCGGTGAACTCAAACGCTGGTTCCCGGGATCATTCCACGCCCCCGAACGCAGCAGCCGCGCCTTCTTCAGGTGCTGTGAAGCCGGTCCGTTGCTTCCGACTTTGGGAGCAGTCGGGCCAAGAGTCGGCAGTTGAAATGTCGCTCCCGCCTTGTCGCCCTGATCCTGGTTGCTGTGGGCGGCCTCGGACCTCCTGCTTGCCATGGCCCCAGGCCCGGCCACCACTGGATGCATCAGTAAACCTTCCAGATAAGTTAAAACAGCTGAATCCTTGTGTGTTTCAGGGCCAGGCTCCTCCCCATGAGTCATGTTCAATACTCGGATCCCCTCGTAATGCTCAGCAGCGCTACGGAGAAACAAATGTCCACTCGGTCATCTGCTTTGCACTTCCGAGATATCAAAAAAATTTGATCCGTGACTGTGACGGCGGACACAGTCAACGCTGCGGTGAAACACTGTGCATACTTAACGGGAATCCGGGTAATATCGTAACACCAGGAATGTCGGAAATCACGGCGATATCCTTATAAAGACGTATACAAATGCCATGACTGTGGATGTTTTTCGTCAGTGGCAAATCTTTGCAGCTTTGCACATCTTCCACCGAGGGACCTACAGAAGAGAAAAAAGGGGAGCGAGAGGGGGGTGGGGGGGGGGGGGGGTCGGGTGGAAAAAAAAAAAAGAAAAGATACCGTGTTAGAAGCAGGGATTTGCACACACCGCTACATCACATTCATTTCACCACCTTGTCTGCCATTGCTGTTACTTAGCAACATTTCAGATTGACTGCACACCGACGGGTCCCTTCTCCGCAGTCAACCCCCAACACACGACAAATGTACACCAGGCCTGATTGGATATAAATTGAAAATTCAAGCCCACTACTACAACTCGGAAAACGTTCAAGTCTTGAAACATAGTGATTTATTTCATTAAAAAAAAAAAAAAAAGGGCCTTGAATAATTTCTTATGCAGCTTGTCATTTCGGTGGATTATCCCCCCCCCCCGCCTTGCCTTGCTCCTTATGCACTTGAGCAGCATCTCACACGATGCCATCCTCAAGTCTATACACAAAGCTTCAGCATCCACCCACTCACCCGCGAGCATTACGCTTAAAACGCATGCATGAATGTGTACAAGGAAAATAGTACTATACATATACTTCACATTCCTAAGCGTTACACTTATCTTATCTACAACTGTATGCAGGGCACATATATGCATATTTTTCAAGTATTTACGCCAGGGGTCTCAAACATGCGGCCCGCGGGCCAAATGTGGGCCGCAGGATACAAGTTTGAGGCCCCCCCGCCCTTGATATGAAAGTTTAATGTTAGTGCGGCCTGCGCAAGTTTGATTAATGTTCATGTCAAAGGTTAAATAACTTAATAGTTATCCTCCCTATCAGTGTGGAAGTGGTACGCTTTTGGCTATTTTGGCAAAAAAAAAAATTGGAATTTCACAATATCATGAGTAATAAATATTTTAGTCATCGGAAATGTAAAAAGCAGCTCTAATTTTGTGAAAATGATGTAGAATAATATTTTTGAGGCATAGAGTTGGAATATTGAGTAAAAAAGGTTGTAACATTATGAAAAACACACAAAAAAAACAACAGCAACAAATATGAAAAAAAAAAAAAGCGGTAATTTTGCAAAAATTTTTCAAGAATAAATTCAAAATATTAAGAGAAAAGTTGTAATTTCACAATGTCATGAGTAATAAATATTTTAGTAATCGGAAATGTAAAAAGCAGCTCTAATTTTGTGAAAATAATGTAGAATAATATTTTTGAGGCAACAAGTTGGAATATTGAGTAAAAAAGGTTGTATTATTATGAAAAACAAACAAAAAACAGCAACAAATATGTAAAAAAAAATAGCGGTAATTTTCCTAAATTTTCCAAGATTAAATTAAAAATATTAAGAAAAAAAGTTGTAATTTCACAATATTATGAGTAATACTTATTATATAAGTCATAATTACAAAAATAAATTTGAAGTACTAGGAATATTATGAAAAAGTCTGAATGTTACAATAAAAAGTGCCAATTTTACAAAAATAAAATAAAAAAAATAAAAAGAATTTATTTAAATAAAATAAAATGATTATAAAAATTATCAAAATATTTTCAGAATAAAGTCACTTATGAGAAAAAAAACATCAGAAATGTAAAAAGCAGCTCTAATTTTGTGAGAATGAGGTAAAATAATATTTTAGTAGCATACAATTAGAATATTGAAGAAAAAAGGTTGTAATATTATGAAAAACCCGCAAAAAATTGTAATTGGAAATTAATTTGCTGTCAATAACGGCTTCTGCCTACTCCTTTTTGGACCAATACAAGTATAAACTCTACGACAGGGGTCTCAAACATGCGGCCCGTTTGAGGCCCCCCGCCCTTGATATGAAAGTTTAATGTTAGTGCGGCACCGCGCAAGTTTGATATGGATGCTGTACGGTATCATGTACCCAGAAAAAATTATTACGTTTGATTAATGTTCATGTTAAAGGTTAAATAACTGTTAATAGTTAACCACCGAGTCGTCACTTTTACACTACTTTGTTTACGGCACATTGCGAAGGCTACCGAATCACTGCGGGGGATCAAACAACAGGCCGCCACGAGCATAACAAGCTAACTTGTTTGAGCCTTTCCAATTTACTTCAGTATGTCAAACGGAGTAGGGACGAAAGGACAAAGACAAAAAAACTACCACTTCCACACGTAATGAGAACAACAGTCCGCCACGAGCATAACAAGTTAACTTGTTAGCCTTTCCAATTTACTTCAGTATGTCAAACGGAGTAGGGACGAAAGACAAAGACAAAAAAAAAAACTACCACTTCCACACGTAATGAGAGGAGAACCTTTTCTTCATTTTAATTTGAAAATGACTGGCATTCCTATGACGATTGAAGCCTCTCGATTCCAACTATCCCTTTGGAGTCAAACCGAAAACCAACAACATGTGATGCTAGCGATTTTAAAAAGCACATCACAAAAAGGGAGACCGGTGTTGTGACTTGTTTTGTGTACTTGTGTACTTTGGCGGTGACACCGGGTTCCCAGTTACCATGACAAGTGTCAGTGATGCTGACCTGTGAGACCTTCAGACAGAACCCTGTCAGCACGGTTTCCACGGATACCCCCCTTTCTGACAGTCATGGCCGCCTCCCATAAAGGTTAATTAATACAGTTTCTACTTCACCTCACTTCCTGTCTGGCGGTCGTCACCTTTGGTGTCCGTTGAGTGTCCCGACATAGAAAGTCATACAACGGGGACAGCGGTCCTTGATTATGACCGAAGGTCATCACAACCCATGAAGTCACCAGTCTAAATACCCAACAGAGTACTACTAGAAAGGCCAAAAACAACAAGACGGTGACCCTTTAATCAGGTTCAAATCCACCCCCCCACCCCCCTGCAGCCAAAGGTTGTCATGACAGTAAGGTCAAGAAGGTTTGTCCTTTTAATTCCACCTTGAAAATGAGCTAGGATTAGAACCGGGATTAAAGTTGATCAGTCCATAATTAAGTCTGACTAGCAATAAGAAAACATTCATTTTCAAACAACCATTCACACTCACATTCATACCTATGGACAATTTGGAGTCGCTAATTAACCTAGCATGTTTTTGGAATGTGGGAGGAAACCGGAGTACCCGGAGAAAACCCACGCATGCACGGGGAGAACATGCAAACTCCACACAGAGATGGCCGAGGGTGGAATTGAACCCTGGTCTCCTAGCTGTGAGGTCTGCACACTAACCACTTGACCGCCGTGCCGCCACATTTTATACAAAGAAAGTCAAATGGGTTTCACAAACAATAAAATATCAAACCTGAAAATTATCAAGTTGACTTTAATATGTTGCGTGATGAATAAAGTTGATTTTATTCATTCATTCATTTTCTACCGCTTTTCCTCACAAGGGTCTTGGATGGTGCTGGAGCCTATCCCAGCAGTCTTGTACACCCTGGACTGGTGGCCAGCCAATCACAGGGCACATATAGACAAACAACCATTCACACTCACATTCATACCTATGGACAATTTGGAGTCGCTAATTAACCTAGCATGTTTTTGGAATGTGGGAGGAAACCGGAGTACCCGGAGAAAACCCACGCATGCAAACTCCACACAGAGATGGCCGAGGGTGGAATTGAACCCTGGTCTCCTAGCTGTGAGGTCTGCGCGCTAACCACTTGACCACCGTGCCGGTGTTATTTTTAGAACTGTCAAAAAAGGTACACTCGGGGTTTAAAAAAAAAACAAAACAAGGTATCAACGTATAAATACCGTAAGTTAAGACTTAGCCATCGGCATCAATTACCGTTAAAGGTCCATCTTTAAGCTGTTGACCTAAATCTGAGGACAACAAAAGCCAACCTGGTCACACTGGGCCATCTGACGTCTGATGTCACGCTGCTTAGATGCTCGGGGATTAGGGATATTTTCCCACCAGTGAGATTAACACAATTTTAATAGAATGCCCGGCGACGCTACAACTTGATCCCGACAGTCAAGTTTATTTTCAACTGTTACGAATGTCTTTGCCGGAGATTAACCTTGGGAATTCCTGTTCACGTTGTCGAGATTTCTGTCCGAAGGAACTTCAAAAGAATAAAAAGACCGACGAGGGACACAGGGGACAACGCACTAGCTTCTGCATCCACGCTCTTTCACAATGTATAAATAACTCCTTAAATAAAGTGGGGGGTGGGGGGGGGGCCCTCGGGACAGACATGTAAGAACCTGAGAAATATGCTCTATGGTGACAAAGCTCAGTTAACAAATACATGACCTTCATATACGGAGCCATGTCCTCCATATATATATGGGGTGCCGAAAGCAGACGCTACCGCTCAAAAGTGTAAGATCGCTTGCAAATTTCTTAGTTTTCCAAAGAAAAAAAATTTCCAGCATTTTTTAAACAATTTTGCCCAATTCAATTTTTTTTTTAACCATTTCACAAATAAAATTAATAAGATGATTTTCAAAAAAACAATCTACATTTGTGCGTAAAGGCCTACTATCAACAACATATATTAGAGGCTATTTTCTATCTGTAAATTGGCTGCGACAAAGTCTTTTCAGCGGCCATGAAAAACTATCAAATGGGCCTCAGATTGATCCCTGAGGAATACCTGTTGACAACTCTAGCGGCTCTGATCTACACTACCGCTCAAAAGTTTGGGATCATTTGCAAATTTCTTTGTTTTCCAAAGAAAAACAATTTTCCAGCATTTTTCAAACAATTTTGTCTATTTCAAAAAAATTTGTATCCATTTCACAAACAAATAAAATTAATCAGATGATTTTCAAAAAAACAATCTACATTTTTGCATAAAGGCTTACTATCAACAACATACATTAGATTCAAAAAGCCAGAATTAGCCAAGAGGCTATTTTCTATCTGTAGTTTGGCCGCGACAAAGTCTTTTCAAAGACTATCTAATGGGCCTCAGATTGATCCCTGAGGAATACCTGTTGACAACTCTTGTGGCTCTGATCTACACTACCGCTCAAAAGTTCGGGATCATTTGCAAATTTCTTTGTTTTCCAAAGAGAAACAATTTTCCAGCGTTTTTCAAACAATTTTGTCCATTTAAAAAAATTTTCTATCCATTTCACAAACAAATAAAATTAATCTGATGATTTTCAAAAAAACAATCTACATTTTTGCATAAAGGCTTACTATCAACAACATACATTAGATTAAAAAAGCCAGAATTAGCCAAAAGGCTATTTTCTATCTGTAGTTTGGCCGCGACAAAGTCTTTTCAAAGACTATCTAATGGGCCTCAGATTGATCCCTGAGGAATACCTGTTGACAACTCTAGCGGCTCTGATCTACACTACCGCTCAAAAGTGTTTGTTTGTTTTCCAAAGAGAAACAATTTTCCAGCATTTTTCAAACAATTTTGTCCATTTCAAAAATTTTTGTATCCATTTCACAAAGAAATAAAATTAATCAGATGATTTTCAAAAAAAAACAATCTACATTTTTGCATAGAGGCCTACTATCAACAACTGTCAGTCCTCTGCATCAACCTCCTGGTATGGCTGCTAATCCAAGCTAATCATTTTATAAGGCTAATACATGATTAGAAAAACCATCTAAAAATCTAAAAACTAAAACAAAAAATTCTTATCATGCTGTTAACTACTCCCTTCAGAGAGCAGCACAAACTGGGTCTAACAAGGACAGAAAAACGCCGCACAACTGTGCAAGAAGATAAATATCTGAGAGTCCTTTCCTCTGTGTGTATTAGTATTACATCATTTCCCCTGGTGTATACTTTGTACACACCCGCTGGCATGTCCGCCATCCAAAAAATTGCTTTGCGGAGACAATAAAGGCCCCTGCACCCTCAGTTGCTCCGTTCGATTCTCAAGAGACTGACATGAAAATACGCCAAGGCAGATGGCACGGATTACAGAGCTAAGAATGTGACCTTCGATACCCGCGCACCCCCCCCAATGACCTTCCCGCACCATACACCGACATATTCATGAACATAACTTGCCTGTGCGGTCTTTTTTTTTTAATCTCAAGTTCCTAAATGACCTTCATCAGCATAATAAGTCTTTAAAGTCAAGGTCATATATGTCACCCAGGCTGTTTTCCCCGCGCTTCATCCAACAGCTGGTGTTCATACAAAGCTCTGGGCGCTAATAGGAAGTGACAATGCCCGAGCATCGTGCGCTTATGTCTGACACCAGCCTGGCAGATGTGTACGCCCGCTTTTTTTTTAAAGGGGAGCCAAGGTTAAAGTCGTTTAAAAAGGAAGGAGAGGCCATCCCTGAGCGCCGTTATAGCACGTCATTTGCAGACCGTTTTTGCTGCATAGACAGCAGCTAGCATAGCTCACTTAGCATAGCTCACTTAACATGCAGTCCGACCGCTGGTGAGAAATAAGGCTAATCAGAAGACGCTTCACCAAAAGTCGGGGGCGTCCAAACTTGTTTCTTAATATTATGACTTAAAAAACAAACAAAAAAATTCAACTTTAAGCCACAAAAAAATGACATTATTTTTCCTCTAAATTATTTGTTAATACGACTTAATAATGTCATATTTTTTGTGTAAAGTTTGACCTTTTTCCACATTTTTTGCTAAATATTTTGACTTAATATTTTGAAAAAAAAATTCAATTCTATGGTACAAAAAATGACATTATTTTTCCTCTAAATTTAGTCTAAATTACAACTTTGTCTTGTTTGTTTTACCCTTCATATTATGACTTAATTTTTGTGAAATTAAAGCTGGTTGTTTACCCCAAATTTTTCAACTTTCTTGTTGAAAAGTTTCTTTTGATAATTATGACTTTATTCCTATCCTAATATCCTTGGCATCGGCCCTTAAGAGGCATTTTTTTCCGTGAGTCAGCAAGATGTCCGTCTTCATGAGGACTGCATTTTTCTCCCTTTTTTTTTTTTTTTTTTGCTGGGATTAATTTGGGATGTGCCGGAGTGGAATGCAGCGTAACAGAGGTTTAAAAGATAATAATGTTTTGATTCAATATTACATAGCCACACTCATTTTGGAAGAGTGAAAATGTAGTTAAAAAGTACAAGTTAATAATGTCGTATTTTGTGTGTAAAATTTAACCTTTTTCCACATTTTTTTCTTAATATTTTGACTTTATATTTGGAACATCGCTGCAATTTTGTCAAAAAAAAAAAATTCAAGTCTATGCTGGTTGTTTATCCCAACTTTTTTTACTTTCTTGATGAAAATTTTGTTTTGATAATTATGATTTTATTCCCTTAATTTTTCACTTTTGCGTCAACTTTTTGCGTAACCAAATTTTACCAAAATTATAACTTTGTTATTCCCGTTACAACTTAATGTCATATTTTATGTGTAAAATTTTACCTTTTTCCAAATTTTTTCTCTTAATATTTTGATTTTATTTTCGCTGCAATTTTGTAAAAAAAAAAAAAAATCAACTCTATGCCACAAAAAAATTAAATTTTTCCTCTAAATTTAGTCTAAATTACAACTTTGTCTTGTTAGATTTACTCTTCATGTTATGGCTTCATTTTTGTGAAATTAAAGCTGGTTGTTTATCCCAACTTTTTTAACTTTCTTGATGAAAAATTTTCTTTTGATAATTATGACTTTATTCTCCTAATATTTTCACTTTTGCGTCAACTTTTTGCGTAACCAAATTTTACAAAAATTATAACTTTGTTATTGCAGTTACGACTTAATAAGGGCTTATTTTATGTGTAAATTTTTTTACCTTTTTAAACATTTTTCTCTTAATATTTTGACTTTATTCTTGGAACATCACTGCAATTTTGTCAAAAAAAAATTCAACTCTATACAAAAATGATAACTTTGTTATTCCTGTTACGACTTAATAATGTCATGTTTTGTGTGTAAAATTAAAACTTTTTTCCACATTTTTCTCTTAATATTTTGACTTTATTCTTGGGACATCGCTGCAATTATGTCAAAAAAATTCAACTCTATGCCACAAAAAAATACATTATTTTTCCTCAAAATGTAGTCTAAATTACTACTTTGTCTTGTTAGTTTTACTTTTGCGTCAAATTTTTGCGTAACCAAATTTTACAAAAATTATAACATTGTTATTCCCGTTACGACTTAATAATGTCATGTTTTGTGTGTAAAATTAAAAACTTTTTCTCTTAACATTTTGACATTATTCTTAGGACATCGCTGCAATTTTGTCAAAAAAAAATCAACTATGCCACAAAAAAATGAAATTTGTCCTAAATTTTTTAACTTTTTTAACTTTCTTGATGAAAATTTTCTTTTGATAATTGTGATTTTATTACCCTAATTTTTTCACTTTTGCGTAACCAAATTTTACAAAAATTATAACTTTGTTATTCCCGTTACGACTTAATAATGTCATGTTTTGTGTGTAAAATTAAAACTTTTTTCCACATTTTTCTCTTAACATTTTGACTTTATTCTTGGGACATCGCTGCAATTTTGTCAAAAAAAAATTAAGTATGCCACAAAAAGATGAAATTTGTCCTAAATTTGTCTAAATTTTTTAACTTTTTTAACTTTCTTGATGAAAATTTTCTTTTGATAATTGTGTTTTTATTCCCCTAATTTTTTCACTTTTGCGTAACCAAATTTTACAAAAATTATAACTTTGTTATTCCAGTTAAGACTTAATGTCATATTTTATGTGTAACATTTTTTACCTTTTCCCACATTTTTCTCTTAATATTTTGACTTTATTCTTGGGACATCGCTGCAATTTTGTCAACAAAAAAAAAATCAACTCTATGCCACAAAAAATGAAATTTTTCCTCTAAATTACAACTTTGTCTTGATGACTTCATTCTTATTCTTATTCTGATTCAACATTCCATAGCCACGCTCGTTTTGTGAGAGTGCAAATGTAGTTAAAAAGTCCAGTATTGGAATAATCAATCGATTCAATTGGATATATTTAACCCAATCATGTATGCAACAATTACGTGCAACCTTTAATGATTTAAACTCTCAAGCAGCGGGCCAAGGAGAGCTGAAACGGTGCCAACGAAGCGGAGACTTCAGTCAGATTAGCGCCGTGTCTGATCCCGATGCCTGACCCAGTACTCACACAGCAGTAGCTTTTGAAACCAAGGAACGAAAAAAAAACAAAAAAAAAAACTGGCCCATATTTCTGACACCGGAACAGAATGTAAATTATTAACCAAGTGGAACTCCGTGGAAGTTTGGCGCTTGGGAAGAAAATACGCTTGACATACATTTGGAAGCATTGTGGATTCATTCGCCGTGTTGGGTGCATTTGCTTTAGAAATGAGGCGCTTTCACAATAAAACACCATCCGGTCTCTAATACGCTGATGCACAACTTGGAGGTAAGCTAACCGTTTTACATATATACATATTTTATATATATACACATACATAAATATATTACAGTTCTCCGGCAGTAAAGTGGCAAGAAGTAGGAACGATGTCGGCCGCATGGCAGCATCGCACCGCAAGCTACCAAGCTAACTAGTTAGCCTCTTTCATTCAGTTGGCAAACCTTTATTAGTAATGTTACTCAATTATATTTAGTGAGATTATTTGCTTCATAATCACGACTGGCAACCCAAAATCAGTAAAAAAGCAGAAACAAATAATTTCAAACAGTGATTAATCGAGATTAATTTGTCAATGGATTATTTACATATATATATATATTTATTATAAAACAGCCCTTATTATAGATAAAAATGATCTGTGATTAATTACAATTAATTATAAAATTGTTAAACAGACCCACTTATTATTGATATAAATGATCTAATTAATTACAATTAATTATATATATATTTAAAATGATTGAACAGCCTACTTATTATAGATGAAAATGATCTGTGATTAATTACGATTAATATATATATATATTTTTTTAAATTATTGAACATCCCTGCTTGTTATAGATAAACATTATCTGTGATTAATTACAATTAATTTATATATATATATATATATTTTTTAATTATTGAACATCCCTGCTTGTTATAGATAAACATTATCTGTGATTAATTACAATTAATTTATATATATATATATTTTTTAAACTTATTATGGATACAAAAATTAGCTGTGATTAATTAAAATTAATTATATATATATATAATCTGTGATTAATTACAATTAATTTATATATATATATATTTATACTTATTATGGATACAAAAATTAGCTGTGATTAATTAAAATTAATTATATATATATATATATAAATTATTAAACACTACTTACAGATAAAAATATCTGTGATTAATTACGATTATATACATATATATTTTTGTAATTATTTAACAACACTACTTATAGATAGAAATTATCTGATTAATTACGATTAATTTATATAAATATATATATATTTTATTATTATTAAACAGCCCTACTTATTATAGATAAAAATGATCTGTGATTAATTACGAGTCAAGTATGGACAAATTCAATATTTGAATTGATTGACAGCCCAAAGAAAGAGTTTGTTGAACAGTGTTCGACTTGTGCTTCATAATCCGTGGGACTTCCATCTCCATTTACAGAACCCATTCAGTCAATAATGATTTTGGAACAAATCCAGTCAGTCCCGATTTGTTTTCCTTCTCCTAAACCAATCTGGATCGGCCTTCCTAAAAAAAAAAATCCAAGGACTGCAACCGAGTGTCTTTTTCTGCATCATCAATCACCGAGCATTAAATTGTACAAAACGAGACGAGACGAGAAAAAAAGGGGGAGTATTAACTATTAGCTATTGTGTGTAATGAAGGAGATTACAAACTAGTAAAGATGCGTTCCAGGAGCGCTCCATGCTAAAACCCAATGCTAACATTGCTATCGTTTGGGCGGTGTAACGAAGACACACATCACGGTCCTGTACCTTGTCATCCTTAGCTGCGGAGGCCGATACAGGTAAAGTGCAGTAATCAATTTGCTCTACTGGCAGGGAGCGCTCCTTCCGAATACTAATCCGCCTCTTGCCTTCTTCTTGCTATGTATTCAACGCAGCCTTTCTCCTTCCCCGTTCACCTTTCTCATGACTTGACACCCCCCCCCCCCCCCCCTCAGTGCCCCAGACCTGACCAAATGCTAAAGGAGGGCGGGCTGTCTTCTTGCACAGATAACTGCTGCCACTAATCAGGCCTACGTGCAGCGGAGCATAGGATTAAAAGAGCTCGCACAGCTTGACTCGGGGCACTGAATTGGTGTTACACACACAGACGCAACCGCAGCGGGTCAAAATATAAAAAAAACATACAGGAAAGCTAGCAGTCTTGTCCTAGAAACACACACAGTATGAGCAACACATAATACAACCCCCCCCCCCTCCACACACACACACACACAAACAAGCAGACAAGGTCAAGTTTAAAAAGAACAACATTACATCGAAATTTACTATGCAAGTCAAAAACGCGCCTCGGTGGGAGTCGCATATCTGTCCGGTGGGACGCGTCTGGTGGGACTACTATGCAACCCACCATCGCAAATAGATTAAAAAAATTATTTTAAAAACTAAAAATAGGCCATAACCAACCACAAAAACAGAAAACATTTTATTTATTATTTATTATTTATTATTTATTATTTATTATTTATTTTTTTTATTATTTATTATTTGTTTTGTTTTTATTTTTTATTATTATTGGACTACTATGCAACCCACCATCGCAAATAGATTACAGTCCTGTATGCTTAAAAAATGATTTTAAAAACTAAAAATAGGCCATAACCAACCACAAAAACAGCAACCATTTTAATTAATTATTTAAAAATTGCGGGCGCAAATGTTCAATGTAGTGAGTGACGAATAATGTCTTCATTTATTATTTATTATTATTTGTTATTATTATTATTATTATTGGACTACTATGCAACCCACCATCGCAAATAGATTACAGTCCTGTATGCTTAAAAATTTATTTTTAAAAATGTAGTGAGGGACAAATAATGTCTTTATTTATTATTTATTATTTATTATTTATTATTTATTATTTATTATTTATTATTTATTATTTATTATTTATTATTATTATTGGACTACTATACAACCCACCATTGCAAATAGATTACAGTCCTGTATGCTTAAAAATTTATTTTAAAAACTAAAAATAGGCCATAACTAACCACAAAAACAGCAACCATTTTAATAATTTTTTTTTAAAAATTGTGGGCGCAAATGTTCAATGTAGTGAGGGACGAATAATGTCTTCATTTATTATTTATTATTTATTATTTATTATTTATTATTTATTATTTATTATTTATTATTTATTATTTATTATTTATTATTTATTATTTATTATTTATTATTGATTATTGATTATTGATTTTTTATTTTTTATTTTTTATTTTTTATTTTTTATTTTTTATTTTTTATTTTGTATTATTTAGTTTTTATTATTATTGGACTACTATGCAACCTACCATCGCAAATAGATTACATTATTCCTGTATGCGCCTCAAGAGAATTGTGATCTACGCAAGTCAAAACGCGCCTCGGTGGGAGTCGCATATCTGTCTGGTGGGACGCGTCACATGGGAGATGTAGTAGAGTGCGTGTCACAAGCAAGAAAAAAAAAACATTCCCAGGATTGACAGGGCCTTTACACGATATCAAACACACGGCAACTTTGCCTCGAGGCGGTAACATTGTATTCCCAGTACAACGCTGCTCACTTCCATATATCAAGTACACCAATAGGAATGTGAAACTGATGTCAGGGTTGTTTTGATTCAGTGAAAAAAAAATTCAAATTTTTCCCCCCCCCTTCCCTGTGCCCCGCCTGGGAAGCCTCACCAGCCAGGACAAGTAATTATTCCTATTAAGAAAGTCAGTCATCATTTTAGGACCTCCCATAAAGAACAGCAAGCAGAAGAGTCCGGATTTCCCATACATTCTATTTATTTATTTGCAATGGGACTGCCACAAATTCATTGGAGCCGCCACAAATTGATTTAGCGCTGCCTGTTAGGTGTCGGCATGTCCGAATTCCACCGCATTTTTTTGGTCATCAATACAAGCGGTTACGGAAAACGATGAGCTGAAGACTCTCCCAAGTCAAATATGTAAACCAGGGGTGTCCCAACATCAGCTTGTTTTTTTTATTTTATTTTTTTTTGGCACATTATAGCAAAAAAATACATATCAAAAATAGAAAATATATAAAAAAAGGCAAAATGTAACAAGAGTTCATGGGCACTGGATCTGCGACGACAATTGATTCATCACACAATAGCTGAAAAACAACTTCAGACCCTTATTAGAGCCCTCTTGGTATAAAATAACACCCCTATAGTCACCTTTACACTATGTATGACCCAATAGAGTAGACGTACACATTCACAGAATTCTGATGGTTTATGGTTTCTTTCTTGACAGCGTACTTCCTGTGTTGGCTACTGTCTCAATGTACTGTAATAGCGGCTTTAAATGCCTTCGCTCTCATAATACTTACATAATTGTCGATATAACAAGAGTAAATAAGCAGCAAATAAAAGTGAGGGACGACTAATGTCTTCATTTATTATTTATTTTCTTTCATTTTTATTCTTAAAATTGCGTTTAAAAACTAAAAATAGGCCATAACCAACCACAAAAACAGCAACCATTTTAATTAATTTTTTAAAAATTGCGGGCACAAATGTTCAATGTAGTGAGGGACGAATAATGTCTTCAATTATTAATTATTATTTATTATTATTGGACTGCTATGCAACCCACCATCGCAAATAGATTACAGTCCTGTATGCTTAAAAATTTATTTTAAAAACTAAAAATAGGCCATAACCAACCACAAAAACAGCAACCATTTTAATAATTTTTTTTTAAAATTGCGGGCGCAAATGTTCAATGTAGTGAGGAATGAATATTATTTATTATTTATTATTTATTATTTATTATTTATTATTTATTATTTATTATTTATTATTTATTATTTATTATTTATTATTTATTATTTATTATTTATTATTTATTATTTATTATTTTTACCTTATTATTGGACTACTATGCAACCCACCACCGCAAATAGATTACAGTCCTGTATGTTAAAAAATTGATTTTAAAAACTAAAAATAGGCCATAACCAACTACAAAAACAGCAAAAAATTTTATAATTTTTTAAAAAAATTTATTATTTATTATTTATTATTTATTTTGATTTAGTATTATTTTTTATTATTACGTATTATTGGACTACTATGCAACCCACCATCGCAAATAGATTACAGTTTTTATTATATTTTTATTATATTTTATTATAGATTACAGTATTTATTATTTATTATTTATTATTTATTATTTATTATTTATTATTTATTATTTATTATTTATTATTTATTATTTATTATTTATTATTTATTATTTATTATTTATTATTTATTATTTATTATTTATTATTTATATTGATTTAGTATTATTTTTTATTATTACGTATTATTGGACTACTATGCAACCCACCATCGCAAATAGATTACAGTTTTTATTATATTTTTATTATATTTTATTATAGATTACAGTATTTATTATTTATTATTTATTATTTATTATTTATTATTTATTATTTATTATTTATTATTTATTATTTATTATTTATTATTTATTATTTATATTGATTTAGTATTTTTTATTATTACGTATTATTGGACTACTATGCAACCCACCATCGCAAATAGATTACAGTTTTTATTATATTTTTATTATATTTTATTATAGATTACAGTATTTATTATTTATTATTTATTATTTATTATTTATTATTTATTATTTATTATTTATTATTTATTATTTATTATTTATTATTTATTATTTATATTGATTTAGTATTTTTTATTATTACGTATTATTGGACTACTATGCAACCCACCATCGCAAATAGATTACAGTCCTGTATGCGCCTCAAGAGAATTGTGATGTGACGTCTAAGCAAGAAAAAGCATGATTGACATTTTTTTCCCCCGGTACATCCCCGTAGTGTGAGAATGGTCTGGTCCGGGATATTTCATTATGTACATAACGACTGCCATTAATCGCTCTTAACAAGAGGACACAACCTCACCTTGACAGTATCACAGAAGGTGGGGGCATGGAAATTGAAATTCACCCCACTAAAGGATCCACCGCCTCCTTTTGACCGACCGTGTCGGGGCTCAGGGGGGTGTGGGGGGGGTGTATGTATGGAGACAAGCCAGAAGTAATATAGAAGCTGCTTATACACATAAAAAAAGTTAAAAAAAAAAAAAAAAAGAAGGGCAGTGAAGAGGGAAGGGTAGAAGTACATTTATAAATAAAAGTGGGGGGGGGGGGGAATGCCGCAGTGGGGTTTGCCAGCGGGGGCCCATGCCCTTGACATACTGACATGGGCACAGGGAGGGAGAGGCGGGATCCTGTCATGTGACACTTGTCATTTGTCTGATCACCCACCTAGCCCCGGCCGCCCGGCCACCTGGCAACCGCCCCCCCTCTCTCTCTCTTTCCGCCCATTCCCTAATATTGTCCCCCACCTTTGTGCGACTGTCCTCCGCTGACCTGACGCCGCTTAAACCGCCCCCCCTTCGACTCCCCCCCCACCTGTGAGCACAGCTCCCGCCCCCCTACACGCTCCGCCCCTCTGCAGTCCCCCACCCGTTGTGCTCTGTCAGCCCTCCCATTTGCCGCCCCACCGCCCCCCCCCCCCCTCCAGCGGCTGTGCAGCAAGGTCAGGCAGGTCACTGTGTCCTCATCTGTAATCCGCTGCCATTCGTCAGCAGCCCCGGCCCAGGCTGGAGGAGAGAGAGAGAGAGGAGGCAGGCGCCCCGACGAGGGGAGAATGCCCAATTAGGCAGCTGTCACACACACACACACACATACACACACACACACAAACACACAACACGTACGCACGCACACACAGCACAGCTTTAAAGGAAGACAGCGAGGGTGGAAGGCTGCAAGAACCTAGCGTCCAAAAGGGGGGGGGGTTGGGACGGGGGTGGGGGGCGGACACTTTCAGCTGTGTGTGTTTTGCAGTGAATGTGTTGAGGGGTCAACGATAGTTTAACGTACAGTTTATAGTTTTAACATTTACATAATCTACACGTCATTGTATGTACATCTAATATCTCACTATATGAACACACGCGATATTGATTTAGAAATCATCTGATTTAAATATGTAATCATTTCACAGCCCTAATACATACATGATATCTTCACAAAAAAACATAATACCCGCACAACATGCATTTTCAACATCTGATAGAATGCTCCCGTTCAGAAAAATAGACATGCAAAGAAATGCAGCAAATTTTAGGTTGTTGCGCAGCGTTTTTCTGTCCTTGTTAGACCCAGTTTGTTCTGCTCTCTGAAGGGAGTAGTTAACAGCATGGTAAGAGATTTTGCTGATACCAAACGCTGATACTACATTACCTTGTATTGGGTCCAGAATGCTGAAACTACATCACCGTGTACTGGGTCCCAAATGCTGATACTACATCACCTTGTATTGCTGATACTACATCACCTTGTATTGGGTCCAGAATACTGATACTACATCACCTTGTATTGGGTCCAGAATGCTGAAACTACATCACCGTGTACTGGGTCCCAAATGCTGATACTACATCACCTTGTATTGCTGATACTACATTACCTTGTATTGGGTCCCAAATGCTGATACTACATCACCTTGTATTGCTGATACTACATCACCTTGTATTGGGTCCAGAATACTGATACTACATCACCTTGTATTGGGTCCAGAATGCTGATACTACATCACCTTGTTTTGCTGATACTACATCACCTTGTACTGGGTCCCAAATGCTGATACTACATCACCTTGTATTGCTGATACTACATCACCTTGTATTGGGTCATGAATGCTGATACTACATCACCTTGTATTGGGTCCAGAATGCTGATACTACATCACCTTGTATTGGGTCATGAATGCTGATACTACATCACCTTGTATTGGGTCATGAATGCTGATACTACATCACCTTGTATTGGGTCCAGAATGCTGATACTACATCACCTTGTATTGCTGATACTACATCACCTTGTACTGGGTCCCAAATGCTGATACTACATCACCTTGTACTGGGTCCCAAATGCTGATACTACATAACCTTGTATTGGGTCCAAAATGCTGATACTACATCACCGTGTATTGGGTCCAAAATGCTGATACTACATCACCTTGTATTGCTGATACTACATCACCTTGTACTGGGTCCCAAATGCTGATACTACATCACCTTGTATTGCTGATACTACATCACCTTGTACTGGGTCCCAAATGCTGATACTACATCACCTTGTACTGGGTCCCAAATGCTGATACTACATAACCTTGTATTGGGTCCCCAATGCTGATACTACATCACCTTGTATTGGGTCCCCAATGCTGATACTACGTACGTGGGTAAGTTAACTCATGCCAACACTACGTCATTTACCACACACATCAAATAGCAACGTAATAATCTTCCGCCGGAGATTTGTGGAAACACGAGCCGGTCCGTGGGTCAAAAAAGGTTAGGGACCACTGTGCTGGACCAAAGGTTAGGGACCACTGTGCCGGACCAAAGGTTAGGGACCACTGTGCCGGACCAGAGGTTAGGGACCACTGTGCCGGACCAAAGGTTAGGGACCACTGTGCCGGACCAAAGGTTAGGGACCACTGTGCCGGACCAAAGGTTAGGGACCACTGTGCCGGACCAAAGGTTAGGGACCACTGTGCCGGACCAAAGGTTAGGGACCACTGTGCCGGACCAAAGGTTAGGGACCACTGTGCCGGACCAAAGGTTAGGGACCACTGTGCCGGACCAAAGGTTAGGGACCACTGTGCCGGACCAAAGGTTAGGGACCACTGTGCCGGACCGCCCACTAAGATTTTCATTCATTCTCATCTTGTCAAGGATAACTCACACACAACTCGCCACGTTTTAGTCATCAAAGATCCATGTTCAGCTCGTGACTGTCTCGTTTTTGTCCAGAAAAAAAGATTTGTCAATGACAAAAACAACAACAAGGTAGCGCCAAAACAGTCTGTGGCGATCCAAATGTATTTGTGGCGGGCCGGGAAATACCGTGGTGATCTGAAGCCTGCTAAGAGCAGGGCAGCAAGCCTGGACATTCCGGGTTAAGGCAAGGAGATTACTATTGGGACAAAAGGAAACAAGTGTTGGGCATTACCTGCAACAACAAGCTTCAAGAGGTCATCTGGCCTCCACCATGGCCCGGGTGCTATTTGGATCCAAGCCACTCAACCAGGCTCTCTGATCCAGTCAGCCGTTAAAACAAACCCAAAGGTCAACATGTACGCAACGACAACTGACAGCCATTCTTTACAATCTCAAACAGATTAAAATATGTAATCATTTCACAGCCCTAATACATATCTTCACAAAAAAACATAATACCCGCACAACATGCATTTTCAACATCTGATAGAATGGTCCCTTTCAGAAAAATAGACATGGAAATAAATGCAGCAAATTTGATGTTGTTGTGCGGCGTTTTTCTGTCCTTGTTAGACCCAGTTTGTGCTGCTCTCTGAAGGGAGTAGTTAACAGCATGGTAAGAGATTTTGCTGATACCAAATGCTGATACTACATCACCTTGTATTGGGTCCCGAATGCTGATACTACATCACCTTGTATTGGGTCCAAAATGCTGATACTACATCACCTTGTATTGCTGATACTACATCACCTTGTACTGGGTCCCAAATGCTGATACTACATCACCTTGTATTGGGTCCCAAATGCTGATACTACATCACCTTGTATTGCTGATACTACATCACCTTGTACTGGGTCCCAAATGCTGATACGACATCACCTTGTATTGGGCCCCGAATGCTGATACTACATCACCTTGTACTGGGTCCCAAATGCTGATACTACATCACCTTGTATTGCTGATACTACATCACCTTGTACTGGGTCCCGAATGCTGATACTACATCACCTTTCATTGGGCCCCGAATGCTGATACTACATCACCTTTCAATGGGCCTCGAATGCTGATACTACATCACCTTGTACTGGGTCCCAAATGCTGATACTACATCACCATGTATTGCTGATACTACATCACCTTGTACTGGGTCCCAAATGCTGATACTACATCACCTTGTACTGGGTCTCAAATGCTGATACTACATCACCTTGTACTGGGTCCCAAATGCTGATACTACATCACCTTGTACTGGGTCCCAAATGCTGATACTACATCACCTTGTACTGGGTCCCAAATGCTGATACTACATCACCTTGTACTGGGTCCCAAATGCTGATACTACATCACCTTGTACTGGGTCCCAAATGCTGATACTACATCACCTTGTACTGGGTCCCAAATGCTGATACTACATCACCTTGTATTGGGTCCAAATGCTGATACTACATCACCTTGTATTGGGTCCCGAATGCTGATACTACACCTTGTATTGCTGATACTACATCACCTTGTATTGGGTCATGAATGCTGATACTACATCACCTTGTACTGGGTCCCAAATGCTGATACTACATCACCTTGTACTGGGTCCCAAATGCTGATACTACATCACCTTGTACTGGGTCCCAAATGCTGATACTACATCACCTTGTACTGGGTCCCAAATGCTGATACTACATCACCTTGTACTGGGTCCCAAATGCTGATACTACATCACCTTGTACTGGGTCCCAAATGCTGATACTACATCACCTTGTACTGGGTCCCAAATGCTGATACTACATCACCTTGTACTGGGTCCCAAATGCTGATACTACATGACCATGTACCACCAGATTCCAAACGACTCGAATCGTACAATTGGATCATCTATCACCCGTGAACACATCTGTTTTGAATAACGGGGGAACTAATCAGTAAAAATGATAAGAGGGACAAATCCACATGACAATTTATGTTCCATAAATTCATGGCTGCAGCCTGTACTTATTGATTGTACAGTCAAATGTTTTTTAATCAAAGGAAAGCGTCAACACAGACCTTGCCAGCTGGGAATCTGACCAAGACCTTAGGACAGGGAGGCATTACGAGGTGCTTTTGGGACTGGAGTGCTTTCTTAATGTTTGTGGTTGACGGTCAAGAAGTGTCACAAGAGCAAAAGGACACTTATGCAATAAATTATGTCTGAGCAGAGAACACAATGCCAAGGAAATTTATTCATATTCCGCCAAAAAAATGACAAATTTTATTCTAAAGTAGTCAAGTTAAAAACCAAACATGCTGGAAAAAATCCTGATTCCTTTAACCCTTAGATGCACAAGTGGGTCAAAAATGACCCGGTCAGGTTTTTTTTTTTTTTTTAATATCTTCGTAATGAAAAATTTTAATCATTTCATATTCCAGGTATTATTCAAAAATCATATTTTTGATATCATGCCATTCACATTTTTAACTTATCTTTTATACATTTTAAGAATTTTTTGTTTTTGTGTTACTACCTAACATAAGTCCCTTCAGCTGATACTACATCACCTTGTACTGGGTCCCGAATGCTTATACTACATCTCCTTGTATTGGGTCCCAAATGCTGATACTACATCACCTTGTATTGGGTCCTAAATGCTTATACTGCAACACCTTGTATTGGGTCCAAAATTGCTGATACTACATCACCTTGTATTGGGTCCAGAATGCTGATACTACATCACCTTGTATTGCTGATACTACATCACCTTGTAGTGCTGATACTACATCACTTTGTATTGGGTCACGAATGCTGATACTACATCACCTTGTATTGGGTCCCAAATGCTGATACTACATCACCTTGTACTGGGTCCCAAATGCTGATACTACATCACCTTGTACTGGGTCCCAAATGCTGATTCTACATCACAATGTATTGCTGATACTACATCACCTTGTACTGGGTCCCAAATGCTGATACTACATCACCTTGTACAGGGTCCCAAATGCTGATACTACATCACCTTGTACAGGGTCCCAAATGCTGATACTACATCACCTTGTACTGGGTCCCAAATGCTGATACTACATCACCTTGTACTGGGTCCCAAATGCTGATACTACATCACCTTGTACTGGGTCCCAAATGCTGATACTACATCACCTTGTACAGGGTCCCAAATGCTGATACTACATCACCTTGTACAGGGTCCCAAATGCTGATACTACATCACCTTGTACTGGGTCCCAAATGCTGATACTACATCACCTTGTACTGGGTCCCAAATGCTGATACTACATGACCATGTATCACCAGATTCCAAACTTTTATACCTAACATAAGTCCCTTCAGAAACAATCAAGCACCTTCTGGTTCTACTTGTTTGCTCACCTGAGGATGGCCCTCTAAAGGGCATTGGAAACCCAAACCCGACTGATCAATAGACACATGCCAACATTGTTCGGTAGACCGAGCACATGGTGTGAGTGGATGCATACACCGAGCCGTCAGTACGTGATCCACAGCAGATTTTTTTTTTTTTGACGTATGAACAATAAATCATATTTATGCTGCATTTATTTTGGAGAAACATCAGAAGAAATGTCAGACATTTTAGTTTAGTTTAGATCAGGGGTTTCAAACACGTGGCCTGCAGGACACTAGTTTGTGGCCCCCCGCCTTGATATGAAAGTTTAATGTTAGTGCGCCCCGCGCAAGTTTGATATGGATGCTGTATGGTATCATGTACCCAGAAAAAATTATTACGTTTGATTAATGTTCATGTTAAAGGTTAAATAACTGTTAATAGTTATCCTCCCTATCCGTGTGGAAGTGGTAAGTTTTTGGCTATTTAAGTTAAAAGGAAATAACTTGAAGGCTACCGTTTAGGTCGCTAGCTCTCTAGTTTGCGAGTTAGCATGTGTCTCAAGACCCTGCAGTTAGCATGTGTCTCAAGACCCTGCAGTTGCACAATATGTTGTAAATAAAAAAAAGTATAAATGTGACTATAGTCGTGTTTTGTCATGTCTACAGGGCTCTAATAATGCTTTGTTCATTTTAATCTGAAAAAAATAATTTGTCTACCCACCAACTATATGTGGTTTCTTAAGTTTTTATTATTTGCCGTTTTATTATTATTATTATATTTATTTATTACTGATTGATTGATTTTTTTTATTCTTGATTTATTTATTTTTCATCTTATTTTGTGCATAAAAATAAAAGTTAAGATATTTGAGAACAGTGGAATGTTTTATCAGAGCTTTTATTGTCGAAAATCGGAACCAAAGCACTGAAAAAGTTTGTATATTTTTCAGTTTTTAATAAATTCACTCAAACACAAATTAATGTAGAACACACTCATTAAAATGTCATTATATCGCAGTATTTCGGATATTTGTGAGGCTTACAAAATCAACAGGGGATGGAACAGACGATACAGTTTATGCTGTCAGTCTCAGTAAACAAGCAACTGACAGCCTAAATCGTTTCAGACGCGTCCCTGAGCTAGAAGTTAGTCCAAGGTCAGGGTAACCTTGATCTTTGACGGCATGTCGTCACTTCATACTTGAGTACCAATTTTTTCAGAAACTCCCTTGAGGTAATACAAATATATCCCGCTGAGGTATGGCTACAATGTTTCGTGGAGGCCCCTGAGATCATCTGACAAGTTACGTGATACACTGATACATCGGTACCGGTACAGACGTGTACCGATTTACCACACGGTGGAAAGACAAAAGCAACAACCGTTACCATATACCACATATCATATATCATATACCTAGAACTATACACTAAGTTGTTCGGATAGCGAGCTAGCCATCGCATTTTCAAGTTTTTCTTGATGCCGTTAGCCAAGAGTGGGTAAACTTTACAAACAAAACAAAACTGTCCATGGGAGCCAGAATATATATTTAACACACACACTATTTTACGCTTATACCGTATTTTCCGGACTATAAGTCGCACTTTTTTTTCATAGGTTAGATGTTCCTGCGACTTATACTCCAGAGACTTCTAGAACTTGCCTTCCAAGAGGACGAAATGTCTGTTTTGGTCAAGTAGTTTGGAAAATAAATTACCCGCAAAATATGCGACTTATACTCCAGTGTGACTTATGTATTTTTTTTTCGACCTAATTATGCATTTTTGGCCTTGTGCGACTTATACTCAGGAGCGACTTATAGTCCAGAAAATACAGTAATCGACTGAAAAAAGAATCGTTACCGTCCAAATAACGTATTTTCTGGACTATAAGTCGTACTTTTTTTCATAGGTTGGCTGTTCCTGCGACTTATACTCCAGAGACTTCTAGAACTTGCCTTCCAAAAGAGGACGTAATGTCTGTTTTGGTCAAGTAGTTTGGAAAATAAATGACCCGCAAAATATGCGACTTATGTATGTTTTTTTCTACCTAATTATGCATTTTTGACCTTGTGCGACTTATACTCAGGAGCGACTTATGGAGCGACTTATAGTTCAGAAAATACAGTAATTGACTGAAAAAAGAATCGTTATCGTCCAAATACCGTATTTTCCGGACTATAAGTCGTACTTTTTTTCCTAGGCTAGCTGTTCCTGCGACTTATACTCCAGAGACTTCTAGAACTTGCCTTCCAAAAGAGGACGTAATGTCTGTTTTGGTCAAGTAGTTTGGAAAATAAATTACCCGCAAAATATGCGACTTATACTCCAGTGCGACTTATGTATGTTTTTTTCTACCTAATTAAAAATACATTAATCGATTGAAAAAAGAATTGTTACCATCCAAATACTGTATTTTCCAGACTAGAAGTCGCATTTTTTTCCTAGGTTGGCTGTTCCTGCGACTTATACTCCAGAGCGACTTATAATTGAAAAAAGTGTTTATGTTCCATAAACACTGGACTGCACTTTGAACATCAGACCACATCATATTCCGAAATTGAATTTTACAGTTTTCTTGTTTTTTTTTTACTGAATAAGACATCCGACTTGCAAGTTGTATTTTCTGAACTATAAGTCGCTCCGGAGTATAAGTCGCACAAGGCCAAAAATACATAATTAGGTAGAAAAAAACATACAGTCGCATTTTTTGCGGGTAATTTATTTTACAAACTACTTGACCAAAACACTTTTTTCATTTATAAGTCACTCTGGAGTATAAGTCCCAGGAACAGCCAACCTATGAAAAAAAGTGCGACTTATAGTCGAGAAAATACGGTATTTGGACAATAACGATTCTTTTTTCAGTCGATTACCGTATTTTCTAGACTATAAGTCACTTCGGAGTATAAGTCGCGCTAGGCCAAAAATGCATAATTAGGTAGAAAAAAGTCACACCGGACTATAAGTCGCTTTTTTTGCGGGTAATTTATTTTAACTACTTGACCAAAACAGACATTACGTCCTCTTGGAAGGAAAATAAAGTGTCCAGTGTTTATGTAACAAATTATTTTTTTCATTTATAAGTCGCTCTGGAGTATAAGTCGCAGGAACAGCCAACCTAGGAAAAAAAAGTGTGACTTATAGTCCAGAAAATACGTAGTTTTAGTTTTGTATTTGTTCGCTTGCTATACCCAAAATGAACCGTGATGTTAAAATGTGATTATTATGTACTCCGGTTACTATGGTAGCAACGTATAATAAATATATTTGAGTTACATTAAGATACTTTACCCACCTTAACGCTTGCATGTATGTGTTTGAAAGTGCGTGTCTGTGGTTGATGGTTTTATGTCCCGCTCCCTCCTCCCCGGTCCTCTTTCCTGTTCCTCTTTAATGTCACAGGGCTGGCTCATATGACCTTGAGCACCAGCATTGGCACATAAGAGCGAGAGCTGCCTCGCCTGTGGGCGCCCTTGAACTGGATCTGCAACACAAAAAAAAAAAAAAAAAAAAAAGATGCCTGATAGACATCTCAGTCTTCCTCTTACACCCCCCCCCCACAACCCCCCCACCCCTTGACAGCTCTTTCATTCTCAATCTAAGACAGTCCTTATCTGTTTCCCCCTGGGAAGAGATTTATCAGGATGCTGTATCTTTAACCTCTCTATTGGACAGGAACAGAATTCCAACATTTCGGACCGGCTGCAAAAACAAAAGTGATCAACTCTATGCATCATCACTGAGCCATTTGGGAAGAAGCTACAGTTCAGTTGTGGATGAAGCCACTGCACTGCACTTCGACGGAATCGAGCACCCAAACAAAGCATCCCACATGTCGGGTTTCCAATGTAAAAGTGATTTTTCGGAGCGAACCAACCGTCCATGACAAGAGGTGTTCACGTTCATTCATTCATTTTCTACCGCTTATCCTCACAAGAGTCGCCGGGTGCTGGAGCCTATCCCAGCTGTCTTCGGGCGAGAGAGGCGGGGTACACCCTGGACTGGTGGCCAGCCAATCACAGGGCACATATAGACAAACAACCATTCACACTCACATTCATACCTATGGACAATTTGGAGTCAAAAAAATTGGAGTCAAAAATTGTTAAAGAGGTCAACAGTCTTTCAAAGAACACATTACTAACAGCACTGAATTCATCACACAACAACTTAACACTCAAATGATTCATTCATTCATTTTCTACCACTTTTTCCTCACGAGGGTCGCGGGGGTGCTGGAGCCTATCCCAGCTGTCTTCAGGCGAGAGGCGGGGTGCACATTGGGCTGGTGGCCAGCCAATCACAGGGCACATATAGACAAACAACCATTCACACTCACATTCATACCTAACCTAGCATGTTTTTGGAATGTGGGAGTAAACCCACGCATGCACGGGGAGAACATGCAAACTCCACACAGAGATGGCCGAGAGTGGAATTGAACCCTGGTTTCCTAGCTGTGAGGTCTACGCGCTAACCACTCGACCACCGTGCAGCCCTGTTTACGTTCATGTACAAGAAATTTTCAGGCGTATTTTCCTCCCTGTTCCGTTCTATAAACTAATGTTTTCATGACGTTCCGGTGTACACCCTGGACTGGTGGCCAGCCAATCACAGGGCACATATAGACAAACAACCATTCACACTCACATTCATACCTATGGACAATTTGGAGTCGCTAATTAACCTAGCATGTTTTTTTGGAATGTGGGAGTAACCCACGCATGCACGGGGGAGAACATGCAAACTTCACACAGTGGAATTGAACCCTGGTCTCCTAGCTGTGAGGTCTGAGCGCTAACCACTCAACCACCGTGCAGCCCTGTTCACATTCATGTACAATAAAATTTCAGCCGTATTGTCCTCCCTGTTCCGTTCTATAAACCAATGTTTTCATGACGTTCCGGATCCCCTATGAAGACCTTTGATTTTCCAGAGTAAACACAAGGGTACAAAGTCTAGCTCTGTACTGTCAAAGTGGGCTCTTAAAACAAGAGCTAAGTTCACCGTAAAAAACATACGGCGGGCTTGTTATCAGCGGAAAAATATTTCCTACAACTGTAATCCGGGTCACTAAAGTTCAAGGAACCTGTACCAGTTTTCCATTGCCATGTGAGAAGAAACGCCATTTTTTTTAATCATTCATTCATTCATTCATTTTCTACCGCTTTTTCCTCATGAGGGTCGCGGGGGTGCTGGAGCCTATCCCAGCTGTCTTGGGGCGAGAGGCGGGGTACACCCTGGACTGGTTGCCAGCCAATCACAGGGCACATTATAGACAAACAACCATTCACACTCACATTCATACCTATGGACAATTTGGAGTCAAAAAAATTGGGAGTCAAAAATTGTCAGAGGTCAACAGTCTGACACACTGTGTCATCTTTCAAAGAACACATTACTAACAGCACTAAATTCATCACGCAGCAACTTAACACTCAAATGACTCATTCATACATTCATTCATTTTCTACCGCTTTTTCCTCACAAGGGTCGCGGGGGTGCTGGAGCCTATCCCAGCTGTCTTGCGGCGAGAGGCGGGGTACACCCTGGACTGGTGGCCAGCCAATCACAGGGCACATTATAGACAAACAACCATTCACACTCACATTCATACCTACGGACAATTTGGAGTCAAAAAAATTGGGAGTCAAAAATTGTCAAAGAGGTCAACAGTCTGACACACTGTGTCATCTTTCAAAGAACACATTACTAACAGCACTAAATTCATCACACAGCAACTTAACACTCAAATGACTCATTCATACATTCATTCATTTTCTACCGCTTTTTCCTCACGAGGGTCGCGGGGGTGCTGGAGCCTATCCCAGCTGTCTTGCGGCGAGAGGCGGGGTACACCCTGGACTGGTGGCCAGCCAATCACAGGGCACATTATAGACAAACAACCATTCACACTCACATTCATACCTATGGACAATTTGGAGTCAAAAAAATTGGGAGTCAAAAATTGTCAAAGAGGTCAACAGTCTGACACACTGTGTCATCTTTCAAAGAACACATTACTAACAGCACTAAATTCATCACGCAGCAACTTAACACTCAAATGACTCATTCATACATTCATTCATTTTCTACCGCTTTTTCCTCACGAGGGTCGCGGGGGTGCTGGAGCCTATCCCAGCTGTCTTGCGGCGAGAGGCGAGGTACACCCTGGACTGGTCGCCAGCCAATCACAGGGCACATATAGACAAACAACCATTCACACTCACATTCATACCGATGGACAATTTGGAGTCGCTAATTAACCTAGCATGTTTTTGGAATGTGAGAGGAAACCGGAGTACCCGGAGAAAACCCACGCATGCACGGGGAGAACATGCAAACTCGAGGGTGGGAATTGAACCCTGGTCTCCTAGCTGTGAGGTCTGCGCGCTAACCACTCGACCACCGTGCCGCCCTTTTTTTTTATCAATGAAAGCTTTTTTTTAAAAGCATAAAACGCCATGCATAGACAAAAACAGTGCAGGATAAGCGAGAGAGAGAGAGAGAGAGAACGCAAAACGAGATTGGCCCTGCCCTAAAACCGCCTCGCTCCATGCCTGACCTTTCCAAACTGTAATGTTATCACATGTCATACGCAGACGCGCTGGAAACCATCTGCTTAAGGCGGTGCTGAGGTGACACCCTAGAGTAATAATAATAAAAAAAAACAAAAAACGCTCTAAACACTGATTCGTGCTGGTTCCGACTGGTTTCTTGTGTACCCGCATGCAGACAAAAAAACCACACATATGCTGTTGATGAGTGACAGGAGCCATGAGCGGTCTCCTCAATTAGCTGCGTTAAAGGGCTTTCACGCAGAGGCATGAAGTTCTGGGGCTAAGAATAACATTGGACAGTTTTGTTTACCAGCAGTGAGCGGGTTGAGTGTGTGTGTGTACAACCCGGAGTCTTGCTAATCCAATCCCCCGCGACACGTTTAGCCCTTCGCTAGGACATTACGTTGTTTGTTAGTATGACACCTTGGCCTAATAGGGCTGTTCTTGCAAAACCAGTGTGATTAACCTTATGCCGGGACTCAGACATGACACAAATGCTTAAGAACCTTATGTCCATATATGGTAATGGTTTGGTAATGGTTTTATTTCATTTGAACATGCTTCAGATTACAATTGAATGCATCACATAATCAGTTCACAGTTCCACATGTCCAAAAGGAGTAGGAAGAAGCAAAACTTATTAAATCCTACGCCTCCATTTGGTGCTTTTACAATCAGTAACTGTTACATTTGTTCACTTCCTGCTTTCCATAATACAGTTTAAGGTTTTTTTTGTTTTTTAAATAATGTACCTCATACCGAAGTACTCATTCATATTGTCTAAATACAGCATGCAACATACTGTTACATTTGTTCACTTCCTGCTTTCCTAATATAATTTTTTGTATTTTATTTTTTAAATATTTTTTTATTTTTGTTATTTTTTAATTTATTTAAATACTTTTTATTTTATTTTTTTTTATTATTTAAAAAAAACTTAAAGTAGGAGGTGATATGACCATACAATGACATAATGGGTACCATAGTAACTGTCAATATAGTGATATTATAGTATAGTGTTATTATTATTATTTTTTAATGTTTTTTTAATTTTACATTTTTTTAACAAATTTTTTTAATTACATTTTTAAATTTATTTATTATTTATTAATTTTTTCTCACATATGATATGACCATACAATGACATAATGGGTACCCTAGTAAGTGTCAATATAGTATGGATGACATTTTTAGCTAATTGGTTGTTTTTAGCCTTATGCATTATTTTAGCTGTTTGAAGATGAACTATATCAACAAGTATTTGTATTTGTGATTTTAGAAATAAGGAGTTAGTATGTTCTCTGTAGGCGGCATTATGAATTATCCTTACTGACCTTTTTTTGCAGTACATTTAGCGAGACATATGCTTTATCTTACCCAACAACAACAAAAAAATATGTAATGTTCTTACTCGATGCCGATGGATAAACAATAAAACGATCCTTCAGTGCTGAAGAAGCCAAGAAAAGCAGACTGTTGTGGAGGCACCGGCGTCCTGAGAGATTCATTACAGGGTGATTTGTTCCACGTAGTGAAACATGAGTGAGCGTTACTGCTTGAAAATTGCATCGCTCCAAACGCAAGAATAAGCCTCAGTACGGGGATCTCGGCATCGTACAACAACCGAGGCAATTATTGGTGGGATGAAAACCTGTGTTCGAAACCGCGTACTTACTACTACATAGTTCCATGCTCATACTATCCACACTACATACCGCATACCCAATCCATCAGACAGTATACAGTATAAAGCGTACCCTACAGCGTACTACATAACCCACAATGGCTGAAGCTCATTTCACTTTAGCTCTAAACTATTTAAATTATCACTTTATTGCGATTTTTTTTTAATCAGGCGAGAAAGTGGCTTTTTAGATCCCGATTGTGCCATTTATTTGTCCAAATACCAAACGTTTACAATTTCGTTCAGACAAATCCGGCAAAATTTAAGCTAGTCGAAGTGAGCAACACACTTTCGGAAAACACCCCTTTACTTTTCTCAGTTTTGTTTAGTACTACTAGCTTTGTTTACCACCACTAGCGTTGTTTTTTTACCACTAGCGTTGTTTTTTACCACTAGCTTTTGTTTACTAACACTAGCTTTGTTTACAACCACTAGCTTTGTTTACCACCACGAGCTTTGTTTTTTACCACTAGCGTTGTTTTTTACCACTAGCTTTTGTTTACTAACACTAGCTTTGTTTACCACCACTAGCTTTGTTTACCACCACGAGCTTTGTTTTTTACCACTAGCGTTGTTTTTTACCACTAGCTTTTGTTTACTAACACTAGCTTTGTTTACAACCACTAGCTTTGTTTACCACCACTAGCGTTGTTTTTTTACCACTAGCGTTGTTTTTTACCACTAGCTTTTGTTTACTAACACTAGCTTTGTTTACTACCACTAGCTTTGTTTACAACCACTAGCTTTGTTTACCACCACTAGCGTTGTTTTTTACCACTAGCTTTTGTTTACTAACACTAGCTTTTGTTCACTAACACTAGCTTTGTTTACAACCACTAGCTTTGTTTACCATCACTAGCGTTGTTTTTTACCACTAGCTTTTGTTGACTACCACTAGCTTTTGTTTACTAACACTGGCTTTGTTTACTACCACTAGCGTTGTTTTTTACCACTAGCTTTTGTTTACTAACACTAGCTTTGTTTACAACCACTAGCTTTGTTTACCACCACTAGCGTTGTTTTTTTACCACTAGCGTTGTTTTTTACCACTAGCTTTTGTTTACTAACACTAGCTTTTGTTCACTAACACTAGCTTTGTTTACAACCACTAGCTTTGTTTACCATCACTAGCGTTGTTTTTTACCACTAGCTTTTGTTGACTACCACTAGCTTTTGTTTACTAACACTGGCTTTGTTTACTACCACTAGCTTTGTTTACTACCCCTAGCTTTGTTTAGTACCACTAGCTTTGTTTACTACCACAAGCTTTGTTTACTACTGCTAGCTTTCTTTACTACCGCTAGCTTTGTTTAATACCGCTAGCTTTTGTTTACTACCGCTGGCTTTGTTTAGTACCGCTAGCTTTGTTTACCACCACTAGCGTTGTTTTTTACCACTAGTTTTTGTTTAGTACCGCTAGCTTTGTTTAGTACACTTGCTTTGTTTACTACCACTAGCTTTATTTACTACCACTAGCTTTGTTTACTACCACTAGCTTTTGTTTACTACCGCTAGCTTTTGTTTACTACCGCAAGCTTTGTTTAATACCGCAAGTTTTGTTTAGTACCGCAAGTTTTATTTAGTACCGCTAGCTTTGTTTAATACCGCTAGCTTTGGTTACTACCGCTAACTTTGTTTAATACCGCTAGCTTTGTTTACTACCGCTAGCTTTTGTTTACTACCGCTAGCTTTTGTTTACTACCACAAGCTTTGTTTAATACCGCAAGTTTTGTTTAGTACCGCCAAGTTTTATTTAGTACCGCTAGCTTTGTTTAATACCGCTAGCTTTGGTTACTACCGCTAGCTTTGGTTACTACCGCTAGCTTTGGTTACTACCGCTAGCTTTGTTTAATAAAACTAGCTTTGTTTAGTATCGCTAGCATTGTTTAGTACCGCTAGCATTGTTTAGTACCGCTAGCTTTGTTTACTACCGCTAGCTTTGTTTAATACCGCTAGCTTTGTTTAATACCGCTAGCTTTGTTTACTATGCTAGCTTTGTTTAATACCGCTAGCATTGTTTAGTACCGCTAGCTTTGTTTACTACCGCTAGCTTTGTTTAATACCGCTAGCTTTGTTTAATACCGCTAGCTTTGTTTACTACCGCTAGCTTTGTTTAATACCGCTAGCTTTGTTTAATACCGCTAGCTTTGTTTAATACCGCTAGCTTTGTTTAGTACCACTAGCTTTGTTTAGTACCACTAGCTTTGTTTAATACCGCTAGCTTTGTTTAGTACCACTAGCTTTGTTTAGTAAGCTAGCTTTGTTTAGTACCACTAGCTTTGTTTAGTACCGCTAGCTTTGTTTAATACCACTAGCTTTGTTTAGTATGCTAGCTTTGTTTAGTACCACTAGCTTTGTTTAATACCACTTGCTTTGTTTAATACCACTAGCTTTGTTTAGTACCACTAGCTTTGTTTAAGACCGCTAGCTTTGTTTAATACCACTAGCTTTGTTTAGTACCACTAGCTTTGTTTAAGACCGCTAGCTTTGTTTAATACCGCTAGCTTTGTTTAGTACGCTAGCTTTGTTTAGTACCACTAGCTTTGTTTAATACTATGTGCTTTGTTTACTACCGCTATCTTTGAAGGATACAATTAACCAGAAGTTATCCATCAAGGAAAACAAATGATTATCTTGTGAGAACTCATGTAAGCAAATTATCACGTTTGACACAAATGATACGCAAAGAGGTCATTGCAGATGAACCATCAGTACATAACCTGACCTGACTAAAAGTCAAGCAAATCTAGTATGAAGGGGGGGGGGGGGGGGGGCTAAATTTAGCAAACAGCTAGCAATGTGTCAGAGAAATTGAAATATGAAAAGATCCTTTGCATCAAAAGTGCACTCGGCTGGAGGGCTTGGGAGCTTGTCAGGTCTGACTGCGGTAATCAAACGCCATTAACTGGAGACTAAGAGGGGCAAGAGACTCCTTCAGAGACTTCCGAGAACTCCCGCAAACTGTACTGTTTTTCCAAGGAGGAGATCTCGACGCTCAAGCTTTGGGGCATATAATCTATGGTTGGTTTTTTCTTTCTCTCTCCCCACTATGACAAGCCATTTTACAAGACGTAGCTTCTGTTGCTGACCCAGTTCTGAGCGGCTGCGTCTAGTGACAAGGCCCCTGCCTCCCCATCAGGCCCTGCTCCTTGTCTAACTGACGACAACACCACCACCACCACCACCACCCTCTGCCTCCGTGAACTGTGAGGAAAAAAAAAAAAATAGGTCACCCTGACCCACTTTCCTTCGTTTTTTTTTTTTTTTTTTCTCCCCTCCCTAAGATGGTGCTAGGAGTTCTACAGAGCATGATCGAGGGAGACAGAAAGAAAGGCAGACAAAGAAAGAACAGGATTTTCAAAAAAGGCAGACGCTGACATGTTTCGGTGAGGGTTTTTTTTTTTGCGGTCTTTACAGTAATTTATCAACTGGTATGCTTTAAATCATGGGTATCAAACTCAATTTAACCTGGGGGCCACTGGAGCTATGGAATTTGGATGAGTGTGTTCTACATTAATTTGTATTTGTGTGAAAAAAAGTAAAAAAAAAACAAGGTGGAAACATTCCGCTTTCTCAGACTAGAACCCCCTAAACCAGGGGTCTCAAACTCAATTTACCTGAGGGCCACTGGAGCTAGGGTCTGGGCAAGGCTGGGGACGCATCAGGTTTTCAAAAAAAAAAAAAAAAAAAAAACGCATTTATTAAAAACAGAAAAATATACAAACTTTTTCAGTGCTTTGGTTCCGATTTTCTACAATAAAAGCTCTGATAAAACATTCCACTGTTCTCAAATATCTTAATTTTTATTTTTCTGCACAAAATAAGATGAAAAATAAATAAACAAATCAAGAATAAAGAAAATCAATCAATCAGTAATAAATAAATATAATAATAATAATAATAGAAGGGCAAATAATAAAAACTTAAGAAACCACATATAGTTGGTGGGTAGACAAATTATTTTAGTATATAAAAGTAAATATTATACAAGTAAAATAAAATAAAGTAAAATAATGATGATAATAATGATAATATTATATATAATAATAATATATTATTAATAATATTATCAAAATAATATAATATATATAACATAATAATAATTATAATAACATTACATTGTTTTGACAATATTAATAATATTTTATTATTATATAATTTTTTATTATTATCATTATTATCATACTATATTATATTATTTTGATAATATTATAATATTATAATTGATAATATTATTATTATAAAAAAAATAATGATGATAATAATGATAATAATATATTATTTTGACAATATTATTAATAATATTTTATTATTATATAATATTATTATTATCATCATTATTTTTTTTAAATAATAATAATAATACTAAGTGCTCTGAGAACGCAGTATTTTGACTATGTACCGTTTATAGTACAAAGGTGGGACATTTTAATATAAATAATAATAAATAATATATAATAAAATAATAATATATAATAATATATTATTCATAATATTATCAAAATAATATATTAATAATATATTATTATTATTATTATATAAAGCCCAAAACTTTTAATCTGTGGTGTACACATAAGACATATAATAATTCTCATACTTTTCATAACTGCATTCAAAACTAGCATGATGACCAGAGAGCTACGTTCCAATCATAAACTGTATAAGCTTCCTAAAATATTGTTATTACTTGGGCCTATTATTATTTTTTAAATCGTGCAATAAATATTTTACAATAAAAATAATTTTTTTTAATAATATTTGCAAAAATGAATCAGACTTTTAATGACACTTTGGGAATCACTGCTCTATTGGTTCAAGTGACACGTCAGTCAAAATTCACGCTAACCGAATTCATCGTCTTTATAATATGTGCAAAATATACGCATCTGACAAAAACGATGAACGTGCACAAGGCTCGATGTGGACTGTTGACATTGACCGGATCATTACCGACATAGCAGGACCTCCATCTTTTATCTTCTGATGGAACACCGAGATGCGTTCCTGTTTAGGTTCCTGTTTAACTTTTATCTGAAAAAGGATACTCCGCTTATTTAAATACTTTGCTGTCATTTAACACCCATGACGGAATCACATGTCATTCCAGGGAGAGAGAGAAGGAAAAAAAAACAACAACATGACCTTCTTGGCTAGAGATGCATTATAGGGAAAGCTGAGCCAGGATCTGTCCCGGTGGCATGACACTGGCCCCATTTAGGGTTGGGGGGGCCACTCATGATATATTACAAGTACAAATCACGCTAGCGCTCTCATGCAAACACCAGCAGTTACACTCGTTTGTTCGTGCCAGGGCTTTATAATCCCTCCATACATTAACACGGCACAACGAGTGGTTAGCGCGCAGACCTCACAGCTAGAGACCAGGGTTCAATTCCACCCTCGGCCATCTCTGTGTGGAGTTTGCATGTTCTTCCCGTGCATGCGTGGGTTTTGTCCGGGTACTCCGGTTTCCTCCAACATTCCAAAAAAAACATGCTAGGTTAATTAGCGACTCCAAATTGTCCATAGGTATGAATTTGAGTGTGAATGGTTGTTTGTCTATATGTGCCCTGTGATTGGCTGGCCACCAGTCCAGGGTGTACCCCGCCTTTCGCCCGAAGACAGCTGGGATAGGCTCCAGCACCCCCCGCGACCCTCGTGAGGAAAAAGCGGTAGAAAATGAATGAGTATTAGAGCCCTGTAGACATGAAATAACAACCCTATAGTCACATTTAGACTCCAATTAATCTTTGCTTGCAACACATTGCTCAACTGTAATGTGCAGTCTATGGGAAAATGAATGAATGAATGAATGAGTATTAGAGCCCTGTAGACATGACATAACAACCCTATAGTCACATTTAGACTCCAATGAATCTTTGCTTGCAACACATTGCTCAACTGTAATGTGCAGTCTATGGGAAAATGAATGAATGAATGAATGAATGAGTATTAGAGCCCTGTAGACATGACATAACAACCCTATAGTCACATTTAGACTCCAATTAATCTTTGCTTGCAACACATTGCTCAACTGTATTGTGCAGTCTATGGGAAAATGAATGAATGAATGAGTATTAGAGCCCTGTAGACATTAAATAACAACCCTATAGTCACATTTAGACTCCAGTTACTTGAGAATACTTGTTACTTGGAATTAAACCCTGGTCTCCTAGCTGTGAGGTCTGCGTGCTAACCACTCGACCGCTGTGCAGCCCAGTAATAAAATTATTTTTCATATTTAAAAAAAATCATAAAAATATGTAAACTAATAGAAATCAAAATACATCTAAATTAATATTTTAAGTAATTTTTAAAATTATTATATATGTAATGTCAGGGTTTTTTTTACTTTTTTTTGCAATATTCGTGAATTTGCCGCCGTGCAGCCTATTCCTATTTAGAAAGTCAAAACTGATTTTTCTATGCTAAAAAAAAAAAACGGTAGAAAATGAATGAATGAATGAGTATTAGAGCCCTGTAGACATGAAATAACAACCCTATAGTCACATTTAGACTCCAATTAATCTTTGCTTGCAACACATTGCTCAACTGTAATGTGCAGTCTGGGAAAATGAATGAATGAATGAATGAGTGAATGAGTATTAGAGCCCTGTAGACATAAAATAACAACCCTATATCTATGGGAACCAATTAACCGCAATAAACGAGAGATGACTGTACCGAATAATTCAACGCTTTTGCTAACCAAATAAAAACAAGGCGTTTTATCGCCGTTTAAAAAAAAATAAACAAACAAAAACAATAAGTTTAAGTGACCACTGCGGGGTCTCTTTAAGCACCTTTGTCCCGCCAGATGCTAGCCGCTACACGTGTTACTGTTTGTACTCATTTGCATCAGCAACAGTGTGACACCGCTTTGAAAACCAGGGGTAGGTTGACCTGCTGCTAAAATCTCACCAGCCGCCGTGCTAAGCCCTGCGTGCTAATGGTGACCTGGTACACACACACACACACACACACACACACACACGTTAGTGCCTCGGAGACTAGTGATGAATCCTCCTGTTCTACTTTCCTCCATTGCCAAAGATATTATTTTAAAAATAATGATGATGATAATAATGATAATATTATATTATTTTGACAATATTATTATTAATATTTTATTATTATATAATATTATTATTATCATCATTATTATCATCATCATTATTTTTTAATAATAAAAAATAATAATTAAATTAATAATTAATATTAAATAATTAATAATAATAATGATGATAATAATGATATAATAATATTATTATATAATATTAAAATAGTAATAATAATATTGTCAAAATAATATAATATCATTATTATCATAATTATTAATATTATTAATAATATTATTAATTAATATTTTATTATTGTTATTAATATTTTATTATTATATATTATTATTATTATCATTATTATCATCATTATTTTTTAATAATAATAATAATAATAATAAGTGCTCTGAGAACGCAGTATTTTGACTATGTACCGTTTATAGTACAAAGGTGGGACATTTTAATATAAATAATAATAAATAATATAATAATATATAATAAAAATAATAATATATATAATAATAATAAAATATTATTAATATTATCATAATAATATATTATTATTATTATTATATAAAGCCCAAAACTTTTAATCTGTGGGGTACACATAAGACATATAATAATTCTCATACTTTTCATAACTGCATTCAAGACTAGCATGATGACCAGAGAGCTACGTTCCAATCATAAACTGTATAAGGTTTCTAAAATATTGTGACAGGTCAATAACAGGTTAACTTGGGCCTATTATTATTATTTTTTTTTAATTGTGCAATAAATATTTTACAATAAAAATATATATTTTTTAATATTTGCATAAATGAATCAGACTTTTAATGACACTTTGGGAATCACTGCTCTATTGGTTCAAGTGACACGTCAGTCAAAATTCACGCTAACCGAATTCATCGTCTTTATAATATGTGCAAAATATACGCATCTGACAAAAACGATGAACGTGCACAAGGCTCGATGTGGACTGTTGACATTGACCGGATCATTACCGACATAGCAGGACCTCCATCTTTTATCTGCTGATGGAACACCGAGATGCGTTCCTGTTTAGGTTCCTGTTTAAGATGCTCAACTACTCCGCGGCAAAAATAAAAAAAAAAAAAGCAGTAACAGAAAAAGAAAAAAGAAAAAAAATGGCGAGTCTCTTTAGTCACGAGAGGCTGGTTGAGGGTCTAGTTCCAGTTAAAGGGGGCGGATGTAGGTCAAGCCCTGCCTCTTTATAAACACCAAGGTCAATGCTGAATGGGAGAGAGAGAGAGAGAGGGTGGCTTAGAATGAAAAGAGGCTCTGGATAAACCGCAATCGTCTGGCCACTATGCCAAGCGCAGGACGTGTAAACACAGTTAGAAAACAAGCGTGGCGGCTCTCCTCTCTCCGCTTGTATGTGTGGAGGTGTGTGTATGTGTGTGTGTGTGTGTGTGTGTGTGCAACAAGGAGATCACACACCCGTTATACAAGCTTTTCCTGTATTGTATTTCCTTTTTATAACCTAAACTGAGCGACGCTAGTACCGGTCTCTGTGGATTCGGTGCAGTTATACAAGACTCGGGATGAAAATCGGCATACAAAAGTTTAAAGTCTGGTAATGCAATTTTCTATGGGTGACATTAATGTGTGGAAACGGAAAAGATTATGTTTGATTTCGGGATGAGTATTCCTTAAATTGTTGTTGAAAGACCAAATACAATGTTAGCTAGGACAGTGGTTCTCGAACGCTGGCTGCAGAACACACCATCACTCCTCAATTATCGTATATTTACTGTAAATCACAGGGCACATATAGACAAACAACCATTCACACTCACATTCATACCTATGGAAACTAATTTGGAGTCGCTAATTAACCTAGCATGTTTTTTGGAATGTGGGAGGAAACCGGAATACCCAGAAAAAACCCACGCATGCACGGGGAGAACATGCAAACTCCACACAGAGATGGCCGAGGGTGGGGAAAGACAAAATAAGAAGTTACCACTTCCACACAAAATAGGAGAACTCATTCATTCATTCATTATTACTGCTTATCCTCACGAGGGTCGCAGGAGCCTATCCCAGCTGTCTTCAGGCAAGAGGCGGGGTACACCCTGGACTGGTAGCCAGCCAATCACAGGGCACATATAGACAAACAACCATTCACACTCACATTCATACCTATGGACAATTTGAAGTCGCTAATTAACCTAGCATGTTTTTGGAATGTGGGAGGAAACCGGAGTACCCGGAGAAAACCCACGCATGCACGGGGAGAACATGCAAACTCCACACAGAGATGGCCAAGGGTGGGGAAAGACAAAATAAGAAGTTACCACTTCCACACAAAATAGGAGAACTCATTCATTCATTAATTTTTTTACCTCTTATCCTCACGAGGGTCGCGGGGGGTGCTGGAGCCTATCCCAGCTGTCTTCGACCGAGAGACTGGTGGCCAGCCAATCACAGGGCACATATAGACAAACAACCATTCACACTCACATTCATACATATGGAAACTAATTTGGAGTCGCTAATTAACCTAGCATGTTTTTTTTGGAATGTGGGAGGAAAACGGAGTACCCGGAGAAAACCCACGCATGCACGGGGAGAACATGCAAACTCCACACAGAGATGGCCGAGGGTGGAATCGAACCCGGGTCTCCTAGCTGTGATGTCTGCGCGCTAACCACTCGACCACCGTGCAGCCCGACTGTAAATCATGCGGCGAAAAAATACATCGGCTGACAGTGATTGACAACAAAGACGATGACTAAAAAAGTGTGCAGTTGTAGTCAAATCGGGGGCTGGCATCCAACCAATGAAAAAGATCGCCGGGGCGAGGATTGTACGAGTCTGACATGACTTCCGCCTTTACCGACCTTCAGACTGATTGCACAATTGAATGACGGCGCTTACGGCTTTCCGAGCCTGCCGATATATATCCCATCCTCCACCCCCCCCCCCCCCCCCCCCTCCCACTCGTCGACATACAAGGTCGCGGAAAAAGGATAGGGGGTGAAGGGTGTCACATGACTAGCTCTTTCTGGAGAGTTACTTAAAAAGCCTCCTCAGCAATCAGGTCAAGGTTACGAACTAGCAAGTTTATACGCATGTGTGCGTGTGTGTGCGTGTGTGTGTGTGTGTGTGTGTGTGTGTGCACTTTACATGTTCAACAATCTTACCTCCTAATAATTTGATAAGCCGTTTTAATCTTCCTGCTTAGTGGGCACTTTCATTCAAAGTCACTTACACGCTGGTTACTCTTGCACATCTCTTTTCGGGGATATTTACTTGATGAATCCAGGTTAAATTGCCTTTGCTCAAGGGCAGAGGGTGATCCGAGCATGAGCCAGCATTCTTCTGGTCACCGGTCCATTTTGCCTAAGTAATAGGTCATATGGCCGCCTCCGGTCGTGATCCTCTACGCTCATGCTCTCAAACGAGGGCTTCTTTGCTAACTGGCTTTTCCGTCTGTTTACTCTGGAATGGACGGACGGAATACCGGCACCTCGCTAATGGATGGGTTGGAGGTTTATAAAAAGGACAAAAACGTAAAAATATGTGTAGTATTCTGGTCACCAGGCGGCAGTAATGACTCGGAACGTTGATGAGGCGTTAACCCAACTGTATGAAATCATGGGGTCAGCCAATGGCATCGTTTCGATTCGATTCAATTAGTAGATTAGATTCAATTCGATTCGTAGATTCGATTCGGTTAGTAGATTAGATTCAATTCGATTCGTAGATTCGATTCGGTTAGTAGATTAGATTCAATTCGTAGATTCGATTCGGTTAGTAGATTAGATTCAATTCGATTCGTAGATTCGATTCGGTTAGTAGATTAGATTCAATTCGATTCGTAGATTCGATTCGGTTAGTAGATTAGATTCAATTCAATTCGTAGATTCGATTCGGTTAGTAGATTAGATTCAATTCGATTCGTAGATTCGATTCGGTTAGTAGATTAAATTCAATTCGATTCGTAGATTCGATTTGGTTAGTAGATTAGATTCAATTCGATTCGTAGATTCGATTCGGTTAGTAGATTAGATTCAATTCGATTCGTAGATTCGATTCGGTTAGTAGATTAGATTCAATTCGATTCGTAGATTCGATTCGTAGATTCAATTCAATTAGTAGATTCGATTCTTATTTATAAGACTCGATTAGATTAGATTCGATTCAATTCCTCTCTTTGATTAGTAGATTCATAGATTCGATTCTTATTTATAAGACTCGACACGACTAGATTAGATTTGTCTCTTCGATTAGTAGATTCAATTAGATTAGATTAAATTCAATTCGTAAATTCGATTTGTCTCTTTGATTAGTAGATTCGATTCTTATTTATAAGACTCGATTCAATTCATCTCTTCGTCCCTTCGATTAAAAGATTCGATTCTTATTTATAAGACTCGGCACGACTCGACTCGACAAGACTAGATTAGATTTGTCTCTTCGATTAGTAGATTCGTAGATTCGATTAGATTAGTAGATTAGATTAAATTCGATTCGTAGATTCGATTTGTCTCTTCGATTAGTGGATTCGATTCTTATTTATAAAACTCGATTAGATTAGATTCGATTCAATTCGTCTCTTCGATTAGTAGATTCGGACATTCTATTCTTATTTATAAGACTCGATTAGATTAGATTCGATTCAATTCGTCTCTTCGATTAGTAGATTCGATTCTTATTTATAAGACTCGACACGACTCGACACGACTCGACTCGACACGACTAGATTTGTCTCTTCGATTAGTAGATTTGATTCTTATTTATAAGACTCGATTAGATTAGATTCGATTCAATTCGTCTCTTCGATTAGTAGATTTGTAAATTTGATTCTTATTAACTAGACTCGATTCGATTCAATTCATCTCTTCGTCCTTGGATTAGTAGATTTGATTCTTATTTATAAAACTTGATTAGATTAGATTCGATTCAATTCGTCTCTTCGATTAGTAGATTCGATTCTTATTTATAAGAATTGATTTTTTATTTTATTATTTATAAAACTTTGTTCAATACTGAAATATTTCTGGCCACCTTATGTTGTATATTTGTAATATGATACTGTGTATCATATCCATCATCATAAAATTCCCAAATCTCTTAGTTAATTGAAATTTAATTTCAAACCAAAGCTTTTAAAAAGAGAAAGATGTAATTAAGTTGCAGGGATTTGTGTCCCGGATCCTTGTCCGTCGTGTCGTGGCGTGTCGTTGCGTTGGAACACGAGCTGTACTGCTACTACTGTACTGTACACTTACTGCACTGCTCAGTGTCAGGGAAGACGTGCGGCCATGTTTAAAAGCAAAAAAAAAAAAACGTTACATAAAGCCGCCTCCTCTGCACACACACACACACACACACACACACACACACACACACACACACACACACAGGCTTTACTGCGCCAGACGCTTTACCCTTGCCTCGGCTGCTCAAGGTTCCCAAAAGGAGGCTGTTAAGAAGTTGGGAAGGACAGGGGGCCCTGTGATAGCCTGCAAAGCAGAGGTAGCGAAGGGGGGGGGGGGTGCAGTTTTCCTGTGACAGCCTTGGACTTTGAATTCAGCGCCAGGCAAGCCTAATGCATCAATCCCTCAACTTACAAAAGACAAGCCGCTAACCTTGACGAAAACCAGGGACTCTTCAGGAATGAGTGGCATTTTCGCTCCTGCGCCACATTCCAAAAAAAAAAAAACATGCTAGGTTAATTAGCGACTCCAAATTGTCCATAGGTATGAATGTGAGTGTGAATGGTTGTTTGTCTATATGTGCCCTGTGATTGGCTGGCCACCAGTCCAGGGTGTACCCCGCCTCTCGCCCGAAGACAGCTGGGATAGGCTCCAGCACCTCCCGCGACCCTCGTGAGGATAAGCGGTAAAATATGAGTTCTCCTCATATTTTGTGTGGAAGTGGTAACTTCTTATTTTGTCTTTCCCCACCCTCGGCCATCTCTGTGTGGAATTTGCATGTTCTCCCCGTGCATGCGTGGGTTTTCTCCGGGTACTCCGGTTTCCTCCCACATTCCAAAAACATGCTAGGTTAATTAGCGACTCCAAATTGTCCATAGGTATGAATGTGAGTGTGAATGGTTGTTTATCTATATGTGCCCTGTGATTGGCTGGCCACCAGTCCAGAGTGTACCCCGACTCTCGGCTGAAGACCGCTGGGATAGGCTCCAGCACCTCCGGCGACCCTCGTGAGGATAAGCGGTAAAATATGAGTTCTCCTCATATTTTGTGTGGAAGTGGTAACTTCTTATTTTGTCTTTCCCCACCCTCGGCCATCTCTGTGTGGAATTTGCATGTTGTCCCCGTGCATGCGTGGGTTTTCTCCGGGTACTCCGGTTTCCTCCCACATTCCAAAAACATGCTAGGTTAATTAGCGACTCCAAATTGTCCATAGGTATGAATATGAGTGTGAATGGTTGTTTGTCTATATGTGCCCTGTGATTGGCTGGCCACCAGTCCAGAGTGTACCCCGACTCTCGGTCGAAGACAGCTGGGATAGGCTCCAGCACCTCCCGCGACCCTCGTGAGGATAAGCGGTAAAATATGAGTTCTCCTCATATTTTGTGTGGAAGTGGTAACTTCTTATTTTGTCTTTCCCCACCCTCGGCCATCTCTGTGTGGAATTTGCATGTTGTCCCCGTGCATGCGTGGGTTTTCTCCGGGTACTCCGGTTTCCTCCCACATTCCAAAAACATGCTAGGTTAATTAGCGACTCCAAATTGTCCATAGGTATGAATATGAGTGTGAATGGTTGTTTGTCTATATGTGCCCTGTGATTGGCTGGCCACCAGTCCAGAGTGTACCCCGACTCTCGGTCGAAGACAGCTGGGATAGGCTCCAGCACCTCCCGCGACCCTCGTGAGGATAAGCGGTAAAATATGAGTTCTCCTCATATTTTGTGTGGAAGTGGTAACTTCTTATTTTGTCTTTCCCCGCCCTCGGCCATCTCTGTGTGGAATTTGCATGTTCTCCCCGTGCATGCGTGGGTTTTCTCCGGGTACTCCGGTTTCCTCCCACATTCCCAAAACCTGCTTTGTCCGAAACCCATCACCAGACACTCGGATTACTGCAGAGCATCGACAAAAGACAAGCATCATTTTGCTAAGTACATCCTTTACAAAAAGCCAAGGCAGTCGGCGACGACGACACAGGCCAAGTACGCCCCCCCCCATCCCCACACTCCTACCTCTGTGTCTGTCCTCATTCCCCTTGCAACCCGCCCACTCTGTCAAGCATGTGACATTAGCCTGCTTGTGGTAACGCCGAGACCTTCCCCTTGTCTGACTGCAGCCGACTCACCACACTGGCAGATAACCCGTCCTTCGACAGCCTGAGGGCAGCAGCTACAGGAGAAGCAAGGGAGGTAGTCACTTCCACTCTACTCCTTTTTTTTTTTTTGCTGTGACCACAACCAGCCCCACCAGGAGGGAAGCTGGGTCAGCTTGTCTCATATCACGCAGGAAGTATGCAACTTCGTTCAAAACTTTTTTTTACTAATTTTTTACGATATATCACGATACTTTGTACAAGGTGATTTTTTTTTGTTTTTATTGTAGATTATTGAAGCCAAAAAGTTACCACTTCCACACAAAATAGGAGAACTCATTCATTCATTCATTTTTTACCACTTATCCTCACGAGGGTCGCGGTAGGTGCTGGAGCCTATCCCAGCTGTCTTCAAGCGAGAGGCGGGGTACACCCTGGACTGGTGGCCAGCCAATCACAGGGCACATATAGACATATATAGACAAACAACCATTCACACTCACATTCATACCTATGGACAATTTGGAGTAATTAACCTAGCATGTTTTTGGAATGTGGGAGGAAACCGGAGTACCCGGAAAAAACCCATGCCTGCACGGTGAGAACATGCAAACTCCACACAGAGGGTGGAATTGAACCCTGGTCTCCTAGCTGTGAGGTCTACGCGCTAACCACACGACCGCCATGCCGCCTAGTTATTTCCCAGAAAAACTGAATTACACCAGCAATATGCACTAATATACTAAACACATTTTTATTCCATTAGAACAGTATGTTATGCTGTATCACAAACTTCTATGCTAGGACTACGTTAAAAAGCCATAGCATTTCAGTATGTGGAATCAAACTATGGAATGGATTGAGTAAGGAAATCAAACAATGCACAACGATGAGCCAATTCAAGAAACAATACAAGCAGTTGATGTTTGATCAATACAAGGATGATTGAACCAGTCATGATGTGCTATATATATATATAACACTATATTGACACTTACTATGGTACCCAATATGTCAGGGGTCTCAAACACTCGGCCCGCAGGACACTAGTTTGAGGCCCCCGCCTTGATATGAAAGTTTAATGTTAGTGCGGCCCGCGCAAGTTTGATATGGATGCTGTATGGTATCATGTACCCAGAAAAAATTATTACGTTTGATTAATGTTCATGTTAAAGGTTAAATAACTGTTAATAGTTATCCTCCCTATCCATGTGGAAGTGGTACGTTTTTGGCTATTTAAGTTGAAAGGAAATAACTTGAAGGCTACCGTTTAGGTCTCTAGCTCTCTAGTTTGCGAGTTAGCATGTGTCTCAAGACCCTGCAGTTGCGCAATATGTTGTAAATAAAAAGAGTATAAATGTGACTATAGTCTATTTATAGATAGTTAGTCTATTTATAGATTTATAGTTTTGCCATTTTATTAAATTAATATCAGAAATGAACCTATGTAGTGTCTGCACTTGAATAAATACAATATACAGTCTATGATAAATGCCTAAAAATATCCATATCATACTTTTTAATATTGATACAGTATCGTGAAACAAAGTATCGCGATATCACCAAAACGATATTTTCATTTTTTTTTTTTGGGGTGCACAGAATTTATTATGAATTTTATGTAATTTACTAAGGTCAAAATTATACATTTCAGATCAAATTAGGGTTTTAAATGTTATTGTGATTAATCACATGTTCAACTAATTAATCATGATTAATCAACGTTTGTAACTACGTCTGTATTAAAAAAAAAACTCTTTCAATACCAAATCGCAGCTCACCTTTCACTAGCTTGCTTACATGCTAGCTTGTTTACATGCTAGCTTGCTTACATGCTAGCTTGCTTACATGCTAGCTTGCTTACATACTAGCTAGTAAATGAGGTTCCGTTGGAAGAAGAAATACATCAATAGGAGGAGGACGGCAGCAGATATATTAACCAGGATACAAAAACAATACAGTACAGCGGAATGTAGGCAGGATGAAAATTCAAACAAATGTTGGAACTTTTTTGAGAGTGTTTAAACAAGAAAGAAATGTGAGAAAATACCGATATTTTCTTACACCCCTATTACTGACTGTTTGGGAACGTCGAGATTCCCAGTTCAGTTGCAAGTACCGGTCGCGTTTCCCATCCCCGATGCTGATGCTGACGCTTTGTTAACAAGTCATTTACTTGACCCGCACGCTCTTGCTCTTTCATCAAATTAGCGAGCCATTACCCGGCGAAGTCTAAATAATTCAAGACTATTTCAATCAGCAGCGATCAATGGACGGGGATAATAGAGGGGCCTGTCATTGCGGCAAGGCCAAGGTGAAGCATGCAAAGCGGCAGGGTTGGAGAGTTGGAGGTGAGAGTGATGGGAAGCCATTCAACAGATGACCCCCCCCCCCCCCCCCCCCCCCCCCCGGCTTGTATCGCTCTCAGGGGTTGCGGCGGAGGCGGTCTATCTTTATTCCTCACATTTGCTCCTCCTAGTCCGCGCATTCGGGAAGCGATGGTTGTTAAAAAAAAAAAAAAAAACGCATTTAGTCGTTCCTGCTTTGTCATCAAAATTAGGCCCATCGACTTTGGTCGCCTTCTGTTCGCAATAGAATCACCGACAGGAGTCAGGACGCTCGTCTGCAAAGGGAGATGCCCCCAAAACTGGGGACCTTACAACAACACGGTCTCGATAGCGGCAGCACACAAGAAGCCGTTAAAAAACAGTCCACTCAATTATATCATTTCACTTCAATTTAACTCCGGTGTTACTTGCATGGATTTTAGCCCATATGCATTCGGAATACTGGGATTCTTTATTTAGAAATGGAATATTTTCATAGTTAAGGTTAGTATAGTTAATATATATCACTATATTGACGGTACCAGGTTACTATGGTACCCACATGGTACCCATTATGTCATTGTATGTCATATCATCATATGTCATATCACCTCGTACTTTGGTATGTGTGTGACAAAAAAAATAAAATAAAATAAAATAAAATAAAATAAAATAAAATAAAATAAAATAAAATAAAATAAAATAAAATAAAATAATTAAATGAAATGAAATTAAATTAAATTAAATTAAAAAACAGGAAGTGAACAAATGTAACAGTTACTGATTGTAAAAGTACCAGATGGAGGGGTAGGATTTAATAAGCGTTGCTTCTTCCTACTCCTTTTGGACCCTCTTGAACCAGTCATGATGTGCTATATATATATATATATATATATATATATATATATATACATACACATACTATACTGATGGTACCAGGTTACTATGGTACCCATACAGTACCATTATGTAATTGTATGTCATTGTATCACCTCGTAATTTTGTATGTCACAAAAATAATAATAACACCAAATTAAATTAAATTAAATTAAATTAAATTAAATTAAATTAAATTAAATTAAATTAAATTAAATTAAATTAAATTAAATTAAATTAAATTAAAAAGCAGGAAATGAACAAATGTAACAGTTTTTGATTGTAAAAGTACCAGATGGAGGCGTAGGATTTAATAAGCTTTGCTTCTTCCTACTCCTTTTGGACCCTCTTGAACCAGTCATGATGTGCTATATATATATATATCACTATATTGACGGTACCAGGTTACTATGGTACCCACACGGTACCCATTATGTAATTGTATGTCATTGTATGTCATGTCATCATATGTCATATCACCTCGTACTTTGGTATGTGTGTGACAAAAAATAATAACAAATTAAATTAAATTAAATTAGAAAGCAGGAAGTGAACAAATGTAACAGTTACTTATTGTAAAAGTACCAGATGGAGGGGTAGGATTTAATAAGCTTTGCTTCTTCCTACTCCTTTTGGACATGTGGAACTGTGAAATGATTATGTGATGCATTCACGTGTAATCTGATGCATGTTCAAATGAAATTAAACCATTACTCCATAAACTTTACATGGGAATTTAATTTGAGCGTCTACTTCTGAATGTCCAACATGTCCAATACTTCGCACAAATAGCACAACTTGCTGTTCTACAACATAACAGTAGTGCACATAGAAGATAAGACGTCCTTGACATAAATAAGAATATGATTGCAATGGTGCACTGAACATTTACACAGGAGCTGCTGTCAGCCACAACTCACAACGCCAGTCGCCGGCGGAGTCACTCTCCATATTGCTAACCATGCTAACTAGGGGTGTCACATGATTTCTCCGACATCATACATCAGACATCAGACATCATACAAACAATATTATACATCCCCTAAATAATGAGCTGGAGGTCAAAGGGTCTCTGGTTTGATTCCCTAGAGGGCCGTAGCAAGAGAAGAATACACTTCTGTCCCTTAACATCAAACTGTCAGTGTCCTTGAACAATGTATAGTAGCCAAAAACATTTGTTGGGCAGGTCCCAGGTCTGTAATAAATCAAAAACTGCAGTAAATGCCTTGACACGTGTTCTGGTAGATTGCACATTAATATATACACACACACACACACACACACACACACATAGAAAAAGCCTCAGTAATCATAAAGTATGACACCACCCTCTATTTGCTGATGTCTGTGTCAGTTGGGTCAGGTGGCATGATGCTGAATAAAAAACACTCGGCAACAGAAGGAAAATACTAATTTTCAAAAGGAGTGACTTTCCATTGCTAGTAAACAAGTAATATTTTCAAACTTTTCAGTAAAACTTCAAATATATACAAACTATACTCATACTAAACACAATCCAGCAGGCACGGTGTTGTTTATTATTATGTGTATCATGTGACAAGAACATTTCATAACATTAATGCAGCAACACCTCATCACATACAGATCACATGCAGATCGGGAATAAGAAGAAGTAGCATGAAGGATCCGTGTTTCCGTTTGAGCGGTTACAAGATACCGCACCGCAATCGGATTGAGGAAAGGAATATTCCACCCCTTGCTCATAAACACATTATAACTGGACTGTGTTGCTTGTTCTTACAACTCCCTTCAGCAGGTGTCTGCAGATTGGGAATAAGAAGAAGTAGCATGACGGATCCGTGTATTCAAACGGATTGGGGAAAGGAATATTCCACCCCTTGCTCATAAACAGATTATAACAGGACTGTGTTGCTTGTTCTTCCAACTCCCTGCAGCAGATCGGGAATAAGAAGAAGTAGCATGAGGGATCCATGTTTGCGTTTGAGCAGTTACAAGATACCTCAATCGGAACGGGGAAAGGAATATTCCACCCCTTACTCATAAACACATTAAAGCAGGACTGTGTTGCTTGTTCTTCCAACTCCCTTCAACAGATGCCTGCAGATCGGGAATAAGAAGAAGTAGCATGTAGGATCCTGTTTCCAATTGGATTGGGGAAAGGAATATTCCACACCTTTGCTCATAAACACATTATAGCGGGGCTGTGTTGCTTGTTCTTACAACTCCCTTCAGCAGATGTCTGCAGATCGGGAATAAGAAGAAGTAGCATGAAGGATCCGTGTTTCCAATCAAATTGGGGAAAGGAATATTCCACCCCTTTGCTCATAAACACATTATTGCGGGACTGTGTTGCTTGTTCTTACAACTCCCTTCAGCAGATGCCTGCAGATCGGGAATAAGAAGAAGTAGCATGAAGGATCCGTGTTTCCAATCGCATTGCGGAAAGGAATATTCCACCCCTTTGCTCATAAACACATTATTGCGGGACTGTGTTGCTTGTTCTTACAACTCCCTTCAGCAGATGCCTGCAGATCGGGAATAAGAAGAAGTAGCATGAAGGATCCGTGTTTCCAATCGCATTGCGGAAAGGAATATTCCACCCCTTTGCTCATAAACACATTATTGCGGGACTGTGTTGCTTGTTCTTACAACTCCCTTCAGCAGATGCCTGCAGATCGGGAATAAGAAGTAGCAGCATGAAGGATCCATGTTTCCAATCGGATTGGGGAAAAGGAATATTCCACCCCTGTGAATCAGATTATATGTTCATTCGTATTGACACTTTTCTATCGGAATGAGGTGTATACAAAGGTTCAATTCTTTTTCCGTTTGAGCAAATAAACCGAATGCAATTGGAATATTTGGGTCCATGTATACACGGCTATTGTGAGACTTGTGGCTTATTGTGATACATCCTAAAAATATTGCAATACATGCTAAAGGCCCATATCGACCAACACTAGGTAGGGTACATCATCCCGGGTCACTTCATGGACCGGTGACACTGGTTACACTCCAGTTTGACAACAACAACAAATTGGCTTCCTGGGTATTCAGCAGCAACCTTCCAACATTTAAATGCTCTGACCAGTCAACATCACTCAAACGCAACTTGGGTTTAGTCAAATCAGGTGACCTACCAGCCTCTCCGACACATCCACAAGAGTAGATCCCGCTTTTGTTTATCTTGATTGTTAACTTTCACACACAATGTTGCAATCAGTATGACAAGTCTGGTGTAGCATTTAAAAAAAAAACCCCTTCTTTCAACACACAATGTCAGGTGTCCTGCTATTCCAAGTACTTTTATTACCCAGGCGCTGTCTTACAGCTCCGATACCACCTCCTCCATTGCTGGGATGTCAACTTTCCGAGAGACGACAGACCGCCGTTACGTTGGCAGCAGAGGGCAGACTCAACAACCTTGACCATCCCGTCCGTCTTAAGTTCAGGTCAAATAATTAAGCAGCTTAAAATGCTGAAAAAAGATGACACTAAATGGAAGATACAACCCCCCCAAAAAAAACCCAACCTACCCCACACGGTATTTAAACTTGACTGGCTTTCATGAAATGAACACACCGTTCTCTTTGTAGTGTTTTTTATTCCAACATCCTGCCGTCGCTTTGAAAGGTGGCCTTTTCAAACCCGAGCCAAAGATGTACTTTGCCTTTTTTTTTTTTTTTCCTTTTTTTTTTTTCCTGTAACCGCTTGCAAACCTCAGCCGTGTGACCTTTTTCCTGTGAGCCAAAGTGGAATGAAGCAACAGGGCATGGAAGAAAAAGCAACACCCACGCAAAGGCCATTCAAAAGCCTTGTTACTTTTAACCATGCAAACCTTTTAATGCGATCACCGTGACATGACAGTATGCATCAAAACAACTATAATATCACTTATGGGGTTTGTTTTTTGTGTGTTTTTTTTTAATTAAATGTATACTGTATGTTCCAGATACAACATACATGATAAATACTACTCAGTGTATTTACAGTCACTCCTACTGCTGGAAAAACAGACTGCAAAACATGAAACTGCAAAGCTTAAAATATAAATGTGACATATCTATGTCACATAATGTCAAATTGTATAAATAAACTGTATTATGCTCTTTTAGCACATGAATTCTTATTTAAATTCAACACTGGTCAAATGGTGACACTGACGTTCCAGCACAAACACAATCCACCTCTGCTTTATTAATAACAAGCATGATAATTGTAATATAATTTAAATTAAAAATGATTTTCCATACAAAACACGTCTAGTGAGGGCCTACTTTATTGTCTATACAGATAGCGGCTTTATAGTCAACTACACGCTACATCCTTGACATCCTTATGATGAAAGACCGTGTAAAAAAACACACACACAACGCCACCCCCCCTCCAGGCCACGTCCTTTATATGTAAACGTATGCATTCATAATGACATTAATAGTGTTTTATTTCATATTTCATAATAATAACGTTGTAGGACATGAGTCTCCTACCTGCGGTGTCATTCAGAGACGCGCATTAATATTCGACACAGGCAGCAAAATCCATTGAGTGTCTTGTCACTTCTCCAACGAAAGAAAACATGGCGAATATATCAAAATATGAAAATACTAATGAAAATATAGTCCACAAATGTCTTCTCTGTGCTTCGTGTTTCAGTCACGCTGCGTCTGTCTTGTGTGAGGATCGCTTACTGGCGGAGTCTTCTTCTTGGAGGACTGGGGAGGACTATTTAACACTCCGCCCTCCGCCTGTGTGACAACACCCTTAAAGGGACACTCACTTCACTCGAAATCCGATGTCTTTTTTTTTTTTTTTTTTTAAACGAAAACAACACAATTTTAACAGTTCATCATTTAAAAAAACATCTCTTTATGGCGTTTTTTTTAAATTATTGTTAAAATGTCACTTTGTCATGATGTTTGATACACTGCACAACACCGCAACACATGAAACAGCAGTGACGTCATCGGCTCATCATGGCAATCGAGAGCGGTTGTTTTCAACACTCATGTTCGTGGAGTTGATTGGAAAATGAATTATGGAAGAAAACAGATCTATCATGTACTGCCCATTCTAAAAACACATCAAATACATGTATAATCATTTTTATTTTTTATTTTTATTACATTTATGCATTATTTTTTACAACTGTAATCTTCTACATATGAAGAATGTACATTATAATGATTTTTTAAATATTTTTAAATATATATATATTTTATTTAATATTTAATATATATATATTTTCACATTGAGGTCTGAAATTCTTTACTATTGTAGCACGTCGTCACCTCATCATTTATAGTCCACCTATAAAAAGAGTTTTAATGCAACACAATGAAAATTACAACAGTCAGACAGCGTTTCTTAGAAACAACCATCAGGCCAGAGTCCATCCCGAAACGCTATTTATCATATGCTGCATGAAAATGACCGAGAAAGATGAACAAATGGCGTTGAGGTTGCCTCCAAGGCGGCGAGGCGTGAAAGCATGCCACTTGAGTGTGAAGTCACTGACAAACAGCAGATGTGTCCGTGGATTCTTCTTCACCTCAAGATTGTTTCAAAGTAATCACGCCGTTATGCTGCAAATGCTTTTGCCGACTGTGTCATGTCGACATGGCCTTGAACACAACACAACTAGATCACCTATTTATTTTTATACATGCTTTTCAAATGAGAAATATACATTAAATGTGTTTTTTGGGTGTTTTTTTTTTCGGGTTCCGATAAAGTGTGTTACATTTCCTGACCAGAGTGGTATTCATGAAAAAAAAAAAAAAAGTCGCTGAGGCTGCGCTTTCTTGTTGCACCAAAGTGTCTAAGACATTGTTTTTTGATGATTAATAAGATCGGCCTCAAGTTAGACGAGCATGACTGGTTCAGCAATTTGGACGCTCTCTCACCTTGTAACCTTTGCACTGGACTGACCTTTCATCTTTGAACCCTGACCCGAATGCCACATGAAGGAGATACAATGTCCGCCCTTTCATTCCCTCTTCCCCACCCCGACTGTTTTGCCCTTCAGTCTTTTTTTTCCAAGAAATGACACATTGTGTTTAAGAAAGAATATTTTATTTGTCACATTACTCACCGAACGTGGCAGATTGTGCCAAGATGTTAACCAGATGCTGCAATGTTGAAAGAAAAAAAGAAAATATGTAGTGCACGCATCTTAAAAAGGAGGTAAGACATTTTTCTTTACAATAAAAAAGGCAATGCAACATTTATACAGTAGAGTATAAACATGTGTTAATGTAAATACATTAAAATGGTTCTCTATGGGTCAACGTGACCCAAAAGTGAGTTTTGGAACCCTTCTGGATACTTACAGTATGTAGAACTACAGTAATCCTTCATTTAATGGTACCAAAATTCCAGCAAAGTAGGATTCATTATTTATGAATAAAATATTTTTGTATTTAAAACATAGAAAACCTGTTTACAACCTTCTATACATGGCTTTTTAACACTATTAGAGCCCTCCAGACATAAAATAGCACCCCTATAGTCACCTTTACACTTGTATTACCCAATATGGTGGAGATAATACTTCATAGTACTTCATAGTACTTCCTGCTGTGGTTATTGACAAGACAACTACCAATACGAGTTGGAAAAAAAACTTAAAAAGCATTTAATTGGAGGACAAAAAAATGGATGGATGGCTGTCCCGAGGCGCTGCGGCGCTGCCTCGGTTCACTGGAGGGAACCAGAACATCCTTGGAGGATGCTGACGTCATTGCAGCACCAATGGATGCTTTGCTTGGACGATTATTGTTATGACAAAATGTAAAAATTGTTATTTTAAGCTAATATTCATACATATTCACAGCAGAAAGTGCTACAAAAATATAAACAAAAATGAAAAGGAACAACTAGGAACTCTTGTATTAGTACTCGTATATTTCCTAGCTACATTTTGAGTGTTAAGTTGCTGTGTGATGAGTTTATTTGTTTTATTGAGTTATGACCTCCTGTGATTGTGATTTGAAAACTGATTAATCTTTATTTCATTCATTCATTCATTTTCTACCGCTTTTTCCTCACCAGCGTCGCAATTTGGAGTCGCTAATTAACCTAGCATGTTTTTGGAATGTGGGAGGAAACCGGAGAACATGCAAACTGCACACAGAGATGGCCGAGGGTGGAATTGAACCCTGGTCCTCCTAGCTGTGAGGTCTGTGCGCTAACCACTAGACCACCGTGCCGCCCCCAAATTGTTCTTTTAAGCTAATATTCATACATATTCACAGCAGAAAGTGCTACGAACGTATATTTCCTAGCTACATTTTGAGTGTTAAGTTGCTGTGTGATGAGTTTACCGTTCTTTGTAAGGTGACACTGTGAGTCAAATTGTTATATTGAGTAATGACCTCCTGTGATAGTGATTTGAAAACCGATTAATCTTTATTTATTATACTTTATTTGTGTTTTATGAAGAGCACAGGGTAAAAAGGTGCTCTGGCACCGCGGTGCAAACAGAAGATAGTTTACATCGAGATGCCGGATTGTCCCACATTAACCTTGCACCTTTGACCTTTTCCTCCCGGGGGGGGGGTTTCAGTCACAGTGACTCCTAGATTGTCAAGCCCAGCAAGGGCGTCTTGGGGAGGTTAGGCAGGTGCGAGTTACGGAGGAGGAACCTTTGCAAGTCACACCACACTGTGACCTTTGAACTGCAATCAGTGTGGGACAGTTGTCACATTCCACACACGTCCGCATCTTAGCTTCACATCAATGACACAATGAAGCAAACAAATAACTGAAAAAAACACACACACACACACACACAATGAAACAAATTACACACCTGTGCGGCAATTTTAAAGAAATACCGACATTGTCTTGTCCTTAAGACGCAGCAATGTGATGAGGAGATTATTCATTAACAAGTGAAACTGTCTTTATTGGCGCAACTAAAAAAAAAAAAAAAAAAACAACTCATTTGACCTCTGTACAAAATATATAGACAAGAGTGATTAGGACTGGATTATGGAGGACATGCAAAACAGCCATCTCTGTCATCTGGGTAAATATTCTACTTTTGTCCTTGAAGTGTGTCACACAGATTAAACTGTGCCTGATAGACAATTCTTGCAATACGCTGTGGCGTCTCTCTCAATTCACATTATTTATCTGTCTGCAGAGTCATCAGCACAATCACCAGCGTCATCTGTGACTGATTTTTTCCCGAAACAAGCGTCTTGCCTGGTGGTGTTTTTACCTGAAATCATGATTCGGTTGTTAATGCACCGCCTGCGTGATCCAAAACACACATGATATCATGACACAACACTTTAAATGTGCTATATAAATGTTCTATAATGTGTCCTATATACAGCTATGTGTCGAGTTGAAATCATGAAGGCCTTAAAAATATTCGGGAACATTTTGTAAAAGTTGTCATGTGACTATCCCAGCACATGGTTTCCCCAAAATGGCGGTGTGACAGGTAAGCTAGCTCATTTCCAAAAGCTTATTTTTTGCCATTAAAGCTCTTTTAGCAATTTAACTTCAGTAGAGTGTCAAATATTATATATCAACTATTCTTAATGTATTTTTTGAAATTAATTTCGATAAAGCAGTCTACAAAACATTTAGGAGTAGTTGTCATGTGACTATCCCAGGATATGGTTTCCCCAAAATGGCGGTGTGACAGGTAAGCTAGCTCATTTCCAAAAGCTTATTTTTTGCCATTAAAGCTCTTTTAGCAATTTAACTTCAGTAGAGTGTCAAATATTATATATCAACTATTCTTAATGTATTTTTTGAAATTAATTTCGATAAAGCAGTCTACAAAACATTTAGGAGTAGTTGTCATGTGACTATCCCAGGACATGATTTCCCCAAAATGGCGGTGTGACAGGTAAGCTAGCTCATTTCCAAAAGCTTTTTGCCATTAAAGCTCTTTTAGCCATTCAGTAGGGTGTCAAATATTATAACTCAACTATTCCTACTGTATTTCTTGAAATTAATTTATACAAAGCAGCTTACAAAACATTTAGGAGTAGTTGTCATGTGACTATCCCAGGACATGATTTCCCCAAAATGGCGGTGTGACAGGTAAGCTAGCTCATTTCCAGAAGCTTTTTGCCATTAAAGCTCTTTTAGCCATTCAGTAGGGTGTCAAATATAATAACTCAACTATTCCTACTGTATTTCTTCAGCTTACAAAGCATTTTGGAGTAGTTGTCATGTGACTATCCCAGGATATGGTTTCCCCAAAATGGCGGTGTGTCAGGTAAGCTAGCTCATTTACAAAGTCTTACTTTTTGCCTTTAAAGCTCTTTTAGCCATTCTGTAGGGTGTCAAATATTATAACTTAACTATTCCTACTGTATTTCTTGAAATTAATTTATACAAAGCAGCCTACAAAACATTTAGGAGTAGTTGTCATGTGACTATCCCAGGACATGGTTTCCCCAAAATGGCGGTGTGACAGGTAAGCTAGCTCATTTCCAAAGGCTTTTTGCCATTAAAGCTCTTTTATTTAACTTCAGTAGGGTATCAAATATTATAAGTCAACTATTCTTACTGTATTTCTTGAAATGAAATTATACAAAGCAGCTTACTAAACATTTAGGAGTAGTTGTCATGTGACTATCCCAGGACATGGTTTCCCCAAAATGGCGGTGTGACAGGTAAGCTAGCTCATTTCCAGAAGCTTATTTTTGTCATTTAAGCAAATATTAAAAACATTTAACATTTGTAATGCTTTAATATGGCATCAGATATTACAACTCAATTGTTCTTGCTATATATCTTGAACTACAAAACATGTTGAAGTAGTTTTCATGTGACTATTTCAGGATTTGCTTTCCACAAAATGGCGGTGTGTCAGGTAAGCTAGCTCATTTCCAACAGCTTATTTTTTTGCCATTAAAGCTCATTTTAAAGTCATTTAACATTTGTAATGTTTTAATATGGTGTCAAATGCTACAACTCAACCGTTCTGACTATATTTATACAGTGAATTTAGCTACAAAACATCTTGGAGTGGTTGTCATGTGACTATCCCAGTGTAACCGATGTGTTGGTTTACTCAATTTTATTTCACCAATAGTTCGTTTCTTGTATATATTTATCGCTTTATGCATTTTTTTTAAATTATCAATTATTTTATTTGCATTTATTTTTGTTGTGTGAACTTTGACACCGTGTGATGTCACTTCCTGCCTTTCTGGCGCTCCTCTTCGGTCGTCTTTTGGACTGCTGAGGACAAGGTATGCTAGTCGGTGGCAGCGATTGTTAATTACATATAAAATATTAATATGTTACTCGTTTCACTCCAAGTCCGGACTTGTATTATGTACTGCATGTAAAGGCACTTTGTAAAAGTTACCGTTGTTGTAGGAGTTAGTTTTAAGAAATTCGTTTTTTTATGTACTTGTGCAAGTGTGCTAAAGCGGCTGTACATTTTGTTTGTTGTACACAGAAATAAACTCCCTCTTCTGGTTGGCGAAGAAATTGCAGCCTCCCACCTCGTCTAATTTACCAAAAGAACACAACGCAGAGTTCAATTTCAGCCAGTGTCAGTCCAGACCGGCTACACCAGGACATGGTTTCCCCAAAATGGCGGTGTGACAGGTAAGCTAGCTCATTTCCCGAAGCTTAGTTTTTGTCATTAAAGCTATTCTTAAAGCCATTTAACATTTGTAATGGTTTAATAGGGTGTCAGATATTACAACTCAATCATTCTTGCTATATATCTTGAACTAATTAATGTGAAACAGGCTACAAAACATTTTGAAGTAGTTTTCTTGTGACTGTTTCAGGATGTGGTTTCCCCAAAATGGCGATGTGTCAGGTAAGTTATCTAAGTTCCAACAGCTTATGTTTTGCCATTAAAGCTCATTTTAATGTCATTTAACATTTGTAATGCTTTAACATGGTGTCAAATGCTACAACTCAACCGTTCTTACTATATTTATACAGTGACTTTAGCTACAAAACATCTTGGAGCGGTTGTCATGTGACTATCCCAGGACATGGTTTCCCCAAAATGGCGGTGTGTCAGGTAAACGTGCTCATTTTCAACAGATTATTTTGTTTCCATTAACAATTGTAATGTTTTAAAAGAATGCAAAATATTGCAATTCTTTAATGAATTCACAAAAAACTGGATATGGCACCCCCAAAAAATGTAACCCAAAAAAAAATGTTTGGGTCCTCAATTTAAAGTATATTACTGTCTTAGCCTTAATTCACGTGCTGAAAACTACATCAAAATGTGTAATAATGTGTAATTCTCTCAAAATAAATACAATGGAGTGCAGTATGCTACGGAGCAGAAAGGCTGCCATGATGGCGAGGACGAGAGGTGGGCGGGGCTCGTCATACAACCGTGTACAATGTATTCACTAGCACGTAGTGTAAAATAAAGTCATGCACTGTGTGTGCATTGTGATGAAATGAATGAATGTTAGTTACTGAACGGGATATAAGCATAAATGTGTAAAAATCCGATCCAAAATGTATTGTTGTATACATGCACAACGCTTTTCACTCAGAGGAAGTCAAACAATGAAAAAGTATAAGCGTTTTTACAAAGTACAAGGAAGAATAGGAACGCCAAACCAGTGTATATAATATAATTTATTCTTAACATTATTACTAAATAAGACATTACCGTCTATTATATTACAGACTCAATTTGTTGTTGTTTTTTTTTGGATGACTGTGAAAGTATGTGATAACGGGTCACGGCATATTCGTGCTTGTCTGCCTGCGTTTGGGCGTGTGAGAAAGTGAACATGTGTGAAGAGAAAAACAGACTAGGATTGTGTCATGTCCTACTGCACACGCACTGGCCCCGCGTCTTGTTGACCCAGTTGGTGCTCTTTGACTAATCCCTGGTGATTTCTGCGGGTGGTCCGGGAGGAGCTCTCCTCCAGTTTCCTGCACATTTAAATATCAGATGGCAAAGGCGGTGCTAAGGAACTTCCAAGGGATTTGACTGATTGGCCTGCCAACTCAACATGCAACACTTGGCACACGTCACAGCTAGAACCCGACCGATGTGGGATTTAATTACCGCCGTTAACGTACTATTTTTGACAGCTTTAATTTGAATATGTTTTGACTAATAGACCATAGTGATCATTTATTAATTCATTCATTTCTGAAAAAGCTAGGCAGGGATAATAGAACCGCGATATTGCGAGGGAATAGTTGGCTTTAATCTCAAAAGATTACAGCTGTTCTTTCCATTTTTTTTTCAATTTTCCAACAATTAAAACTATTTCACTTTCGTAATTATGACGTTAGTCCTCATATTTTGACTTTAACGTTGATTCAAATCAACTTAATTCTCTAAAAATTGCAACTTTATTCATTGATTGATGTTTCGTAATATTACCACTTTAAAAATGATGTATTTTTTCTTTAATATTTCAACTTTATGCTGCTAAAATGATGTTATTTTTCCTCATATGACAACATTATTCTTGTAAAATTGAGCCTTTTTCTCATAAGAGTGCAACTTTTTATCTTTTTCTTCATTTTACAATTACAATTTTTTTGTACTATTTTTTTTACAATTACAAAATGTTTACTATTACTATTATTAATATTGCTGCTTTTTTATTTTTATTGTATTTTTTGTGTTTCTGTTTAATTATATTTTTAGAATAGGCCACGGGCCAATCCGAAAAAAAAAACAACAACTGCAGGCCACAAATGGCCCCCGGTCCTCACTTTGGACACCCCTGGTCTATACAGTTTGGCTGGCGACCGGTCAAGGGCGTAACCCGCCTCTCCCCCAAAGTCAACTGGGATGGAGTGATGGACTCCAGCTCATCCGTGACTCTAATGAGGATAAGCAGTACAGAAAATGGTTGGATGGATGTTTGGATGCAATTTCTCCTTGTGGTTTATGGCTCTTGTAACTTGCTTGTTCACGCTGACACGCCCGCAGATATCATAACAGAGCTGTTTTTTTATATAACAGTCCAAATACAATATGAATTTTCATTTTACATGCGTGGAAAATGAGAGCAGCACTAATCCAAAGTTGCCGTAGTTGATGTTTTACACCGGACAAGCTGCTTTGTTTGACTAAGACTTGACAGTGAGGACACAGCAGGGGGGGGGGGGGGGGGGCGTTGAGCTAAAGCGTCAAATATCAGGGACAGGATTACTTTTCTGTCAAATGTCTCTGTCGTACATGCACGGCGGTGAGATAGACAACTCAAAACACAGATCAGTGTCCCTGGGCCCTCGTCCTTCCTCCACCCATCCACCACCAGCCGTTCCCACAAGGCCGTTAACATCCTATTGACCTGCTCGCTCATTATCAGGTCAGCTTGGAACACACACACACTCACACACACATCAGTATTTTGGTCCGCTTCTGATCTGCAAACCATCCCCTCCAAGCCACAATAGGACGTTGTGTTGTCTCTGTGTTGTTGTCTTTCCACCGAATCATTCACTAGGAGCGCGCGGCGCCCATCGGTGCGTCTCGTCCACAGATGCTGCCCGATCCCTGGGGATGGCCTCGGCTTCCCAGCGTCCCCCCGCTGACTGTCAGTAAACGTGTTGACATAGATGTAGTGTGGCTACTAATGAGCTGCCAAGCAACAACAACTGTCAGCTCCTTAAGTCTCGTCAGTATTTGACAAAGGAACATTTGAGCTCATTACGCTTTTACTCTTAAGAAGCGTAACAATAGATTCGAGTAACGCACAATATTTTATTCCTTTGAAGGCCGAATCGCCATCCTTGAATACATCTGGCAGACGTTAGAATGCGGCGTGGACATTTGCGGTAATTGAAATTCATGACAAGTGTGAAGCTGTGTGATCTTCGTGTAGGCACAAAAGCACGCCTGATATTTTACGGCCATCCAAGCCCGTGATTATTTCAACGCGGCGGTTTTGACATGGGCATACGTGTGCGTGCAGGCAGCCTTGTGTTTGTTTGTGTCGCACAAAAAAACAGATTAGCGAAAACACGGAGGTAAAATAAGCAGCCTGACCTTGCTTTGAAACTGAAAGGCAATCCTCGGAATGATCCGCGGGTCAGTGGCTTTGTCCTTCAGACAGTTAAAGTCTATCCTTCTCATCCCCCACCTGTCTACTATTTATTCCTCTAGCCCTCACGCCGGCTTTCTGCACCACTTACATTCATGTCATACCTAATGTAACTCTTATTCTCCTAACGTTGTGTACTCACACTAGGACAATGGTGTTGTGCTTGGGCCCACTTCGCAACTTCAATCTGGCACCGTTGGCCAGTGGGGGAGTGCTTTTAATCCACGCTGAAGTTCAGTACACTTCCCTTCCTCTGGAGGGCAGCGCTGGCCCTGAGCAATCTGCTGCCCTAGACCAGACTGTAGCTGGTACTCCCTGGTAAGGCAATCACTTTTCATACACTCTGCATAATAACACATGCGTGAAAACTAAAACATAAAAGAATACAATCACGTACTTGAAAGTAGAATATTTTTCTTCTAAAGTAAGAAATCAGGTCTGAGTTTAAGGTCATTGTTATTAATGACAATGCAGATGTCAAGCTCTCATCAGTTATGGTATATTTATTATCATCTATCATGATCGTTTATCACCTTATTTTCCTATATATTGAAACAGACAAAAAGTGCATTTGAAATACAGGAAGTGAACAAATGTATTGCAATTGATATGAAATGGATGGGGAGTTAAATAGGGTTAAATAAGCTGCTTCCTCCTACTTTTTAGACATGTTGAACTATGAAAAATGTAAAATGTTCATATTACTAGGTATGAATTAAGCCAGATGCTTTTTTTAAGATTTATAAATTCATAAAAATCCAGACCTGACCAAAATAAGTGAATTTTGTGTGATGTTCAGTTGTCCATTCATTTGTCATTTTTCTGCACGTAAAAATTCTACATTATTTTCTATGGTAAAACCTTCCTTGGTTAGAGTCTGTTTTGGTTTGAGTTGGATTAAAAAGGTGCTAACCAAGACACCACCGTATTATGTTTAAATGTGTTTGCTGAATATGTCAATATATTCAAATCCATACAAAATCTTTGTAATTGTTCGTACTGGTGTATTCAAATCAAGCGAAAGCGATGGACTCATGATGGAGTGATTACATTGAAAAATGCTATTGTATTAAGAAAACCATCCTAGCCAACACCCACGGAATGACGGATCGATGGACGAGTGACGGCACTGGCAAAATAGAGAGACCGAGGATTTACATTGTCCCTGTCACGCTCATATAAAATGTCCCTCAATGATAAAGCGACAACAGAGACAAGGACACCAGCCCTCGTTTAGACACTCACAAGTTCAAAGATTGCGCCTTCCCTCCCTCTCAGACTCTCTTTTAGCAGATTTCCATGCAAAGCATTATAACCTTTGTGAATTATTTAGTTTATTGACCTCTGTGGGGATTTAATATGAAGGTCGTTTCCTGCTGGCAGAGCAAGCGCCGGCGGGGTCCTCAGGTGACACGGCCAAGGTCGCCTGTCCCCCTCCAGTTAATAATATATTTGTCACACGCAGTGTTAGCCCCGACACGCCGCTACTGCCTTCCACTTGATTAGTGCCACCAATAAGGGCTGCCAAAGATAATAAAGTAGACGTTGGCTTAAGGAGACATGTCAAATGTCTCTCCTCATACAGATACACTGAAAAGATATACTATACACTGAAGCACACACTCATTCACACCCTCCGCCCTCCTCCCGTCTGTTATTGTTTTATTGTTTCCAAGATGAAGGTTAAAAGGAGATGCTGAACAGACAGAACAGCCTGAAGGCCATTGAGGGCCTGTCTGCAGCAGGCAGTACAGTGGCACCACAAGAACCATTAAAGAACCACCGTGCCCAATGCAGTGCTGTGTCATTTCTGCAGTCGGAATGTATACACGATGCACACATTCATCAGACGACTATCATAGTTTGTCCTCCATGTGTAGTCACTATCTCTAATTTGGCCATTGGACATGTGCCCTCTAAACACTAGGGGCCAATTTTGGTCATCGGAACTTTATTTAGCTGTGTCAGCAAAGGAATAGCTAACTCTTACTGCTGGAAGCTGGCTGGTCAAATGGATAACAGAGCTTTCTCCATCTCGTAAGTGCGGTCGGTAGCGTTTTACTGTGTGTGTGTGTGTGTGTGTGTGTGACATCTGCTTTGGCTCTTGTGGTTACGGTGATGCTCAAAAGAAATTCAATAAATCACTGAGTGCTTCTGTGTTGCATACAGTACTTTTCATACTGCAGTTAAACCGCGGTTTTCAAAACCACCCAGATTCGGTTTGATGTTCATTTTCGCAAAATCTCGCACACTGCCTCGGTTATCGTATAATATAGCACGTTACCAAATCTGGTAGTCCATTTTCTCTCTAATGTCTCATTGCAGTACCCGACTAAGGAACCGAACATGCTGAGTCACTGTCCATACATTTTTGATAGAGTGTGACTGCTAAATGGTAATGGTTATATTTCATTTGAACATGCATCAGATTACAATTGAGTGCATCCCATAATCAGTTCACAGTTCCACATGTCCAAAAGGAGTAGGAAGAAGCAAAGCTTATTGAATCCTACCCCTCCATCCGGTACTTTGACAATCAGTAACTGTTACATTTGTTCACTTCCTGCTTTCCTAATTTAATTTTTTTTTAGTTTATTTTGTCACATACAGAAGTACTGGAATGTACCATACAATGACATAATGGGTACCATAGTAACCGTCAATATAGTAATATACATAGCTGCATCAAAACTGCTGATAACACCAAGAGCTATGGAGTCTTTATGTCTTGTCTTCACTGATTTCCGGTGAATCTGCAAAAGTTTTTTACCATTTCATTTTTAAATACTTTGTGATCACAATGCCAGCCTTTCAACACTCTAGAGTCGACAACACTCCAGGCTAGTGTTCAGGTTACGTAAATGATGGATATTTTAGGACTTCTATCGAAATCCTCTGCTATTTTAACACTCTGCTCTCAGACAGTGACTTCCACCAGACACTCCAGATCCACTGCAGAGTGTATGGCTGAATCCCAATTCCCAATTCAGTGGGTTATCCATGTTCAAACTCCATCTACCCGTTCGTTTCATGTCTGGTCCCTGACCACACATGCTTTGAGAGCTGTACACCCCTAAGCACTTACTCCTTTACCCCTTGATTTGAGGAGAATTTGGACACCACTACACTTGTGTGGACGAGGCCTCATTAGCGCCGTTGTTTGCCCGGGACAAAATGGCAACCATAAGTGAAAGTGCAGGTGAATTATGGCAAGGTGAAGGAGAGCAATACAGCAGAGGTGGCAAATAATTTGTGGCACAGTGTAATAATGAAGTTTATGGAGGCCCTGATGACCGAGAGCAGGGGGTTTAAATCTTTAAGGGGTGAAAACAGCCTTAAGTGCAGCGTCATTGATTTGTTTGTATGACTGCTGGTGGTAATGGAGAATTCAGGGGTCCTGCAATGACTGATAGAAAAGGTTCTCCAGTCAAAGCTAAGATGAAGGCTCCTTCCGAGTTGCCTCCTGGGCTTCGGAACTCAAAGGTTTCTGTTTGATATCCCTTGCAGGTAAAAAGAAATTACTATTGATAATAATAATAGTGACGATTCGAGACATCTATACATCTTTCCCCTACGCCATTTATAGAAAATGATTCCTAAGAATACCAATGTCACCACTAAAGACCGATTATTAGATAAGGAAAAATGAAACAATGAAAACAGTCTGACACAAAATTAAAACAGGAGAGCACGTCAGAATGGCAGGTTAAATCTTCGGGAACATTAGCATGATGTATGATTCCACTGGACGTAGGGCACTAAATGAATAGGTTTGTAGAGTCTATTAATGACCGTCTATTCTAGACCTTTTCCTCTATTATCGGAAATGCCGTGCGCCATCCATAACTCGGCTGATTCCAATCTTTTAAAGCATGTTCCCATCCCATCTTTTCTTCAACATGGCAATGGGCTCAATGCTACAAATCTTGTTTTTTGTTTTTTTTTTAAATCCAGATTACCTCGTCCCATCACTGTATCTGTAGAACATATGAAGAGGATTAATAGCTACAATGGCCTCCGAGACAGGTTTGTGTCAAACAAAATTATCTGAGCGACCTTAATCTCTGTAGTTGTGCTTGAAGGTGATTTTTTTTTCCCAAGCTGTGCACCACTAACACCACTAATAGACTAATATAGCATATAGTTTGACGATGCTGATTGGTGTTTATATGCAATGTCTCCTCTAGGGCGTACGATCAGAGAGGTCACACGGCTTGGGACATTTATTGGCCTATTCATTAAAAGGTGCAACGGGACACAAGTCGAGGCTTCGCGTCTCCACTTTCCAAAGCAACTCACTAGCACAGAGATCATTTGCAACCAGACAAGCCTTTTGTAACAGCAAATAAAACAATATTGATTTTTTTGCTAGTGGCAATGGGTCTGTGCATCCTATTGATTAGGATTAAGCACTTATCACTCTCCAGACCCGGAGTTTGCCAATGTTAAGCACAGGTCTCAGGTCTTAATTACGACACTGGCCTTTACATGGCTCCTTGCCTAATGACACTCAAGCAGCATCGCTGTTTTTGACCTTTTCTAGCGGGCCAAGCTAAAAAAAAAAAATCCCGACCTGACCACAATAAGTGAATTTTGTGTGATGTTCAGTTGTCCATTCATTTGTCATTTGTTTTTTTTCTGCATGTAAAACTATACATTATTTTCTATGGTAAAACATTCCTTGGTTAGAGTCCGTTTTGGTTTGAGTCGGATTAAAAAGATGCTAACCAAGACACCACTGTATTATGTTTAAAATGTGTTTGCTGAATATGTTAATATATTGGTTAATATATTTAAGTCCATACAAAATCTTTGTAATTATTCATACTGGTGTATTCAAATCGAGTGAAAGTGATGGTCTGATTATGTCCAGGCTACCAGTATGGTTCTAAATGGAGTGATTACATTGAAAAATGCCATTGTATTACGAAAACCGTCCTGGTCAACACCCAAGGAATGACGGATCGTTTTTGTTTTTGACCGTTTCTAGCGGCCAGGCAGAAATATTTTATTTTTTTTTTTTAACTTTTTGTATTGCAAGACTGACCTCCAACGTACAGGTTGGGCTCACATGTTCTCTTCTCAGTCACCTTCCGACACGCAATTGTAATTATTATAATAATAATAATAATACTTGTTGTACGGCAAGCTCTCTGCATTCTGAACCTGTAAGACTTGGACACTGAAACCTTCATAAAGTCTACAATTGTGTAAAACCACGACTGAACACATCCAAGTTGTCAATACTAACGTCAATGTGACAGTGATCACTAGGAGAATACATTTTTCTCAATTGTCCCAAAACATTTGTCTTCTCTTTATGAGGATTTCTAACACAGCACTCCCCTATGTACCAGGGATCTCGGTCATAGATTAACACGCTAAAAGAGAAGGTTTTGCTGTCAATCGTTGAATCTTGGTACGAGGTCAATCAATGGTTCCTCTCCCTGCTCTCCCTCACTTGTTCCCTCTCTTTTCACTGATCTTCTCAGATCAGTGGAGGAGGGAAAAAAAAATCAATGAAGTAAAGTAATCAGTTGGCGGAAGATACAACAAAGGCCCGAGGCCCGCCCAGCTACCTGAGCTCCATTTCACGCATCAGCAGCCACAACACGAACACCCAGGGTTTGCCTCGACTCCCACCTTAAACAACACCCCACGCCCCTTGGTGACCTATTCCTAGTCAGATGAAGCTCCCAGATTGCACTGCAGTATGCTACACTGTCTACTGCAGGGGTGCATCCACTGTACCATACTGTTTATTTGTTGATTTTGGGCTGTACTTAAGAAATTAACCAATGAACGGATTTTTAAAAATTCACCTACTCACGGCTCAGAACAACTTTTACTGCAATTCGCTTTTGATTGAGCTTTTATTGGTGTCAGAGTGTTCCTCCGGCGATGACTTCATAGAGGACGAGCAGAACAGTTGCATGATTATCATTTTTATATTTTAAGTTTAGAGTGCTAATGAGTGCAGTCTGGCTGACTTAGCTTTGGGACTGGAATTTAGAAGGTTCCAGATCTGCTGACTTGACCTAGGCTAACCCTCCAGAGTACTTATCACATATAGATTAAAACATGTCATTGGCATGAAGGAACACAGTGCATTTTTTTTTTGGGGGGGGGGGGGTGGTTCAAATTGCTTACAGTGGACACAAGCAATGTATAACATATTTAAGCAGAACATGGTAATGGTTTTATTTCATTTGAACATGCATCAGATTACAATTGAATGCATCACATAATCAGTTCACAGTTCCACATGTCCAAAAGGAGTAGGAAGAAGCAAAGCTTATTGAATCCTACCCCTCCATCTGGTACTTTTACAATCAGTAACTGTTACATTTGTTCACTTCCTGCTTTCCTGCTATATATTTTTTTTATTTAATTACATTTTTTAATTGATTTTAGTAATTTTAATTTTTAATTTGATTTTTTTTTGTCACGTACCGAAGTACGTTTACAATCAGTAACTGTTACATTTGTTCACTTCCTGCTTTCCTAATATAGTTTTAAAGTTTTTTTTTTTTTAATTTTCAATGTTTTAATTTAATTTAATTTTTAATTTAATTTTTGTACGAGGTGATATGACCATACAATGCCATAATGGGTACCATAGTAACTGTCAATATAGTGATATATATAGCTCATCATGACTAGTTCAAGACTCTTAATCCTTGTATTTAGCAAACATCAACTGCTTGTATTGTTCCTTGAATTCATATTCGTATTAATTCGTATTCCTAACATGTATTTTAATGCAGTACATAAGTCTGAAAAGTTGGAACTGTCGGGTATGGCTTGTTCTCACAGATGTTTTTACGGTTTAAACTGAAACTATATTGATAGTTAGACAGAACATTGTGTTCTGTAACTGGAACATTATCTTCTGTAAGATAATGCTTCCATCATGCCACAATTGTGAGTACTGGATATGGTATATACAGTCTATTTTGCATACACTCTTGTGTGACAATGGATATTTAACATTCATTTTCAGCTGATTGACATTATGGTTCAACACTCTGCCCAGACATGCTCGAGCCCAGCCGAGCTTTTCTCAGACGTTTCCCCGTCAGCGTGCGCCCTGCCCCTGCAAGAACATGGCCGCTGTCAAGGCACAGTAACGTTAAGAAGGGCAGATAAGTGTGTCGCAAGCTGTTGAGTTTTCCTTTAGCTTATAGGCAGAACATGTTCCTGAGTGGCACGGGGTCACCCTGATCTCTGATGACTCCCATCCTCCTCCCCTCTTTTCCCTTTCCTTGTCTGTGTGTGTGTTTTGTGATGTTATCTTTTCACTCTCCTCCCACTCACTGCTGTTCCCTGAAGCTGTCTCAGGGATGAACGCCTCATTGTTTTTGTCCTAGCCGTGCTTTCTAAATCTGCACCACTGGATGAGGATGCGGAAGCTTCATCCTCTAGTTGACCTTTCTTTAAAAGACTGCGGGTTGTCTTTTTGCAGTTACACAGTTCTCTTTATTCCAAGTCTTTTATGTCTCTTGATACATGCTTGTCGCTGTTCATATGCTCCATATCTTGACATGTGTTCTGTTTTGTTTGTAGACTGGGCCCCGAATCAAGAGGCAGAGGTAGGGGAAATTTGCCGGATAATAACAACAACAATCATGTTTGTGTTACCGCATCTAACACTACATACTATGGCAATTTTATCCCAAAAGTATAAACTTTTTTTGTGATAATGGTTTTCCAGCTGCTTTCCATCCGTTTCTCCCATGACGGGTCTGTTTGTTTTCTATTCAGATCATGCAGGCTCCTGGATTTCACACAAATCAAGTGCACCTTCAGATGTCGTTTCTCCACAGGGGGCAGAGTGATGGAGGAGAACAGGCGGCGCCTCCTCATGAGGCGCTCCACAATTGATGTGCCCTTTTGGCGCTGGAGAGGGTGACCTTAAAAAAAAAAAAAAATTCAGAAACACTCTGCGACCGTCCACCGCTGATCAGTCTCAATTCGTCACTCAGCCTCCCTCAATGCTATTCAGACTCTGGAAACTGTCAAAAAACCCAAGTGCTCTTGGGTTTAAATTCTTGATGTGCATGGGCAAGGTAGATGCCACAGAGCTCTGCAGGCAGATAAAGTGCCGTTCGTTGAATATTGAGATAATGTCTAGTGCATAACTACATTAGAGTCAGATCGTGAGACAGCCCTGATGGAGACAGAAAGCTATTAGTGAGGTATGAAGTAGCAGACACCGCCGGAATTTCAAATGTAGCGGCAGCATCTGACAAGCCAGCGGTATCTGATATCCCCGTTTATATATTTTTTTAGGCTCTGCAGAGAGAGATAATTATTAAAAACAATAAACACCTGCTTAGGTGGTTGGTTTGTGTATTACTAAACCGGATTACAGACGGTCCTCGGGTTACACCGGTCCGACTTTTGCCATTTGGTAGCTTTGTACGCACACCCATACGTAATGATTGAACTACTTCATCTTTAGTTTAGAAAAAAAAAATTGATGGGTTAGACAATATGTGCACTATGAGATCATTTATTAGATGTAAAGTGTGTTATAAATTGAATTTATTATAATTATTATTCATTCATTCATTTTCTACCGCTTTTCTTTGCGGGGGGTGCTGGAGCCTATCCCAGCTGTCTTCGGGCGAGAAGCGAGGTACACCCTGGACTGGTGGCCAGCCAATCACAGGGCACATATAGACAAACAACCATTCACACTCACATTCATACCTATGGACAATTTGGAGTCGCCAATTAACCTAGCATGTTGTGGGAGGAAACCGGAGTACCCGGAGAAAACCCACGGGGAGAACATGCAGGGTGGAATTGAACCTCGGTCTCCTAGCTTTGAGGTCTGCGCATTAACCACTAGTCCACCGTGCAGCCATTATTATTATCATTGTTATTATTATGTGCTTGTGTCCCTTTTTCCAGGAGCACTTTGTAAACAACAGACCACATCAAATAACGAAATTGATAATACTTTGGAAAGAACGGGCGGGCCGTATTCAAACACTTAGCGGGCCGGATGTGGCCCCCGGGCCGTAGTTTGCCCACCCCTGGTTTAGAACAACACACTTATGGTCTTAGCCGTTCAACTGTGACATTTATCATGAAGGATTAAGATAATGTCATTGACCGTGTAAAAGGATCTGCTCCTATGAAAGTGACAGTGATAACTAAAGCAATGTCGTAGCCATATTGTGGCGATGGAAAGGTTGCTTGTGGTCTGGCGAGAATAGCATAATCAACACAGATCAGCTTCCCTTACGTCCATGCTGGAAGTGATCCCGCACCCTCCACCTCAGCGCCATCGCTTCTACTTCCCTCCTGCGATAAATCACAGGGATAAAAGATATTTAGTGTTTTTATTACTGTATTTGATGTCCTTCATGTGTTCTGTTTGAGCGACTTAGGAGTTCAGTTCCGATACAGATGTGAGAACGGACCTTGGACCACCTGTATGTAAATCACCGCCATTGATTTCCGTGAAACTGAAAATCTTTTCCCTCTCAATAAGTCATATTATGTGCTTCATAACCACCTTGACACCTCATATGCCTTCATATTATTTTTCCGCATAATACACTTTTACATAATATCAAAATGTGAATATGAATGTTTATCTTTGTCTGCAATCATTTGCATTGATATGCAGACCACAATCTTCCTCCCCCTCCCCAGGTCTGTGCTCTAAAGAGGGCCTTTCTCGTTCCCTGTATGGCCTTGGTGTTTGATCTTGTCATCACTGGATTTCACGTTGGCTGACCTTGGGAAGGTAAATGCACAAAAAAGTGCTTCAATTACTCTGACCACAGAAAAACTGGGGGAGTTCAGGAAGTCTGCCTGAAAACCTTGAAATGGGCTGAACTCCTTTATGGTTTAGGTCTTGTTCACATGGAAACCAAACCAAAATCAACAAAGGTTTCTCTTTAATCTGAAAGGGTTCTTCAGTTCTATGGTTTTAAGGTGTGGAGTGAGACCATCCTTGGGGGAGACATGTAAGGACACTGTAGTAAGGAAGCAATAAGTTTACAATAATGTCTTTTATAGGTATGAAGTGAGACAATCCTTGGGGGAGACATGTAAGGACATTGTAGTAAGGAAGCAATAAGTTTACAATAATGTCTTTTAGGTGTGGCGTGAGACAATCCTTGGGGGAAGACATGTAAGGAAGCAATAAGTTTACAATAATGTCTTTTAGGTATGGAGTGAGACAATACTTAGGGGAGACATGTAAGGACATTGTAGTAAGGAAGCAATACGTTTACAATAATGTCTTTTCTATGTGTGTAGTGAGACAATCCTTGGGGGAGACATGTAAGGACATTGTACTAAGGAAGCAATAAGTTTACAATCATGTCTTTTTTAGGTGTGGAGTGAGAATCCTTGGGGGAGACATGTAAGGACATTGTAGTAAGGAAACTAAGTGTACAATAGTGTCTTTTTTAGGTGTGGAGTGAGACAATCCTTAGGGAGACATGTAAGGACATTGTAGTAAGGAAACAATAAGTTTACAATAATGTCTTTTTTAGGTGTGGAGTGAGACAACCCTTGGGGGAGACATGTAAGGACATTGTAGTAAGGGAGCAATAAGTTTACAATAATATCTTTTTTAGTTGTGGAGTGAGACAATCCTTGGGGGAGACATGTAAGGACATCGTAGTAAGGAAGCAATAAGTTTAAAATAATGTCTTTTTTCAGTGTGGAGTGAGACAATCTTTGGGGGATAGATGTCACTCCATAGTCTACCAACTAGACTACTTAAGTTTCAAAATTCTAGGCGTGGAGTGAGATCATCTTTGGGTTTATCTTTTGCGTACAGACTACGCTACTTAAATTCTACCATTTTTGCTGTGGTGTGAGATTACAACAAGTCGCCTGCAAAGATTGTCTTACGCCGCAAACTAAAACTTTAGGTGTGGATTGATGCAGTCTTTGGGGGAAGAGATGTTGCAGCATTGTTGCAAGAAGACTACTAAGAAGCTTATTTGGATTAGAAGTGAAAACTGTCTCACTCCACTTTAAAATTGAATTTAAAGACTTGAACTGACCAAAGATTGTCTCATTCAACAAGGAAAGTGGTCATTAGTCACCAGGGACTAATTGTTATGCAGAATGGTCGTTGACCCAGGCAGGGGGGCACACCCACCAGGGAGACCTTAAATTTTAGAATTGGAGAATCCATTTGGACGGAAGGTTAAACATCTTCAATGACACCAAAACTTCTTCTGGTCCAATTAATAATAATTATTAATTAAGTCCTAACTCCAAATAATTCATTTTGCATCACGTAAGCCTGCAGTGTTGTCAACGCCAGAGCACGGTGACATCATTTTACCAAAGCAGTGTATCTGTAATACCCGCCCCATCAAGACAGCAGACACCCATGCGTAGTCCCTATTGTCCCTCAACCTGCACGTCTACGACCCTGTCATCTTGTCCTCCTCACCCCCTTTCTCCCCGACTCATTACTCTCAGACTATCTGCCACCATCCCCCCCACCTGTTATCTCATTCTGCCTCCTTCCCTGCAGCTTTCTCCTGACGATGTCAAGCTCGGCCGCGTGGTGAGTAATTCTCCTCATGATCCTCCTGACCTTTTACTGCACCTGAAGGAAAGAAGGGTATTTGGGCCTCACCGGTGTAACTCCTCATCGCCTGTGACGGCTGCTGGCAGTTCAGCCGGGACCTGAACTGGGAAGGAGGAGTCTCGGGGGTGTGTGTGTGTTGGGGATGTATAGAGGTTGCGGGGGTTGCTTTTAAGGGCACCGAGAGTGTCATGGCTGACCCCCAGGTGGCTTACAGGCTGACAGAACTGCTATTTGTTGCCTGATACACGGATGAGGAAGGTGTCGGGGGGGGGGGGGGGGGGGGGGCATTACCGCGGCACGACCTGCCCTCTTGGCCTCTCAATGCACTCCGCCTTTATCAACAGCCGCCATCCTAACATTGAACAACATGTGACGTAGTATATCACAGCCATGTTGTTCACAAGCGTCGGAGTAGCTGTGCCGTTGAGAGATGTCCCATGAGATCAGGTTCTGACTTCCCAGCCGTTTTTCAAAATCCAACCTCCTCAGTAACGGCCATTTTGGACTATTGACTGATTTTTCAAGTCACACAGAATATTGTGCTTTTATGTTATATAAAGAAAGAAAGATTAGACTCATCTTGCATCAAAAATTTAGTAATCCGCAGTAGAACATACGTTTCAGGGAAATATCGGTTCCCAACAAAAAGGGGAAAAAACAGAAAACGGAGAAAAATTATGAAAAATTCATGAAAAATTATCTAATACCAGCACAAATAAGAATTAATTGAATGCCAAATAAGCCCCTCTACCTGCCCACATGCAAAACTTTAAATTATTAATATTTATTCAAATTTGTACAAATTACTGTTTACGCTGTACATTGTTGTTCATATTTGATGTCATCTATTTATTCTCCACATTATTATTATTATTTAATATTACACGTGAGCTTTCAACTACATTTCCTTGGCAGTTTCACAGCTGTGTTATTGTGCAATGACAATAAAGGAAGTCTTATCTATCTATCTAATGTTATATACAGTGAAGAAAATAAGTATTTGAACACCCTGCTATTTTGCTATTTCTCCCACTTAGAAATCATGGAGGGGTCTGAAATTTTCATCGTAGGTGCATGTCCACTGTGAGAGAGATAAACTAAAAAGAAAAATCCAGAAATCACAATGCATGATTTTTTAACAATTTATTTGTGTGATACAGCTGCTAATAAGTATTTGAACACCTGAGAAAATGAATGTTAATATTTGGTACAGTAGCCTTTGTTTGCTATTACAGAGGTCAAACGTTTCCTGTAGTTTTTCACCAGGTTTGCACACACTGCAGGAGGGATCTTGGCCCACTCCTCCACACAGATCTTCTCTAGATCAGTCAGGTTTCTGGGCTGTCGCTGAGAAACACGGAGTTTGAGCTCCCTCCAAAGATTTTCGATTGGGTTCAGGTCTGGAGACTGGCTGGGCCATGCTAGAACCTTGATATGCTTCTTACGGAGCCACTCCTTGGTTTTCCTGGCTGTGTGCTTCGGGTCGTTGTCGTGTTGGAAGACCCAGCCACGACCCATCTTCAATGCTCTGACAGAGGGAAGGAGGTTGTTCCCCAAAATCTCACAATACACGGCCCCAGTCATCCTCTCTTTAATGCAGTGCACTCGTCCTGTCCCATGTGCAGAAAAACACCCCCAAAGCATGATGCTACCACCCCCATGCTTCACAGTAGGGATGGTGTTCTTCGGATTGTACTCTTCATTCTTCTTCCTCCAAACACGCTTATTGGAATTATGACCAAAAAGTTCTATTTTGGTCTCATCTGACCATAAAACTTTCTCCCATGACTCCTCTGTATCATCCAAATGGTCATATGCAAACTTAAGACGGGCCTTGACATGTGCTGGTTTAAGCAGGGGAACCTTTCGTGCCATGCATGATTTCACATCATGACGTCTTAGTGTATTACCTACAGTAACCTTGGAAACGGTGGTCCCAGCTCTTTTCAGGTCATTGACCAAGTCCTGTCGTGTAGTTCTGGGCTGATTCCTCACCTTTCTTAGAATCATTGAGACCCCACGAGGTGATATCTTGCATGGGGCTCCACTCCGATTGAGATTGACCGTCATGTTTAGCTTCTTCCATTTTCTAATGATAGCTCCAACAGTGGACCTTTTTTCACCAAGCTGCTTGGTAATTGCTCCGTAGCCCTTTCCAGCCTTGTGGAGGTGTACAATTTTGTCTCTGGTGTCTTTGGACAGCTCTTTGGTCTTCGCCATGTTACAAGTTAAAGTCTTACTGATTGTATGGGGTGGACAGGTGTCTTTATGCAGCTAACGACCTCAAACAGGTGCATCTGATTCAGGATGATACATGGAGTGCAGGTGGACTTCTAATGGGCAGACTAACAGGTCTTTCAGGGTCAGAATTCTAGATGATACACAGGTGTTCAAATACTTATTTGCAGCTGTATCACACAAATAAATTGTTAAAAAATCATGCATTGTGATTTCTGGATTTTTCTTTTTAGTTTATCTCTCTCACAGTGGACATGCACCTACAATGAAAATTTCAGACCCCTCCATGATTTCTAAGTGGGAGAAATAGCAAAATAGCAGGGTGTTCAAATACTTATTTTCTTCACTGTAAACATGCCTAAAGAAAGATTGGACGCATCTTTCATCAGAAATTTAGTAATCCGCAGTAGAGTTTCAGGGAAATATCGGTTCCCAACAAAAACGGGAAAAAATAAATTTCAAGTAAATTTTCAATAAAAGCAACCTTTATCAGCGATGTGCGGTCAGGTCGGCAGGTGAGGCAAGTACCTCTTTATGAAAAATGATTTCATACCAGCACAAATAAGAATGAATTGAATGCAAAACAAGCGCCTCTACCTTCCCACACACACACACGGAAAACTTTAAATTCTTATTATTTATTCAAAATTATTTAAATTATTTGTACAAATTTACTGTTTACGCTGTACATTGTAGTTCATATTTGATGTCATCTATTTATTCTCCACATTATTATTATTATTTAATATTATATGGGAGCTTTCAACTACATTTTGTTGGCAATTTCACAGCTGTGTTATTGTGCAATGACAATAAAGGAAGTCTATATATATAAAAAATAAATAAAATAAATTTATAAATAAATAAATAAATTGGTATGCTTGGTGTGTGTGTGTATATATATATATATATATCAAGCATACCAATTTATGCTTGATGCAAAGTATTAATCTCCAGCTGTCACTGCCTCCGTACGACAGCTTTACACTTTCCCTTTAGTATTCTGTTTTAGACATCACTACATACAACTTAGCATAAGCAACCCTTCGCGCGTACGCAACCTTTTATAAATGAGAATCTGAAAGGGTTGGCGTGACACCGCTGACAAGTGACAGCCCCCTTTTCTTTCATTTGATTTATTTTTTATTTATTTAACTCGCACAAACGTTAGGAGTCCTACTTTTCCACACGTCTCCGTCGGTGCTTTGTAGAGATTTTTAATTGACATTACACAGAACAATGGAGCATGCTGAGGGACAGAAATGGGTCAGGAATGTTTTATCCGGTTTAGTTTTTGACAACACTTTCATTGCTTTTTATATTTATATAAAAGGAATATATATAAATATATATATACGGCTGTTCCTTAGATGAAGTGGTAGCTGTCTTTAAGCTTGACGTCATAACATAAAACCATTTTACAGTGAAAAAAAAACTGGGTGAAACTGTCAAATCTATGCATTCATGCATGCAGTTTAACATAAATCACCAGAAATACAGACCAAGATAATTAAATACTGCTTTTTTTTAATCGGTTACATTTACCAGATATGAAGGCGGAACAATCTACCCAGTAGTATTCCGTAATAAAAAAAAAAGTATGAATAATCATGAATATATACATGATTGATGTTCAAGGACCATATTCATTGAGAATCTTCTACGTGGTGTGTGTGTGTGTGTGTGTCCTTGAAAGTCTTCTGATGATAAATAGATAGGAAATGGAAGAAGAAACGTGGAAGCAATTAATTATAAATGTGAATATTGGTAAGAGGCTAAGCTCATTCAATTATTTTTCTGGAAGTTACTTTTATCCAGATGATTTTCCTCCATTAACATGTCCATCTTTGCTGCGTGTTATGAATAAACGTGACCGGTCGTACCCGTCTACATTTCCCCGACTGTCCGCCGGTGTGTGAGATACGGGGCGTTAACAGGTATGGTATCGGTACTCCGCCGCCATAAGTCATTGCGCGTTCACACCGTGCGTAATTAGCCACGTCGCTGCCGCAACAGCAGTGATGAAAGCGCAGCTAATGACCTCATGTCCAAATGTCAACAAGCAGTGAACACACCGCCATCTTCATGCAGCATCGCATACGAGTATAATCTGTCTTACCTTCCTCGTCTTTCTCACTTCCTATCCAACCTCCCAGTCTCTTTGTTCGCCATCCTAATCCCTTCTGCTTTGTGCTGACCTGGCAGAAAGGAAGCGCTAATAAAAGGTTAGCGGGGTCACCATACTCACATACCTGTGGGGGACGAGAGGAGAAGAGGTCATTCACTCCAAGGAGACAAACTCTTTCACTCGTACATGTCAAATGTTCAACAAAGGTCAACAGTTCACTGCCTTTGAGCTGACATTTGGTAGTTCTGGGGTCAAAGTTCAACACAAGAATTCAGCTTGGGTGCAGGGTTGGAGATGTTCATGGTCGAAAATGTTGGATGTCAGAGATGTTCATTTTCGGAGATATTTATGGCCAGAGATGTTCATAGTCAGAGATGCTTATGGTCAGTGATGCTGTTAGGAATGGAATATTTGTTTTAGAAAAAGGCACAGCAATGTGCTTATCTACCAGAGTGTGGTAAATATTCCATTCCTAACAATTTTCAACCTTAGATGTTCAATGTCAGATAAGCTCATGGTCATATATGTCCATAGCCATAGATGCTTATGGTCAGTGATGCTGTTAGGAATGGAATATTTGTTTTAGAAAAAGGCACAGCAATGTGCTTATCTACCAGAGTGTGGTAAATATTCCATTCCTAACAATTTTCAACCTTAGATGTTCAATATCAGATAAGCTCATGGTCATATATGTTCATAGCCATAGATGCGTATGGTCAGCGATGCTGTTAGGAATGGAATATTTGCCACTCTGTTTTAGACAAGGCATAGCAATGTGTTTAACTACCACAGAGGGGCAAATATTCCATGCCTAACAATGTTCAATACCAGAGATGGTCATGGATGCTGATAGGAATGGAATATTTGTTTTAGACCAGGCACAGCAATGTGCATATCTACCACAGTGTGGTAAGTATTCCATTCCTAACAATGTTCAACACCAGAGATGTTCATTGTCAGATAAGGTCATATGTATATGTTCATAGCAATTGATGCTGTTAGGAATGGAATATTTTCCACTCTGTTTTAGACAAGGCACGGCAATGTGCTTAACTACCACAGTGGAGCAAATATTCCATGCCTAACAATGTTGAGTCATGGATGCTGTTAGGAAGGGAATATTTCCCAGTCTGTACAGCAATGTGGTTTACAACCACAGAGTGGCAAATATTACATGCTTAACAATGTTCAACATCAGGGACGTTCAAAGTCAGAGATGCTTAAGGTCAGAGATTCACACATTTTCACGGTCAGAGATAATCCATGTCGAAGATGTTCAATGTCAGAGTTGTTTATGGTCAGAGATTCCACTCTCTATTCATTTGTATTCAGTGGCAGCAACAAGTAAATGATTTAGTAACATTTATATAGTATAATCATTATATAATATATAGACAAATGTGAATAATAGTGATTCATGAAGTCATTGACAATATATCCGTATACAAGACCTCATTTTTTTCAATATTTTTAATTCTTCTTAAATGTACTGGTTTCACTCATTTAAACAAACATGTATAACGTAGAGAGGAGCTAAAGCAGACAGGTGATCTCAATGGACAGGTGAGAATTCAAAGGGTTTATGCTGCCATCTGCAGGAGCAATGTGGAAAAGCAGAAAGAAAAAAAATGTAAGGGGGATTGCTGAGGTGTGCTTCTCAACTCTAGTCTGCCGTAGTTTGCTGGTGGGAAAAACAAGAATTTCCCTTATTTTTCTGGGAATGCCCCCTTGTTTTGTAACGCAGCTGTTGACGGGCAAACCACCCGGTTAATAAAAATCTGGGTTAAAAGGGGCAATACCTTTTTCTATGTGAACAGTAGATCTATTTTTTCATGAGTGGTTACCACCAGCAACTGGTGTAAATACACAAGTAATTGATACACATATGAAAATATCAATTTTTGACACATGGCCCACTCCACATATTACTAACACACTCTTCCTCTCCCCTTCAGTAATAGCAACAAGAAAACCAAACATGTCAGTCGGGACCAGGTACTGGAGGTGGACACACAGCAGTGACTCTCAGCTTTGAAGGTAAAGGTCCCTGCTGCAGCCTGGTGTTTAAGAAGGACAATCGTTCTTTCACCTCATGCTGGAACTCAGGACATCTGTGGAGGAAACACTTGTCAGAATGAGCGTGAGGTAACAATAGAAAATGAAAAAAACAGGATGTGGAAACTAACAGAGAGAATCATTTGGGATATTTTGCCAAACTGTAAAACAATTATGAATGTATCTAAATCTTGGTGCATGCATGTTTATTAGTTCACTTTTCACACTTTACGATGTTTTCCAAGTGGCAGTGCGCCAAAGAAAAGGAAAGCTGATACCGTGGGGGTGAACATGAACAAAGTTGGTGTCAAATTTTAACCTGATTTCTCGATGTTCGCCATTGTTCTAATAATTTCTGACGCACACCGGACAAAAGTTCTTCTGTACGTTTGTTTATTTATCTGGTCGTAACCGTTGGCCTTTGTTGGACAGCAATGGCTCACCGCAGCTATTGGATTATGCAGGGATTTTAAACTGGGATTAGGCCATCGGGGCTGCATGTGTGAGCCTTTACATGGCTGGGATGTGTGAGGGTGTGTGTGCGCCACAGCGTTCGGCCATGGTCGTTAGCAAGGACCTTCAAGCATGAACTTCTTTTGCTTCACACTGGTAAGATCCATGTTCTTCACTATGAAGTACATATGTAAATATTGGAATTATTACAGGACAGACGAGCCGCGACTCAGAGGAAACTGTTGATGTGACTTCTGTTGATGTTTCAGTGTTTGTACCGTGGTACCTCGGTGTTCGTACGCCTCTGTTTTCGTAGGATTGTCTTGATTTTGGGTACAACGTCTCGGTTATCGACAGTGCGCCTAACAAACTAGTCCGCTTGCCCGCTTTAGTCCCCAAAACAAAGCATCCATGTGTTAGTGACTCAGTGTCCGTGAAGAATAGGTAATAGGTTATTTCAGAGTTAGGACACTATAGACAGATCTCGACAAGGAAAGCAGGCATTTATGTTTGTTGCCAAGTTTCTTCACTTTATTTTTATTTTTTTAAAGGGCACTCATGGGTGTCCGAATACTCGCTCAATATAGTGACAAAACCAAGAACCCGATGCATGTGCGGGCCGCTACCAATATATAAATGTACGGCAAACACTGTGATTTAATTACAAGTAGTCGTAGTTGAGGCGATGAGTTGAATGTGTTTTAACTTCTTGCCTTTTCACCCAGGATGGCTCCACAGAGAGCATATATGAACCGCCCGACAGTCCATCAGTGAAGGACGTCTTACCCAAGCACCAGGGTAGTCCTCTTCTTAGGCGTGGACCTCAATGGACTTGCTCAGAGACTAACATTACTGATGTAAGTTGATGATGATTTATTATAGAAATCAGATGTCAAACACTGCTATTGGACAGCATGAGTATATTTATGAATACCATAAAGGACCAAGAACTTGAAGGTGGGATTCTCCAATTTTTCCATTGTGAGAGGGCATCCAACATTTTGTCCATTTTGTCCTGGCCGATCTCTGAGGAGACACAGGTAGTCCCTTTCGTCTCCTGTAATCCCGTGCCCACATTGACTGCGTGTGCCAAGCATGCACGTATATAGCATGCGTACGCTCATGCTGGTGCACGTGCAAGCGCATGTGTCAAGGCACGTGAGCGACCGTGACACCATTTTTTTTTTTAGTCTTTGCCGATCCAGCTGCATCTAATATCTATATTGGGAACTAAAAATACCACTTTGAGGTCTTTTATGTGATGATTTAATTGCGGCCGGGCGAGGTGAAGGCAACACGCAGGTGAACGTGGGCCGGATCAGAGCCGATTTAATCTGCTTTATAATCTTTATAAACCCTGGCTCGGCACTATTTCACACAATTAAGAAATCATAACAAGTTACTGACTAAGATAGATTATGTTGGGAATTTCTTATTGGTTCCAGACCCGACCGCATTCAGTGAATTTTCCGCAAAGTAGGATTCAACATCAATAAATGGCATACAGTAAAGTGTCGTTATATCGATATCGGTTATATCGATAGTACTGCTTATTACGATACTATTTTCATTTCCCGGCAAATTTCTAGTCTTTTATGATATAATTAGTTCCGATTAGTACGATACCCGGTTATTACGATAATCTGGTTACTACGATGCCCTTTTTTGTCGAGTGCATTATTGCCCACTTTTAATGCAGTTCGGCGCAGGATCGGATATATCGATAGTCCGGTTATATCGATATTTTTTCCGACTCCCGAGAATATTGATATAACGAGACTTTACTGTACTATATTCGTAGTAATGGCTTAGAAAAACCTGTTTTTTAAAATATTATTAAAGCCATGTAAACATGTTTCCATTCCTATTACCAATATCGTATACAGAATCAGAGAGGTTATAGGTTATAATCAATCAGGAAACAGCGATCATTCATTAATGCAGTGATGGCGTGATGTTCGAACTGAACCTTGACTGTGCTGGATATTTAACGTAAGAACACTGGACTCATATTTGTGATACCACAGGGTGGTAAAAGTGGAGACGACAAAGAAGAACAGATGCCTTCAACAGCAGGAAGACTAAAGTCGTTACACACTTGGCTGCAAGCAAAAAACGGACATCGGAATGTTCCCGGAAAAGGAAAGAACCAGTCTGCTCGGAGTGAGTATATTCCGACTACCGTTGTACCGTAACAATATCGCTGGAAGAATCCATCTAATGTACTCTTGACAGACTTGACAGACGTGTTAAGCACCAGCCAACCGGTGTTGACCTGCATCGGCCTTGGCAAGAGGACAGAGAAGAAGTCCTCTCCAAGTGACGAGCAGACGCAAAGTCAACAAGAAGTCAAAAGCCAACATGAAGACGTAACAAAGGACGGCGTTTGGACCCCGATCGACTGTTCTCGACCTTGGCCGCCCTTCCACCACACTTGCCGCCAGCCCGGTCATGACTTGAGGGTCTGCGCTGGCAACTTGTTGCCTCCTCGGGCAACAGAATGGGATCGTTTTGAGAGTTTGATTCGAGAACTGGACAGAAAAGAATCTCATCTTTCTTCCAGCGAAACGACCGACCAAACCACAGAAGTCAAAGTAAGGTTTCTCGACTGCATATGTACAAAATGGAGTACTCGTGGTATTTATGATGTGGACGTCGGAATAAGATGCATGATCAGGCTGAAATAATACACTGATAATCTCCGTTTTTACACAACAGTCGACCAAATCTGGAACATCGGGCACCCCCACGGAGTTGACCCCAGTCATGAAACTCAAACATAATACAGGATCTTTGGTACGTGAACATCACCCAGGAACGGAGGTCCTTCAAACTTTACCGTCTTACAGTGTGTTTGGTGTTTACAGCTGGAACCCAATGGGCTTCCTCCCAAACTGGGACAGAAGGAGGACGTACCAGAAGCCGAACCAACGCCCACTGAGACGCCAGTCGAACAAAAAGTATCAGCTGGGTTTTTTTTAATGTTTTTTTGGGGGGGGGATTTAAGTAATTAATGTGTCTTGACACAATGGGATGATTTAAAAAATGTTTTTGTGGAGCTAAAGACCTCCCTCAGGGTCACTTTTCATCTGTAATTCAGTATCCAATCGGATTTGAGGCGGCACGGCGGTCGCGTGGTTAGCGCGCAGACCTCACAGCTAGGAGGACCAGGGTTCAATTCCACCCTCGGCCATCTCTGTGCATGTTCTCCCCCGTGCATGTGTGGGTTTTCTCCAGGTACTCCGGTTTCCTCCCAAATTCCAAAAACATGCTAGGTTAATTAGCGACTCCAAATTGTCCATAGGTATGAATGTGAGTGTGAATGGTTGTTTGTCTATATGTGCCCTGTGATTGGCTGGCGACCAGTCTCTTGTCCGAAGACAGCTGGGATAGGCTCCAGCAACCCCCGCGACCCTCGTGAGGAAAAGCGGCAGAAAATGAATGAATTAATCGGATTTGAACGGGAATCTGGGATCGTTGGCTTCTGACCATTTCATAGTCGTGGTCATGGCATAGGCCGCAGAGTCCGAGAGCCATGTCAGCCTAGAGGAGATGAATGGCGGTTTACACAACTTGAAATGTATGGAGTACTTTGTACTGTAGTACCTCACTGGGATCCACTTCATTCATTCAAAAGGCTCAGAAAACGGAATTCATTTCCAGAAGGTCCATCCGCTGAGAGGTTATGTTCATAGCGTCTAAAATGAACCTACGAGTCAACAAACTGCATTATTGTGGAAGATGAGGATTAAACTCGCCGCACACCTCTTTAGGTCTTTGCTAAATAAAGCCACCCAACTCTTACAGGATTAAGTATTCGTCCTCCACATCCCAACATACGCTTTACGTGGTGACGACTCGATGCTTCATGTGAGACCTGACTCGGTGTGTTTTTTTTTTCATCGCAGGATGTCGACGACAAATCAACAGAAGCAGAAGAGAAGCGAGAGTTTGGTGTCAGGAAGAAAGTCGCGAAAGGACACAAGCTGTCCAGCACATCGCTGGAAAGCCTCTACAGCCTCAACAGCAGACAGAGCTCCTCAAGTAACATTCAGTCATTCATTCATTTTCTACCGCTTATCCTCACGAGGGTCGCGAGGGGTGCTGGAGCCTATCCCAGCTGGGGTACACTCTGGACCGGTCGCCAGTCAATCACAGGGCACATATAGACAAACAACCATTCACACTCACATTCATACCTATGGACAATTTGGAGTCGCCAATTAAGCGATGGCTAAAAATAAAAAATTCATTTCAAGAAATGCTGCAAATGTTTGACAGACAGTATGAGTGGCCTGCAAGAAAATACGTGTCACAAACGGCAATTCCACAACTTCACAGAGTGAACGATGATAGTGCAATATTTCCTTTAGTATATCATGATATGGTATCATAATTTTTGTATTACTATTAATATTAATATATTTTGTGGCCGTATTCAACCACAAAACAGTAATTCTTTCATTCATTTTCTACCACTTATTCTCACGCGGGTCACAGGGGGTGCTGGAGCCTATCCCAGCCGTCTTCGAACGAGAGGCGGGGTACACCCTGGACTGGTGGCCAGCCAATCACAGGGCACATATAGACAAACAACCATTCACACTCACATTCATACCTATGGACAATTTGGAGTCGCTAATTAACCTAGCATGTTTTTGGAATGTGGGAGGAAACCGGAGTACCCGGAGAAAACCCACGCATGCACGGGGAGAACATGCAAACTCCACACAGAGATGGCCGAGGGTGGGGAAAGACAAAATAAGAAGCCAAAAAGTTACCACTTCCACACAAAATAGGAGAACTCATTCATTCATTTTCTACCGCTTATCCTCACGAGGGTCGCAGGAGGTGCTGGAGCCTATCCCAGCTGTCTTCGAACGAGAGGCGGGGTACACCCCGGACTGGTGGCCAGCCAATCACAGGGCACATATAGACAAACAACCATTCACACTCACATTCATACCTATGGAAACTAATTTGGAGTCGCTAATTAACCTAGCATGTTTTTGGAATGTGGGAGGAAACCGGAGTACCCGGAGAAAACCCACGCATGCACAGGGAGAACATGCAAACTCCACACAGAGATGGCCGAGGGTGGGGAAAGACAAAATAAGAAGTTACCACTTCCACACAAAATAGGAGAATTCATTCATTCATTCATTCATTTTTTACCGCTTATCCTCACGAGGGTCGCTGGGGTTGCGGGGGGTGCCGGAGCCTATCCCAGCTGTCTTCGACCGAGAGACTGGTGGCCAGCCAATCACAGGGCACATATAGACAAACAACCATTCACACTCACATTCATACCTATGGAAACTAATTTGGAGTCGCTAATTAACCTAGCATGTTTTTGGAATGTGGGAAGAAACCGGAGTACCCATAGAAAACCCAGGCCGAGGGTGGGATTGAAATCAGGTCTCCTAGCTGTGAGGTCTGCGCGCTAACCACTTGACCGCCATGCAGCCCTGTTCGCACAACAAACACAGAAAACCCCAGTATTGATCCCCCCGTCCCTCGTCTAGATGCGCCAAAAACACTGACATCCTCGACTGTTGTGTGTCGTTGGCCAGGCGGCGTCACCAGCGGGTCGTTCTGTTCCAGTAACCGAGACAGTCTGAGGCTAGAGGACGAGGTCTTGTCCACGAGGCAGTTCTGTGGCCGAGCGAGGGTCCATACGGAGTTTGTGCCAAGTCCGTATGACAGCGAATCCCTCCAACTTAAGGTAAACAAGTACTGGCAGAACGGTCATTGGTAAATAAGAACTCATGGGTATTTGTAGAATAGCCTGGGGGGTCCCAGGTTGGAGGGGGGGCGCTACTTGTAAAATTTGGCAGGTCTTGAACAATTCTGCCAGTTACTGGTACAGATGCAGTAATTCATATTGTCAGGTACTCAATAATACTTCTACTTGGGGGGGGTGGAAAAAATTGCTGTCCCTCGGTGGGGAGCCTGACAGAAAACAACACAAAATCCCCGACGTGCAGTAATCCCAAAAAAGCAAAAATAAGTGGGTGTTGTTGTTCAGGTTGGAGACGTGATTGACATCATCCACAAGCCCCCCATGGGAATTTGGACCGGAATGTTGAACAACAAAATCGGCAACTTCAAGTTCATCTACGTGGATTTAACAGAGGCGGGCCCCGAGACGCACAACGAGGCGCAGAACCCCGTTTCAAGACAGAGATCTACATCCACCGTCCGTGAAGTGTTGAAGCGCCTCAGCTTGGAGGTACCCCCCCGACATCATGGACTTCTCACGCCAGATTGTTACCCAGCGTGAGCATTGAGACGTTCCGCATCGGCTTTGCAGGAATATTCAACGTCCCTTCAGCAGAACGGTTACCAGACGGTGGACGACTTGATGAGGTTGAGGGAGCATCACCTGACGAAGATGAACGTCTCCGACCCAGAACACAGGCGTCGCCTGCTGGCCGCCGTCGAGTCCTTGCGACAACTCTGCTGTGAGTAACGCTTGTGTAAAGCCTGACTGCGACGTTCGATTCTCGGATAAAACCTTCGGGCCTTCGATGCACGGGGATTTTTCACCTAAGGCACCGACAGGCCCAAAGTTCGGGGGGTGGATACGACTAGTTGGGTAGTGAGCGTCTGAGAATCAGACAACAGCCCCAAACCGTCATACTACCACCACCATATTTTACTGTTGCTATGATGTAATAGGACACACACCTGCCAACTACTACCATCATTATTCTTCTTCTGATTATTACTACTACTACTTAGTAGTACTAGTACTAGTAGTAGTAGTAGTAGGCTAGTATTAGCCTGCTTATTGGCTTGCTTATAAGACTGCTTTTGCTCTATTATTTAAAATTTGTCAGAGACTTTTTTTGTCAAAAAAAAAAACAATAAAAAATATCAAATTATTTAGGGGGTCTTAAGAACATTTTAGGCATTTAAAAAAAAAATAAGCTTGCTGATTAGCCGGCTTTTGCCCTATTATATAAAATTTGTTATTTTTTGATATTTTTTTGTAAAAAAAAATCAATAAAAAATAAAAAAAAATCAACAGTGAGCAATGATATAATAATCATTATATTATTAATTATTATTACTATCATCACTATTATTCTTCTGATTATTAGGCTAGTATTATCCTGCTTATTGGCTTGCTATTTGTCTGCTTTTGCCCTATTTTATGAAATTTGTCAGAGACTTTTTTTGTAAAAAAAAAACAAAAAAAAAATATCAAATTATTTATTTATTATTTACATTTTAGGGATTTTTTTAAATAAGCTTGCTTATTAGCCTGCTTTTGCCCTATTATATAAAAAAATTTTTGTAAAAAAAAATCAAAATTTTTACAATTTTTTTTTGTAAAAAAAAAATCTATAAAAAAAATCAATAGTGATCAATTATACAACAATAATTATTATATTATTAATTAGCCTATTATTATTACTGTCATCATTATTCTTTTTCTGATTATTACTACTAGTAGTAGGCGACTAGTAGTAGTAGTAGGCAAGTATTAGTCTGCTTATTGGCTTGCTTATTAGCCTGCCTATTACATAAAATTTGGCAGAGATTTTTTTTTGTAAAAAAAACAATAAAAAATCAATAAAAATATCACATTTTAGGGGGACCCTAAGCCCCCCTAAAATAGGCCTAATGACGCCACTGGGCGAGACACAACCAAATGCAACACACTCCTCGTCTCTCCTCAGCTAATTGTCACTTGGAGAAGGAGTCCAATGAAGAGGCAGAGACCCCCCCCCCCCCCCCCCCCCCCCCGGTGAGAACATGAAGGCGGACATGATGAACTGCCCCCAACCATCTGACAACGAGGTCACAGACCATCGTTCTCCCGGACACCTTCAACCTGCTGAGATGACGGCTTCATGACGCGACGGATGACTTTTTCAACTAGACAACGCTCATGTTGAGCTTTAAATATTCCGACTACATTAGCCCCCCCCCTCCCCCGCCCCCCGCCACACCCCCCAAAAGTCATTGATACGGACATAAAAATGGCCATCTTTGCCACACGGCTCAATCCTCCCATCTCCAGATTCTCCTGCTAGATTGAGGTTCTCCCCTTGATTTCAGCTCAACAGTTGCAATAAAAGTGACTGTTGGAATGATTAATATGAAATGTATAGGTATAATATATAGCCACTAATGAATAATAATAATAATAATAATCAAAAGATGTCACGGTGTAGCCTTTAGCCTGGTCGTCAGGCCTGCAGGCTAAATCATCCTCATCCTCATTTTAGCATCTCGTAGCATTTCAACTATGGTGCGTTCAAGGACCACAGAACAAACTGTGTAGACATAAATGTGTCAAAAACTTTTGGGCTATTTTCCTGTACTATCGCATATTTATGAATTATTACCGACTTATGGTGAATGAAATGTGTTTTCTGTGAAAAAGGACAAATATTTTCAGAGAAAACAAATAATTTTCCCAAAAATCTTAACGAAATAATAAATGTTGGCTTCAATGGAGCAACAATGGAGCTTATGGATGGAAAATGATGGATGGATTTCTGCTGCTTTTCTGAGTCTTTTGATCCTTGGATGCATGCTAGAATTCCAGGGGGCGGAGCTACCTGTGCACACCTGATTGCACTCAGCAACCAGGCCTTTATAAGCCGTGTGGGTTTGATTCCTTTGTCTTCGTTGTGGTTGTTACCTGTGTGTTATTGTGCTAATTAGTACCGTCTTTTTCGCTTGTATTACAACCTTGTATTGTAGTTACCTCGTACCTGTGCTATTTTGGTTATCTGCCCCCCCCCACCCCCCCACCCATGCAAAAGAACCTCCACAAGTCTCTTCATGATTTATTTTTATTATTTCAAATATAATTCTTTATCGCCATTCTGAATGGAAAGTATGCAAAAGAAGTCAAAAAATGCGTCTTTGCTCTTTTCTCCCATTTTTCCTTGTTTTTTTAATTTTCATTTTCCAAATATTTCAACTTGCTTCTTAAATAAAATCTTTGTCAATTTTATTTTCGGATTATCATGACTTTATTTCTATAATATTTTGACTTTATGTCCAAGTTTTTCCCCCAACCAAATTTTCCAAAAGTTACAACTTTATTTTGTTTATTTTGTCATATTTGTTTATATTGTCATATTTCAACGCTGCTACTAAAATTACATTTTAGTTTATTCTCCTAAAATTAGGACCTTTTTCTCTCTTAATATTTTGCTTTTATGCCCATAAAATTATCGATTTTTTTCCCATTTATGTTGTTTTAATATTTCCAACTATTTCAACTTTTTTTCTTGTAAATTATATTTATGTAATATTATACCCCGATTTTCATAATAGTTTGGCATAATTGCCATAATATAAAATTTTCATGAACATTTTATTTTCAGAATATCATGACTTTATTTCTGTAATATTTTGACTTTATTTTGTTTGTTTTTTGGTTTCTCATATTACAACTTTAAAAAATGTCATATTTCAACGCTGCTACTAAAATGACATTATTTTAGTTTATTCACCTAAAATTGGGATCTTTTTTCTCTTAATATTTTGTTTTTATGCCCATAAAATTACAATTTTTTTCCCCATTTCTGCTGTTTGTTTTTAAATTTTCCAACCATTTCAACTTTTTTTCTTGTAAATAATTTTTATGTAATATTATACCCCGATTCTCATAATAATTTGGCATAATTGCCATAATATTATAACATTTTCATTAACATTTTATTTTCAGAATATCATGACTTTATTTCTGTAATATTTTGACTTTATTTTGTTTGTTTTTTGGGGGGGATTCCCATATTACAACTTTTTAAAATATCATATTTCAATGCTGCTACTAAAATGACATTATTATAGTTTATTCTCCTAAAATTGGGCCTTTTTTTCGCTTAACATTTTGCTTTTATGCCCATAAAATTACAGATTTTTTTTTCAGTTTCTGCTGTTTGTTTTTACATTTTCCAACTATTTCAACTTTTTTTTAAATGTAATATTATACCCCGATTCTCATAATAGTTTGGCATAATTGCCATAATATTATAACATTTTCATTAACATTTTATTTTCAGACTATCATGACTTTATTTCCATAATATTTTGACTTTACGCCCAACTTTTTCCCCAACCAAATTTTCCAAAATTTACAACTTTATTTTGTTATATTTGTTTATATTGTCATATTTCGACACTGCTGCTAAAATGACATTTTATTTTATTCTCCTAAAATTGGGATCTTTTTATCTGCCCCCCCCCCACTCATGCAAAATAACCTGCACAAGTCTTTTCATGATTTATTTTTATTATTTCAAATGCAATTCTTTATCGCCATTCTGAATGGAAAGTATGCAAAAGAAGTCATTTACATTAGCATTGAGTACGCTAAAAGGGAAGTCAATGAAAAAAGAAACACTTCAAAATAAGAAAATAAAAATAAAACGTCAGCAAAGTACTCACTAGCAGGCCGTGTACTGTGCGTAATACACAACGTGGCCACTAGGAGCTCGTCATTAAAAGCAGCCGTGCTGTATATCGTTATTCCCTCAGCGACTGAGGCCTCCGTGACAGTATCTCGTATCGGCGTTCTCGGGATACAACGACAGCTCCTCTGTGCTGCTCAGCCCGTTGTTGAGTTCTGAAAAAAACGAGCAGAATTCGATTATTCTTTTTCGGAATATCGCCCGCGTTTTTATTAACCTTCTCCATCAAACATTGAACGTCTCACCTGAGACAATGAGCTTCTCCTTCATGATGTTTACATCCCGACCGCCGCAACGATTTGGCACAGCGCTCAGCATAATCTGCTCCGGGTTACAGTTGTGCATTCCGCTCATCCTCCACCTGATCCGCCACCAACAAACGAAGACAAAGCGCAGAATTCACCGAAATATTAGACATCATTAACCCTTAGATCAGGGGTCTCAAACACGCGGCCCGCGGGCCAAATGTAGCCCACAGGACACTACTTTGAGGCCCCCCGCCTTGATATGAAAGTTTAATGTTAGTGCGGCCCGCGCAAGTTTGATATGGATGCTGTATGGTATCATGTACCCAGAAAAAATTATTACGTTTGATTCATGTTCATGTTAAAGGTTAAATAACTGTTAATAGTTATCCTCCATATCCGTGTGGAAGTGGTAAGTTTTTGGCTATTTAAGTTTAAAGGAAATACGTAACTTGAAGGCTACCGTTTAGGTCGCTAGCTCTCTAGTTTGCGAGTTAGCATGTGTCTCAAGACCCTGCAGTTGCGGGGCAGTGAACGGCATGATATCAAAAACATGTTTTTTGAGGAATACCTGGAATATGAAATGATAAAAAATTTTCATTTTGAAGATATTTCAAGAAAACAACCTGACCGGGTCATTTTTGACCCACTTATGGAAGGTTGGGGTAGTAACACAAAAACTAAAATTTCTTAAAATCTATAAAAGGTAAGTTAAAAATGTGAATGGCATGATATCAAAAACATGTTTTTTGAGGAATACCTGGAATATGAAATGATGAAAATTTTTCATTACGAAGATATTTCAAGAAAACAACCTGACCGGGTCATTTTTGACCCACTTATGGTCACTTAATTTTTAAATAAAATCTTTCAGTTTTATTTTCGGAAGATTATGACTTTTTTTCCATAATATTTTGACTTTATGCCCAACTTTTTCCCCAACCAAATTTTCCAAAATTTACAACTTTATTTTCATTTTCCAAATTTTTCAACTTGCTTCTTAAAGAAAATCTTTCAGTTTTATTTTTGGAATATCATGACTTTATTTCCATAATATTTTGACTTTATGCCCAACTTTTTCCCCAACCAAATTTATTTATTTATTTTGTTTATTTTGTCATATTTGTTCATATTGTCATATTTCAAGGCTGCTACTAAAATGACATTTTATTTTATTCTCCTAAAATTGGGACCTTTTTTTTCCTCTTAATATTTTGCTTTTATGACCATAAAATTACAGAATTTTTTTTCCATTTCTTCTGTTTGTTTTTAAATTTTTCAACTATTTCAACTTTTTTTTCTTGCAAATTATTTTTTATGTAATATTATACACCGATTTTCATAATAGTTTGGCATTATTGCCATAATATTATAACATTTATTTATTAACATTTTATTTTTTTGAGGAATACCTGGAATATGAAATGATAACAATTTTTCATTTCAAAGATATTTCGAGAAAACAACCTGGACCGGGTCATTTTTGACCCACTTATGCATCTAAAGGGTTAAACACGGAATTGAACAGCCTGCCTGTAAATAAATGTGCTGATGTACACACAATCATGCGTTTCTAAGGGAATTCATATTCATAAGCGGGAAGGCAAACATGCTTGAAAGACGTCCGAGGGATGTCGGGGGCAGCAAAAGGAGGACAAACAAGGAGGCGGAAACTACGCGTGCAGCGTGCAGCGTGCAGCGTTACCTGATCATATGAAAGCTGACAAATGGCGGCGGGCGGCAGAGAAAGGTTGACGCAGATCAGATAAAGGAAGGACATCAGAGGACAAAGACAGGAAGAAAGACGTTACAACGGAAAAAAAAAAATGTTGAGAGGATAAAAGACAGATGGGTGAGGTCGGCTTTTCAAGCAGCTTCCTGTGGATTTGTTTTGATTTTGACTTTTTTCCAGCGAGAGTTATTATATAATTAAAAATGAAAAGGATGCAACATATTTTTGCAAAGCTCAGTTATTATATTTATTTATATTTAAAGGAAAAAATGTCTTTGTGTAATAGGTGGAAAAAGCATATCATCAGTGGGAACTTCGCTCTTTTCCTCGTTTTTTTTATTTTCATTTTCCAAAATTTTCAACTTGCTTCTTAAAGAAAATCTTTCAGTTTTATTTTTGGAATATTATGACTTTTTTTCCCATAATATTTTGACTTTATACCCAACTTTTTCCCCAACCAAATTTTCCAAAATTTACGACTTTATTTTCATTTTCCAAATTTTTCAACTTGCTTCTTAAAGAAAATCTTTCAGTTTTATTTTTGGAATATTATGACTTTTTTTCCCACAATATTTTGACTTTATACCCAACTTTTTCCCCAACCAAATTTTCCAAAATTTACGACTTTATTTTCATTTTCCAAATTTTTCAACTTGCTTCTTAAAGAAAATCTTTCAGTTTTGTTTTTGGAATATTATGACTTTTTTTCCCATAATATTTTGACTTTATACCCAACTTTTTCCCCAACCAAATTTTCCAAAATGTACGACTTTATTTTCATTTTCCAAATTTTTCAACTTGCTTCTTAAAGAAAATCTTTCCGTTTTATTTTTGGAATATCATGACTTTATTTCCATAATAATAAAATAATATATTTTCTCCAACCAAATTTTCCAAAATTTACTATTTTATTTTGTTTATTTTGTCATATTTGTTTATATTGTCATATTCCAACGCTGCTACTAAAATGACATTATTTTAGTTTTATTCTCCTAAAATTTTTATCTTTTTTCTGAATATTTTGCTTTTATGCCCATAAAATTACAGATTTTTTTCCATTTCTGTTGTTTGTTTTTAAATTTTCTAACTATTTCAACTTTTTTTCTTGTAAATTATTTTTATGGAATATTATACCCTGATTTTCATAATAGTTTGGCATTATTGCCACATTATTATAACATTTTCATTAACATTTTATTTTCAGAATATCATGACATTATTTCCATAATATTTTGACTTTATGCTGAACTTTTTCCCCCAACCAAATTTTCCAAAATGTACCACTTGATTTTGTTTATTTTGTCATATTTGTTTATATTGTCATACTCCAACACTGCTACTAAAATGACATTATTTTACTTTTATTCTCCTAAAATTTTCATCTTTTTTCTCAATATTTTGCTTTTATGCTCATAAAATTACAGATTTTTTCCATTTCTCCTATTTTTTGTAAATGATTTTTATGTAATAATATACCCCAATTTTCATACTAGTTTGACATTATTGCCATAATATTATAACATTTTCATTAACATTTTTTTCAGAATATTATGACTTTATTTGCATAATATTTTGACTTTATGTCCAATTTTTTCCCCAGTCAATTTTTTCCAAAATTTACAACTTTATTTTGTTTATTTTGTCATATTTCAACACTGCTACTAAAATGACATTTTATTTTATTCTCCTAAAATTGGGACCTTTTTTTCTCTTAATATTTTGCTTTTATGCCCATAAAATTACAGATTTTTTTTGTTTGTTTTTTTTTTAAATTACCCCGATTTTCATAATAGTTTGGCATTATTGCGATAATATTATAACATTTATTTATAAACATTTTATTTTCAGACTATCATGACTTAATTTCCATAATATTTTGACTTTATGCACAACTTTTTCCCAAACCAAATTTTCCTAAATGTACTCCAAAAAAAAAAAAAAAATTTAGGAAAGCAGGAAGTGAACAAATGTAACAGTTACTGATTGTAAAAGTACCAGATGGAGGGGTAGGATTTAATAAGCTTTGCTTCTTCCTACTCCTTTTGGACATGTGGAACTGTGAACTGATTATGTGATGCATTCAATTGTAATCTGATGCACGTTCAAATGAAATTCAACCATTACCATTACCAAAATCGTAGCGGCAGCAATTAGGACTATGAAAGAAAAATGCAGCAGATCAGGCAGGATGGACACATGAAGGAAAACTCAGCTTAGTAAGCAAATGGGGTGAAATAATCTTTACTAAAAGTGGATTTTGGCGTTATGATATTCAAGCAAAGCCACCAAAATAATGTATTAAAGGAGATAATGGACGGCCATGAAGGGACTCTCCTCTACTTACTTCTGAAAACTGAAGATTCCGATCACCACAGCCAGCGAGACGAGATCAGACGTGACCCAAATGAAGCCGTAAGCTTTGTGGTTCTGAAAGAGAATAGAGTGCTGCAGTTCCCCAAAGCGCCACCAGAGGGGGCGCTCAACAAGTCAACAAAGCTGCCAAGACTCCTCCAGTGTTGTTCCCTGCTGAGTTGCTGCGTCCTTGTCAGCTTCTGTCCTCTACTTGCCTTTTGTGTGTGTGTGTGTGTGTGTCTGTGTGTGTGTGTGGTGTCAGAGTTGTTTACCATGAGCCAGATGGGGTAAGGCACCTTTCGGAGGACTTGGGGGGCGTCGGAGGACACGGAAGGCACCCCGCTACACCACAGGAGCGAATACAGCCACGGCTCGTTCACCGGGTAGACCGTCACACTCACATTGTTGGCCAGATACTCCCTGGTGGGGGGGGAGTGAAAATAGACCATGACTGCAACTAAACTCCAATTGCAGATACGAGTTCGAGTCCCGCACGGTGTCTTACTGTATCTCTTTGTGACTGGCCTGGCTGTAGTGAAGGGTCAAGCTGCTAATTCCCCGCTGCTTGATCTCCGACACCGACAATTTCTCGTTTGTGGTCTGCTGAAAACCCCTGACCCGCCCCCGGTCCGTGTCTGGGGTCCACGTCACCTGGTACAAGCATGTAAGATAAGATCCGAGTACAGAACACAATCAACCATGGCGGACGGTACTCACCCTCTTATGGGAAATCCCTGCTTTCTGCATGGCCCACATCGTGTCCATGAACCAGCTCCGGTGCCGAGGGTGTCCCGGTGGGGGTCGGCGGATGTTCAGCAAAACCGAACTGTTGGCTCGGACCGCCAGGCGAAGCATATCCAACAGACTGCAAACCGTCTGGTTGCCGATTCTGCCCCGGTCCCTTCCGGTCAATGTCCGGACTGTCCAGTAGGGGTCCCTCTGGGGACGGAGGAAAGAAGAAACATACAATAACCCCTTTACAGAAATGTACTCTAACCAAGTAATTGTACTTTTATGATGAATGAAAGGGATGAATGAACATACATTGGAACCTTGGTTAGTGTCAATAACCCCTTTACAGAAATGTACTCTAACCAAGTAATTGTACTTTTATGATGAATGAAAGGGATGAAAGAACATACATTGGAACCTTGGTTAGTGTCAATAACCCCTTTACAGAAATGTACTCTAACCAAGTAATTGTACTTTTATGATGAATGAAAGGGATGAATGAACATACATTGGAACCTTGGTTAGTGTCAATAACCCCTTTACAGAAATGTACTCTAACCAAGTAATTGTACTTTTATGATGAATGAAAGGGATAAATGAACATATAATTGGAACCTTGGTTAGTGTCAATAACCCCTTTACAGAAATGTACTCTAACCAAGTAATTGTACTTTTATGATGAATGAAAGGGATGAAAGAACATACATTGGAACCTTGGTTAGTGTCAATAACCCCTTTACAGAAATGTACTCTAACCAAGTAATTGTACTTTTATGATGAATGAAAGGGATAAATGAACATACATTGGAACCTTGGTTAGTGTCAATAACCCCTTTACAGAAATGTACTCTAACCAAGTAATTGTACTTTTATGATGAATGAAAGGGATAAATGAACATACATTGGAACCTTGGTTAGTGTCAATAACCCCTTTACAGAAATGTACTCTAACCAAGTAATTGTACTTTTATGATGAATGAAAGGGATGAAAGAACATACATTGGAACCTTGGTTAGTGTCAATAACCCCTTTACAGAAATGTACTCTAACCAAGTAATTGTACTTTTATGATGAATGAAAGGGATAAATGAACATACATTGGAACCTTGGTTAGTGTCAATAACCCCTTTACAGAAATGTACTCTAACCAAGTAATTGTACTTTTATGATGAATGAAAGGGATAAATGAACATACATTGGAACCTTGGTTAGTGTCAATAACCCCTTTACAGAAATGTACTCTAACCAAGTAATTGTAGTTTTATGATGAATGAAAGGGATAAATGAACATATAATTGGAACCTTGGTTAGTGTCAATAACCCCTTTACAGAAATGTACTCTAACCAAGTAATTGTACTTTTATGATGAATGAAAGGGATAAATGAACATATAATTGGAACCTTGGTTAGTGTCAATAACCCCTTTACAGAAATGTACTCTAACCAAGTAATTGTAGTTTTATGATAAATGAAAGGGATAAATGAACACTTAGGGTTAATTTCAGTTATCATTTGGACCGAGACAGACTTTATTGATCCAAAAGGGAAGTTAATTGCTTACAGAGGTTCAATTGCAGTCAAAGGAGTCTGTCCGCTGTCTCCTCGATTGTCCGATAGATTTTATATATGAATTTAGAATTGTTTTATGCATGGAAAACTATAAAAAAAAATTTTTTGAGACTTGTGGCATAACTGTATTAGTCAGCAAAGAACTACAAAGTCAACCCCTGATGACATAATAGACAGGCGACTTGCAGTTTCAGTTTCTGTGTATTAGCAAGATGCTAATACGGACGTGTTGTGATTAAAAATACATAAATAAAACAGTCGCACCCACACAAAACATAAAAGACCCTTACCTCGAGAAACCACCGACCGGCGTTGAGGGACCGTAACTCTGTCCAGTTGAAGGACGAAGCGTCGTCATGCTGCCTGTCTGGAAAGACCGTCCCGACTTCCGTGGTTCGTCTCAAGGTGTGATCTCGCATGAGAAAAGGAATCCCGTCCACGCTAGATGAGACACAACAAAATGGCGTAACTTTAGCTAAACAAACCTGACGACAAAATGGCTAAAATGTCATTAGCATAACGATCAATGGAGGAAATGTGTGATCATGTGACACAGTACCCCAGCATCCGGTCTTCAAAGTGGCCGGAATTCATTAAATATTAAAAGAGTTTGCACGGAAATGTCATAAATGTGTCATTTATGAACCTGAGAGTGACGTCAGCCTCCAGGGAGCTGGCGCCATGCAGGAGGGCTCTGTTGAAGGACACCATGGTGTTTTCTGGGGCCAGCTGGAGCACAGAGAATAGATAGCTACCTTTTTATGTTGTCCACCATTGATGTAGTACTTCACACAAATTCTAAGTCTATTCAGAGTCAAAGTGGCCAAGTCACCATTGGAGCTCCACGTCTTCCGATAACGTCCGGTCGAGGTTTGAGGCCGTGGTGGTCCATGATGCAGGAGCAGGTGAATGTGAGCGGTGCCAAATAAAGGGCCAGGAGAATGATGATGTAGATGATCAATACCATCATTTGGAAATCTAACACATGGAAAAATTGAACATTTTTTTTTGTCGTTTTTGCATTTGGTTTAGATTACATACTGGTGGTCTACCAGTCTACCAGTTGTCTACCACTATACCAAATCTGTCTATAAACCCTTTAAGGTTACCCCACTTATTTCCAATTGGATTTAGAATCAGAATCAGAATCAGAATGCCCTTTATTGTCATAAAAATATCAAAAATATCAAAAAAAAAATTGGAAAATGTTATATTATATTTTTTGGAGTACATTTTGGAAAAATTGGTTGGGGAAAAAGTTGGGCATAAAGTCAAAATATTATGGAAATAAAGTCATGATATTGTGAAAATAAAATGTTAATAAATCAATGTTATAATATTACGACAATAATGCCAAACTATTATGAAAATCGGGGTATAATATTACCTAAAAAATAATTTACAAGAAAAAAGTTGAAATAGTTGGAAAATTTAAAAACAAACAGTAGAAATTGGAAAAAAAAGCTGTAATTTTATGGGCATAAAAGCAAAATATTAAGAGAAAAAATGTCCCAATTTTCAAAATTTCAACCAAAAAAACTAAATAAAGTTGTAAATTTTGGGAAATTTGGTTGGGGAAAAAGTTGGGCATAAAGTCAAAATATTATGGAAATAAAGTCATGATATTCCGAAAATAAAATTGACAAAGATTTTATTTAAGAAGCAAGTTGAAATATTTGGAAAATGAAAATAAGAAATGAGGAAAAATGGGGAAAAAAGAGCAAAGTTCCCACTATAATATAATATAATAATATAATATAATAATGTATAACTGTCTCACTGAATAATGTATAACGATATAGCTGACTTCACCCATCACCAGAAATACAGTACAAAAAAAGCTGTAATTTTATGGGCATTAAAGTAAAATATTAAGAGAAAAAAAGGCCCCAATTTTATGACAATGACATTTTTAAAATTTGTAATATGAGAAACAAAAAAACTAACAAAATAAAGTTATAAATTTTGTCAAATTTGGTTGGGGAAAAAGTCATTGTCCGACTGAAAAGAACTTCTCCTCCTGTCCCGTGTGGAAGTGGTTAGTTTTTTGCTTTTAAGTTTAGAATAGTTCATCGGCTTTCTAATTAACTACTGTCTCCCTGAGGGACGAGTATGACAAGCATACGTAGTGCTGGATTTGTTTTTTGCGGAAATCAAACAGAAGAGAAGACTTACTGGATCTCTCCCTGCGGACCACATATCCAGCGACTAGCCAACTGAGAGCCGTGACCGTAGTTAGCGCTCCGATATGCAGGAACGGTGCTGTGAACTGATATTGAAACAGGTTTAAGTCCTAAATATGCATCATGTATTTATTAATTAGACTGATTGTAATTGATGGGCAAAATTCCCAGAAAATTCCCTCCCCAAGAGTCAAACTCCCAAGTGGTTTGGAGTGCAAACTGACCTGCAGCGACACCAGCAGGACGCCCCACTCCTCGCCCCATACGTCTTCAACAGAGACAACCCCAGAGATGGTGGTCAGCAGCGTAGCCAGCACTCCGATCTGTGAACACGAGACAATGAGGAAGTGATGATGTGTTTGGAAAAGCTAGCACGGAGCAAACAACAAACGATGGAAGTCACTCCACCTTGTGCAGCCAGTAGAGATTCAACTGTTGACCCAAGGATATGTGGAAAAGTGCCAAGATCTGAGGAAGAATTCAAGTTTTATTCTCGGAATTCTGCGATCAAAGTGCGCTTTGATGAAAAATATTTTTACCATCAAGGCTGAAATATAGCTGAATCCTACAATGGTGGATGCCACTATGGGGACCGTCTCGTCCCTCCATTCCCCGGAGCGGTTATAGACTGACCTGGAGATTAGATTCAACAGGTTAGAGTTGGAATTAGGAATGTCCGATAATTATCGGTAGTGATTATTATCAATTTTCCCACGATCATGAAAACATCTTTGTGTAATCTTTGTGGGAAAAGCATCAGTGGGAACTTCGCTCTTTGCTCGTTTTCTCCCATTTTTCCTAATTTTTCCCAAGTTTTCATTTTCCAAATATTTCAACTTGCTTCTTGAATAAAATCTTTGTCAATTTTATTTTCGGAATATCATGACTTTATTTCCATAATATTTTGACTTTATGCCCAACTTTTTCCTCAACCAAATTTTCCAAAATTTACAACTTTATTTTGTTTATTTTTTTTGGTTGAAATTTTGAAAATTGGGACATTTTTCTCTTAATTTTTTCTCTTATGCCCATAAAATTACAGCTTTTTTTCCATTTCTGGTGATGGGTGAAGTCAGCTATATACGTTAAAAATGAAAAGGAAACATATTTTGCAAAGCGACACATGTAGATATGCTCAATTATATATTATTATTATTATTATAATAAAAAAATGCATCTTTGTGTAATTAATGGAAAAAGCATATCATCAGTGGGAACTTCGCTCTTTGCTCTTTTTCTCCCATTTTTCCTCATTTCTTATTTTCATTTTCCAAATATTTCAACTTGCTTCTTCAATAAAATCTTTCAGTTTTATTTTCGGATTATCATGACTTTATTTCCATAATATTTTGACTTTATGCCCAACTTTTTCCCCAACCAAATTTTCCAAAATTTTACTTACCAGTTGAACTCATTAAAATCATTCTGAGCCACCAACCAGAAGTAGGCCCAAAAGAGAAGCAGAAGGAAGGAGGTGCTCAGGATCACAAACCATGAACATTCCCACTGTAAAAATAGGGACATGGATCATTGGAATGTTTGTTTTTTTTTTTTTTTGCACACTAATCCAAACATTTGGTCTAAACCAGGGGTCTCAAACTCAAAGGGAGACAGTAGTTAATTAGAAAGCCGCTGAACTATTCTACACTTAGAAGCAAAAAACTAACCACTTCCACACGGGACGGGAGGAGAACTTCTTTTCAGTCAGTTCTGACTTTTCCCCCCAACCAAATTTTCCAAAATTAACAACTTTATTATTATTTTTTTTGGTTTCTCATATTAAAACTTTTAAAAATGCCATTGTCCTAAAATTGGTACCTTTTTTTCTGTGAATATTTTGCTTTTATGCCCATAAAATTACAGCTTTTTTTAAAAATAACTGTTAATACTGTACATTTGAATCTGAAAAAAATAATTTCTCTACCAACTGTATGTGGTTTCTTACGTTTTTCTTATTTGCTGTTTTATTATTATTTTACTTATTTATTACTGATTGATTGATTTATTGTCTTTATTCTTAATGTGTTTATTTTTTAAAATTTTATTTTGTGTATAGAAAAATAAAAATTAACATATTTGAGAACAGTGGAATGTTTTATCAGATATTTTGGTGTGGAAAACCGGAACCAAAGTACTGAAAAAGTGTACGGTATAGCAAAACCTAGCTCCGGTGGCCCCCAGGAAAATTGAGTTTGAGACCCCTGGTCTAAACCCAATGTAAACAATTCATTCAACATGTTTTGAACATTGTTTTGAACTTGATTCCTTCTACTGACTCGAGTCACTGACTGAAGTGGATTGGGTACTCGATTAAATTTCTTTCCCAATTCATCAATCATACATCAATCCATCAATATACAAGATAGTGGATTGGTACATTTGTATCCAATCATCTGATTTCTTCTAGAGTTGGTCTTCGAAGTTGATATGTGGGGCAAAGGTATGAAGAAGAGCTTGTGCAACACTCGAGGATTCTCTTCTTCGGTAGTTAACAGGATCAGGAGCTAATGCCGTGTGAGAGGAGGCCAAGGCGATGATAGGCCATTCGACACATCCTGCTGAGTATTGATCAGCTTTGGCACCTCACCAGTCTGAAACGCACCATTCCGAAGGCTTATATAAGAAGCCGGGAAACAATTAGCGCTCGGTACGAACAGGAAGACAAGGGAATCGACCCTAACCGTAGACACTAGTGGAGTCAAAGTATCCTGGTGGCAAAACAGCATCATATAAGATCGAGAATATGTAAACAATTTGGTCTTTTGGAAGAATTTTCTAAACGACTACAGATTCTAAGATCATGACCGTTCAAGATCCGTCAAGATTTGGAAGAAGACCCAAACTGTCATACTCGGATTGAAGGAAAATGGTTCGGATGTTCAAGAACAACCCAAAAACCACCAACATTCAAGTCTACCAGTCTAGTTAGCCAGATCATAGTAACAGTTAGCATAGTGCCTAAGATTCCACTGTAGTTCCTGATCATCGAGATTAATGTTTGGCGTAGACATGACGTTCAGTGGACGTTTTGATTCGGTGTCCATTTCAAAATAAACTACAATCGTTTTTCTTACTCTGGAGCTGTCGTCTTGAGAGCGTTGGTAGCGTTTCCAGCGGCAACCATAGATGCCAGTGACGAGGGACACAAACACTTGCTTCTCATAGACCTGGAAGGGTTGGTGTTTCACCATGCTCCTCTAGCCTCAACGTACCACCAGCTTGTTAGCATCCCACACTGGCCTGGGAACTCTGGAGATCAGATCAGATGCGGTATTAAAGATGTCGGAATTGATTAGCCTTTTCTTTTAAAAAAAAAACGCTAATTACAATGTTTAACGGACTGCGGATGCTTCGACGATACAGGAAGTCTTTGATTTATCAGATGCAGAATGACTTTATGTTAAATATTTTCTGGTGTTCAGTCAAAACGACCATAAATACGATTGGTTGATCACGTTTCACTTCTTGACAGACTCTCGATTTTACAGTAAGGCTTCCAGATGAACGGGATGACATCTTGCTATGAAGGCTTGTTTACACAAAACAATGAGAATATGATGACAGCACCGGACTTTGTTTGGGGTAATAACTCCTGTAAGGGGAAGTCAACATCGTCAAAGATCAGTCATGTCAGAAAGAATCATCCAAAAAGGCATCGTAAGTGGTAGTCGGATTTTGTTTGAACAGAAATGAGGTCAATAATTATTTACGAGATTTAAGACTAGTGATTTAAGATAGTGCTGGAGCCTATCCCAGCTGTCTTCGGGCAAGAGTTTATAAACAATATGATTCAATTTGATTCTACGGTTAATTTTTGTTGATGTAGTCAAGCAAACAAGTTCACCGAGCTCCCGATCTCATTTCAAATCATTCATTCTTTCATTCGTTTTCTACCGCTTTTCCTCACAAGGGTCGCGGGGGGTGCTGGAGCCTATCCCAGCTGTCTTTTTGGCGTGAGAGGCGGGGTACACCTTGGACAGGTGGCCAGCCAATCACAGGGCACATATAGACAAACAACCATTCACACTCACATTCATACCTATGGACAATTTGGAGTCGCTAATTAACCTAGCATGTTTTTGGAATGTGAGAGGAAACCGGAGTACCCGGAGAAAACCCACGCATGCACGGGGAGAACATGCTAACTCCACACAGAGATGGCCGAGGGTGGAATTGGACCCTGGTCTCCTAGCTGTGAGCTCTGCGCGCTAACCACTCGACCGCCTTGCAGCCCTAACTCTCATTATGTCTACTATATTGGGGAATATGAGTGTAAAGTTGACTATAGGGGTGTTAGTTCATGTCTAGAGGGCTCTACTAATGTTCATTCATTCATTCATTTTCTACCGCTTATCCTCACGAGGGTCGCCGGGGGTGCTGGAGCCTATCCCAGCTGTCTTCGGGCGAGAGGCGGGGCACACCCTGGACTGGTTGCCAGCCAATCACAGGGCACATATAGACAAACAACCATTCACACTCACATTCATACCAGAGATGGCCGAGAGGGGGATTGAACCATGGTCTCACGCTAACCACTCGAACACCGTGCAGCCTAACTAATTTGATATTGATCCATATTATATTACATGACTAATTCAGTTAAGGTGGTATTTAACAAGACAAAAAGGCAATACTAGTTATTTTTTATTCATTAATAACCCCATAAAGTGTATTTTTAGCAACAATACTTGTTGTAATATTTCCCAAATACTCGCAACTGCAAATCTGAATGAATAAATGAGATTCAATTGCCGTACAGTACCTGTCTATTATTAGCCTTTCTATATCGGTCACTGTCTTTCATCATTCATTCCCTCATAAAAATTCTATGTGTACATTATTAATATCCTTACCCTTTCAGAGAATTAAGCCAAAATAGAGTCTCCACTCGTTCCACCATATTGCTCATTATCCACAATGACATGAAGGCCTGGAGACAGAGAAGCTAATTTACTTTTTTCTCTCTGTAGTACATTTTGTAAGGCACTGTAGTACGTTTATTTTAATACAATAGTCTATATACTTCAAATTGCAGTACAAATTGCGTACAGTAACTGAGGTTCTCCAGTACTTTGGGATTGCAACCCAATGTCACCTGACATCACCATAAGCCCTCGGCTTCACATAAGCGTGTTGGCGTTGTAGAGACGTTGGACGCAGTATTTGGCAGCCATGGAGAGTCGTTTGTGCCCCCGGGGGTGCTGTTTACACCTGACACTGACATTTATTGTCCTTCGGCTCGATGGCTATGTCACGTGACGTACGCGTATCAAAACGTGTGTTTGATTTCGAAACATTTCGCAGGTAGATGTTTTTGGATTTTGAATCATAACACCAATATGATGACTGTGACTGATTACCGTAACGATTTTCTTGGTAATTGGGTAGCAAATTGCCCCCCCCCAACACTGTCGACTATGATAACAAGATTGCTCGATGACAGCCTGGTAAGGGACAGGTAATCGTTGAAATAATATACGCATGACTGCCGCTTGGAGATGGTAAGACAAAATGGCAAGACAATGAAATGACGCTAAAAGAAGCCAATGCATCATGAAATGACATCATAGAATATCAGATATTAAAGGAAACTGTACTTTTTTGGGGGGTGTGGGGGGGGGGGGATTTTACCCAGCATCCACAATCCGTCTCTTTTCTGTGCGTTCCATCTAAATTTCGAAAAACTGCCATTAGTAGCCAGCTAACAATGTAATATGAATGAAATTAATAAATTAATAAATCAATGACTTAAATAATTTAAAAAATAAATTGCTTAAATCAACTAATTATTTCATAATTAATCTACTTAATCGGAATTAATTATAATTTATTTAAATTAACATGCCATTAGCAGCCAGCTAACAATGTACATAATGGGACATCAATATACTTTTATATAATAAATTAATAAATCAATGACTTAAATAATTAAAAAAATAAATTGCTTAAATTAACTAATTATTTCATTATTAATCTATTTAATCTGAATTAATTTTAATTTATTTAAATTAACAATTCATGTAATTATTAAATGAAATTGTTACATAAATATATTAATTAACAAATTCGACCGTTATGACATCAGAGGAGTTGTTTGGTATATTATTAAAAGCTGTTTAACAAACAGGGAGCTATTATTATTATTATTATTATTATTATTATTATTTAATTAAGGAAGTATGTAGCACTTATTAATGAACACGATTTCTGCCAACTTTAATTAATTCTAACTGAATAAGGTAACTACAAATCCTGTAAACGTTACTAAAACGCATATATACACATATTTTTCCTTTCACTGGAAAAATGAAGTCGATATTTGAATAAATAAACACGAATCGCTATTCCACTTGAAAGCAACTCATTAGCATGACCATTACCATTAGCATTACCGTAATACCGTTAGCAACAAGTTCATTTCAGTGTTATGATAGTAGCACCAAGATAAACAAACATCACTGTAATAACACCACAAAGCATGAAAAAAAAGTGAAATTATTATTATCCTCTTACCAGAACGCAGCCTTTTTTTTCCTTTCCTGAGAAGTTTAAATATTTTTTTAAAGAGTTATTCCATTAGACGACAGCATGATGTGAAAGCAGTTCACTTTCTTTTCATAGGACTCAAAATGACAGCGACGATCGTCAAACATGAGTCTACTTCGGGTTGAGAAAAAAAACAACAAAAATATTCTAATATTCTAATGTTTTATTCCAGTCATTTAGTGAAGGTAGTTGTTGCTGTGGCGACAGAAGAAAACCAGATTACCGATCCTCCTCGAGATGGGAGGGGGAGGAGTTATGATGCCCGCTGGAAAAAAAAGCACACTGTAAAAAAAGTCACACTTGTCTAATGTGGACACTTCAATTCATTTGCTGGAGTGCAAAAAATGGGTCATTTGGACTGCAACACATTGGAAGACTTTCATGGGTTCTTGAGAACTTTTTGGGGCATGGAGTGAATATTCTATTACAATATGTAAAGTGACTCCATCTGCTAGACATGCAAATTCCCCAAGAACTCAAAGTGTACCAGTATAAGGATGAAAGGACAGTAAAGATGGTGTGTGTCACACACATCATCAGCCTTTGTATTGTTGTTTTCTTATCCATTCTCAACGCCAAGACAGGTACAGCAGTTAAGTCTTGTAAGAGATCTATTCCTAGCTGCCGGGGATTAACTCTTAGCTCAGATTAATTGCGTCACATCCCTCTAATCCCTAACACTTTACAGGTACTAGTCACTCCACGAGTAAGTAATCCTACAACTTTCTGTTGTTCTTCAAGTACAGTGGATATACGCTCATTGCCTTGCAATTTTTTTACGTTTTAAAATAGTTTTTCCCAGAAAACACACCTCATTCACTATGAAGTGATAATAAATATGTAATAATACTGTTAAAATGTACTCTATTCATGTAGTACTTTTAGATAGCCATCTTCATGCATCACTCATCATGTTTTTTCATCAAATGCTGAGTGTGCTGTGAAGTCTACTTCAATTTGGATTTGTCCTTTGTTGGCCTCTAGTGACGATTAGGAGTATTGCAGTTGTACAGAAAATATCTACATCATGTCATGTCATGAAATGACATCAAAGAATATTAGAAAAGATATCAAGTGTATTAAAGGAAACTGTACTTTTTTATTTTTTTTGGGGGGGGTGATTTTGCCCAGCATCCACAATCTGTCTCTTTTTTGTGCGTTCTATCTAAATTTAAAAAAAGCAGCCAGCTCACAATGTACATAATGGGACATCAATATACTTTTATATAATAAATCAATGACTTAAATTATTTTAAAAATAAATTGCTTAAATTAATTAATTATTTCATTAAATAATCTATTTAATCTGAATTAATTTTAATTTATTTAAATTAACAATTCATGTAATTATTAAATGAAATTGTTTGGAATATTATTCCGAGTGTACTGGGAAGTCTACTTCAATTTGGATTTGTCCTTTGTTGGCCTCTAGTGACGATTAGGAGTATTGCAGTTGTACAGAAAATATCTACGAAATGACGCTGAAAAGAGAGTACCGAAAAGAAGCCACTGCATCATGAAATGACGTCAAAGAATATTAGAAAAGATGTCAAGTGTATTAAAGGAAACTGTTTGGATTTGGATTTGTCCTTTGTTGGCCTCTAGTGACGATTAGGAGTATTGCAGTTGTACAGAAAATAACTATTCAGTCAGTTGAGGGCTCTGGTATTATTATGTAATTTAATGTACATACAGGGGGTACTTTTGTATGTTTTGTAGGTTTCCTATATTGTCAAAAAAGGGATGAATTATTACAATCCAACATAGTATTGATTTAAAAAAAAACATGGTATTGATGCAGATAGAATAGATAATAATACGAATAACTGTAATGGTGTATTTGTTTCGGACATGTTTAACCATGGTTAACTCCTCATAGGGGGGTCCTCCACACTGGGGGCTGTGTCGGGTCGGCTGGGGCTCCCTCCCGTCTGTCGGAGTCAGTGTGGACAGCCTCAAATGTGGCGTTTCCTTGATCCTTAGTGCCCTACTGTGTGTGATTGTGTGTCTAGTATGGAGGGTTTTTCTTTTTAATTGTGGTAATTGTTTTTAATTCTGTAAAGCACTTTATGTTGCACGTCTCTGCAGGAAAAGTGCTCTACAAATAAAGTTGATTTGATTTAATTTAACCAGTGACATTGAAGAACTATTCAGGATCTGCATCCTGACATATGGATCATCTGGACCGTCCTTACTGGTCTTCCCATATTGTTATGCTTTGCGTGCTTTTGTTGTAATTTCCTGTCTGTTTTTTTTCTTGGTTATGTGTTCTTCCTCCCCAGGCGGCGTTACTTCCGGCGATGAGGAACATTCGAACTTCACAATTGCAGTAGCACAAAGTCTCAATGACCTTATAATTTACGTTACATTCAATGAGGCCGATTCTGTGGGAAAAACTACAGTCCGGGTTGTTGTGTGAACGCTCCCAGTGGGTTACAGTTTCAAGCTTTAGGACACGGAGGGGGTGGATTCCTCTATCACTGCCAATGGATCCAATGGGCGGGACATCCGGGAAACAAGATTCCAACGCCGACACTCTGCTGCAGCCGTAAGAAAAATCTGTGTTTAGATTTAGAATTTGGAGTAAAAAAACCACGGAAAGAATCCTAATAAGGTAAGATAAAAGTATAAGTAGTCATATTATATAACATATTATTATTATATGTAGTTTTTTATACAGTATTCACTTCACTATGATCATTTATGTAAGTCACATGTGATTAGTTAACGGTACAATAAGATGATATGCTGCCTTTGAGTTAATTTTTCAGTAATTAAGAGAAAAATAAATCAAATTTTGTCAAAGATACATACACACAGCTGCTGCTTATGTAGCTGTTATGTAATACTTGAGAGCTCTTCTTTGGGCTGCATGTCTAAGCAAGTAATATTATCTAAATATATCACATTGAGAACCGTGTAGTCCTGTATTAAGTCATTACGCAATATATTCATTGCTGTTTGTGTTTATGTCTTTAGAACCATGTGGCTAAAAATGGTAGCTATCGTCGTCCTGGCTACCGAAGCGTCAGCTACCCTGAGTAACCACGCTACCGCCTTGGCTGACAACTCCGCTAATTTAGCTTTCAGGCTTTATCAAAATATAGCAAAGGAAAAAAGCGAGGAAAATATCCTGATTTCTCCAGTGGTGGTCGCTTCTTCTCTGGGTCTTGTCGCTCTCGGCGGACGGGCCTCCACTTCCTCTCAGGTGAAAAGCGTTTTAAACGCGAGCAAAGTGACGGATGAGGAGCTTCATTCCGGTTTGGCTGAGATCGTGACCGAGGTCAGCGACCCCGAGACGCGTAACGTGACCTGGAAGATAAGTAACCGTCTCTACGGACCCAGTTCGGTCAACTTTGTCGATGCTTTTGTGAAAAGCAGCAAAAAACATTACAATTGTGAGTACTCCGAAATAAACTTCAAAAACAAGAAGAACGCACTGAACGCCATCAATGAATGGATTGGGAAGTCCACAGATGGAAAAGCGCCCGAGATGACGAAACACGTACAAAACACCGACGGTGCCGTCATCGTCAACGCGATGTTTTTCAAACGTGAGTAGACTTAGCGTCTCTGATCCATTCCGGAAGATCTGACTTTAGCCAAAACGGTTCATATCAATCCGATTCATCCATTCTGATTGTATTGACTTATTGGATAATACGATATTTTTTTCATAGCTCACTGGGATGAACAGTTCCATCCTAAGATGGTGGACAAGCGTGGATTCATGGTCTCGCATGGTTTCACCGTCTCTGTCGATATGATGCACCGCACAGGTGGGTGGTCTTTTAGAGGTGTAGATGCATATATCATATTTTCTGGACTATAAGTCGCTCCGGAGTATAAGTCGCACAAGGCCAAAAATACATCATTAGGTAGAACAAAATATATATAAGTCGCTCTGGAGTATAAGTTGCAGGAACAGCCAACCTAGGGAAAAAAAGTGCGTCTTATAGTCCGGAAAATACGATATTTGGACGGTAACGATTATTTTTTCAGTCGATTACCGTATTTTCTGGTCTATTAGTCACTCCGGAGTATAAGTCGCACAAGGCGAAAAATGCATCATTAGGTAGAACAAAATATATATAAGTCGCTCTGGAGTATAAGTCACAGGAACAGCCAACCTAGGGAAAAAAAGTGCAACTTATAGTCCGGAAAATACGATATTTGGACGGTAACGATTATTTTTTCAGTCAATTACCGTATTTTCTGGTCTATAAGTCACTCCGGAGTATAAGTCGCTCTGGAGTATAAGTCGCAGGAACAGCCAACCTAGGGAAAAAAAGTGCGACTTATAGTCCGGAAAATACGATATTTGGACGGTAACGATTATTTTTTCAGTCAATTACCGTATTTTCTGGTCTATTAGTCACTCCGGAGTATAAGTCGCACAAGGCCAAAAATGCATCATTAGGTAGAAAAAAACATACATAAGTCGCACTGGAGTATAAGTTGCATTTTAACTACCAAAACAGACATTCTTGGAAGGCAAGTTCTAACAATAAAAGCTGAATAGGTGTAAGATATGCTAACACAATGGTTATTCAGCTACACAAAAAATAAACATGAACAGAAAAGGTGTCCAGTGTTTATGGAACATTTCATTCGCTCTGGAGTATAAGTCGCAGGAACAGCCAACCTAGGGAAAAAAAGTGCGACTTATAGTCCGGAAAATACGATATTTGGACGGTAACGATTATTTTTTCAGTCGATTACAGTATTTTCTGGTCTATAAGTCACTCCGGAGTATAAGTCGCACAATGCCAAAAATGCATCATTAGGTAGAAAAAAACATACATAAGTCGCACTGGAGTATAAGTCGCATTTTAACTACCAAAACAGACATTACGTCCTCTTGGAAGGCAAGTTCTAACATGAATAAAATAATATAGAGCAGGCTGAATAGATGTAAGATATGCTAACACAATGGTTATTCAGCTACACAAAAAATAAACATGAACACAAAAGGTGTCCAGTGTTTATGGAACATAAACACTTTTTTCATTTATAAGTCGCTCTGGAGTATAAGTCGCAGGAACAGCCAACCTATGAAAAAAATGCGACTTATAGTCCGGAAAATACGATAATTCATTGTTTTATTCATAATAATGAGTCATTGTCGAGCACCTCCAAGTCACAAAAACTCGGGTTTTTGTCGGGTACCCATGAGCTAACGGAGTTTGAGTATTCATGGAGTACCTGGGAGTCACTGAAACTCGAGTTTTTCTCGTGCACTCTTGAATAAGCAAAACTCTTCGTCGAGTGTCCGTTTAGTATATTCTGATTTGAAGCTAATACATTACTGCAAAGGGCTGCACGGCGGTTGAGTGGTTAGCGTGCAGACCTCACAGCTAAGAGACCCGAGTTAAATCCCATACTCGGACATCTCTGTGTGGGTTTTCTCCAGGTATTACGGTTTCCTCCTACATTCCAAAAACATGCTAGGTTAATTAGCGACTCCAAATTGTCCGTAGGTATGAATGTGAGTGTGAATGGTTGTTTGTCTATATGTGCCCTGTGATTGGCTGGTGAACAGTCCAGGGTGTACCCCGCCTCTCACGTCAAAAAGACAGCTGGGATAGGCTCCAGCACCCCCTGTGACCCTCGTGAGGATAAGCGGTACAAAATGAATGAATGTATGAATGAATCATTTGAGTGTTAAGTTGCTGTGTGATGAATTTAGTGCCGTTAGTAATGTGTTCTTTGAAAGGTGACACAGTGTGTCAGACTGTTGACCTCTTTGACAATTTTTGACTCCAATTTTTTGACTCCAAATTGTCCGTAGGTATGAATGTGAGTGTGGAATGGTTGTTTGTCTATATGTGCCCTGTGATTGGCTGGCCAGCTGGGATAGGCGGTCGAAAATGAGTGAATGACCAGTGACCAGTTAGTAGCTGGTTTTCTTTATTAACTTCGCTATCTGTAGCAGGAGTCAGTGAATGAGTTAACAGAGGTAAATACCCCCGATTCCCGATTCAGTAAAAAAAAAAAAACGATGAATATTGAACAACCCGTTCATGAAAACCGTCGCTCAACAAAAATCAGTAAAGAGCGTCCATATCTGCTTCATTAGGTATCTATGGCTTCTTTGATGACCCGACCAATAAGCTGTCCATCCTGAGCATGCCATTGGCTCAAAAAAAGTCCACCTTGGTCTTCATCATGCCGCACCATGTGGAGAATCTGAACAGACTGGAGAAGATGCTGACCAAGAAGCAATTAGACACTTGGATGAGCAAACTCCAGAAGACTGCAGTTGCCATGTCTTTACCCAAAGTCACGATGGAAGTCAGTCACAACTTGGAGGTAAAAGTCCAAGTCGACACAACTCTACTTTTTTCTAGGTTGTCTTTGAAACCAAATACAATTCCTGTCTGTGTACAGAAACACCTCGAGAAGTTGGGCTTGACAGACGCAGTGAACAAATCCAAAGCGGACTTATCCAACATCTCTGGGAAGAAGAACCTCTACGTGTCCAGTGTGTTCCATGCAGCCGCCATTGAACTTGGCACAGAAGGAAACGAGATTGATACGAGCGTCTTTGGAACTGATGAGATAAAATCTCCTAAACTCTTCTATGCTGACCATCCTTTTATCTTCTTGGTGAAGGACCAAAAGACATCCTCCATTCTCTTCATCGGAAGGATGGTCAGGCCGAAGGGGGAAAAGATGAGAGATGAATTATAACCATTCCCATTCATTCCCGTCTCGTGGTGAAACCATTCCATAATGGGAATGTGTCTTAGTGACTTTATTAAAGAGACAAAAACAAATGACTTGAATTTTCGGAAGCCTCATCAGGAACCATACTAGGATGATGATGCAGTACGATGTTTTTTTTTATCGCACTCACCTAAATTGCTCTTATTTTCATCAAAATTTCATACGGTAATCAATGAAATTTGGAAAAAATTCTCATCATAAAGAAATTAAAAATATCATTCTCCTCATGTTAATTGACTTATGTTTCAATCCATTGCCTCCGATGGGTTCGCACAGAGCCAGCTAGCCTAATAAGCATCATGGACTCAAACCAAAATGGACTCTAACCAAAGCAAACTTTCCAATAGTATATAATGCAAATCCAGTTAATTAAATTGTAGACAATAATGATAGTTTTACATGCAGGGGATTTTGCAAAATTCGTTACAAATGAAAAATTAATGGACAACTGAGAATTTAACATCGATATATATAGATATTTAACAATATATATATATATATATTACTAATAAATGGACTAACCAAAATGGACTCTAACCAAAGCAAACTTTCCAATAGAATATAATGTAAATCCAGTTAATTAAATTATAGACTATAATGATAGTTTTACATGCAGGAGATTATGCAAAAATCATTACAAATGAAAAATTAATTAATTAATTAATAACTGAGAATTTAACATCGTTTTTACTTCGTTTTGTTGGAGGGGGGAAAAAAAACAAAACCACGAATGAATGAAAATAACACAAAATAAACACATTACATTGCATGTATATATGTTTTATATATATGTACAGCGATGCCTTGGTTTACATCAGGGTCCGACTAAAACCAAAACAGACTCTAACAAAAGCAAAACCTCTAATAGAAAATTATGTAAATCCAATGAATTAATTAAATTATAGACGATGATGGTAGTTTGACATGCAGGAAATGATAATAAAATAATTATAAATGAATGAATGAAATAACACAAAATAAACATATTACATTGCATGGATATATGTTATATATATATGTACAGTGATGCTTTGGTTTACATCACGGTCCGACTCAAACCAAAACAGACTCTAACGAAAGCAAAACCTCTATTAGAAAATTATGTAAATCCAATGAATTAATTAAATTATAGATGATGATGGTAGTTTGACATGCAGGAAATGATAATAAAATAATTACAAATGACAAAAATTAATGGACATTAATGGTGCGTTTTATTGCATTCTGTTTGTTGCCCAGATAAGGGGCACGTTATGCACGTTTTATTTCAGTGGTTTTTTTTTAATAAAATAAAAATGACATCAAAAATCGGATTAATTTCATCAAAGCAATGAAACATAATTTAATAATATTGTAATGAAGTTAAACTTGAGGCTGCTTGTACAACAGAGTAGTCACGTGGTGCGTCATTCGTGCAGGATGCGCTGCAGGGAAAATAAACATTTATTCATGAAGGCTCATTTTGTATTTGTAGCCAACTTAGTGGTAGGCTAAAATAACTCATGTTGCCTTCATTATAAGGCTTATATAAGGCTTTGAATTTTTGTTTTTTTTGTTCTTTCAACATTTCGGGGTGCCGATCCCTGCACTAAGCAGAAGTGATTGGGCGGGGCTTGAACAGAAAAAACAAACCGATCAGAAGCCATATCTCCAAAAGCCGAATCGTTCGCGAATGACCCAGCACTAGCATGACGTTCCATCATGGCGCCATCGTTGGACAGGCAAGGGTTCTGGGGGCGGCCCACTTCGACGCTAGACTGGTGCGAAGAGAACTATGTCGTCTCATTCTACATCGCCGAATTCTGTGAGTTCCATTTATAAACGTCCTGTGTCCAAATAAAACGCCAATGGAGATTTAACGTATTCGACTGTAATGTGCATCACCCTGACGAAGAAGCGCGACTCACCGTTAACATAATGTATTTTTTATGTTGTTGTTGTTTTAGTCAACGTTTTGGATATACGACATTAAAAACCGACGAAAAAGGAGACCAGTAGACCGTTTTGTTTGTTTGCTATTGTAGCCACTGTGTCTTATTGTTCTGCACCTTGCACCGTCAATAGCCCCATTCATTCATTGTTATCTTTACTAAGCCATAAATGAAGGGTGTCCAAACTTTTTCCACCCAGGGCTGCATTACCACAAAGTTAAATAATAAAATAATAACCCTAAAAAATATTTTGTAATAACTTTGTTATTAACAGTGTCAACATTCAAGCTTTTTTTCTCATTACATGGTGCCTTAAGCTCAATTTTCACCATTTTTTTCTTTGTTTGTTTGATTATATTTCTATAATGTACCCCAACCCATAAAAAAAGGCTGCCCATGGCCCCCAGACCGCACTTTAGATACCACTAAGCTGACTGCAGAACAAAAACTCATGTTCTGCTAAAATCGGTGCATTGGTTTGTAACTGTTAGACAACTGCTTGTTGACATTACTGGAGTATTACATTGCGGGTATGCTGGAGCCTATCCCAGCTGACGTAGGACACATATAGACAATCATTCACATTCATTAGTACTACTAAAAAAAGAGTCCAGGCATCAGAAAAGCCACCGTCATGTTTGCCAGTGCCGCAGCGATCAGGTTTCTGCAATACAATACTGTTCGTCGTGTTATAATAACCACAGTGTGATGTCCTTCAGCTCTCATAATCTCTGCTTTCTTCTCGCTGTAATTTGTTGTTTGCTTGCCCGTAACAGGGAACACGGTCAGCAACCTGATTATGATTCTCCCTCCCATTTGTGGGGCCATCCAGACGTTTCACGATGGCCTTGAGTTTCGGTACATCTGCTCTTTCCTCGGACTAGCGGGTCAGTTTTTTTCAAATTCACCTGGAATGATACATTTGTCGCAACGACCACAGTACAGTCATCATAACAATCCATTTTTTTTAATTATCACCCAGCTGTAGGTGTCGGTTCATGGTGCTTCCACATGACACTTTTATATGAAATGCAGGTATGCTGAATAAATACTCTAACCAAGTCAACTGAAGTATGTACAGAATATTCAGTGTAAACACTAATTTACCCAAAAAACACCTCATAGGTCCTTTGTCATCTATAAAATAGCAACAATTTAATTACAAAACAGTACCCCCCTAGGCTTAGAATCTGAACGACTTCAAATAAAACTGAAAATATGTCACAAAGTCACAGAAATTGCAATATTTAGTCAACTTGTGGCCCGTATTGAGTTAACAAAATTGAAATGCAGGTATGCTGAATGAATACTTTAACCAAGTCAACTGAAGTATGTACAGAATATTCAGTGTAAACACTAATCAATTTACCAAAAAACACCTCATAGGTCCTTTATCATCCATAAAATCACAACATTTTAATGACAAAACAGTACCCCCCCCTAGGCTTCGAATCTGAACGACTTCAAATAAAACTGAAAATATGTCACAAAGTCACAGAAATTGCAGTAATACAAGCGTGTGCAAATATTTAGTCGTGGGCCTTATTGAGTGAACAAAATTGTCCCCGGGTATGTACAGAATATTCTGTGTAAACACGAATCAATTTACCAAAAAAACACCTCATTGGTCCTTTATCGTCTATAAAATTGTAATTACAAAACAGTACCCCCCAAATAAAACTGAAAATGAATACTTTAACCAAGGCAACTGAAGTATGTACAGAATATTCAGTGTAAACACTAATCAATTTACCAAAAACACCTCATAGGTCCTTTATCATCCATAAAATCACAACATTTTAATGACAAAACAGTACCCCCCCTAGGCTTCGAATCTGAACGACTTCAAATAAAACTGAAAATATGTCACAAAGTCACAGAAATAGCAGTAATACAAGCGTGTGCAAATATTTAGTCGTGGGCCTTATTGAGTGAACAAAATTGTCCCCGGGTATGTACAGAATATTCAGTGTAAACACGAATCAATTTACCAAAAAAACACCTCATTGGTCCTTTATCGTCTATAAAATTTTAATTACAAAACAGTACCCCCCAAATAAAACTGAAAATGAATACTTTAACCAAGTCAACTGAAGTATGTACAGAATATTCAGTGTAAACACTAATCGATTTACCCAAAAAACACCTCATTGGTCCTTTATCATTCATAAAATCGTAACATTTTAATTACAAAACAGTACCCCCCTAGGCTTCGAATCTGAACGACTTCAAATAAAACTGAAAATATATCACAAAGTCACAGAAATTGCAGTAATACAAGAGTGTGCAAATATTTAGTCGTGGGCCTTATTGAGTGAACAAAATTGTCCCCGGGTATGTACAGAATATTCAGTGTAAACACGAATCAATTTACCAAAAAAAACAACTCATTGGTCCTTTATCGTCTATAAAATTTTAATTACAAAACAGTACCCCCCAAATAAAACTGAAAATGAATACTTTAACCAAGTCAACTGAAGTATGTACAGAATATTCAGTGTAAACACTAATCGATTTACCCAAAAAACACCTCATTGGTCCTTTATCGTCTATAAAATTTTAATTACAAAACAGTACCC